>NC_049912.1:6968800-7696514 GCF_001411555.2 Juglans regia | reverse complement strand
TTACGTGCGAAAGTAAATATTAACATTCGAACGTATGTCATTTAATAATATTCACGTCCGAATGTAAGACGATTAACGTTCGAACGTGGAAGCCGTAACGGCTCGGTAATTTAAACGTCGTACGTTCGAATGTCTTAGTGAAACGTTCGAACGTTTCGACGCAAAATGGCTGAGTCGACTCAGCCATTATTGAAATCTCGAAAATTTCTCTACAAGGGTCTAAATGCCGAAATGTCACCATGTAAATGAAGTATACACTTCAAGAAACATTTCTACGGTGACTATTCGGCCAATGACTGGCCGTGGTGGCCGGAAAATGAAGTTGAAAAATCCGGTAATACTTATCCGGTTTTAAACAAAACTCAATCCAAATCTCAATCTAAATCTCAATAAAATACATGTTATTTGCATAAAAGATGAATGCCTACCTTTTAGTGACGGTTGTGGCGGAGTTGACGGCGGCGGTGACGGAGGCGTGGCGGCAAAGAACGGAGAAGACGATGGATACGTTTTGGAAATGTCGTTTCGACGTTCGGTTTTGGCCTTATATACACAGAACGTTCGAACGTACTTATTATTAAGTTCGAACGTTTGTCAATTTAATTTCCAAAATTTTATCTATAATATATTATATTATAAATGTTTAAGTTATATATTAGGATGTTATATAATATTATTGACAATTAGATTATTGGTTTTTTTGTGAGTGCTTGTTATATTTATAAAGTTTAGCAATATGTTTATACATGTTGTTGTGATTTTATGCTTACTCTTGAAATAATTGTGATTATTGTTTGTGAATTTTGTGAATAGTTTATGAGTTTATGGTGTTTATTGATGAATTAATAAGTAACAATTTAATATAAATTATTGATTTATCTATATGGTATAGTTTATATATTATATACGTTGATGTTCTCATTTAAAGTATATTATGCTATCATACTATACAATGTTATTGATGGTTATAGATATATAAAATGTAGTATATATATTATACTATAAGTTAGTATATAATAAAGAATTTAATAAGTAACAATTTAATATATATTATTGATTTATATTTATGGTATAGTTTATATATTATATACGTTGATGTTCTCATTTAAAGTATACTATGCTATCATACTATACAATGTAGTATATAGTTATAGATATATAAAATGTAGTATATATATTATATTATAAGTTAGTATATAATAAAGAATTTAA
The DNA here is from genome assembly GCF_001411555.2 of Juglans regia. Taxonomy (NCBI): domain Eukaryota; kingdom Viridiplantae; phylum Streptophyta; class Magnoliopsida; order Fagales; family Juglandaceae; genus Juglans; species Juglans regia. The sequence continues at coordinate 7,695,302 of NC_049912.1, read as the reverse complement.
TAAGTAACAATTCAGTATATATTATTGATTTATATATACGATATAGTTTATATACTATATTATTATGTTCTCATCTAAAGTATTATTCTATCTACTATACAATATAGTATATAGTTATAGATATATAAAATGTATTATATAATCTTTATTATAAGTTAGTATATAATAAAGAATTTAATAACAATTTAATATATATTATTGATTTATATATATGGTATAGTTTATATACTATATTATTATGTTCTCATATAAAATATTATACTATCATACTATATAATGTAATATATAATTATAGATATATAAAATGTAGTATATAATCTTTATTATAAGTTAGTATATAATAAAGAATTTAATAAGTAACAATTTAATATATATTATTGATTTATATATATGGTATAGTTTATATATTATATACGTTGATGTTCTCATTTAAAGTATACTATGCTATCATACTATACAATGTAGTATATAGTTATAGATATATAAAATGTAGTATATATATTATACTATAAGTTAGTATATAATAAAGAATTTAATAAGTAACAATTTAATATATATTATTGATTTATATATATGGTATAGTTTATATATTATATACATTGATGTTCTCATTTAAAGTATTATGATATCATACTATACAATATAGTATATAGTTATAGATATATAAAATGTAGTATATATATTATACTATAAGTTAGTATATAATAAAGAATTTAATAAGTAACAATTTAATATATATTATTGATTTATATATATGATATAGTTTATATATTATATATGTTGATGTTCTCATTTAAACTATATTATGCTATCATACTATACAATGTAGTATATAGTTATAGATATATAAGATGTAGTATATATATTATACTATAAGTTAGTATAGTAGGAATCGTGCGTTCGAACGTTTCAAGTTAACGTTCGAACGTTAAACTAAGAGGCGGGAATTTTCCCGCTCGATTAAGGTATCTGTGTGATTATTCAGACGTTCGGACGTTTATACTATACGTTCGAACACCAAATCTGTTAACGTTCGAACGTTAGTTAAATTAGTGCGGGAGATTTCCCGCTCAAATATGGTAACACTTTCATGAAATGTACGTTCGGACGTTTAAGTTAAATGTTCAAACGTTTATCTATAAATTTACGAACGTTCGAACGAAAAATTGTGATACATTCGAACATAAAATGAGGAAAGTGCGGGAACTTTCCCGCTAGATTTTATGTTATATCATAAGAATGATACGTTCGAACGTGTATTGTAAACGTCCGAACGTGCTGGGCGGGAATAATTTTAGAATATAACGTTCAGACGTAAAACTTAAACGTTCGAACGTTTAAACTAATAATTTTAGAACTTAATCAGTACGCGCACGGGAGGAAGTGCATCATTTCTTCTTCTCCCGTGCGCGCAACAAAAAGAGAGGGTCCTGCACACACACAGAGAGAGAGAGAGAGAGAGAGAGAGAGAGAGAGAGAGAGAGAGAGAGAGAGAGTTAGAGTTAGAGAGAGTTGAGTTAGAGAGTGAGAGAGAGTTGAGTTTTGGTAAAAAAATATTTTTATTTCTTGTCTTTATTTAAATTTTATGATATTTATAGAATGTGTTTTTGTTATAGAATATTTCTAATAAGTTAGTATTGTATTTTTTTGAAGGATTGCTTGTTTTGGGAAGCTTGAAGATTTTGATTTGTAAGAGGATATTGTGAGTGCTAGGTATATTTCTAAACTTTATCAATATGTTGTTGTGATTTGATGCTTACTCTTTATCATATTGTGATTATTGTTTGTATAGTTTGTAAATAGTTTGTGAGTTATTTTAAATATGTTGTGATATAAATTTGAAATATTGTGTTTATTATTAGAAATATATTGTCATTAGGCTTTGTTAATACATGTTGATTGCTTACTCAAGTTTAGAAATATGTTAATACATGTGGCATGTTATTTTGTGAATATATTGTGAGTTATTGTGAATATGTTGTGATATGGATTTGAAAAATTGTGATAATAATATTTGAAATTAAGTAATAACAAATAAAAGTAACTCTTTAAGAATTATAATAATTAAAATTATTGTATAACCATTGAAATTTAAGTATGATAATTAAATATTTATAATAATATTTGGAATTAAGTAATAACAAGCATAAATATAACTCTTTAAGAATTATAATAATTAAAATTATTGTATAACCATTGAAATTTAAGTATGATAATTAAATATTTATAATAATATTTGAAATTAAGTAATAACAAGTATAAAAGTAACTCTTTAAGAATTATAATAATTAAAATTATTGTATAACCATCGAAATTTAAGTATGATAATTAAATATTTATAATAATATTTGAAATTAAGTAATAACAAGCATAAAAGTAACTCTTTAAGAATTATAATAATTAAAATTATTGTATAACCATTGAAATTTAAGTATGATAATTAAATATTTATAATAATATTTGAAATTAAGTAATAACAAGCATCAAAGTAACTCTTTAAGAATTATAATAATTAAAATTATTGTATAACCATTGAAATTTAAGTATGATAATTAAATATTTATAATAATATTTGAAATTAAGTAATAATAAGCATAAAAGTAACTATTTACGAATTATAATAATTAAAATTATAGTATAACTTTTGAAATTAAGTATATCAATTAAAATTATACTTTAAGAATGATGATCTTTTACACAACGAGGGAATATTATCTTGAAGAAATGTTGGAATTTTAATTTAATTGCTTGACTGTCATAGTCTCTCCGGCCTTGAGAGTTGTCAAGGTCGGACAGTTTGTGACGGTTAAGTAATTAGACTAAAATTTAAACATTTCTTCAAGATAATTCTCCCTTGTTGTGTACAAGGCACGAAACTTAGGGTCACATAATTATCTTCCATCTCTCTTTAATTTAACAATATAACACTACTTGAAGGTGACATTGTTAATGTAAACAACATGGAGATATTGTTAGTATGATTTTTTGCTAGATGCGTGTGACATTGCATAAATACCCTTAGACCCGTTTGGGAATCAGTGTACATTTATGTGTCCACTGATTCCTGAATTGTCCAGTGTGGACAGTTTGAGATTATATTATCTGTATTACACATTTTTGTTACTCACTACTTTCCACGTTTAATATGAAGTTTCGGTATCTTCTTCTATTGTTCTTCGGGTATACTGTTCGTAGGGTCACAATCCCGATATTTGAACATGTATACTTGGAGAATTATGGGGAGGTGCTGCAGGAATTTCTACTAACGTGGAAATTAGTAGAGTGACGAGATTTGTGTAATATGGAGAATATAATCTCGAATGGGATAGGACCAACTACCTTATCAAAAAAGTAATGAGAATTGGAGCATGACATGCATGTGAATTTTCAATGTACGTGTTATTAATATATAGATGTTTTTAGAAATGGACAAAAATTGGATGCGTTTGGACGATAGACTTGGAAAGGATTACGTACCCTATGCATGTGGAGTAAGAACTTTCATTGATTTTGCACGGGCCTCTGCTGATAGTCGTGGTTACATTAAGTGTCCATGTCGAGGGTGTAAAAATTTGTGTGCGATAGGATTGGATGAAGTAGAGCGTCATATATTTATGAACGGTATGGATCTGGGGTATACGCGATGGGTACTGCATGGTGAGCCGTATGAAGGGTCAGCAGATGTATTGGTCGATCATCACAATTATTTACGGCACATGGATGATGATTATGAGCATGATGAGATGGAGGAGATGTTGGGTGACATTGGAGCTGGGATGTTTATGGATGAGGTTAACGACAATGCCTCAAGTGGTGGATCAGGGACTGATTGTCAAAATTTTCCTTCACTGTGGGAAGATGCAAAGCGCGAGCTTTACCCAGGTTGTACAAAACATTCCAAAATGTCATTTATTGTGCGGTTGCTTCACATAAAATCATTGTGTGGGATGTCGACGAAAGCAATAAACATGGTATTGGACTTATTTAACGAGGTGCTTCCCGAAGGGTCTGCATTGCCTAAGAACTTTTATGAAGCGAAACAGTTGAGAAAGGGATTAGGATTTGAGTACAAGTCCATACATGCATGCAAGAATGATTGTGTATTGTTCTGGAAGGAGAACGAGGAGAAACAAGCATGTCCTGTATGTGGAGAGTCGAGGTGGAAAGGTAAGAAAAACGTGCCGGTTAAGGTGTTGCGGTATTTTCCCTTGAAACCTAGGTTGCAAAGACTATATATGTGTAAGAAAACAGCTCATGATATGAGGTGGCATGAGGAGAAAAGAGTTAAGAATGACGGGTATATGAGGCATCCAGCTGATTCACTTGCGTGGCAGTCTTTCGATAATCAGTATCCAGAGTTCGGGTTAGAAGCTCGGAACGTGCGCCTGGGACTCACAACCGATGGATTCTACCCTTTTGGGAATATGAGTACAAGTTATAGCACTTGGCCCGTGGTATTGATTCCGTACAATCTTCCACCATGGAGGTGCATGAAGGCGCCAAACTTTTTGTTAACTTTACTCATCCCTGGCCCTAGATCACCTGGAAATGATATTGACGTATTCATGCAGCCGTTGATTGAAGAGCTGAAAGAGTTATGGGAAACAGGGGTTAGAACTTATGATGCATCTAAGTCGACATATTTTCAGATGCATGCTGCGGTAATGTGGACCATAAATGATTTTCCGGCGTATGGGAATCTTTCCGGCTGGAGTATGAAAGGGAAGTTAGCGTGTCTGACGTGTAATAAAGAAACTGCTAGTGAGTGGCTAAAATTTTCTCAGAAGTTGTGTTTCATGGGTCATCGACGTTATTTACCAGCAAATCATGCATGGAGAAGAGAATGTGCCAAGTTTGATGGGAGAGTAGAGGATAGGATTGCACCAAAAGAGTTGTCTGGAGAAGAGATAGTGGAACAACTGCAACATGTTAGAGCGAACAATTTTGGCAAAGGTCGGGGAAAGAACAATAGAAAACGAGCCGTATCAGAATTGAATTGGACAAAACGTAGTATTTTTTTGATTTGCCGTATTGGTCGTCATGCAAGTTGCGACATAGTTTGGATGTAATGCACATAGAGAAGAATATTTGTGATAATATACTGGGTACATTGATGAGTATTAACAAAAAGACGAAAGACACGATCAAGACGAAGAAAGATCTTGAGAGAATGAGAATTAAACATAATCTGCATTTGCGGGTGGAAGGCAACAGGGTGGTCATGCCGCATGCATGTTTTACGATGACGAGGGAGGAGAGGATTGATTTCTGTAAATGGTTGCAAGGTGTGAAGTTGCCAGATGGTTATGCTTCAAATATTGGTAGATGCGTGAGTCCCGATGATTGGAAAATCAATGGATTGAAAAGTCATGATTGTCACGTATTTTTACAGAAGTTATTACCTGTGGGAATTCATGGGAAGCTGACATCTAATGTACGTGTCGCCATATCTGAACTATGTATGTTTTTCAAGGATTTGTGCGCTCGGGTAGTAAATCGAGATGTGTTGTCGAAATTGGAAGAAGACATTGCTACTATACTATGTAAATTCGAGCAGATCTTTCCACCATCATTTTTTGATGTCATGGGCCATTTAGCAATACATTTACCGCGAGAGGTACTTCTGGGTGGACCGGTGCAGTTCCGTTGGATGTATCCAGTTGAAAGATATTTGGGTCGATTGAAGCGCACTGTTGGGAATCAAGCCAAAGCTGAGGGTTCAATAGCAGAGGCTTATATACACGATGAATGGTTAACATTTTGCTCTCTATATCTTCGTGGTGTTGAGACACGATCTAGTCGTCAAGAGCGAAATGCTGATCTTGCTACTCCGCCTCCTCGTGAGCTATCAGTGTTTTCCCAGAATGTACGACCCTTGGGTGCACAAACAGGTTACGATTTAATTGATGGAGAGTTGGGTAAAGTTCGGTGGTATGTGCTAAATAACTGCCGAGAGATTGATGATTATCTTAGGTATGTCATTTAATTTATTTGAATAATTATAGTTTTCTTTAAATTAATTAGAACTGTTGTGCTCAAAATATACTTCTTTTGCAACATGTTATAACAGTGACCACATGGACAAACTTAGAACGGAAGGCGTAGAAAATATAGAGGCAAGACACGAGAAAGAATTTCTCGGATGGTTTGAAGAACGTGTGTGAACTAAAATTATATATATGTTATATTGTGAAATTTTTAATTCTGGATAATAAAATAATAAATATATACTATTTCAATTTTTAGATTTTGGAACAACGTGCTCGTGATCCCGGATCAATTTCTTCTGAATTGTATGCATTGGCCCGTGGTCCCTCAAATAGAGCACTTCGATATACTGCATGCACGGTTCGAGGTTATAGATTCCATACTTTGGACCGTGAACGTAATAGAAAGACTCAAAACTATGGTGTGTTGGTCGAGGGGAGTCATGGAACAGATGATATTGACTATTATGGTGTCATACGTGATATTATCGGATTGAAATATCTGGGTGGGTCTGTAACATATGTCTTCAAATGTGATTGGTGGGATCTAGGCGGTGGTCGGGTTTAGATACATAGGGATAATCACTTTACGAGTGTCAATACTGCATCTAAATGGTACGAAGATGATCCATTCGTATTGGCTTGTCAAGCTACCCAAGTCTATTACTTGATTGATCTAATGAAAAGTGCTGATGAAGATAGTGGGGAGATGACTTGGCGAGTCGTACAAAAATTTGTTCCTCGAAATATATATGAAGCAGGAACGAGTGCAGATTACGAGAATAGTGGAGATGAAGATGACAATCCGATTGTTGAGGCATACCAGGAAGATGGAGAGGGTATTAACTTGTTTGTTGACCTCGGTGCACTCAAGTTGCTCCCCTTGTGTAGAGATGATGTCCCACCCATACATCTCGACACGTCTGTATTAAATGATCATTCAATTCAAGTCAGTTTGGAGGAAGATGAAGAAGACGAGTCAGAAGATGAATACGAATCAGAATCCGGGCAGGAGGTGGATAAAGATGATGAAGAAGAGGTGCATGATGATGATGAAGATGTTATTGATGGAGATTCTGAAACAAGCATGAAAAATTCATCTGAAGAATAAAAGTACTAAATATTTTATTTATATAGGTGACTATAAAATATCTTAAATTTTCATAATTTCTTCTAATTAATTTTCTTTGATATAATTAATTATTTTAAAGAATGCCGCCAAAACGACAACGAAGAAATGTGCCTCCGCCAAGTCCAAGTCCTGAATCCATTGAGGACTCCCCACTCGAGGAATCCATTCCTGAAGATCAAGCTAACACAGAAGAGAACAACAGCCAGTCGACACCTACCAATAAGGAAATATTGTCGTTGATAATTATATATATAGTTAATACTTTTTTCTCAATAACTATATAATTATAATTATAGTATATCTATTATTATCATGTAGTTCATGCATCTGCACGTCGCGGTCGTGGCTATATACGTGGAATCTCTCTTGAAAAAAATAGAAGGCACGGTAAACTGAAGATCACAATTCCTGATAATTCCACTGGAGGAGTGGATGATAGTGCAGCAGCGCTTTCCTCCTATATTGGCACAGTAGTTCGAGCTTATGCTCCATTTTATGTGCGCTAATGGCGAGATGTTCCGAATGAGATTAAGGAGCACATTCGAAGTCGTGTGCTGGTGAGTTTACTTTTCAGTACATTTTTTTCACTTAGATTAATATATTATATTTTTTACCTGATTCCCTTGTTAGGATGAATTCGACCTCGACTTTGGCCGTAGCGAGGATTTAAGAACCGTGAATGAGTTGATGGCTACACTATTCCGACGTCACAAAGGACAATGTCATGACCACTTCAAGAAGTTTGAGACGTTGGAAGAGGCTGCGCAGTCTCCTTTTCAGCAGATGAAGTTAGATGATTGGAGAAAGTGTTGTGATCTTTTCGCATCTCAAGATTATCAGGTATTTTACATTTATATCTTTTAATTATTTACATTCATATTCGTTTTATACATTATATGTATACATATTACAATTAACATTTTTAATATATTTTGTAGCACTTAAGTTCTACAAATGCACAGAATAGATCCGTTCTGACTGTCCACCATCGTGCCAGTTCAAGGTCATTCCACCGTCTTGCTGAAAAAATGGTAATTAAAAAAATATAGAATTCATTTATTTTCCTGATATTCTTTCTGATAAGTACTAACATTATCTTTTTAAAATTGCTAATATTGTCGCTTTGTTAGAAACGTGATGATCCTGAAAACTTTTCCCTCATTCATGTCTATGCTGCTGCTCACACTAATGAGCATAGTGAGTGGATGGATCCTGTCGCTGCAGATAATTATGTAAGCAGTGTTAATTTTGTTAAATAAATTTTTTATAGAACATTTTAATAGTTTATTTATTATTTCTATTTCTTTTAATACGTTACTAATTATTTACGATCATTACCTTTTAAATTGCAGAGCAAAATGTTGGAGATGCAGTCGACTTCTGCGGAATCCTCTCCTAGTGACATAGACATATTCACCCAAGTGCTCGGGCCGCAGTCTAGTACGGCAAGAGGTTTGGGACGATCGATCAAGCATAAATGTTCATCCTCCTCAACCTCATCGGCTTCACAAATTAATAATCTTACAGCAGATTTAGAAGCTGCACGGCGTGAGAATGAGTATATGAGGTCGAGACAGCAAGAGTTAGAGTCTCTCTTAGAACGACAGTCTCATTTAGAGACGCGTTTGCAGGACCAACAGAGAGACCAGGAGGAAAGAATACGCAGTGAAGTGCAAGAGCAAGTGCAACGAGAGATGATGGTGCAAATGGAGCGTGTTATGTCGTTGCAACAGAATCCCCGTGGGCGAGGGAAAAAGAAGAAATAAATTTTATCAATATTTCTGACTAGTTTTAATATCTAATTTTGTACTTTTATAAGACATTGTTACTTGTTAATTGGGTATGTAATATGATACAATTGGTATTTTGTTTTTAAATTTTATTAAAATAGAATTTCTGATCTGTACGTTCGAATGTAAATAAAAATCGTTCGAACGTTGGTTCACACTATAACAAACGTTCGAACGTAAATACAATTGAATCGTTCGAACGTTAAACCGACTAACGTTCGAACAAAGAACTTGCATTCGGACGCTCCTTCGTTTACATTCGAAATAACGTCCGAACATTAAACGCGCTACGTTTGAACATTTACGTTTACGTTCGAACAAATATTCGAACGTTTATTGTAATTAACGTTCGGACGCATTGACATTAGAACGTAAATATGATACGTTCGAACGATATCCAACAAACGTCAACTTCTCTCATTCGAACGCCAATCGGTCGGGTATAACGTCCGAACGTTTGATTTTACGTCCGAACGTGATTTTCTGTGACAGTTCATAACCGTCACAAAAAAAGGAACGTTCGAACGTTGTACCGAACGGAACACTTCCAACCGTCACTAAAAATATTTTTTGTGACGGTTGAACAGTAAACCGTCACCAAATATTTTCTGTGACGCACTTTAGGTGACGGTCATGGTGACGGTTTCAAACTGTCACCAAATATGTTTAGTGACGGTTTGCCATTTTTTTGTGACAGTTTCCTCTGTCACAAAACACACATTCTGTTGTAGTGAATAAGATGTATATTAATTATATTAACTAGGTGACTGGACCAATGCTATATATATATAGCATATATTAGTTTGTTTCTGGAAAAACTAGTGCAAGTGGACTGTTTTATATAATTTGGTAATAGGGTTAGATGTTTAGCTCGTGAGAAGCCATAAGCTCTGACGTTAATCTGAAGACAATTAGCCATAGATGTTAATCTGGTTTGACTTAAACTATTAATAGACACCTTATGGAAATATAGTTGTAACTGCAGTGTGAATATGCAGCTGTAGGTTCTGGAAATCCGAAACCATTAGCTGAGTCCAGATTTTTTTTTCCCTCTGCCGTTGAGGGGGGATTGATCAGGGAACTCCAACCAAGGCATGAGCAAAGAGTAAGAGTGTCAGCAAAAGTTAACAAGGTCAGCAAAAAATTGGTCTAAATGGTATGCAATTCCTTTACGTGCATGGGTGAATGAGAGAGAGAGAGAGAGAGAGAGAGAGAGAGAGAGAGAAAAACAGACAGACAGAGAGAACTGATTATTATATACAATGTGGCTTAGTCCATAGAATCGAGATGGGGTAATGGAAAATAATTTATGCAGCCAAGGTCGAAGTAGCAAAAACAGTATCTGAGAGTTGCGTAGGTATTCACTCACCGAGTATGTGAGAAGGGTTTCTAGAATTGAATCTGTATTTTCTTCTCCTGGACATTCAACCTAATAGTTATTTGCAATGCTTACCAAAAAAAATATGTGCCTAACCTAAGTAAGACCGAGCTTATACCATTTTCCTGAATTGCTTTGGCAACCATCTTTTTAGAGAATCCCATCCCTATGAAATGATCAATCAACTTGCAGTTGGAAGGACCAGCAGATGAGCTTGCCTTGAGGCAGAAAAAGGAAATAATTTGTTATTTAACAAAAAATAAGCATTGCTCGGCAAATATTACATGCACAGACAAATATTCCATGTGACCAAAGCAAACTAGAAGAAAGTACTAATTTTGAGTAAATGGGGCATCAGCAGTTATTTTGGAAGAAGGAGAAATACGTGTATAAATACATATATATATATATATATATAAGGTGATATAGGTGTAAACATTCACACATATATATGTATATATATCATGCATATGCATTCTATGAATGATGAGAAATGATAGGAACAGCAAGAATGATTAATGCAATAGTGGGAACCCCAACAAATCCCTACTCTTCAACATTAACACCACAATGTACACTACAAGTAATTAAAGCACGGAAAATGTTCATAAATGTCACATGATGAGTTCATATAAATGTCATTTGCAATTTGGTGTTGGCATTAGAATGAGAGGAGATAAATTTGGTGAAGGAAAAGGAGCACAGTTTTATTGAATAAACAGTTCAATACCCCTCCAAGACTGGACCTCAGATGGAATGTCTAGAAATTCAAGATTATAATGATCTGGGGCAAAACCTTCAGGTTAGAAAAATAAAGCGAAAGTGTAATGAAGGATAGACCTCAGCAGACCGAGACATTGGCAGACACACATATTTCAAATAACCAATTAAACTCTGAATTAGTTATCCAACATATCCTTTTAACCAATAATTAAAACTTTGTAAATTTGGTCTCATTTACGGCAGTGGGTATTTTTGTCATCAGTATACTGGTTTTTGTTGTTTCTCAATATTAGCATTTCCACTTGATAGGTTGGTTTACTTTATATATGGAACTATATATATGATATGCTCCCTGCCCTACAAGCTGTTCGACAGCATGTATATTTTTCATAACTATCGATATGCTCTATATAATTTAATATGGTGAAGATGTAATAGAACGCTATTAGGATCATAAAAAAACAGTGGTCATGGGGTTAGATTTAAGGCAGTGGCACAAGCAATAACACATGATGTTAGTATGAATAGTAGACACAAACACATCGACTAACATGTCTTTGCTGAACTAATATAGAATATATATATATATACTATATTCATAAGAATTTATAAATATATTTTCAAGCATATATTTTGTATGTTTTGCTGAAATAATAATGTAAGTTCCATTTGCATGAAAATTAAAGATATGGGATATCGTTAAGAATCCATTAACTATGTATGGTTCTTTGCATATATTGAGCTTCTTGGTTTCTTCTCTATAATGGAAACGTACACTCATGAAAAATACTTCACAATGCTATAGGTCCCTCCTGTTGGTCTATTCCCGAACTTGTCTTGAGTTTTTAGACTAGTTCGACATCATATAGTAGAGAATGGCGCATAACAATTCTTGGACCGACGAGAGTGATAGTGATGATCCGATGGAGCCCATAGATATCATGAACGCTATTAGGATACTGTCCCACAGACAGCGAAGGAATCCCCCAAGGCCACAACATAATATCGGCCTCCGAGGACATCAATATATATTAGGAATTCTAAATGGCCATCCAGATAATTGCAAGATTATGTTTCGTATGGAGGTACCTACATTCCGCTGTTTATGCGGATTGTTACGTACCAATCACTTGGTACGTGATTCTAGAAGAAAAGTGACGGTAGAGGAAGTTGTGGGTATGTTTTGTCTTCTTGTGGGCCATGCAGAAGGCCAGCGAATTGTTGGGGATAGGTTTCAACATTCGACGCAAACAATCAATAAAAACGCTAGAAAAGTCATTAATGCATTATGTGAGATTGGAAGGCATTTGATTTTGCCAACTCCAAGGAACAACGTGCACCCTTATATTTCAAGCAACAATCGTAATTATCCTTGGTTTCAGGTAACAATTGAAATTCAAACTTTGTTTTACAACATACAATGTAACAATAGTATTATTAGCATTAGTTGGTTGTGTTAGGCAGTTGGGATTGATTTGTTGATATTATAGGGATGCATTGGCGTGATGGACGGTACGATGATACCAGTTGTCGTCCCAGCTGAGTTGCGCGAGGCATATCGAAATCGGTTGGGTAGAGTTACCCAAAATGTGTTGGCAATAGTTGATTTCGATATAAAGTTTATATTTGTTTACACTGGATGGGAGGGATCCGCGCATGATGCACATGTGTTCCACCATGCTGCCAGTGATCCAGAAGCCCGTTTTCCATGGCCACCAGAGGGTAATATTTTTTTCCCAAACAACTTTGTCAAATATTATTAAGTTGGAACTTTCTTTGTGATCGTCGTTATATTAATTGAAGTTTGTGCTTTGAAAATAAATTGACGCTCAGGTCAGTATTATCTTGTGGATTCAGCTTATCCATGCACTACGGGATTGCTGCCCCCTATCCAAGAGAACGTTATCGCCGGAGTGATCGTCACAATGATAGGGGTTTTCATGGGTATAAAGATTATTTTAATTATCGTCACTCAACAGTTCGTAATATTGTAGAACGAACATTTGGTGTTATAAAAGAACAATTCACCATTCTCTCCAACATGCCTCCATATTCAGTTGGGAGGCAAGGACTTATTATTACAGCGTGCTGTGCACTGCACAACTATATTAGAACGGTCACCCCCGATGACTGGATATTTCAGACATGGAGTACGATGCATCTACCAGTTATTGAGCCTGCGGTTGGTGACGGGGGATCCTCATCTGGTCATGTAGACTTGTCAACTGAGGCCCAAAACAATATGGGTGCAATTAGAGATGAGATTGCCATTTCTATGTGGGAAGCAAGGGGTGGCCATTGATGGTGTTATTTAAGGCATCTACGCGTGTATTTAATACTGATATTTTTTTGTTGTGATTGCAAGTATCCTTATCTTCGAGAACTGATGTATTTTATGCGAGATGTAAATTTAAACATGATATAATTCTCGATGTGGATTGCTAAACATTTGATCATGGTGGACATATTATTTATTTAATGGCAAATGGTAGATGAATTACGTTATTGGATTTGGTTATTTCTTTGTTTATTTATTTGGTCCCTTCCAAATGATTAGTGTTTTTAATCTTCGTTCAAATTAAAATAGGTTTGACGAAGCTTCCTTTATTAACACACGTGTTAATGTATATCAAAAATTGCTGAAATACCTTTAAATATTAAAAATAATAAATTCTTTCTCAGCCATGCATCACATTTATTTTAATATTTTATTCTTTTTGTTTTTAACGAGTGTCTACTGTAGTAATAATGAATGACAAAAATAATATTAAAATATTAAGAATGAGTGACACAAATATTTGATAAAATAGGTACTGCATACAAAAGATTTTTGCATTTTATTTTATAAAAAACTGCTGTTTTTTTTTTTTTTTTTAACATTACAAATATTTCCACCAAACTGAATTCAATATTTGATAAAAGTCATAAATTATTACTTTCTTGATTTAATAACGGAAGCATGCACGCGTGCGTGGGAAATAAAAATGAACATGAATGTCGCAATAGTGCCGAAACAAACGCTAGCAGATTTGGCCATTCCGGATTTACTGTTCATGCGTGGGTTGCAGGTCATTTGGGCGGCTGACTTGTGTTTAAAAATAATATTATTAGTTGTGGGTCCCACGGCCATCAATTCTTAGTATAAAAAAGTCAAACTAATCTCATCTCATCTCATTTTTATCAATAAATACAATTTTATCTCATCTTATCTTATCTAATTTATACTCAATATATCTCAATACTATTTACATATATTTCAAAATATCTCATCTCATCTCTAAAAATAAACGGACCCTTAGCAATTTCTAACAAAAACATCTTTAACCAATTTTGCCATATTGTTTCAGTTAAAAGCAAAAAAAAAAAAAAAAAAAAAATCTAACTGAACTTATCAGAATAGGAAGAAGACATGGGCCCATGTCTTCGTTAAATGGTAGTGGGCTTCCTTATGCTCTTTGCAACAGCGGATCACCTATTGATTGATAATTAAGATTTGGGCCTCCAAAGATTGATAATTGAGGGTGATGCATTTGAAAATGTTCAAATCCATTCTACAACAAGACAGAAATTTGAGGTGATTAAAAAAAAATAAAATTATTAACTTAATTGAAAATATTATTTTTCATCTACAAATTAATTTAATGATATACGTTATTTTATTTATAATTTAATTCAACAAATAACATAAACGGTAGCGAGAGCAAAGTTGCACGCCTTCCAAATTATATATTATTAGAGTAGTGCTAAATATATTTATAATTTTACGTACAAAACTCATTTTATTAGTTTTGTTTTGAAATTTAAATTTTAAATTTTAAATTTCATAATTTCTTGCATATCAATAACTGACATATAGAGAAATAATTTTTTTATAAATTTTTCTTAAATACAAATAATATCTTTTATATTACTAATCGTATACGCACGATGCGTTGTTGAGATTATAAGACTAGACTTAACATAATCTTTTTCAATATTTAATTCTTCTAAAACTTAAGCCGTACTTGGGTATGTAAATGTTAATAGAATGAGAAGGTTGCCAAAAAAATGTGCAATAGTACTGATGCAATTGTTTGCATTGAATTGCCATTGCTTGCAAGTTTTCAAAGCGAGCAATGTTAGATACAATTCCCATTTGGGGACTGCAATGCAAGTCTAGACAATTTTATTTTTAATTTTTTTAAAAATTACAAAACTATCCCTCCTGAAATGATGTTTTTTCTCATTTAATAAGGGGTCTGCACATGCAGTCCCCAAGTGGGGACTGCAAATAGAATTTCTCTTTCAAAGCATAAACCATCATAGTGTATCAGTTACGGGACAAACCAAACTTCCATCATACACTGAAACAAGAGAATTACATGATCCAACAGTTCATATACAAGAGAACCTCCGAAATTACTGTCCTTGAAAAATTATTTCATCATAGCAATCACCAAAAAAAAAACAAAAATAAAAACAAAAAAACAATCTCTAGGAACCAGGTCCTTATTCAAAGATCCACTGTATCACCTGCAACAAGGGGGGAAAACTATCAACAAAACCCACATCTAAATTTTAATTACGATTACATGAGTTGATTGATCAAGTGCATAAATGGGTTTGATTTTGATCCGAATTTTTAAGCGTGGAAGACATATTGATCCAATAAGATAATTTATTGGGTTTGGATAGACAATTAAGATGATATGAGATGATATGAGATGTTTTGAATAGTACGTAGTTGAATAAAATATTATTAGATGTTATTTTTATTTTGGAATTTAAAAATGTTGAATTGTTAATTATATTTTTGTATAAAAATTTAAAAAAGTTATAATGATGAAATGAGATGAGATAGAGAGATTTGTGTATCCAAATCCAGCAATCTCGAACATCTCTCATAATATCATTTCATTTAAAAAAAAAATGGAGTAGAGTTAAACAGATTAAACTGCAACCACTATATTAGATAACATCCATATGATAACAGAATGATTTGAATATATATAATTAAAGGTGGAACCCTTCCTGGTTGGATTTACTATCTAATATAGTGCGTTTGGATGTTAAATTGAGTTGAGTTGAGTTGAATTGAGATGATAAAATATTATTAGAATATTATTTATTATTATTATTTTAAAATTTAAAAAAGTTAAATTGTTTATTATATTTTTTTATATTGAGATTTAAAAAAATTGTAATGATGAGTTGAAATGAATTGAGATGAATTTACTTTCCTAACGAAAAAGAGTTCCTAGAGTTATTTTTGTACTGTAGAAGGGACCCATTAGCACTAGACGAATTTTATCATATGGAAAATGACAGTAAGGATGGCTTCTTTGTTGTGAGCCCACCCTGGCCCTCTCATGCATGGCAGTTGGAGAGTACTTACAACTAGAACAGGTTAAACGGTTGAGTATGGTACAAGAAAGAAGGGTAGGGCTTTAGGGTAAAAAGGCTATGAAATTATTTTTGAGCACAAACCACCTGGGTCAAACTAATTCATACATATACTTTTGGCTTAGATTCTTATAATTAATTGACTTGTAGACAAACATCAATGAATCACTCTTGAAAGTAGAAGACCAAAAGAGACTCTATACACGTTCTTTTAATAAACAGACTTGCAAATATATTTTTTTATGAGTAAGATTGTAGGGACATCATTTAGTTTTCTCTCTCCCGGATAATGCTAAAACATAGAGAGAGAGAGACATGGATGTGGTCGTGGTCGTGGTTGTGGTAGCGCTCGGATATGTAACATATGTGTGACTGTGTCCCAATCATTTGGGGTTCAAGATTGACAAGATCAGGCTGTGTAGGCACACCCATTTGTACTTAACATTTCAACTGTATGCTCTTAATTTTCTTTGTTAACAATCTGGGAAATGAGATGGTTGGGGAAAAAAACTAGGGCTCTAGTTAAATTTACAAGAATTACCTTGAGTAGGAAGAAGAGTGATGAACTCAGAGGCTCCATGTTTGCCATTGGAAACAGGTCCTATTGCACCAGGCTTCAGGCAATCTGATTTCTGCATCTTTGCATCAAAATCTGGATGGATCTTCCTCTTCAACATCTTCTTCATCAGCTACACCATTATTGCAAATTATCAAAACCAATTCATCAAATTTAGCATACTCCATTATAACAAGCTACCACTTCCTAGTTAGAACTATAATAAAAGAAAAATCATTATAGTAAGCTTAATAATACATATCGGTTGTTATATTCCTCCGTCGTAAGTGAGGGCTTGTAATAAAACAACATTACTCACTCGTTGCAAGTTTTGGATCGGACGTGAATCCTCTTTTACACGAGGAATAAACTTCTTGGCAAAAGAGAGGCCATTCTTTGCTTTAAGAGCTGGCTTTTCCCCTGATTTTGGGACTTTTCCAGAATGAAATTCCCCTTCAACATCAACATCAGCCAAGAAAAGATCAGCCAGTGTTATTCTTTCTCCTTTCTTTTTCTGTTGCTCCCCATCCCTGTTCAACTCAGCATTGAGTCCTGGAGACCCCATAAATGGAGTTAGAGGAACATCATCAACACAATCAAGGTTGCCATTATCAGGATTGGATTCGAAATCTTCAAAACTGTGTCCAAATGTTGTGGACATCAATGGATTCAGTTCTTCATGTTCGACATTTTCTTCGTTGTCATCACCACCATCACTTGAATATTCACCTTCTTCATTCTGCTCATCCTCTTCCTCGCTTTGCAAGACCAAATACTCGTTTCGTTGGTTGAAGGGTTTTAGAGGGTCGAATCCCAACGTTCCAATGGTAAGAATGCCATCCCTCCAGCCATCAAGCACTTCAACAAGAGCAACTTGTTTGAGTAACGCCTGCTTGTCAGTGTTTTTTGTAGCCAATTCAGTTGTTTTCACATTTCCAGCAAGCCCATCTGTGCAAAAACAGAAAATGCAGATAGATCAGAAAAGCTTTCTGAAGTGACAAGCACTTTACAAAACCAACAGTAACATTTAACTGAATGGTTGAACAAGACAATAACATAGTATTTTAAAATTGATTCAAGGAATATTTCAGCAAAAACTGTGAATTCTTTATGGTAGGAATCAATAAAGACCAAAGTTGGGAGATAATCAAACCCTTAAGGACGGTATGATGAAACCTCTTGTGCACCCAGTTGAAGATCTGTGACAGAGAAGGAAGATAAAACAGAGAGGGAGTCAATCCATAAGAGCTCTGAGAGATACAGATGGTCTATCTAGAAAAGAGAATACATGTTCTACTCACTCACCTTCATTTTCTTCTTCTCTCCGCTGGAAATTCTGATTGTGAGTTTTATGCTAGTGTGCTACAAAGGAAAGGTCAAAGGGAGAGGATTATTGGGGAGAATCAAAAGCAGGCAACCTGAAAGGAAGAAGCAGGTGATAACACGTGTCTGGGAAAAGTGGGGCCTAGTATCTAGAGATGTTTGTGATACTCATGGTATGTTCGAAGAGCCACAATGTTGGATATCTCTGGCTTGATCGATGTGCCGAAATTCTCGAAAATGATATGCTTCCTCTCTGTTTCTTGCTTTGCTACTTGCACCAACTTGTGGAATTCCTGTTTTGTATGAACACACTACCTCTTTATATGCCATTGTTGTTGTTTTCTTCTTTCTTCTTCTTCTTCCTTTTTCTTCCTTTTTTTTTTTTTTTTTTTTTTTTTATATATATAAACTATGCATTGTTGTTTATTGCAAATAACTTTTCTCACAATTATCCATTAGATCTTAGATTAAATTTTGCAAGCATCTGTGCATACCATATCAAATCTTATAAGCTATGAATTAAAATAAAAGGTGTTGAGTCGATCC
The DNA here is from genome assembly GCF_001411555.2 of Juglans regia. Taxonomy (NCBI): domain Eukaryota; kingdom Viridiplantae; phylum Streptophyta; class Magnoliopsida; order Fagales; family Juglandaceae; genus Juglans; species Juglans regia. Next base: position 7,676,485 of record NC_049912.1, on the reverse strand, counting down.
TAACTTCAGAATCCAATCCCTAGGCAATGTCGAGTGAAAACTTTTTAGTAGTTGTGGTTGAAATCACAATTATACCTTATAATCAATTGTGATGTTGTGATGGATACTTATCCTCCAAATCCTTAGCGGGGGGAAAGTGAGATGAGCTGAGATAGAGATTGAAAGTTGAATAAAATATTATTAGAATATATTTTTTAATATTATTTTTGTTTTGAGATTTGAAAAAATTAAATTGTTTATTCTACTTTTTGTAAGAATTTAAAAAATTATAATAATTAAATAAGATCAGATCAGAACGGTTATGAAAACAAACGAGACCTAAGATCGGATACATCCAAGGTTATGCTACATCTAGGAGAGAGGAGGCCTAGGAGTCTATAGACGCGACATGTGTGGCTCTCTATAAAGCATAATGGCGCGGCGGCATGCGACACTTGTGCACCTATCTAGTGTAGTTGCTACTCTAGTAAACTTGAAGATTAACAGCATGGGGGACATTTGATGGGTCGTGTGTGCCTTGTAGGTGGACTGAAAGTTATAAATCAAAAGTTCAAAACTAGAGTTACAAAAAGCGGACAAGAGCATTGAGAAAAAAACATGTAGATGGGAGGGAGTAGCTCCTCACTCTCATATTGATTGGCCTAGTTTTCTCATTATCGTCCCAACGACAAAAAAGTTTCAACAAAAAGTGCATTGCAGTGAATACAAAGCATATATAATCGTCAGGTATTACCGGGCCAAGTTAACACCTTTTGCTTTAATGACATAAAAGTTAGTTAGCCTTTTATTCGACCCAAAAGTATCAAATGCTTTCAAAGATTCTTCATATTGATTGGCCTTCTGGGTGCTTGAATTTGACCAATTGCACCAGCTTTAATGTTATTGATTACCCAATCGCCAACAAGTATTGCGCCTATGTTAATGACGTCGTTTTCCCCAACTCGATCTAGTACTAGTAAGTGAACTTGCAGTTAATTACTTTGCTTCCACTAAGTAAGAGTTATCTCGAGAAACTATCTCGTTTGTTTTCACTGATAAGATGAGATGAGTTGAGATTAAATTTGAAAGTTGAATAAAACATTGTTAGAATATATTTTTTTTAATATTATTTTTGTTTGGAGAATTAAAAAAATTGAATTATTTATTTTATTTTGTGTGAAAATTTAAAAAAGTTGTAATGACTAGATAAGATGACTTAAGAAGAATTGTGAAAATAAACGAGTTAGGCCGAGTGTGAGAGATCAATAGATCACACATGATGTAGGATTTATAAAATTTATTGAACATTTAATACTGTTCGAGAAATTCAATGGGGTAGCTATAAAATAGTATGAAACCTATAACTTACATTTATCGATATAATATATATATATTTATATAAATATATATTTGTTTTTCGGTTTTAGCTGTTCATCACCGAGCACCATTGTTAATTGGTCATGGTTAAGAAGCACAAGAAGACCACTATTCTGTTTTTCTTGTTGCGACATTGAAAAACTTCAAGCAAGGCTAGCTAGCTCCCATATAGAGACAGATACGACACATATACACAGAATGTTCCACCAAAAAATCAAAGCTTAGCTGGAATTTCTTAAAGAACTTAGCCAAAGGGAAACACAACCATAGATGAAGTCCTGTTGATGCTACTGATTTTTGACCCTTAATATGTTGTCTGCTACCGGCAAAAGCTAGCTAAAAAGCCTAAAACCAATTAGGATGGTATATGGTTTTGTAGGCTTTCTTGTTCTTCCATCTGTTGCTGCCTAAATGTTAGTAAAAACCCTTCGGATCCTCCTTAAAGTAAACTGATTTAACCACATTAATCTATTACAAGCTTAAATTGACCATATCAATTATTAATCCAATTTGATCTTCGATAATTACTGTCTCAATTAATCTAGCAGATATGAATTACCTTCATCCTTCGATTCGAAGCGTTACTCGAAATAACAAAGTGAATTGTGTTATCTTACAATCTAATTTGATCTTTAAAAGTGTAATTAACAAATGAAAAATGCTGGTTTTTTATTCTGAATTTTTTTAACCTAGTTAGACCGACTAATGTTTCTCATATAATTAAGTTGTTGTCCATTTAAACGGTTGATCTTTGAATGAAAGTTAACATATCTGAGATGAGTTAAACGGTTGATCTTTGAATCCACTGAAAGTTAACATATCTGAGATGAGAAAATTTATAATGAAGACAATGCTCAAGTGAAATTATCCAAACATCCCTGTATTGTATTACCACGTTCTACCATTTTAATCAACAAATTGGTAATTAGTGATTAATATATAATGAAATAATTTGATAATCAATTAAATACATAAAGTAAATAAAGTGCGTTACACCAAATTTAGTTACGAAAAGAAACCCTTTAAAGAGCTCTCTTGCATTTACAGCAACCCTTTTCATGTACGTGTGACTGATTTTCCCAATTCTATATAATCCACGTACCTGGGGCTAGCTCCTACCTATTCATGATGGTGGTGAAATAGAGAAAGCTCAGTAATATTTCTGGTTCCTCTCCTTTCTCCATTTGAATTGGAATTCTAAATCTTTCCTTCATGTATATATCCTAATTTCCCTCTACTGGCTTCCATCCAAAAGCATGGAACGCTAAGTCCAAAAGCATGTAGAAAGATGTACGTAAATAAATCCATAATCTACCATTCTCCTTCATTTCTCCGGAAATTAAGAAACACAGCAAAATCACAGTACGTACATGTTCTTCATGTCTACGAGATTTTAGCTGTCGTCGCTACTCTAAATCATGGCAGCATACATTCAGTGTATCCCACTCCAAACGGCCACTATCATATGATGTGTAACAAAACATGTCATGTAATGCAACCCCTTTTTTTTTCTTTGGGGTCTGGTTGTGCATGAAAGTATAATTTTATGAGGATATATGATATTGTTCTATGCTCCACAATATTGAATATAATAAACGTAGAATTAACTTACCTACTACGATTTATTAAAGAATTGATCTGATTATAAGAGAATGATCACCTTAATAATTTATGATCTTTAGAATGTCGGCTAATATAATAAACTTATAATATTAATAGAACATATATATAGATCATGAGTGTTTTTGTGTGTAGAATATCAACACTTTATAGAATTAAAAGTTCTTACAAAATTGGAAGACAGGAAAACCAAATATTCCTTTCAAAGTTTCAATTGTAATCTTTTGTATAATATATAGCCTATTTCACAAAAAACTCAAATGCATTATTTTGTCTGCTGATCAAAAGATAGTGACCACCATATATACTCCCATAATTTCTAGGGCATGTAATTATATGGGAGAGCCCTGACCTCTCATTTTCCACCAAATTATTTTCAAGTGTCATCATTAAAGCTGCTAGGCAAATGCATGACCAAGCTAGCTGCTAGAACATCGACTGCAAGGATTCACCACTAGAAGCTCTTAAAAGGGGCATGCAGCTGCTCCATGAAGTAGATCGATCATGTCTCATATCTGTTATCAAATGCACATGCAAATTAGCTTTTTACAACACACAGACCCACTTTTAATGTTTGCTAAGGCGTTGTAGGACAAAGTTTGCAAAAAGTACTGTTGGAGCGATGACCAAGAGAATTCCACTTACTCGTTTCTGGTCAGAAAAATTCAGTGGGTTCCACTTATCATCCACTACTTAAAGAACGTTAAGATGTCAATTTTACCTATTTGTTATGGACGTAGCTTTCCTTCAGGTGGTCCGTGCATGTATTAATTAATGTTCTTGACTTTAATTTATAAATCATATATAATTAATCTAAGTTTCATCTTGTTTTACTTTGTTGGCGGTATTACCATCATGCAGATATTGACGAGAATGTCCTTATAGTACTAAGTATTCGGGTACGTAGTATATTAACTGCTAATGAACTTAATTTATATATAATAGCGAGCCCTTTCCCCAACGGAGAGCCACCAAAACAAGCACAAGAAAAATGAACTTTTGTGACCATTTAATTGCGATGAAAAGGTTATTTGTAACCAAAACAGATTCATTTTATTTGTATATAGCCATTTCGCTGGAATTAAATGGTCACAAATAAACAATTTTCTTGTAGTGAATGCGGCGGCGATTAACCATCGACTGGGGTTTTGATCTGTTCCTCAACCAATTTCGTCTCTCAAACCAACAGTCTTTTACTTGTAGTCAACTTCGCGCTTCATATAAAAATTAGTATTTGATCCCTCTAAAATTATTTTTTCTTAACTTGGCCCCCAAACTAGATTTTCTGGTTCCGCCCTGGGCATCAATATTGACACTTTGAGAGATAAAATTCAGTACGTATAGACCACATCCAAATCACCGATGTGTTTGCCACTGTTAATCTAACTTGCCGTGCGAGAAGATTAAGAATATTTTAAATCTATTTTATTTTAATAAAGGGTAGAAGAACTACTAGTGAGCAAAGCAATAATAAGAGACTAGAAGTACTGCATATATGAGACATGTAATCATGAAGTGGTAATAATGAGTCAGTAGCAATGAGCAAAGAAGTACGTGTAACAGACAAAAAGTGCAATAGATAAAAAGTTCAAGAGACGGATAATGAAGGCAATAAATGGTATATTGTAACGTTGCTAACAACATATATAAAAGTTTATATCATAACTTTTCAAATTTTAATCTTAAATTAAATTAAATTTAGTTTAATTCAAAGAGTTATAGGGCTGAGCACTGATCGGATCGGAGTCGAAATAGCTAGACTCCGACTCCGAGATGCACTACCTCCGCTCTAACTCCAACTCTTACTTGTCAGAGTGGAGTCCGATTGTGAGCCTTTATTTTTTAACCTTTTTAACTTCATGTTTGGCCCACTTTTTTTTTTTTTTTAAAAACACTTTGTGTGGGCTTCCAAATTTAATTTTTTTTAAAAAATACAATCTAAACTAAATAATTTACTTTTGGTTATAACAAAAGATACAACTAACTAAAAACAAGTAACATAGTAACATGCTGTCAAAAATTAAAAATTAAAAATAAAAAGAAATCCAACATTTTCTAACTGCAAACCAAATTAAATGTTCCCAACAAGGCAATAACAACAAATTACAAACTTCCAAATGCATCCAAATAAATTAAATTACAAACTTTAAATGCCTAACAAATGTTCCCAACAACAATAAAGTAAATGTTACAAATTTCCAAATGTTCAAACTTCCGAGTTGTGCCTGAAAACAAATATGAAAACATTAGTAAAGAAAACAACCCCAACAACTAGAACAACATACAAACAAATATAAACAAATATATATATATATATATAATTTCCTTAATCATCTGATACATACAAACAGATCCATACAAACAGAATAGCATGCAAACAGATCATATCACCCCTGGTGTACATAATAGCATGCAAATAGATCATATCACCAACACTCATGATTGAAAGGTACTCTTGTGAACATACTTAAATGGCCAATTTTAAACATCACAACAAGCATTGGAATATATATTACGGGTACTAGCAATACTATTAGTTCTAAGAGGAGAAGACAATATTCTAGATCGAAATCTTAACAATCCAAAACCATGTTCATAGCGACCCAGGAACTATGAAAGTTTTATAAAATATATAGTCTCAGAGCAAACAGCCCCATCTACAAAGATTCACAAAGCATCTAGCCATCTACACGGATTCACAAAGCATCACGAAATAGATCAATCAATTTTTCAGTTTCACTTCGAAATTAAATCAGTACACAGATTCGTAAAATTACAAAAAACTCACCCTGATACCGTGATGACAACACAAAATTTTTCAGTGTCTTCTTAATTCTTGCAGGTTCGTTATCCTCGAGACCTTGTAAAATTTGATGAGAAAATAAAAATAAAAGAAGAGAGAGAGAGAGAGAGAGAGAGAACACGATGGGAGAAGATTTATAGAAGATGAAGGAAAAAGAGAGAGATGGGGGCTTACTAGAAAGAGAGAGAGAGGCCGTGCGGTGGGATTCTCAAAGAACAGCCGTGTGGTTGCCAGGGGATTTTGAGAGAGAGAGAGAGGCTGCGCAGGGGTGGGGGGAAGCTACGCCTAGGGTTTCAGTGCGAAGACGCCGAATAGGGGTGGCGAGTGCACGATGAGGGCCAGAGGCAGCGCAGGGGGGGGAGTCGGGACCTAGGGCATAGACTTTGGACTTGGGTGAAAAATGAAAATGAAAGTAACGAATGACGATCCCGCGGGGAGGAGATGACGCCGTTTCACTCCTATAATCCTAATATGTTTCAGTTTGTAAATTTGTATTATATGATTATGATACTTTAGTGTAATAGACTATAGTACAATTACTCCTATTAATAGCTTACTCCTATAACCTATTAATAACTAAAGTATAATTATAACTAGTATTATACATTAGTGTAATAGTATTATATGTTATTATAATTTTATAGACTATTGTTTGTACAGTAGTATTAAATGTTATTATACATTAGTGTTTATACATTAGTTTGGAACAATAATGAATAATTAGCTCATACTATTATTTAACTTAATTAACTATCTATATAAGTTATAGTCTATGACTTTATATTTAGGGTCTAAAATTTAAATATAATTGTTAATATTTAAACTTGTACTATAGTATTGATTATTGAAAATTACAAATTTTATAATAGTATATTACATGTTGTTAACTCATTATAATTTTACTATATTAGTGCCTAACTTACTCCTATTAATAGCTAAAGTATAATAACTAGCATTATACATTAGTATAATAATATTACATGTTAGTATGAACTTATAGACTAGTGTTTATACATTAGTCTTTATACATTAGTCTTTATACATTTTTATAATACATTAGTATTTATAAATTATAGTATCACAAGTGATTACATTGTAACTATAATACATTAGTCTTTATACATTAATATTACAAGTTATTACATTAGTTTATGATACATTAGTAGATGTCTATTATATTATAAGTAGATTATTTTGCAACAATAATTAGCTCATATTATTATTTAATTTAATTATCTATCTATATGAGTAATATACTAATATATATATAAAATATATATAAAAATACATATTTTTTTTTTTAATAAAATATGCAAAAATATCAGAGTCGGAGTCGAACACGGAGTCGGAGTTGGAGTTGGAGTAGGAGTCGGAGTCGGAGTCGGAGTCGGTCTACCTCCACCTTCGACTCCGACTCCAACTCCGACTTTATAGGAAAAAAAACCTCCAACTCCAACTCTAATTTGTCAGAGCCCGAGTGGAGTCTGGTTTGAAGTTGGATTTTGAATTTTTGCTTAGTCCTAAAGTGTTAAAAGAGAAATGACGTGGTTTAACAGAAGAAAAGAAAAGCTTCTGTTTACTAATTGGCTACCACCTACTTTTCAATAAATAAAATTTTATCTTACTTATAAAAAAAATAAGAAATGCTTAGTACTTAAAAAATAGACATAATATAGATAGTTAAAATGTATCGAAGCCGAAAATTCTTTTTTATTATTTATTACAAAAATATTAATAAAATTATAAAAGAGTCAAGTGTACCAAAGTCAAAGAGAGAAATCAATAACTACAATAAGATTAAAAGTCTTTTTTGTTTTCTCTCTATTCATGAATTGGTAATCATAAATTGTGGCGTCCTCGATCCCTACGTGTTATTTGGTGGAAGTTGTGATACCGGGATGATGATCCCATGGACCACACACCCCCATCGCCATGTGCAAGTGTGTGCAAACATGTGATATGTGTGCAACAAAAATAACGAAGTGGAACAATAAAAGGATGGTCAAAGCTAAGTACCAGAAAATTTTAGACTTTACAACCCACAATAAAAACTACCAATTAATTATATAGTCATCCAGCTGAAATAAAGGAACTGAAACAAGCTCCAACAACAAACGATCTCAAGCCTTCACTCCTCAGGTGGGGCCGATCCCTCTGCTAATACTCATTCTCTGCATCAAAACCTATGGTTCCATGGTAGGAATACCATGGTGAGACCTCGCAATCTCAGCAAGTAACCAACACGCAACAGGTAAGAGTTTAAAGCAAACATTTATACAATCAACAAAGTAAGACATCAATACAAGCAAAAGACCCCAATATCCATTTTTCCACCCTTTCCCAAAAATAACACATTTAAACAGAACCCTTACGCTAAAAACCCCTTTGGCCTAAAACACAACCATTTATTATGCGCACACTTTGGCTCTCTTTGTCACACCATGGGTAACGTCCATGCATGTGACTTCGTAACGAGTGACATCTGGCTCTGTGCCCGTTGTGTACGTGACTAAGCATCCTCTAGACCACGCCAGCAGAGGACCTACGGAGTTGTGTCAAGAGCGTTACTGTCTTGGCCAAGCCAACTGTCGCCCAGCAACAACCCAGGGGACGTTACTCAGTTTTTCACACCCCAAGTGACTAGAGAAGCTTCACCGAGATAATACCCCACCTTGACTTTGGGTTGTGATATGCACGCACCCATGAACATATTACCAAGATACGAAAGCCCAGTTTTCAAATTACACCACATGGCAGAACACAACACAATTAAATAATCAAGACAAATGTTAATAAAGGTAAATATGCAGATGCATGATAGACAGTATATTGGATGACATGGCGTAACACACATCAGACAATATACATCATCACAACATTCACAAAGTGCATAGTTTATCAAACCCAACTACACACGTAATCCCATCCTCCATCTAGCCCATGGCCCAATTTCCACAACCACACACAATTATCAATTCCAACACTTTGCTGGGCCCAAGGCCCATCTCAACACAACCAGACTACAAACAATGTTAGTGATAAATGAATGTCATAATCCCAAAGGTCACATTGGAGAGGTACTTACAACACGAGACAACAAACTTATGGGTGATCAAGTGCGTTGCCTAAGATATCCCTTGAGTGCGTGCGCATCGTGTGGTAGTGCCAAGAGTGGCGGAGCATGGCGGCAATAGTGGCGGCCCACGGTGGACAACGACTTCTTATGGGCAGCACGTGTGACTCCACAATTGGGAATATGGTGTGTGGTAGAGCTGATGAAGATAGAGGGTGGATAAAGGGATACTCGTGACAGAGGGGGGCTGCTAGCAGCAGAGCCGAACCCAAAATGGGAGGCTTGGGCACGAGTTAGGCTGACTCTTCAAGGGAAACAAAGTTGAGTAAAGGGGAAAGGGGAAAGAGGTAGTTAGACAACCACTGTAGAGTGACTGGGAGTGGTGGCATGCAGTGGTTGGCAACGGGGCAACCCAAAGGAGAGGGTGCTTGAAACTCGTTTTTGGGTGGGTCCAAGAGTGGGATTGATCGAGTACAGGAGGGAAGGGTGGGGGTGGTTCGATGGCCTCTAGAGCTCCTAATGACAGCACACCACGGTAGAGCACGGCGGAACCCTAGACAAAAATCCCCTAACTGCGTGGCATGGAAAACAAAAGGGAAAATGAGGGATCCGGGGCTGAGGACGAGATTGAGAGGGAGAAGAGGGCATAGTGATAGATTTTCGAAGGGGCACTCTAGCTTAGCTCGATGGCCGCATGACCTTAGGCAGTGGTTGGTGGTGGTAGGCAACGTGGTGGCTGCCTGAAACATCACCGATGATGCTGGTGTGGGGCGTGGCTACGACGGAGAGGGAAGATGGCTGAGATGCTGAGACGAGGTGTGGTGGCAAGAGGCAGTGTGAGTGAGGCTAGCTGGGATGGCGACGACGTGTTAGGCAGTAAGTGTCGGTGCTCAAGGTTGCTAGAGAGAGAGAAAGAGAGACAGAGATAGAGCACCACAGGTTGAAGAGGGAGAGAGAGAACCAGTGCTCCCGACCCCCATGTACGGAAACTCGGGAATCGAGATGCCCGGATGATGACAACACGGTCACGTATCCCAAACAATAGTGCCAAGTGTGTGTACATGCAACAGTGTACAATGAACAACGCAGCGGATAATTTAAGTAAGTAAACTAAGTACCAGAATTTTTAATACAAATTTACACAGGTAAAATGTTTAAAGAGAGTTATATAGTATTCCAAAATAAAATATAATTCAAGTCCAAGTACAATAATAAGTGATCCCATATCACTCCTCCGACGAAGCCGAATCCTCAGGCTCACCCTCAGCTTCATCTGCATGAAAATCTGCGTTACCATAAATGGTACCGCAGGTAAGTATAATCCAACCAACTCACGAGAATAAAACATGCATTAATGCAACTAACATTCATGCATATGATGAAGTATGCATTATTCTCAAAATAACATTTTCTCCGATAATGAACATTTACCAACACACGCCAAAATCTCATTTGGCCCAAAAATAATAAACCGTCATTTTCCCAGAAAATGGCTCGTTAACCAATTTTACCGTATGCACCATAATCTCCCCTAGGGACCATCCGCACACCTTGGCTCCCTTCGCCACACCACGGGCAATGACCAAGCGTTTGACTTCGTAACGAGCTATGCCCAGTTTCGCGCCCAGCACGTTTGTGGCGAAGCATCCTCTAGCCCCCGCCAGCTAAGGGGCCACAGAGTCGGCACGAGAGCGTTACCATCCCGTTGTTGCCCAATGACAACCCGCAGGACGTCACTCAGTATATTGCGCTCCCGAGTGACCAGAGGAGCACCACCGAGATAATGCCCCATCTCGGCTTGGGGTCGTGACACACATACACCCAAAAATCCTTTCTCACATGAAAACCTTGTTTTCAATAAACACATGAACATGAATACAATTACATGAAAACCCAGTTTTCATTTACAAACATGATCATGCGTGCAAATATGCAATGTACATGAAACGACACAATATCCAACAACCAACAAATCACAACACACAACAACTCCATTCTCCAATCCATCCGACCCCCTTACTCCTTGGACTCAGTCCAACATAACCAACTAGTTTACTGTAAAATGAGTTAGTCCAAACATACATTTAAATCATGAAAGTTATTTGGGAAAATACTTACAGCGCTATAATATAATTTTCGAAGGATCTCGAAGGTGCAAGAAGCAGCAGGACATTAACATAATAGTGCAAAATGTACTGTGGCCGTGGGTCTCAAAAACCCACTTTTAAATAAGGACAAACCAAGACTCGAGATTACTATGGAAGGGCTTAAGGATGTCGGTGAAGCTAATGGTGGTGGTGGTTGGCCATGGGTGGCAGCGTAGAGGGCGGTTGAAGGCCAAAATGTTCAAAATGGAAATGTTGATGGTGGGGCTTCACCGGTGGTGGATCGGAGCTGAGGATGGGTAGTTTAGGTTGCTAGGAGGTCAAGGAAGATGTGGTGAAAAGATGGTGGCCGGAGGTGGCACGACGGCGGCGCAGGAACACAAAGAAGGCCGCTGCTTGATGCTGTGCATGGAGGAGAATGGCAGCATGAGAGGGGCTGGAAATCGGAGGGTGAGGTCGCCGGCCAGAGGGGAGGCAAACGGTAGGGGTGGTGACGAACACGAGCGGTGCATGGTGGCTAGGGTGGAGAATGACGCACGGACGGAAGAAGGGAGGCCTCGTGCGTGGGAGAGAAGAGGGAGAGGGGAGAAAAAGAAATGGGGGAAAAGAAAAGTAGAAGAAAAGAAAAAGGAAAAAAGAAAAAGTGAGGGAAAGAAATGAAGTGCAATCCTCACATCTTGGGTCACAAAAATGATCCAACGAAAAAGATTTCAAAACAGCAAGTCAAATAAAATAATTTAAATGCAGTGATTAAATGAAAATAAAATAATTAAACCCTATAATAAACTAATTTAAAATAAAGAGCAATTTAAATGCATAAAAATTATTAATATTAAGAAAGCATATCAAAATAATTTTTACAAATTAAAAATCATAAAAATAAACCAATTAAAAATCTGATACACTTAAAACAAGAGAACTAATATTTAATTTAATAAAAATAATCCTTCAATTAAAAATAAACTAAAATACGGGGTGTTACATCCTCCCCGCTTAAATAAAATTTTGTCCTCGAAATCGGCAAGGTCAAACATTAAAGCTAGGACAGGAATAAGATTCGACTAAGAGCAGACTTAAGAAACATACCACCAGGGTCAATCAAACAAATACGGATATTGCTCCCTCATGTCGGCTTCTCTCTCCCAAGAGAAATCTTGAGCCAACAGATCGCCCCATGACACTTTCACTAAAGATATTGTCTTGGACCTTAACCTTTGCTCTTTCCAATCCACAATCTGTGTTGGGGCAACTTCATAAGTAAGGTTAGCCTGAAGTTGAATGCGTTCAGGGTCAACAAAACGTGGTTCTTGCTGTCCAAAACTCTTCTTCAATGATGACACATGGAACACATCATGAACTTTCCCAAAATAGTCCGGCAATGTAACTCTATAAGCAACAAGCCCCCAACTTTCTCTACAATCTGAAAAGGGCCAACATACCTCGGGCTAAGCTTTCCCTTCTTACCAAAGTGCTTAATGCCTTTCATAGGAGAGACTTTGAGATAAACCCAATCACCTACCTCAAAGGATAAGTCTCTTCTCCTTGTATCTACATAACTCTTTCGGCGACTTTGAGCTTCCACCATTTTTGTCCTTATAAACCGAACTTGATCTTTCATTTCTTGAATTATCTCAGGCCCAATCAATTTACTCTCGCCAACTTCATCCCAACACAAAGGTGTTCTACACTTCCTTCCATACAAAGCTTCATATGGGGCCATCTGAATGGATGAATGAAAACTGTTATTATAAGCAAACTCAATTAGCGGCAGATGATTCTCCCAACTCTCCAAAAATTCCATGATACAAGCCCACAACATATCCTTAAGAGTTTGAATAGTGCGCTCTGATTGACCGTCAATTTGACGGTGATATGCAGTACTAAACTTCAACTTAGTTCCTAAAGCTGCCTGCAAACTTTTCCAAAAATGGGACGTGAACCACAGATCCCAATCCAACACAATACTCTTGGGTACTCCGTGCAAACGCACTATCTCTTTGACATACAACCGAGTCAAGTTACCCAAAGAGTCGGTATTATTGATAGGTAAGAAATGGGCACTCTTGGTCAACCGATCAACAATCACCCAAATTGAGTTCTTTCCACTAGGGGTCCTCAGCAGACCCACAACAAAATCCATAGAAATATCATCCCACTTCCACTCAGGAATAAGGAGAGGTTAAAGTTTACTTGCAGGTCTTTGATGCTTAGCCTTAACTTGAAGGCATGTGTCACATTTCTCAATAAACATGGCGATATCCATCATACTCGCATTAGTCCCCAGTGGCACATCACGCCCAGTGTCACCATTGAGTATAAGGTGGCTCCATACCTACTAACCAAAAACTCTTATCACATTTTGGTAGAAAACACTCTCTTTCCCAAAACCATGAGTTATCACTCATATTCCTCAATTAACTCCCGCTGTCTTGATCAAAATCAATATTCCACAAAATACATCCATTATCATAGACAGAAACCCAATATCAATCAACCTCAGTATCCCAAATTGAAAACAAGTAACGTCACCCCAAAATACACCCGTCTCATCTAAGATAAGGAACATACCCTAAAAGGCTCCATTCCAACCCAGCCAACCAATAAGAGCGTCTATAAACTTCTACCTAACAACCTAAACCCAAAAGCTCATCACCTACATTCTGAATAACATCTAATCTAGCGGTGACTAAACTCACTATGAACCACCATTGACTTCACCGAAACATTATCAAAACCTTCTTGGTAACTTGCCCACCTACTTCTACTCCTATAAGCTAGTATTAACATGACTAGTTCCTTCAATAGCACATCACTATTAAACCTCAAGGCAAGTCATACTGCTCAAATCTTCAATCCACCAAAAGCCATTGTAAAGCACCCATGGATCCTAATGCTTTATTAACTCACATACTTGATCATATTATCCACTGCTGATGCCTAAGCTTCAACTTCCAAGATCTTATCATACACCATACATGACGACCCATCAATCTCTCATCAAGTTAAGTAACAATGTCCTTAATTCAACCAACTAGACACTCAATCTCCAAAGGAAAGTATAGCCTCAAAATTTAAATTCCTAGGTAACCTCAAGTCACACTAATTCTTGTAGATAATCACAACAATTATTACCAACCATCATTCCATTGAGTAACCCGCTTCGACTGCACACTCCAATCGACTCGCCAAAAACTCCAAGTCAAAATCTCTTAAATCTAATACTATTGTATTTACTCCTCTTCAACACCTACCAAAGCCACTTCTTCCAATCCAAAAATAAAATAAAAAATGAGACTAGGACCTATACTCTCCCAAATGCATACACTCTCACCATTACTACGCATCGATCTCATGCACCCTTAGCCAAAACCAATAATCCTCCAAACGTGCAAGTGATCCATCACTACCATTTCCATCATCTAGACCTATATCCCCGAAATCAACATGAATCATTTCCTAAATCCGCACCATCTACTATCCTTAAAATGGATATGGATTAAATCCTTAACCAGTCACTGTAACCCCGAGCTAAAACAATCATTTTCCAAACTAAATCAACATCTTCAATCCTCATAAAATACACAAACTAGATCATTACCTTCCATCTCAAAAGAACTTCTCTCCTGAAAAATTCTCATATCAGTAACTCAACTCTGATCAATCCTATTTTAATGGTTACAGACTAATCAATCTCCAGAATAGATCAAGCTAGCGTACCAATTCTACAAAACTAAGAACTCAAATCTTATTATAATTCAGCCCTTCAACTCTGCAATTCTAAAGCCTTAAACCAGATAAGAATCATTTCCCGAAATCCTCAAGATCGATGACCTTAAATCTAAAACATTCACCTTATAAAGCTTGTAAACTCTAAAGCCCCCAAATGTTATCAATCTGCTTATCAAAGTCGGCAAGATCGAAAACTTCTAATCTAAGTAATCCTTCAAATGCTTATTGAACCTACCACCTTAAATCCAATAAACTTATTTTCCCTAAACTATAGGGCCCCAAACCTTAGAAGAACTTCTCATAAATCTAACCTTGAAGTTCGTTGAACTTACAACCTCCTACTCCATAGACTCATTACATAAATTCTACGGAACCTAAGACTTCAATTATCCTAAGCGATTTAAAACTATTCCCCTCCTCAGTTGCGACTTGAGTTCCTACTCCATAGAGTTCACCTAGACCATGTCGTTCGAGCCTCAATATTAAAAACAAACCAATCACTAAGAGTTCAGGCCTGCTACACTAAATGTTCAAGCCGCATTCACAGTCGTACCATCTTCCTACGATAGCACAACCCTTAACCACCTTTCAACTCCAAACAAAACAAAACAAAACAAAACAAAATAAAATGCCATAAAATAAAACAAATAAAATAAAATAACATACAAAAGAATAAATAAACAAATAAAGTAGTATACAATAAAATAAATAAAACCAATAAAAACAACATACTTTAAATTAAATAATTTCAATTTACAATTATCAAATTTCTGGTACCTCACCTAAGGGACATGTGGTTTTACCCAGAGCCGAACTGCTCTGATACCATCTGTGGCGCCCCCGACCCCCATGTACGGAAACTCAGGAATCGAGATGCCCGGATGATGACAATATGGTCATGCATCCCAACAATAGTGCCAAGTGTGTGTACATGCAACAATTTACAATGAACAACGTAGCGGATAATTTAAGTAAGTCAACTAAGTACCATAATTTTTAATACAAATTTACACAGGTAAAATGTTTAAAGAGAGTTATACAGTATCCCAAAATAAAATATAATTCAAGTCCAAGTACAATAACGAGTGATCCCATATCACTCCTCCGGCGGAGCCGATTCCTCAGGCTCACCTTCAGCTTCATCTGCATCAAAATCTGTGTTACCATAAACAGTACTGCAGGTAAGTATAATCCAAACAACTCACGAGAATAAAAAATGCATTAATGCAACTAACATGCATGCATATGATGAAGTATGCATTATTCTCAAAACAACATTTTCTCCGAAAATGAACATTTACCAACGCACGCCAAAATTCCATTTGGCCCAAAAATAATAAACCGTCATTTTTCCAGAAAATAACCCACACAAAATCCTTTTATCCAACACACGCTATTTTCTCAAAAAATTGCCCAATAATCCATTTATCCAAGAACTCGCCATTTTCCCAAAAAATGGCCCATTAACCAACTTTATAGTATGCACCATGATCTTCCCTAGGGACCATCTGCACACCCTGGCTCCCTTCGCCACACCACGGGTAACGACCGTGCGTGTGAATTCGTAATGAGTGATGCCCAGTTCTGTGCCCAGCGCGTTCGTGGTCAAGCATGCTCTAGCCCCCGCCAGCAGAGGGGCCACAGAGTTGGCACGAGAGCGTTACCATCCTGTCCTATCTCGTTGTCACCCAGCGACAACCCAGAGGACGTCACTCAATATATTCCGCTCCTGAGTGACCATAAGAACTCCGCCAAGATAATGCCCCATCTTGGCTTGGGATCGTGATACACACACACCCAAAAATCCTTTCTCACATGAAAATCCAGTTTTCAATAAACACATGAATAAGAATGCAATTACACGAAAACTCAGTTTTCATTTACAAACATGATCATGCGTGCAAATATGCAATGTACATGAAATGACACAATATCCAACAACCAACAAATCACAACATACAACAAGTCCATTCTCCAATCCACCCGACCCCTTACTCCTCGGACTCAATCCGGCATAACCAACCAGTTCACAGTAAAATGAGTTAGTACAAAAATACTTACAGAGCTATAATATAATTTTCGAAGGATCCCGGAGGTGCAAGAAGCAGTAGCACAGCAACGGAATAATGCAAAATGCACTGTGGTCGTGGGTCTCAGAAACCCACTTTTGAACAGAGACAAATCAAGACTCAAGATTACTATGGAAGGGCTTACGGATGTCGGTGAAGCTATTGGTGGTGGTGGTTGGCAGTGGGTGGTGGCGTAGAGGGCGGTTGAAGGCCAAAATGTTCAAAACAGAAATGTTGATGGTGGGGCTTCACCGGTGGCGGATCGGAGCTGGGGATGGGTGGTTTAGGTTGCTAGGAGGTCAAGGAAGATGTGGTGAAAAGTGGCTGGAGGTGGCGCGATGGCGGCGCAGGAACACAAAGAAGGCCCCGGCTTGATGCCGTGCGTGGAGGAGAATGGCAGCGCGAGAGGGGCTGGAAATCGGAGGGTGAGGTCGCCGGCCTGAGGGGAGGCAAACAATAGGGTTGGTGACGAACACAAGCAGCGCACGGTAGCACAGGGTGGAGAACGACGCACAAATGGAATAAGGGAGGCCTCACACGTGGGAGAGAAGAGTGAGCGGGGAGAAAAAGAAATGGGGGAAAAAGAAAAGGAGAAGAAAAGAAAAAGGGAAAAATAAAAAGTGAGGGAAAGAAATGAGATTCAATCCTCAGATCTTGGGTCACCGGCCGGAGGGGAGGCAAACAATAGGGTTGGTGACGGACACAAGCAGTGCACGGTAGCACAGGGTGGAGAACGACGCACAGATGGAATAAGGGAGGCCTCACACGTGGGAGAGAAGAGTGAGCGGGGAGAAAAAGAAATGGGGGAAAAAGAAAAGGAGAAGAAAAGAAAAAGGGAAAAATAAAAAGTGAGGGAAAGAAATGAGATTCAATCCTCAGATCTTGGGTCACAAAAATGATCCAACGAAAAAATTTCAAAACAACCAGTCAAATAAAATAATTTAAATGTAGTGATTAAATGAAAATAAAATAATTAAACCCAACAATAAACTAATTTAAAATAAACAGCAATTTAAATGCATAACAATAATTAATATTTAGAAAGCATATCAAAATAATTTTCACAAATTGAAAATCATAAAAATAAACCAACTAAAAGATACTTCATATTAGAAGAACCCAAGAAGGTTTTGAATACAATGAGGATAATCCTCTACTTGGATGGATTCTTCAGAGAGGTCTAATGAACTCTTTGCCAAAGTATCAGACAC
Organism: Juglans regia; assembly: GCF_001411555.2. Classification (NCBI taxonomy): domain Eukaryota; kingdom Viridiplantae; phylum Streptophyta; class Magnoliopsida; order Fagales; family Juglandaceae; genus Juglans; species Juglans regia. The sequence goes on along the minus strand of NC_049912.1, from coordinate 7,658,519 downwards.
TACATTAGCCTACCTAGGAACATGCTTAACAGACCAAGGACTAACTTGTTCTAGCAACAGCTTGATATCTTGACAAATTAGGCTAGTTGAATTCCAGCTATCCTCCCTGCCATTGATAGCTTTTACCACTATCATGGAGTCCCCTTCAAGGATAATATTTGAGAGACCGAGTTCAATACAAAATTGGACTGCTCTTAAGGCTGCCAATGCTTCCCCTAGCAATGGATTCGAGAAAGAAGCTCGGGATGATTTGAGAATGCCTATAACCAGTCCCTTGTAGTCCCTGACTCCAATGCCTACCTTGTAATGAATTTTTTCTGTGGCTGCATCCCAATTCAACTTGAAATTGCCAAGTGGTGGCTTAGTCCATTGGATAGGGGTTTGAACTTGGTTGCTTTTCTGTTTCTGAGGGCTCCTTGCCGTATGAAAATATGAGATACATGTAAAGACAAGGTTATTAACTTGTTGAGGGGAGGGAAACTGAGCATCAAAGACCCACTTGTTCCTTCTGGACCAGAGTTGCTTTGTGGTGAATGCCAGTGCTTGATGTTCCTCATCTAGAAGAGTTGACAAGAGCTGTTCCAGAATCACACTAAAAGGAGCCTCATCAATACTACTTTTTTGGAGTTTTCTCGAGCTCCTACACCACACATCCTGAGCAGCTATACATGTCCAAAGAGCATGGGAAGTGGTTTCTGGTTCAGACTGGTAGATTGGACATAAGGGGGAATCAATTACCTTTCTTCTATGCAAGCTCTCCAAAGAAAGATTTTGAGGGCGTTTGGGACCCGGAGCTTCCAAATGTGATGCCATATTTCTGTGCTGTGAAATGGCTCTGAGGTTTGTCTAAGCTTTTCAGTATTGAGAGATGTTTGAAGATGATATGCAGATTTCACTGAGAATTTAACATTTATAGTGCATCTCCAAGTCAATTTGTCATTGCTTTTGCATGGATTGATATGAATCTTTGGTATGATTGAGGCTTCAACTGGACTGAATAAATCATGGATCAAAGGCATATTCCATTGAAGGGAGTCTTGGTCAATTAAAGAGGCCATCGTAGCCTCTTGGGGCAGAATCCTTGGATAGGATTGAATTTTGTAAGAAGATGGATAAGGGATCCATCTGTCTGAACATATTTTAATACTTTGACCATTCCCTACCTTCCATAGAAGGCCTTCAATTAGTAGAGGTCTTGCTGCTGTGATACTTTTCAAAACAAAGGAGTCACCATTCCTTATTTTTGCATTGTAGAAATCTCCTAAAGGGTAGTACTTTGCTTGGAGAACATGTGTTGCAAGTTAAGATGTGTTTGTGAGGAGCTTTCATCCTTGCTTTGCCAAGAGAGCATTGTTAAAATCTTCAAAATCCCTAAAGCCCAAGGCCCCCTTTTGTTTTGACTTTCCCATTCCCTGCCAACTAAGCCAGTGCATCTTAGATTTTTGGTCTCTCAAGCCCCACCAGAAAGATTGCATGCTCTTGTTAATGTTCCTTAGGATACACTTAGGGATTAAGAAAATGCCCATGCAATATGTGGGAATTGTTTGGATAACTGCCTTTAGAAGGATTTCCTTTCCTACTTGGGAAAGCAAATTGGTTTTCCAGCTGCTGATCTTGCCTTTGTTTTTATCCCATATATGGTTGAAAGCCCTTGTTTAGTTCTTGCCAACATAGGAAGGCAGACCTACGTACTTCTCAAAGGGACCCGAGGCTTGAATCCCTACAGAAGCCAAGATGGCTTGTTGGATTTCAGGCTAGGTATTCTTGCTGAAATAGATGGAAGTCTTCCCAACGTTGAGCCTCTGACCAGAAGCTAATTCATAGGCTCTTAATGTGTTGTGTAATCTAGACCATTGCAAAGCCTGAGCCTTATAGAAGACAAGGTTGTCATCGGCAAAAAAACAAACGATTAACAGTGAAGGAGCCACGTGTAATGGGGATTCCAGAGATGAGCCCCTTTTGTTCAGCTTGGTTTAAAGCAAAGCTAAGCATTTATGAGCACAAGATGAAGAGATAGGGAGAGAGGGGATCTCCCAGTCTAATGCCCCTGGTGGGTTTGAAGGATGCTTGAGGAGTTCCATTTAGAATGATGGAATAAGAAATAGTGCCAACACATTGCATAATAAGATCAACCCAACCCTTATCGAAGCCCATCTTAAGCAAAACTGCTTTTAAAAAGGATCATTCTATCCTATCATAGGCCTTACTCACTTCGAGTTTGAGAGCCATAAATGTATCCTTTTGCTTCCTCCTTCTGTTTTGCATGGAGTGTTGCAGCTCATAGGCTACAATAGTGTTATCAGAGATCAACTTGCCAGGGACAAAAGCACTTTGTGCTTCAAAAATTAGAGAGCGTAAAATGGCTTTTAGTCTGTTTGCAATGACCTTTGCAATGATTTTGTAGAGTACATTGCAAAGGCTAATAGGTCTGAAGTCTGAGACAAATAAGGGGGAGTTCTTTTTGGGGATTAAGGCAATAAAGGTATTGTTTATGGCCTGAAAACCAGTTTTCAAGGTGAGCAATTCAAGAACAGTAGCAACTACATCTTTCCCCACAATAGACCAATGATTCTGAAAGAATAGGGTAGGAAAACCATCTGGTCCAGGAGAACCTAGTGGATTCATCTCAAAAAGAGCCCTTTCAATTTCCGCTCGAGTGTAATTCTTTGTAAAGATGGAGTTCATCTCAATAGTGACACTTGGACTGAAGTTTTCCATAAAGTTTTCTACTCCTACTGGATTGGAGGAGGAAAAAAGATCCATGAAAAAAACCTGAAATTCTCTCCCAATATCTTCCCTGGTTGTAAAACAGTCACCATTCTCACTCTCAATTTTAGCAATTAATTTTTTTTTTCTTCCTTTGAGTGGCACACTTGTGGAAGTAATTGGTATTTCTGTCACCATCTTGAAGCTATTTTTGTTTGGCTCTCTGGCACCAAAATAAATCCTTTTCCTCAAACAAAATGTTGATTTCCTTCTGTAGAGTTCTGACCTGAGCACTTTTAAAGAGCTTAATCTGTCCCTTTTGTGAGCTAGCTCCTGCTGGGATTTCCTCCTTGATTCATGGTTCCATTGTCTCAGCTGGAATCTGCACCTCTCAAGACCCCTTCTGGTCACATCAGCTTTGGTTCCAACTTTGAGAGAACCCTGTCATGCTCTTTTAATAATCTCCTCACACCCTTCTTGGCCTAGGCAGCCTCATATTTGAATATCCTCTTTATTGGGTTTTGAATTAGAGCAAAAATTTTACTGGAAATCAAGATAGGGTTATGGTCTGAGCATTGGACAGGTAGGGTGGTGACTGAGTTAGTGTCGTAGAGGTGTTGCCAAGTACCATTGACAAGGGCCCTATCTAGCCTTTATTTGGTGAACTTTGAACCCTCTCGGTTGTTACACCAGGTGTATTGAGAACCCTCATACCCAAGATCACCCAAATCACAGTCCATTAGCGCTTGTCTGAAATCATCCATTTGTTTATTAGGCTTGGAAGATCCACCCAACTTTTCCCCATGAGAGATGGTTTCATTAAAATCTCCCATAATAAGTCAGGGAGTATTTGAATATGATTTTAATAATCTGAGAAGGTTCCAACTTTCTTTCCTCTTTGCAGTCACTGGTTGGCCATAAAAGCCAGTGATTATGCCTTTCTTGTTTGTATCCTTAAGAAGCATTTGTAAAGAAATATGGCTGAGGGAATAGGATATTAGGTCAGCATTAAGATCATTATTCCACAGAATCGCTAAGCCCCCACTTCTGCCCACACAATCCACCACAAAACTGCAATCAAAACCTAGTATGTTTCGAATTACTTCCATTATGCTTCTTTTACATTTAGGTCTTGTTTGTTTTCCAAAAACATCTCATCTCATCTCATGTCATCTCACTTCATCATTACAATTTTTTCAAATCTCCACACAAAATAAAATAAACAATTCAACTTTTTCAAATCCCAAAACAACAATAATATTAAAAAATATATTTTAACAATATTTTATTCAATTTTTTAACTTTAATCTCAACTCATCTCATCTCATCTCTGAAAACAAACGAGCCCTTAGTTTCTATTAAAAAAACCAAAGATGGGGACTTGTCTCTCACCAAAAGGTGGAGTTCTCTAACTCTCTGAGGGTTCCCAAGCCCTCGGCAGTTCCAGGAGATGGTGATCATGGGGAGAGGCAGGGCTGTTCAATAGCCTCTGCCATCTTGGTTTGTTTGAGTCTCTTAGAAGCCCTCGTAGGTTTAGAAGGAGCTGCATTCTTTCTTTTCTTTTGCTTGGGTTTACTGGATATTTTAGGAATTGAAAGCATAGTTACATCAAGACTAGGAGGCTGACCACCGCTGGCCCTTCTTTTCCAGTTTGATAAAAGGTAAGATTTATTTTGTCCCACTGGCAACTGTGAGTTACAAAGGTTAGGGGGACTTACACTGTAGCTGACTATAGTAGGAGACATGTCAAGGTCTGGGAGTTGAGTGTTAGTATGCCCCATGCTGACTTTCCCAGCTGCTGATATGAGGATCTCGAGGCAAACTGGGGTTTCCTGAAAAGGGAAGTGGGAGTTACCTCGAGACCTTGCATGCAGTAGGTTGTCAACTTCCTTCCCTTTTTCCTAGAAAAAGTCTGGTTGCGTTTGTACCTTTGAAATAGACTCCAGTGAGACAGTTGTATCCTGTCTAGTAATGTTCCTGCCCAAATCAAAATCTTGCCCCTCAGAGCTGCCTTGCCAACCTCCAACTGGTTCTCCCCTTTCTTGTTTGCTATTTCCAAGTGGGGGGTGGTGGTGTTTTGACACTGGACTGGCCCTGAGCCAAGGTCCATATTGCTGTTGAAATCCCTCGTGTGATCTACCATTCGAGACATGTCATGAGCAGCCTAAACTCGGATGCAACAGTACACCACAGTGAAAACAAAAGGATGGCAACCGCTCATATCTGAATGGAATCCAAATATGTGACCCCTCCATATTGATAAGCCTTGCTCTTGGCAGTGGCTTGGAGATGTTTAGCAGTACCTTAACCCATAGAACAGCACCCCATGCTCTACCTTTGTTATCCACATCCACCACCAATACTTTCCCCACACTAGCCCCCAATTTCGCTCTTATGCTTTTATTCATACCAGCAAAGGGGCGGTCATGGAGTTGGATCCAAAAAGGTTCGAGAGAAAAATCTACATCCTTTAGTGCAACCCTTCCTGCACACCAGGTACCTATCCATGGTCACCCCGCTAGAACCCTTGTTTTAACATTAGTATCAGCAAACTTGATAAGGAATTTGTTCCTGCCTATCTCCTTAAAGGTCAAGTCCCCTTTGGCTTTCCATACTTTCGTGATGGTAGCTTTAAAAGCCCCTCTATTTACTTCCTGGTCTGACACCGCTAATGCAACCAAGCAGGCTTGGGTTACTTCCCGTGATAACAGAACCTCTTCCTCTGGAAAAATGATTTCTTGTTGTTCTTCCTCTATTAACTTGAGCCCCTCGCAAAGATGGGAGAGCTCCTCTTCCATAACTGACGCATGAACCCCTTTCTACCACACTCTACCGATTGAAAGATCAAAGAGACAAAGTCTCTATGTTCCCAAGAGCATAGAAAGAAAACCTCACAACCATCAAGGACCAGGTCGACATAAGGTCAATTGATGAAAAACTGATAAACTTAAAATAAGAGAACTAATGTTTAATTTAATAAAAATAATCTTTCAATTAAAAATACACTAAAATACTGGGTGTTACAACCAGAGGGGGGGAAACCAGATCGATAGATAGGGAGAGGGCTTACCGATGACGAGAGGTGGTGAGATGGTGGTAGATGGGAACAGGACGATGCCGACAGCAGACTTGAGGTGGTGGAAGGCGGCGGCAAGGTCACACAGTGGTGGAAGAAGAAAATAAGAGAGACTGGGGGGGTGTGCAACACTGGAGGTAGGGGATGAAAATAAGATAGGGTTTTCACCCTTTGGCCATACGACACCGTTTTATGTGGAGGGGGCTAGGCCCCCACTTGCACACTAGCTGGGCCCATTTTACACTCCACATTCGGCCCGATAGTCCACTACAAAATAAAACAAGCCATTATAACCCATAATAACCCATTGGGCTCTAGGAGAATAATAAAATAAATAAAATAAAATAGAATAAAATATACAATAATAATACTACTAATAAATAAATTAAAAATACCCTAATTTTTGGGGTCCTACATAAATCGTAAGAATTTTGTCATGGAATTTTATTTTAATCTTAATGTCAAAAAATCGAGTGGGTTTTTTGGGTTAATAAAGGCAAGGTATTTGTTGTAACGCCCCAATAGAAGGCCCAAATCACATGGCCTATACTCCAAAAGGACTAGTCAATGATACAATTAGAGCCCCATTGGAACCTTATAAAGAGCAAGAACTTTTCCTTCCCAAGCAATGTGGGATCCCATACACCACCTACCCTTATCCATATCATATGGGGTATCACAATCTACCCCCCTTAAATTCCCGACGTCCTCGTCGGGCCTGTGCATTGTAGGTGGCACGGCTCAAGTCCCACATTTCTGGTTGGGATAGGCTCTGATACCATTTGTAACGCCCCAATAGAAGGCCCAAACCACATGGCCTATACTCCAAAAGGACTAGTCAATGATACAATTAGAGCCCCATTGGAACCTTATAAAGAGCAAGAACTTTTCCTTCCCAAGCAATGTGGTATCCCATACACCACCTACCCTTATCCATATCATATGGGGTACCTGACCCCATATGCTGAGGAAGTATGTACCTGACCCCACCCACGTTATCGATTACGAGCCTCTTCATTTTCAGGAAGATCTGACTTATACAGAAGAGCCGATGCGGATTGTAGAGAGAAAAGAACAAGTGTTACGTAATCGGACTATTCCATTGGTTAAGGTGGTATGGAATAATCATGCTATCAGTGAAGCCTCTTGGGAATTAGAAGAGGAAATGCAAGTCAAGTACTCACAGTTGTTCGACGACGATCCTAATAGCTTGTGACAAATTCCGGGGACGGAATTTTTGTAAGGGGGGAAGAATGTAACAACCGGGCTTTAAGCCTAGCCCATTGGAGAAGCCCAGCCCACGAGTGGATAAGGAAGGACCAAACGGCGCCGTTTGGTGAAGGGATTTATTTCCCTTTTACGGAAACACTGTTTCTCTTCTCCGCGTTGCCTCCCCCAGTTCTCTGCAATTCCGGATCTCACTCACCCGTGTGCACCAACCCACGACTCCAGCAGTTGTGTTTCATCTCCTTTCACACTCAAGGTTCGGCCATTACTCAATTTTTTCAGATTACTCAATCGGGTTCTCATTGTTTTTCTTCTTCTTCATCTCTTCACCGTGTGCTCAACTCAAGGTTTTGAAACTTCAAATTGTTCTTCCATTGCAGATTTTTTCGGCTTCTTGAACAGAGATTGGTAACTCCTCTCTTTTGTTTATTTTATTTTTACTTCTTCTCCTTCCGGTTTTACTCTTACGGGCCTCATTACCATCTTCGGTTTCACTTTGTTTTGACGCACACACGCACGCTACTTGTTTAGCCGTGCATCACATTTAGTCAATTTTCCCCTTTACGCAGACCATTAATTTATTTCAGTAGAAAATTTTGTGACTTTTATTTTGGGTTGATGTATTTTTTAATTGTTAGAACAGTGGAGTGTGTTAGAAATAAGGATGTTGAGGAGTATAATCTTGGGTGTTTTGTGAGACGGTGTTTGAAGTATTATTTCAGACTCTTTGGTGCGAACAATGGATGTTTTGGAACTGGTTGTATTGAAGTTTCGTGCAAGTATTGAATTGTTGAATGATTAGAGTAATGATACGTGCACTGAAATTGTCTTATTCAAAGGTTGGAAGTGGTTTGGGTTGGATTATGTTTAAATTAATGGAGTTACTATTGTTGGTTTTGGAAATAATTATATTTGGTTTGGTGTTGTAGAAGGTGGTTGTTTCGGGTTTTAAATGCGAATGGATGAAGAGAGTTGTTCGGGTTTAATTGTTAGGATAGTTATTGAGTTGTGAAGGGATTGTTTTGATTTATTACTTAATAAATAGCAGCCTACTAGATTGGTTATTAAATGTTGGATATATGTTCTTTTGTTTAGGTGGTGTTACTATTAGAGTTCCGGCTCAAGGTGTTGATAATTCGAAGAAGTCAGGTAAGCGGGGTTCATATACTAGTTTTGCATAAAAGAAATAAAATGAGGTTGACTTTGAAAATAAACGTGTTTGTTTTTTTAAAAGAAATGATCTGAAAACAACCTCAGATGTTTATTTTGCATACGCATAAATTCAATATAAGAGAAAGTGTTTTCTGTCATGACTGGTGTAGACATGAGCTAGTTTTTGTGCACTTTGTTTTTGAACTATGTAAAAGAGCGAATAAGACATTCTAAAAGTTTTGTTATGAACAAATGAGAATATTTTGTTTATGTTTATCTCGAACATGTGAAATGATCTGAAGCTTTTCAGTGTTTTGTTTAGACATGATGTATCATCTGAAAATCTTGGCATGAAGTTCTGATTCTGTATATGTTTGTAACCGGATTTTCGATGAAATCCGTTCTGTTTCTGTTAAGGCCCAGCCACGGGTATAATGGTGGTTTATAACCCTACCACGGGGGTGAAACATGGAAAATGGCCCAGCCACGGGTATAATGGTGGTTTATAACCCTACCACGGGGGTGAAACATAGAATATGGCCCAGCCACGGGTATAATGGTGGTTTATAACCCTACCACGGGGGTTAAACATGGTATTGTCCCGATGTGTTTATTAAACGATGATATGATTATAAGGCGTCAGTTTAGAAATGCCAACGGATTCTCTTTTTGGAACAAGTTTATTTTTCTGAAAACTTTGCTCTAATGTTTTTGTACAAGTTTTGTTTCTACATTCTGAAAGTAAATATTTTGTTTGGCTTATCAAATGTTATAAATGCTCATATTTACATGCTAGTATATGCTCTCTGCTTGCTGAGTTGTTGATAACTCACCCCGTTAATCTTCATAATATTTCAGATGACATCGATGGCTCAGCTGAAGATCAGTATTAGAGTCTATGGAGAAGATTAGCATTGATTTGTTGTTGGGTATCTCATGATATTAGTGTTGGTGTTGGAGGTTAATTATCTTTCTTAAGTTGCTTCAATGGATTTAGACGGTTTATGGAGACTATGTTAATGTTTTATTATTTCTAGTTATTATTTGAGACATGAAGAAGAGTTGATTTTATTTGGGTTGTTGGATTGAATATTGGATAAATGAGTTTATTTGATTTATTTAATTGAAGTATTTACATTCGATTTGAGGTTTGGGAAAATGGATATATTCTTGAATTTGGAAGTACTCTAGCCTTGTTAGAGTTGATTATCAAGTTTTATGAGTTAACTCTCCGGACCCTCGGGGACGGGGCGTTACATTTGTAACATGTGAAGATTATGATAAGCTAACAAAGTAAAATGAAAAATAAACTAATATGATGAAGTATCTGATCTATAAAACACAATGATAATACTTCAAAAATTATATAGGTTATAGATGTCCATCAATGATTAAATCTCTGCAATAATAGGACATTGTCTCCACAGATTGGTTGAATATTCATTAATGGCTTTCACAATATTAAGAGAATCCCTTACAACCATCAACTCACAAAAACTCATATTACATACCATTTATAGGTCCTCCAAGTGAAGTTAGAGCTTCAATTTTGTCTATATTATGGACACTTCCCTTCAACTCAAGCCATAACTACCACACCTCTAAGAGCATTAGTATTGATGTAGTTACAATTTTAGGCAAATTTGGGATAAACGCCACTTTTTGATCTTTGCGTACCCACTTGAATCAATCACCCAACATCGAATTAGCCATTTCACTTTTTATAATAATAAAATATTATTATTTTCTAACTTTTTAGAGTTTTTATCTACTCTTTATACATTTTCTTTTTATCTCTTTTGAAATAATTTTTTGTTTTAGTTTCATAATTTCCAAAAATATTCTCATACATAAAACCTATCCAACAACCATAAATTAGCTTCATTGTCAAATACAAATAATAAAAATATGTATGAAATAAATTTGGATTTTTCATATCCAACAACCCAAAAATGAACATATGTAAAAACATTTAATTTCAATCAAATAGTGTAACTTACATACACAAAACATTTAACGATTATGCTAATTTAGCCACCTGCTCCATAGATGATTACAAAATAGCAACCTATATCATGTTAATGCAGAATTGCACAAAGCATCATGTAAAATAAATCTATAGATATGGTTGTATTCATCTCAAATCTATATAAATTGGTAACTTTAATAACAATGTTAGAATAACCAACCCAAGTACAAAGATGTATTATCTTTTAATGTTTTTCTGTTAAACCTAAAGTAGAGCAAACTATGCATCAAATTATACACTTTGCAACCCCAACCTATACAAAAATAAATCATATATCAAACAACTAAAATACCAACCAACCAAAGTACACTTTGCTGCCTTTGCCTAGGCACCTTTGTCGCCCCAGCCATTACAAAATAAGACATACAAGTCCAAAACAAAATAAACAATATAGCAAACCAACAATTATATATGTATAAGATGGGGATCTATTCTTGTGCTTCTCAAGGACTTCCATTTGAAGAGTATGAAAATACTCTTGTTGCATAACATTCATGAAATCAATATCCAATTTCATAATCTCTATCTCCATTTGTTTTTCTTTTAAGATGTATTAACTAAGATCTATCCCTCTCAGTCGTGCTTATCGCTTCCCTTCTCTCCATCATCAATGTCTTCCTATCATTAGATCAATGTCCTCCTATCATTACTCATGTGGCTTAAGAACTCATTAAACTCACTACATTGTGATTCTTTTCCTTTTATTTTTTTCTTCCCTTATTTTTCAGCCTTCTTGCCTGGAGGTCTATCAACATTGACAGACATGTTCTCTAAGATAATGGCGTCCCCTAATTGTGTAGACTTTTGATCAATCCCCAATATAGCATATATGCTAATGAAGAGCCAAGCTGATATAAGGAAATTGTCTTCCTCTATGTTGAATGACAAATCCCGTTGAGAGTTTTTAGTAGGTGTCATTGTTTCCCGTTGGAGTTGTGTCGCTTGGACCTCAACATTATCATGTCCACTAGTCATAGGGGGTTGTTAATACCTTGTTCACTATTTTGTAAGAGAATTGTGAAGAACAAATCTTAATCATATAGTAAGTTCATCCTTCAACAAAATATTAAGGACTAAACAATATCTCTTAGCATAAAGAAAATGAAACAGTCAGAGCAGTGTAAACTTAAGGTTTGCTGAACATAATGAACACAAACTAATTGCAAGATTTAACACTCAACATTTAAAATATCTCTCAAACAAGTTACAAGATAAACAAAAACTAGCTACTAGTTCATATGTAACTAGTGGTGTAAATTGGTCCAGTTCAGTGATCGAAATTTTCGGACCATCATTTTTCTCGGACCAGACTGGATCGAACATCTATAGGAACTGGACTGGACCGTAGCTATCAGTCTGGTCCGTTCGGTCCAGCCTAATTATTTTATTATTTTTTTTATCTTTTTTAATAAATTAATAAAACAAAACTATTTAAATTACTAAATTAAAATTAAGTGAATTATTAATGTAGATTTTGTAACAAACTCATTAAAAAATCATTTTACTATAATTATATTTCTGAGGTTGATAATTACTACTTACTAACTTAAACTTTACTCTTTCATATGCATAATTATTAATTGTTGGGGTGGAGACTGGTTTTGGAGCTAAACAATTGAGAAACAATGAGCTTGCTTGACTGTCGCTCGAGCGAAGCTCAACCCGTCAGTTTGCTTATGCTGTGCTTGACAGTAGGCCTCGAACAAAGCTCAACCCATGAGTTCGCTCGAGTCTAGCGAGATAGTGAGCTCGAGTAAGATACAAATCCTAGTATTCGCTCGAGCCACGTCAACACCTCGCTCGAGCTAATGTTAAAGAATATAAAATAATTTCAATGCACATAAATTATTCATACTTGCTTGGAACTTAGCTATTTAAAAAAATTACCTAATTACTTTAATTAAGTCTAAATAGTAGAGTATGTATGATTCTATGAATGTATGATGTATTAACTATTTACATATAATGACATAAATTATGACATGATTTATGATTTATTATTAATTGATAGCATATATTGTTTTATATTTTATATGATCAATGATAATAAATTAGATGAAAGTTACATCATTAACTTATATAATTACTATATAAAAATAATATATTAAATTATTAAAAATATTTATAAAAAATATATATAGGGGTTCGGTCTGGTCCGGTCCAAAATTTATAGACCACGGGACCAGACCAAATTTCATCGGTCCACATATTTTGGGACTGAGACTGATCAGTTCAGAATTCGGTCCAAATGCTGTTTCTCATAATTGTGCTTTTGATTTTATACAAATATTTGAACCATCCTTAATCATGGTTCAGTAGCATTGTAGGAAAAGAATTATCTGAATCTCTAAACTCAATACAAACTAACTCTTGTAAAATCCCTAAAATAAAACCATTCAAAACATATCCTATAATCCATTTTTTTTTATTAAAAAAACTGATCTCATTAATCATAGTCAAACACTTACATGAACTCGATAGAACAAAATAGGTGAATGGAAACTACATCATGTCCTTGGTAACCAGAGGTAAAATACAGTTTGGACATATCTCAATATCATACACATCTTATAAGCATTCGAGAGCAGCCTTTGCTAAACTATGAGCTACCATATTAGCCTCACGATATGCATGTGAAACTGACCAAGTAGTATGAGTCTTGCATCTGCTATGAGACATCCACCCATGCTCCAATTGGAGGTATCTTGGTTCAGTAGGTCCACCATTTGTTTTGAGTCCCTCTCTAGATAGAACTGCCTTAAACCAAGTTCCTTGCAGAAAATGATTGTAAACAGTAGCCCACAGGCTTTAGCATCAAAAGAATTGCCTCTTAGGGGTCTGTTAGCATGAAGGGCACCAATCACACAATCTTGACGATCTCTGATGAGTACTCCTATGCCAATCCTCCCCTCCCTTGATTGTACAGCTGCATCCCAATTAATCTTAAAACACCTTACTACAGGTTTTGACCATTTAAGAGCCCCTACCAGAGACTTGGGGTTAAGGCCAATTTCCTGTTGGAGTGCCTCCTTATGAGATAAAAGTTCTGCCTTGGCATGTTTAGTGAGAACACTTGGGTGTGTAAAATCTTTTCCTTCTAGACCAGATTACCCTCATTGTGACTACTACCTCATCAAGTTCCCCTGGATCAAGAGTGTCAACAAGGGTTGCCCATACATTGAAAACCAAATCACTCTGGATAGATAGCTTATGCACTTTCTTTGTTCCCTGACACCACAAATCCTTAGCGGCAATACATCCCCATAGAGCATGGCCAGAGGTCTCAAATTCCTGTTTGCATATCAGGCATAGGCTATCCTCTACTACCTTCCTCCTTTCCAAATTAGCTAGAGTGGGGAGAGCGTCACTACAGGCTCTCCATAGGAAAATCTTACTGGCAGGGGGTACTTTTAATTTCCAAATAGTCCTCAACACTTGGTTGTCCCTAGCTCTGACTGAGGATTCCCCTTCTAGTTCTCTTTCCATCTCTTTGCTAAGGTGATAGCCACTCTTGACTTTGTAGATGCCATTAGCAGTAAACTGCCATATTAACTTCTCTTCTCTCCCCTCTAGGCTAATGGGAATGGCTTTGATGCCATCTATTTCCTGTTGAGAAAAAATTTCATAGAGAAGAGGTTCCCTCCATTGCTTTAGTTGAGGGTCAATGAGGTCACAAACTTTGTCACACCAGTAATCTGCTTCTCGAGTGGTCAGAATGTTTTGAGAGGGTAAGGATGGTATCCATCTATCTTGCCATATATTTACTTTGTGGCCATTTCTAGCCCTCCATACGAGGCCTTGCTTCAACAATTTTAAACCTGCATATATGCCTCTCCATGCAAAGGAAGTTGGTTCCCAACTTGGCTTCTAGTAACCCAACCTTATTGAAATATTTTTGCTTTAGGATCTTTGCCACTAGGGATGTTGGCTTTTGTAGGACCCTCCATCCTTGCTTCGAGAGCAAAGCTGTATTAAAGCACCTCAGGTCTTTGAAACCAAGGCCTCCTATTTCCTTACTGTTACTGAGTTGCTTCCGATTGACCCACTGAATCATGGAGGAATCTTCATTGAAACCCCCCAGAACTTCCTGAGCATCTGATTCAATTTACTAGTAATAGATGCTGGTAGCAAAAACATTCCCATTGCATAAGTGGGGAAGGCTTGGAGGACTAACTTGAGTAGGATTTCCTTGCCTGCAGTAGAAAGAAACTTAGTTTTCTAATTGTTTACTCGAGTCCAGGTCCTATCAATTAGAGAGTGGAAGGAAGCAACATTTTTCTTGCCCACCAGAGCATGTAAGCCCAGGTATCTTTCGAATTTGGAAGAGGACTGGACACCTGCTAGCTGCATAATCTATCTTTGAATTACTTGGGCAGTATTCTTACTAAAAAAGATGGCAGATTTGTCTTTGTTTAAGACCTGTCCCAAGCCTTCTGCACATAATATAAATAAATATGGAGACAAGGGGTCTCCTTGTCGCAGACCCCTAGAAGGCAGGAAACACTTATGATATTCTCCATTCACAAGGATTGAGTAGGATACTGAGTTAAGGCATGCCTGAATGATGTTGATGTAGTGTAATGGAAATTCCATTTTGGTCATGATGGCTTCAATGAATTTCCACTCTACCCTATCATAGGCCTTACTCATGTCCAATTTAAGAGCCATGAAACCTCTTTTGCCTTTCATTCTTGAGTTTATGGAGTGTAGTATCTCATAGGCTACAAGTGTATTATCAGAGATGAGCCTTCCAGGTACAAATGCACTCTGGTTGGGGGCAATGATCTTGGGCAATATGGTTTTCAGCCTGTTTGCAATGGTTTTAGAAACAATCTTGTATAAGACATTACACAGACTAATGGGTCTGTAGTCAGCTACTCTTTTGGGGTTTTGAACTTTGGGGATGAGGGAAATGAATGTATCATTAGCATCATTTAGTGAGCCACCATGATTTAGAAACTTGAGAGCATAATTGCACACTTGTTCACCTACCACCTCCCAGTGTTTTTGGTAGAATTGAGCAGGAAAGCCATCAGGACCAGGAGTTCCAAAAGGATTCATTTGAAAGACAACTGCTGTAATGTCTTCCCTAGTGAAAGGGTTTGTAAGCCATGCCTTCATTTCCATATCTAACTTTGTGCCCAGTGCATACAGACAGTTCTCAAAATTCGAAGGGTGGGAAGTAGTAAATAAAGAGGAGAAATAACCTGTGAAGACCTCTCCAATTTCTGCCTGCTTAGTGACACATCTTCCCTGTGGACCCTCTATGCATTTGATTGCATTGATCTTCCTTCTCTGACTTACCTGCATGTGAAAATATTGAGTATTCTTGTCCCCATGCTTGAGCCAATGATGCTTTGCTCTTTGATGCCACTTGAGATCATTTGCTACAATGGAAGAGACCACCTCCTTTTGAATTTGTTTCATAGTTGCTAAGTGCTCACCTGTACCCGTGCTCTGGAGATGGCCAATACTTTGTTTCCCCTTTGCGGTATCCATGTGTTCTTGCTACTTGATTGTCTACCTCCAGACCAGTAGGTCTTTTTGGCATATCCCAAGTTTGGTCCTCAGTAACCTAGCCTCACAGTTTGTTGTACTAACTTTCTGTCATGCCTCACATACAACCCTTTGGCATTCTTCCTTCATTTCCCATGCCATCTCATATCTGAAGCATCATCTTCGTTTCTTTTTCCCATCATTGGCATTATGTAAATCAATGGACAAGGGAGAATGATCAGACTTAATGGCAGGAAGAGCAGTGCACGAGCCATGGTTATAGATGTCATTCCATTCTTCTTTCCATAATAGGGCAATACCCCCACTGAATCCCACATAATCCATTGAGAAACACCCATCCATCTTCAAACTTCTCCTTACCACCTCCATTCTTTTACTTGTGTACTTAGTCTCCACTAGGAAGACTAAAGTGGGATACCTTTCTTTAGCTAAATTCCTAAGGACACTAACTGTCCGAGGGTTCTCAAGCCCTCGGCAGTTCCACACCAAACTGCTCATTGATTATGGTAGGGCTGGGAACCAGCTGCTGCCTTAACTTGGACTTGTTTGGGATAGGTTCCTGCAATGGCATACTCCTTTTGTAGCCCCTTTCATATTTGTTCCTGGTAAGACAATTTGAGATATCAACCAATATCAAGTCACCATTGCCTTCTATATGTGTTACAATGTCACTAGCTTTCCTTTTCCATTTCCTTAGGGTGATCGACGAATTATCTTTAACAGATTGCATGGTAGTTTCTGTGCCATGTAAACTGCCTAGATCCACCCTATTATTTTGGTCTTGTTGTTTTGGGCCATGATAACCATCAGTAGGTGCCACCTCACTTCTTTTTGAGATTTCCCGCATTCCTAGTCCAAAATAATTTTCCATAGTCGGTTTATGAAAACCATATGTCCCTAGTGTTAGGTTGGATTCCAAATCCATCCCCACTTGAGCACCTTGGGTTTCTTGGAGACTAGAGGGTTCTACAGAGCTATTGCCCTCATGGACGTAGGGTACCTGTGCATGGTCAGAGGGTTGGCTTACCTCCTGGAGTTTAAGTTGGTTCCCGAGGTAGGGATCATTAGGAATTCCTGCTCTTGCACTACCCTCAGTTGGTGGCTAAGATGGGGCCTGCACAAGATCCTCCTCCCTTATTTTCCACTGCTAACACCTCCCTTTTTCCTGCCAAGATTTCCAGGTTGACACCTTGGTTGTTGTGCTGTGAAATTTACGGGACCAAACTACCCTTTCCATGTTGTTGTTCCCATTTGGGGGTGTTTCCACCCTTGGAGCCACCATATCTACAGCTGTCAAAGATATTGGTGTTTCTGGGTTGGCCTCGAAGCCATGGACCAAATTGAGCTGAGAACTGTGTATCTCCTTGTTGAGTAATACATACTCGCATGCAACTTTTTCCTTTGTGATTAAGGACACCACATTGAAAACAAAAACTTTGCAGTCTTTCATATTTAAATGAAATCCAATGTTGTTTGACACCTAGCTTCAACCATTTCCGTCACAACAAGGGTTTGTTGAGATCCACCGCCACTCTCACTCTGAGACACCTCCCCCATGCACGACCATCCACCTCTACGTCAACCCTGATAACAAGGCCAATAGAAGTTGCAAATTGTTCTCCAAAATTTTCTGTCATGTTTGCTAGTGGGAGGTTATGAAGTTGTACCCAGAAAGGTTCGTAGTGAAACTGCAAAGCATCTATGGACACCTTTTCATCCACCTCCATCATGGTGAGTAGATGTCTGTCAAAGAACCATGGTCGCCCACTTAGGACCCTTTCTTTGTCACCCAGCTTCTGGAACTCCATCAGAAAGCATTGTTCTCCAAGCTCCTTAAAGGTCACCCACCCTTCCAGCCTCCATATTCAGGACATTGTGATCCTAAAACCTTTGTTGTTAACGCCCTTCTCGGTTATGACCTTCCCCACTATACAATAGTTGCCCTGATTTTCCTCTCCGTTGGTGTTCTCCAGCTTTACATGGAAACAAGAGCTCTCTTCCTTGGAGGGGTGTAGCCTCTCCCATTGTCTTGCTAAATCCTCAGCCTCCATTACGTCTCACAGCCCAAAAACACAAAACAGGCTCATAGAGAGTGATACTTTTACCTCTGACGAATCAAAGGCACTGAAACTTCATGCTTTCTCCCAGAGAAAGGGAAGGCACTCAAGGAGTTCAATACGATATTGACATTAAGAACATTAAGCATAGTGCCTTGGAGCTCTAGAGAAAATAACCCCTTTTTATAGAGAAAAGCAACACCACCACAGATTAAAAATTGATCTCGAGAAAACACTAAAAAGTTCTGCTTCTGAACGTACCCTAGATTCAACATATAGAAGAGGTGTGACGGTGAGATACTGCAGTAACAATGTGTAGGAAGTGCAATATCGATGGCAGTGAATGGAGACTGAAATTTTGAAAAACCCTAAAGTCTCAGCGAAGGGAGAAATAATTGAAAAATATTATAAGTCAATAAAATTCAAGAGCCAAAGTTTTTGTGTGTGTGTGTGTGTGTGAGAGAGAGAGAGAGAAGAAAAAGTTGAGAAAGAAAGAAAATGACAAAAGAAAGGAGAAGATGGGAGAAAACGTTATCGTTCGAAAGTTTTGCTTATTGACTTTGTGAGAGGTAGAGAGAGGAGAGAAAATAACACTAGATTATCTAATGCATGAAGAACAATATCAGTACATGTATGGGCTTTTACTGTAGCTTTTATCTAAGATTCCTTTTGTTGGCCTCCTCCAATGCATATGGTTTTTAAGTTTTTATTAGGTAAATTTTATATTGCAATAGCATTCGGCTAAGCTGTAATGGCCTACCAAAAATTCAACAGATGAATTTTCTTAGGCTTTAAGAACCTCATAAAAACTCTGGAAGTTTTCACAAATCGATCAATCACGTAGGTTTTAGTCTGTCAATATAGTCAATTTTACTACTCACTATGGTGCCAGAAACACAATTTTATTTATTTAAGGTACTTACAAGTGCTAGAATGAGAAACAATCTGTCATTAGACTCAGATGAATATTTTCATGGCGCAACAAAACGATTTTCATTTTTTGGACAGTTACTGCTCGAAAATACGTTTTGAATTGTTTGAAAAACTTTGGAGTTGGATTTTGAGAAACAAAGTATGCTCCTAATTTCATATGAATATTTAGGATTTTATGGTGCAAAGTTCTTTTCACCATTTTCAAAGTGAATAGTTACTCTATTGTAAGCACCATGTGGCACTTAGTTTTGTGTTTTCAAAATCACAGTGTAAAATTTCCAAATTAGGTTAGGCAAGTTTTATTTGGGTAGTTTGAAAGATCTTAGCCACACTTGGTGAATAGTATTGGATACTTGATACCAAAAGGAACCATGAGATGGAAGTGTGAAGGAAAATCAAGTTTTGTGATCATATCACCTAAGCCAAACAATATTCTATCCAACCAACCAATTTGTGTCAAACCAAAGAGGATTTCAACCCTAGAGAAACCTTAAACACTTGGAATCTAATTGAAACCCCAAAACCTTGGTGAAAATTGAAACCGCAAATGGTTTCCCCAAACCCCAAATGTTTGCCTCAAAACCCTAAGTGTGACTATTTGTAGCTTAGTGTTTAGTCACTTGATTAAATCACTTCAACATGTTATTAATTACTCAAATTTTTGTCATTATATCTTTATTTATTCTTTTAAACCTTGGTATTTTATTGGGCCAAGAAAATCTAGATTTGGGCTTGTTAGAAACCCAAACACCAACGAAACCCTATTGAAACCCTCAAATGATGGTCGGTTAAGGCCCATTAAAACCCACGAATTGGCCTCACCAATGCAAAGCTTGTGGAGGAAGTTTCCCCCCACCATGGGTGTGCTTTCACTACCCAAGTCAACCCAAATAGTGGTTGATGGGAAGGCCAAAAGCCACGTCACAACCACCCCTCACATGAAAGTTTCATTGGCTGAAAACCATGTGTTATAGCACATGGTATTACCAACGATTTTGGCTAATAAAACCACCACCAAGGAGTCACTATCACACCCCCTCTCAGCCCCCCAGCTCTATAAAAGTTTTCCATAGCTTCCCCTTCACCCTCTGACTACTTTTGAAGCCTTTTCATGGAGACGAAACTAGAGGAACTCTCGGACAGTTTCATGGCCTTCATTGATCGAAATTTTGGAAGTTATTTTAAGTGTTTTCTGATAAAGGACCCTTCATATAAGTTGTTTCTCTTTGAGTCTATTTTCTTTTGGTATATTTTATGAAAATCTTCATGGTCATTGGATTAGTGGAAAGTTTGTTTAAGTATGCAGAGGTCATTCTGGACGATAGTCTAGATAGTGTGTGATATTTTGATTTTTTGTAGCACCTCACTTAAAAACATCTTAGGACTTGACCATAGTAACTATGACCCTAGCCTAGTAGAAGCTGCAATCCTTGAAAAAAAGGAAAATTTTGGAGTTTGAGTTGGCAAAGAGACTAACACCATTGGTTTAGTTAGTATGTTTAGAGAAGTCTAAAGCTATATTAATTTTAAGAAAAATGTGTCAAGAGGCCAATGGAAGAATACCAAGTGCCATATTGGAGGCTTGCCACCTTGGTGGGCTAGGTAACTTGGTTAAAATACTTGATGGATTTGGAAAAGACCCAAGAGTTGGTTTAATAGGGGCCCTAGTTTACTAAGATAAGAGGGCTAAGAATAGACACAAGACTATAGGCCGAACTTGATGGACACAATACATTAGGCCCAACTTAGTAGACATAAGACATTTGGGCCCAACTTAGTAAGTCCAAGGCTTTAGGCCCAACTTCGTAAAATCCAAGACTAAGATCCAACCTATTGAACTATTGAGACTAACGAAAGGCCCAATAAAAAAAATCTGGACATGGAGCCCAAGGAAAGGTCAACTTTTAAGCCCACACAAAAGGATTTAATAGTTGGCCTAATGAGAATTCAACACTTAGAGTCCAAGCTTAGTATTCCTATCATTATTCCAATTGGACACCACATACACCATACCATTGGTTTCCTTTCTTCCAAAACCAATCCCACAGGCCCTTAGGGTCTAATTTTCAATCATGGTAGGATCTCTAACTTGAGTTTAGGTTACTATTACCAAAACCCTCATCATGCCCATGATTTGCATAGTTTTCTTCAAGTTATTTTATTCATGATTTTGAATTGCAATTTTTGTCTTTCCACTTGTTTTGCATCACTTTTAGGCAACCCTAAAATAGTAGAGCCAACACCACCCACATCACTTGAGAAAAGGAGATGACCATGCCAATGAAGACCATCAATCAACACACACAAGTGCAAACCATGCAACCCCAAAATAAGCCATTGAAACCATAGCTCTTCAACAAGTTTTCAAAGAGGTTTTATGCACCATTCAACCCTCATCATGTCACCTAAATCCAGACCTAAAGTAAGGCCAAGAATAGTTCCAAAAACTAAATCCAAAAACCCAACTATTCATCTTCGAAATGGGACTTGACCAAGCCGAACTCCCATGACTTTTTCAAAAGTATTTCTGCACCAAAACCAGCCACCACCACATGCCAATACCCTTGCCTTTTAGCTCTGAAAATTTTCTCCAAAATACTCAATTTCATGCTTGGCCAATCACCTCCCATGGACAACAAAAATGATTGATGAAATGGGTGGTGATCATGTGCTCACTTGGCTAAAACCTATGCACATGATTTCAATGGCTATGTGAAGCTACCTAATAATGTTTACTATTTAGAAAAAACAAGCCACAAGGATGGGACAAAGAAGGATAAAAAAATCTGGATAGCCTTGGTGAAGCCAAAACCATCAGCTTCCCACTTGGTTTCTCAGGGAAATCATTTGATTTTTGTTTCCAACTTTTGAAGTCATTCAGCCCCTGCACCAATGGTCTTCACCTTGCCCTTTTCCATAGGATAATCAAGTGGTTTATGCAACTATTCAATTGTGCAAGATATGACAAACCTAAAAAATGCAATCAAGCACTCCACCACCCACACACACTAATCACCTTCAACAGTTCCACCCTAGCCATGCACTCCCTCACTCCCCACTCCTCTCATTAAGTCCTATAAATACCCCCTTCATCCCTCACTTCCTCACACACCTTCCTCAAGCTTTGCTTTAGTATTCTTGAGAGGAAAGCATTCTTGGTGTAAGAAAGGAGTGAAACCGTGTAGTGAGAGTGGAGTCTTTGGAGTGAGTGATCTTGGGAGCACCATAAGCCACGTTTTGGTGAGTAAGCCCTACCCTATCTTTTTGTTGGATATCAGATTGACATGTTAGAATTTGAATTATGGCATGAGAATGAAGATTTGATTGAGTTATATGAAGATTAACTTAAAGAAATGCATTTCGATTCAGATTGGAGTCTTGCTTGGATAAATTGTTATGGGATGAAATTTTAACCATGACATGTTTTTATATGACCTTATATGTTTTACTAATGTCTTGAATGATTGATCTAAGGTTCATATGTAAAGAAAACGTTATGTCATGATAGGTTTATAAATCAATATCATGCGTTGATCATCTAAAACATTTCGACTTCAACGTGTGTGAAGTTATCATGTGATTTCTCAATTAAGTTTTTCAAAGCATGAGTGTTAAGCATCTAGAAATGCTTTATTATCAAGATGAGTGTTAGGTTGCATAATTTAATTAGGCTTCAAGAGTTCTTATGCCACTTAGACTGATCATGCATATACTTGATTTGAAGGCTTCGTGATGTTTTGGTGATGATCAATGCATAATTATTGATGAGATCTTCTATGACCTGAATCTAAGTGATTAGCATATCCTTAAGATCAGATCCATTAAGAGTTACATGATAAAATTCGGTCACATATGCATTTAGAAAGGACTATTGGTCAAAATAACATTGGAGTAAATCAAGCCATGTTGCATGCCACGGGTTGGATGGACTTAGCATAGTAGCTATTTGATTCTTGAAACTCTAAGATCATATGGTATGATACTATATAAGGAGCTGTGATGATACCATATGTTATGTTCTATTAATGACGGCTCAAATAAATAAGAAATGTTATGTTTTTACATGATGAAGTACAAAACGTTCCCTATAAGAAAATGTACATTAACTTCATTTTTTTCTGAAAGGTGTTGAGGAATCTGGATGGGAGACAAATACGGGTTTTTCGCATATCTAACATACATCACATGTTTATCATTAATCAAGAATATCTTATCTTTGTGCAAGTTAGTTGTTTAACTTATTAGGATTTCAAGGAATTTCACTGTGGTGATTCCACTACCATTCCCCTGGAATGGTAGAATTTGTGTTAGGACTGGTTTTTCCCATCTCCCATATTAGGCTTCTAAGACAAGCCACTAATTATTTTCTTTGTTTTCCTTGGTCTTGTAAACTTCTTAAGTAAGCCAATAAATTTCTTTTTCCTTCTTACACCAAGTTTTATTTATGAAATGATGTCTCTCTTTCTCTTATTGCAAATGTTCTTATAAAGAAAAGAGTAAATGAATATAGTATGTACAAGCCCTTTCTTGAAGCCACTGTTAAGCACCCTATCGATTATAATTGTGTGTATGTGTATAAGGTAATGCATGCACGTAGGTTCTAAGTCATGAGATTTCCATACATGCTCTCTCAATAAATTTATTGATTATTCATATATGTAGTATAGCATGAAAATGTATCTTGTTCATAAAAATGCATGTGCATTGAAGTAAGAAAGATGATGAAAATGTTTTGATTGTAAAGGAAAGGAAATGAATGTCTCATTCCTTACGCTTCAAGTGATGTTTTAAACGAGTTTTAAAATGTCCCTATGAATTGATGCTTTCAATGACGTGAATAAAGTGTTTTAAAATATCCCTATGAACTTATGCTTTAAATGATGTGAGTAAAACGTTTTAAGATGTCCCTATGAACTGATGTTAAATTATCCCTATGAACTGACGCTTTATGGATGCCATGAAAAATTATGTTTAAGCTCATGCTTTAAAAATGATGTTTCTTCATGAATGCACTGTTAAATGAAAGATGATGTTAAGTTCATGCTTTTAAATAATATTTTCCATGAATGAACTGTTAAATGGAATGGACCGAAATGACTGACATGAATGAATGAATGAAATGACTGAATGAATTAATGTTTTAATGTATGAAAATATGTAACGGCCAATGAATGAAAAGGGTACCAAAGGAATGGGCAGATTGCAATGCCGGGTAAGTAGCACTAGTAGGGCACCCAGAGCTGCCCCCGGACTGAAAGGAATTCCCAACCTGTGGCCACAGGAGGAATCCAAGTCCAAAGAAAGACCGCTAACCCCACCACATGGGGCGTAATAGTGTGTACCGGCCAAAGAAAGTGAAACATGAAAGTATGGTTATTTCTTAAAATGTTCATACATGAAAGCATACTTATTTCTTAAATGTTTATGCATGTAAGTATGGCTTATCTCTAAAACTGTTATGCAAGAAAGCATTGTCAAGAATTAGCAAAATGTTTATGTATGCATGTTTTCAAAAGAAAAGAATAGATGCCTTGTATGGTCACTACATGGTGTACTACTTACTGAGTATTCAACTCACTTTTGTTTTAAATGTTTTAAATGTCCAGGAAATGATGAAAAGGCTGTGGAGCAAGGTACTACTGCAGAGGGAGAGGCAGAAGCTCAGGACCTTCCCTAACCAGAACAGTTATGTTTATGGATGATAGTTATGTTTTTATGAACGTATGAGGGACTCTAAGAGTCTTTTACGGTTGAATGTCTAATAGAATGTCTATTAGGTGTTCCCTTTATTAAATAAAAAAATTTAGAGTGCACGTGTGTCATGTAGAAAAAGAAAAAGAAAGAAAAGAACAGGCATTTACGTCGTGATCCCGACCTTCCTGAGGCAGGGTTGTGACAGGGCCCAAGGATAGGTACACTTCTAAGCCCACACAAAAGGATTTTATAGTTGGTCCAATGAGAATTCAACACGTGGAGCCCAAGCTTAGTATTCTTATCATTATTCCAATTGGACCCCACCCCACAAATGTTACGATAATATGTTATGATGAAGAAATGTTATGATATCAATGCATTGAGTTATGAGTCTGTAGACAACATAGTTTTTAACATGAGTTGTACTACAGTCACTGGTAGATACTCACAGTGCGAATGGGGAGATGTGTTGATACCATATGTTATGTTTTGTTAATGATGGCTCAAATAAATAAGAAATATTATATTTTTTAGAAGATGAAGTACAAAATGTTCTCTGTAAGAAAATATACATTAACGTTTTTTTTTTTTTTTGTCTAAAAGGTGTTGAGAAATCTGAATGAGAGACAAATACGAGTTTTCTACATATCTAGCATGCATCACATGTTTATAATTAATCATGCATATCTTATCTCTGTGCAAGTTAGTTGTTTAACTTACTGAGATTTCAAGAAATCTCATTGTGGTAATTCCACAACCATTCCCCTAGAATTGTAGAAATTATATCAGGACCGGCTTCAGACGAACAAGATGGTATTGAACTCCAACCTTTGGCTTTAGATGAGCCCAACCCTGACTGAAAGCTGGATTTGATATTGATGTTTATAGCAATGACTTTGTACACCATAGAGCGGATGAGAGAAGATTTGACTTACTTTATTTATGAAACTGACTGACTCAAAAATGAGTAGCACAAAGGCTATCCCAAGTGCAAGAGGGTGCCGCGTAATAATTAAGAATAAATTCCTAGATCGTCTCCTCAGGAAAAGTTACTTAAAATCAAACTCGTTTAAAATGGTGAAAATATTCACAAACAGAAAATAAAAGTGGTGGTATGCGCAATAAATGGAAGAATGAAAAGGGCACTAGTCATGGACTAGATTCATATTTTTGGATTTTTGAGTGTCAAAATGAAATGTAAAAGACTAACAAATTGAAATTAACAATCAAGGAATCAACTAAGCTAAACAATCTTAATTAAAATTGGAATATGAACTAAAAATTGAAAAGCCCCAAAATTAAAATTCTAGGGTTCATCCTTGCATTTAAATTATAAATTCTCAAAATCAATCCATAACAATTGTAATGTATATTTAATGGAAGCTTATAGAAGCGAAAAGAATAAATAACACCAAGTAAATAAACAACAAATAAAATGCCCAAAGGTCTAAGCCAAATATCTCAAAAATACATCATAAACTTTAAACTAATATTAAATAAATAGTAGAGAGTGAAAAGAGCAAGCCAAATGGATGGAGATGGAGATGGTAGCAATGGAGGAAGCTGGAGAAGCTGTAGTTTGGACCCACGAGGTTTTCCACGCCGCAACATTGTGTGCGTCCAAAACCAAAAACAAAGAATTCAAACTCCCTCCTTTACGTCTCTACCCCCAAAAGTGAAAGAAATCCAGAAAAAAAACCCTCCAGAATCCTTAGCTTTTATTCCGAAATAGCCCTTCCTTTTTTCTTTTTCTTTTTTTCCTTTTTCATGTGTGTGTTGCCCAGCGTGCAAAACCAAAAAAAAAACTTTGTGTTGCTTCTGTCCAAATTCCCAACACAAAGATATTGGTGTTTTTTTTTTTTTTTACTTTTCTTTGCATTTCTTTACCTATAAAGAAAATAAAATTAGAAAAGAAATAAAATAAAATAAAACAAAAAGGAAGAATAGAATATAAAAAATATGTTGTGCTTGTGAAGGAACATTATCGAATTAAATCACAAGTTATAAAATTAAACATAAACCATGCTGTAAATCAATTTAAATCACAACTCGGATTTATGCATCTTGACCATTTTTTCATTTAAAACCAATGATAATGTAATGAAATAAATAAAATATATTGGTTCTAGATGTATAAAATATGCAATTATTCACCTCAATCACACCCCCCAACTAGCATTTTGCTAATCCTTGAGCAAAATAGTGAAAAGTAATTGAGATGAATATTGCATAAAGATCAAAATCTAAACAGAAACAATCAAACACAATTCTGAATTCTCACAAAAGTGACAAGTTACTACTCAACCCAGAGGGGCTATACCCACCAAGACTATCTCAACAATCTTTTACATAGAATAGAGGCAAATGTCTTAGAACTCAAATGTGTGTGTGGAGCTAAACTGGTTGTGTGTTCCTCATTACTAGTCATGATTTGTCATAAGATTTTTCAACCTTAAGATTAATCATTGCTGATTCTAACTACCTTAAAGCCCAAGGGACTAGTAGTTTTCACGTCAGTTCTGTTTTTCAAGGTTGAGCACTCAACCCCCAAAGTCTTGGGTAACTGTTTCTAGCCCTTAATTTAGGAAAGCTCCATAAATCGCTTTCATCCTTTTTTCTTTCTTTCTTTCTTTTTCTCTTTTTCTTTTTTCTTTTTTTTTCTTTTCCTTTTCTTTTTTTTTTTTTCTTTCTGAAACATGGTGAGGTAGTCCTGCAGTTTACTTCTCCTGTGTTAAATCAATGAACAGTAATTTGAGGAACACTATAAATGTAAGCATGTGCAAAATGTCCTTCAAAACTTGACATTCATTCTACAAAAATCTCACAAAGTCTCATCTCAATGAGTATAACATCCCGGTGTTTCAAGCCACACATCAACAAAATATGATGCATAAAAAATCATGCGCTATGCTTATGCTTGAAAATAAATCTTCACAAAATGATTCCGCTCAACTACTCCACCAAGATGCTCAGATTTCACAAAATACTAGAAATAGAGTGTGTGTCAATCATATGTGTATCAATGCACATCACATTAATGCAATTTCTTTTAATCTGTGCACACACGCTAATCACCCCCAACTAGTGAGAGACATGGTTCTCAATGAAGCAAGTGAAAGAAAACAAAGTGCACAAGAATAAGCAATAAAAAAAAAAACTCAACATGAAATATAGAATCAAAGCAAAACAACAAATAAAAAAAAACAAAATGCAAGTAACAAAAGCTGTAAAGGGGAAAAGATCAAAACACTTCCCTGCAATCTTGCACAAGCAAGATCTCTTCGTGTGGATCAAAGACCTTCAGAAACGGCTTTAGACGTTGTCCGTTGACAGTGAAGCTATTGCCATTCTTTGGATTGACAATGTCTATCGCTTCGTGAGGTTGAACCTTCTTTACAATGTACAACCCACTTCATCGAGATTTCAATTTACCAGGAAAAATATGTAAGCAAGTTGAGCATTGTCATAGGCATCCCAAAGAGCTTCATCCAATTCATTGATCAGCAATTTTCTCAACCCTGAAGCTTCATCAAGTGACATGTTAACATGTTTTATATCCCAAAGAGCTCGATGTTGAATATCAATAGGTAAATGACAAATTTTACAATAAACTAATCGATAAGGGGACATCCCTATATTTGTTTTAAAAGCTATCCTATAAGCCCCCAAAGCATCAAGAAGCTTAATTGACCAGTCTTTCCTATTTGGATTGATAGTTTTCTCTAAAATGATTTTGATATCTTTGTTTGCTAATTCTACTTGCCCATTTGTTTCAGGGTGATAAGGGGTGGAAACTCGGTGTGTGATACCATATTTCTTCATGAGTATAGAAAATGATTTGTTGCAAAAATGAGAACCCCCATCACTAATGATAACTTTGGGCACGCGAAAGCGAGCAAACAGAGATTGCAAAAATTTTAGGACAACACGATGGTCATTTGTTTTGCATGCGACAACCTCCACCCATTTTGAAACATAATCCACAGCTAATAAAATATATGTGTTTCCAAAGGAGACTGGAAAAGGTCCCATGAAGTCTATTCCCCAACAATCAAAGATTTCTAAAGTGAGAATAGGGGAAAGAGGCATCATGTCTCTTTTACTAATGGATCCCAATTTTTGACAAGGCTCACAAGCCTTACAAAAATTATAAGCATCTTTAAGCATGAAAGGCCAGTAAAAACCGCTTTGCAAAATTTTAGCAACTGTTTTCTTTACTGAAAAATGACCACCACATGCACCCATATTACAAAATCTCAACACAGAGGAAAACTTATCATCAGGAATGCATCTTTGAATCAGTTGGTCCGAACAATATTTGAAAAGGTATGGATCATCAAAGTAAAAGTGTCGTTCCACAGAGAGAAATCAACACTTATCTTGGGTGGACCATTCAGAAGGCATTCACTCAATCACTAGATAGTTGACTATGTCAGCATACGAGGGAGCTCTATTAATCACAAACATCTGCTCATCCGGGAAACTATCATCAAGAGGAAGGCTGACATTTGAAGAGGAGGATGATGGCAATCTAGAGAGGTGGTTAGCTACCACTCTTTCAACTCCTTTCTTATTCTTAATGTTGATGTTGAACTCTTGAAGTAGTAAAATCCAACGAATCAAGCGTGGTTTTGCATTTTTCTTAACCAACAAATACTTAAGAGCAGAGTGGTTAGGGAAAATAGTAATAGGAGAACCAAGAATGTAAGCCCGAAACTTATCAAGTGTAAAAACCACTGCAAGCAATTCTTTTTCAGTAGTGGTGTAATTTTTTTGGGCATCATTCAAGGTTCTACTGGCATAATAAATCACAAAAGATCTATTATCCACACGCTGTCCCAAAACAGCTCCTAAGGCATAATCACTTGCATCAGTCATGATTTCAAAGCGAAGGTCCCGCTACAGGGGTTTCATAATGGGGGCAGTGGTAAGCGATTCTTTAAGGTTATCAAAAGTTTTTTGGCGCTCATCAATCTAAACAAACTTAATATCATTTTGTAACAGAGTGCATAAAGGTTTTGCAATAGAACTGAACTCTTGAATAAACCGCCTATAAAAGCCAGCATGGCCAAGGAAAGAACGAATATCCTTAACCATCCTAGGGATAGGAAGTTTAGATATTAATTCAATTTTTGCCTTGTCGACCTTTATACCTTCAGAAGAAACAATATGTCCCAAGACAATGCCTTCAGTAACCATAAATTGGCATTTTTTCCAATTAAGTAAAATATTTTTTTTCTCACATCTCTAGAGAATACGTGCTAAATTATACAAACAACTATCAAAAGATTTCCCAAAAATAGAGAAGTTTTCTATGAATATTTCACAAATATCCTAAATCATGTCAGAAAAAATACTCATCATGCATCTTTGAAAAGTAGCTGAAGCATTACACAAATCAAAAGGCATTCTGGTAAAAGCAAAGGTGCCAAAAGGACAGGTGAAAGTGGTTTTCTCCTGATCCTTAGGCGCTACAACAATTTGATAATAACCAGAGTATCCATCCAAGAAGCAATAAAATGCATTACCAGCCACTCTTTCTAAAATTTTATCTAAGAATAGTAAAGGAAAATGATCATTCCTACTGGCTAAATTAAGTTTTCTATAATCAATGCACATTCTCTAACCAGTAACCATTCTAGTTGGAATCAACTCATTTTTATAATTTTTTACAACAGTTAAACCAGATTTTTTTGGTACAACTTGAGTTGGACTTACCCACTTAAAGTCTGAGATGGGGTAAATGATACCCACTGCGAGCGGCTTAAGCACTTCCTCTTTGAAAACTTCCTTCATGGTAGGATTGAGCCTATGTTGAGCATCACAAACCGGTCTAGCATCATCTTCAAGATGGATTATATGGGTACAAACAACAACATCAATACATTTGATGTCGACTATTGTCCAACCAATTGTGCCTCGATGCTTTCTTAAGACTTCAATTAGTTGGGCTTCATCTTTCTTATTTAACTTCGAGGAAATCACCACAAGAAAAGTGCCTTGTTCAGGACCAACTAGGGGATTTCTTCCTCTGAAGATTTAAGTATGTCTGGTGGTGGTAGAGTTTCAAATTGGGGTTTTCATCTTGTACCTACAAATTATACTTCAAGTGGTAAAGAAGAATCTACAAAATAGTCCAAAAATTCAAAGACATTTTCATCAACATGGTCAGTTTTTTCATCAAGTAAAAGTTCAGGCGTCTGAAAAATAGAATCATCATCAGAGAAAGGAAAAGTTGAGCAAATAAATTATGTTGGTGTCAAACTCTCTACAGCATTCAAATCACTTGTATCATCAAAATGTGCTAGCATCTTGCAAGCATTGAAAACGTTCAACGCAAGTGCCTTGTTCCCAAAGGTAAGTTTCAGAACTCCATTTCTACAATTAATCAAAGTATTTGATGTAGCTAGAAATGGTCTTCCAAGGATGACAGGAGCTTGGTAAATAGTGGAGGCTGGTTGCTGCATATAGGGGTGATAAACGGTCCGGTCGGACCGAACAGACCGATCGGACCCACCGTTTAGGGTCCGGTCTACATTTTAGAGGATCGAAAACATTCGGTCTGGTTCACGGTCCATGGTTTTTTCGGACCGAACCGGACCGAATGGAAAAAAAATATATATATTTTTTTTTTCTATATAATAATTGTACAATTAATAATATAAATTTTTAAATATATTATTAATACTTGTTAATATTCTATAAATTAACAATATTTTATATATATCTTCATCTAACCTATCACTATTAACAATATAAAATTTTAAATATGATATTAAATTTGTTAATATTCTATGAAATAATATATATATATATATATAATATCAATTAGATAATTATATAGTAATTACATAAATTAATAATATAATTTTCATCTAATTTATTATTATTGACCATATAAAAATTTTTTTTATTGAGTTTTTACATAATCCACATTAATAAGTCACTTAATTTAATTTAGTATTTTAAATAATTTTTTTATTAATTATTTAAAAAAAAAAAGGCCGGACGGACTGGACCGAATCGGACCGGTAGCTATCGGTTTGGTCCGGTCCCTTTGGGTGTTCGGTCCGGTCCGGTCCAGAAAAATGATAGATCGAAAATATTCGGTCCATCGCCGGACAGAACCGTTTGCAGGCCTAGCTGCATATCAAGAACTACAAAATCCACTGGGTAGTAAAATTTGTCCACCTAAACTAGTACATCCTTTAACAATACCCCTTGGCTCCTTAACTGATCTGTCAGCAAACTATAGCATGATGGAGGGTATTTTTCAATTCACCCAATCCCAACTGCTCATACACTGAGAAAGGTAACAAGTTCCCACTACTCCCCAAATCAAGTAAAGCTCTCCCAATGCGTGACTCACCGATCATAATGGAAATGTTAGGAGAGCCGGGATCTCTGAACTTCTGAGGAGTCTCGCTCAATATCAATGCACTGACTTGCTCCGTTAGGAAAACTTTCTTCTTTACGTTCAGCTTCCTCTTCACTGCGCACAAGTCCTTCAGAAATTTTGCATATGAAAGAACTTGTTGTATGGCATCTAAGAGTGGAATATTAATCTTTACTTGCTTGAAGATCTTCTGAATCTCTGTGTGGTATCTGTTCTTTTGGCAAGCTGCCAATCTCTCAGGATAGGGAACCACAGGTTAGTACCCCTTGCTAGTTTCAGCATCTGCACTCACAGGCTTCTTCAGCTTTGGTCTCACTACCTCTGGTTCTTTTTCAGCTTCGTCAGTCTCTGTTACATCTTCATGTGTAGGAGCAACTACCTGTCTATCAATGGTCATCTCTGGTTGGGGAACTTCATTCCCACTTCTCAAAGTAAGAACGGCTTTCGCTATCTCAATAACATCCCCTGAGACATTATGTACCTGTTGTGGTTGTTTTCGGTATACTTGAGGATTAGGCTAAGGCTGTACTGAAAATTTCCTACTCTCAAGAGTGCTCAATGTCATGCTCATCTTATTGATGGTGCTCCGCAAGTCATTTATGGCCTGAGTGTTCTCATTGTTTGGTGGCCTGAATCTGCATGAATTGCTGAAGTGTATTGGCCATTTGTGCCATACTGTCGTTGAGAGACTTCTTCGTAGATGATTGAGGCTGAGAACTCTGTACAGCTACATGGGGCTGAAATCATGGAGGTGCTACAAAAGGATAGCTCTGAGAACTTTGATATGGTTGATACTGGTGCTAAGGAGCAACCTCATGAAATGGCTGCTGAGAAGGTGGTGGAGATGGGCCAGACTGATCAATCCTCCATGAGATATTTGGGTGATTCCTCCACCCCGGATTATATGTATTGGAGAAAAGCTGATTATGTGCTCTGTTAACCCAGTTTGCTAATTGCATCTGCTCAGAGCCATTTTCCTGAAATACTGGCATAATCGGGCAATCTTGGGTCTTGTGGTTTGAATCAGCGCTTATAGAGCATGCCTCTATTGTTTCATCTCCTTTGCAATCAAACATTTTCATCAACCTTCTTACTCTGATGCACATGCATTTTTATGAAAAAGATACATTTTCATGCTATACTACATATAGGAATGATTAATAAGTTTATTGAGAGAGCATGTATGGAAATCTCATGACTTAGAACCTACGTGCATGTATTACTTTATACACATACACACAAGTATAATCGATAGGTGCTTAACAGGGGCTATCAAGAAAGGGCTTGTCCATACTATATACATTTACTTTTTTTTTTAGAAGAACATTTGCAATAAGAGAGAGAGAGAGAGAGACATTCTTTCATAAAGAGAACTTGGAGTAAGAAGCATGGTCATAGCTACTTACCTCGTGGCTTTACAAGTAGGTTCCTTGAATCTTGAAAATAAACTCCTATTCAATGAAATGAAATAAACATATTAAATCTCATTTCACTTAAGACTTTACTATTCGAAACCCCTTATGCGCACACTTAATTTCCAAGTTGGACTTAAGGCGTCTTCCTCAACCCATTTAGCTACCTACATGGCACTAAGTCAACCCTTAGTATCCTCACTCCAATATTTAAAGAAACCCATGAAAGTATGAGGCTTGTTTGCTATCCCTCTTTGAAGGCTATTATTTTTTATACAACGGATATGTAGGAATCAATAGTTAAAATGTATAGGACGGTAGGGATTTTTTAAGTATGGTACGGAACAAGGAGGTACCACCCAAATCTGAAAATTTTATCAAAATGACATTTTGACAGCTTGTAACATCATGTGGAAAGTGAATCCAACAAAAGACAATGCTTACAAGAAGTTGGTTTTTGTCACTTGTTCTTCAAGGGTTTTTCATACTAAGGTTTATCTTTGATTAAACAAAAATGGGTGAAGTTTGAGCAAGGGGTAAAGTGGGCTGGTTTAGGCTTCCAAAACAAAACATATTTTCAGAATTTCTGTAGTACATGGACAGCTAGCAAATCTCAATACATTCATGGTCTTAAACATCTCTCACTTAACCAAATCTCAACCATACAATTAAATATTACAAGAGTGGTAGCAAACTTAAGAAAAACCTCATAGATTTTCTGAAACACAGTACAAATAAAAAGATATAAACTCTTGGCAACTTAAAATTTCTAAGTAAGCTTACTAGTTTAGATTTAAAACTCTTAGTGGCTTACTTAGGCCATAACTTGAGGAAAGAAATATTTAAAAATTGTAAACCTTAACTTCATTAATTTAACACATAAAAGCATAATTAAAAACACGGCTTGGACTCATGAGATCACAAGAAAGGGGCTACAATTTCCCTTGCAACACACGACAGGAACACTCCAAAATAGGGCATAACTCACGGCTTCTTCATGTACATGTACACACAATAGATAAAATGGTCATCACTTGTGACTAACAAACTTAAACCAGAAAATATGCCATCTCAAAAGATAAGAAACACACTGCAAAGCCACCCCAAGACACTCGGTCTGCCCAGATAATAGGGGTTTTGGTTACTACCCATTAGATTAATCACTAGAGAAGGCAAAGAGAAACTGGTCTAGGAAATTTGCACACAAAACTCGGTTAGCCTAGAATTCGAAACCCTCAATTACAAGGCACAAACTTGCTTAGAAAAATCCCAAATCACAAGAAAATCTTGTGGAAGGAATATTAACTATTTTGGTCCCCTTTCAAGCCACGGAAATACACAACAGACGAGAAAAAGGAAGGGAATCCGAAAGATCCAAGCCTGGAATACAACATAAAATTTCCTAAGAAAAAACCCTAGGTTAAACCCATAGATCTAAGATTTCAAACTAGAGATTAGAGCCATAGAAATTTACTTACGAAGTTGATTTCCGATGAAGATCTCAGGTTTAGGAAATGGGAGAGATCGGCTTGAAGAAATGAGAGAGGACATGCGAACTAGAGGAACCGAGAGCTTCTCGTGTGAAGGAAGGAAACTTGAGAAGTTTTTCTCTTTTGTGTGCCTTGGGACCAACGGGTGTAGGGGATTAAGGAAAATAAATTACTTACTTTGCCTTGGAAGCTGTCGTGTAGGAGAAGGAAATGAATTGACTTAGCTTCTTGAGGAAGCTACGGTTTTAAGGAGAAGTCAATGGATTTAAATCAAACTTGTCCCATAAGCTATGGAATGAATGGTGGAGATCAAGTGTGGGGAGATCAAAAAGAGTTTGGGCCATTTCTTGAGTAATTAAAAATTAAATGGTTTGAAAGAAATATTATAAGATCATAAAATCACACCCTTGAATTATTTAATAACCCACGTAAAATAAAATACACCCATCTTAAAATAAATAAATAAAATTATAAAAGTCTTTATCTCAAAATATTTAACTTAAAAAAATATTAATAGATGACGTAAGGACCTATGTAGTAGGATTCGAGTATTAAAGTTTTGTATGTTGCATATTTCAGTTTTAGCATGAGAAATGATGTTTGAAAGATTTGCAATAAAAATCAAGAGTTTTAGCCTAAACATGTTTCGACCTATGCATGTTTGACCTAGTTGGGTTGTATTTTAAATTTTTCTAATTAGATATTTATTTTTAAGACAAATATGTAGATGGGTAAAATGATCATTTTACTCTAAGTCAGTAGTTTTATGTTTCTGAGTTGTTAGTGAGGAGTTTCTGACGTTTATAAATATCTTCTTATAGTTCCTGTTTATTTGCGCATTAAATTCATCATGCTACACTCATTGTAAGTTATCGTCTAACTTACTATTAGGATATTGTGTATGTGTGTTGGTAAAAGAATAGTTATTCATGTTCTTATGTTTTTATATATGTTGTACTATGCCATGTTACAAAAAGTTTATCTTTTACACATTATACTATGTCAAGAAATGTATATCTATTACACATTATATTATCTCATGAAATGTTTCTTTGTTAGACATTATGTCATGTCACGAAATGTTTATCTGTTGCATGTCCCAACACTTTATAGTCTGTTCGATCTCAAGCGAAATCTGGGGGCATCACATAAGCCAATACCATTGCTATAAGAGGAGCTAGTTTTGTTTGGATGTTGAGAAGGGAATGAAAGTGAATAGAATGAATAATGTACTAAAAAATGGAAATGAAAAAAACAAAATGAAAAAAATCATTATTTTTTGGATGTGTTACAAAAGAAGATAAAATGGAATGGAAAAGAAATAACCTTGTTTGGGAGTATAATTAGACGAAATAGAAAGGAATACTTGTATAAGAATATTATGTGAGGAAAAAGTAAATCAACAAAAACACACTACACTTTATAAATCATTATTTAATATTTAGTAAATCCAAAATAAATTTATACATTTTGGGCTATGAGAAATGAGTTAAAGGGAAGGATAAAAATATTGATAAATAATAAGACGAATGTGGGAGTGTCCCTTTCCAGCCTCAACCATGATACAATATTTTTCATACATGTTTAAAGTTGTCGTTTTAAATATTTTGTATTATAGCATATTATGTAACACAACCGATATTACTAATAACTTATTATCAATAGGCATCTAAATAATATCTATCTATATATTGGGTTATCCAAAAAAAAATCTTTGCATGAACCAAAAAAAGTTGGTAACAAATCATCATATTCTTTGAAAGTAGTAAAAATTTTCATTATCGGTGTTCTTTATAAAGAATTTGCATTAATACGTGATTCCTTCGACCTCCCTCTTGTGATTTGATGGGTTGTTGAGATGTCGAGGCATGTAATACTGGGTTACACACTTCATACGTTCGTGAGTGTATTAAGCATGCTTCTAGCATGTTATTAATGATATAATGAAATCACATGTATTTAAAATAGTATAATTAGTACTAGAGGAAAAATTTTAAACCTCAAAATACAGTATCAAAGTTTCATCCACAAGTCACCATAAACATCCGTAGTTTCACTGAGTTATGACATAATCACAAGTTTTCTGACGCCAAATCAAGGTCCTCCCCATCGGGGTGAAATAAAACATAGATACGGGTGGCCAATAGGTGGTACTCCACCGATTGATGGTCAGGACATCCTCTTCACTCCTAGTGGTGTGATTGGTCGTCTTGCTTGAAGACACCTATCTCATACTAGCTTGAAAATAGTGGAAGGTTGTTGTGTAAAGAATATTCTTTACTGAATTAAAAATACAATGGAATGAATAAAAAGTGACTGTAGTGGCCACTATATACACTTGAGGCCTCTGCTCTACACTATCAGAGGTGTAAAAGACAAAAAGGAAATCCTAACAAACCTATTGACGTGTATAAGGATAAAGTGTATACATTTGCCAAAAAAGTAAAGAATATACTAGAATGAATAATAACATTTAACACTCCTCCTCAAGATGGACTATATATATTTAATAGCCTCACCTTGGAAAATAGATCCTTGAATTGTTGATGTCCTAGAGCCTTGGTGAAGATGTATAATAATTGCATATTGCTTTTAACATGTAGTGTCTTGATCTAACTAGCTTGAAACTTCTCTCTCACTATATGACAGTCAATATCAATGTGTTTTGTCCTCTCATGGAAGATAGGGTTAGCTATTATATGCAATGCCGCTTGGTTGTTACAAAATAACAAAGCTCGATGTGAGTGAGGGACATGTAGGTCTTTGAGTAATTGAAACAACCATGTTAATTCACAAACTGTTGCTGCCATAGATCTGTATTCTGCCTCTGTAGAGCTTCTAGAGATAGTTGATTGTTTCTTGGAACTCCAAGAAATTACTGAGTCCCCAAGGAAAATGCAAGAGCTAGTGACACTTCTCCTAGTGTCTACACAGCCTGCCCAGTCTGAATCGACAAAAGCCTTCAAGTGCATTTTCGATTTTAAGGACAGAAAGAGGCCTTGTCCTGGAGTACCCTTGATGTATTGAAGTATTCTATTTGCTGCTGCAAGATGTGTGTGTCTGGGTTTCTCCATGAATTGAGAGAGAACTTGTACTGAGTATGAGATGTCAGGCCTTGTAATGGTCAAATATATTAATTGACCAATTAGCCTTCTATATGGTGTTGGGTAATCAAACAAATTTCCTTCTATTCTACTGAGTTTCAAATTTTGCACTATTGGAAAATTTTGCACTTTACTCCCTAACATCCCACTGTCCTCGAGAATCTCTAATGCGTACTTTCTTTGATTGAGTACAATTCCACTAGTTGATCTAGCTATCTCAATACCCAGAAAATATTTTAACGATCCTAAGTCCTTTAATTTGAATTTGTTGTTTAGAAATAATTTAATTTGTTTAACAGCATTCATGTCATTAGAAGTTATCAATATGTCATCTACGTACACAACTAGAGTTATAAAAGATGAACCCGTGACGTTAGTAAAAAGTGAGTGGTCTGCAGCAGATTAGATGAAGCCATGTGTGATCAAGGTTCCTGAGAATTTGCTAAACCATTGTCTCGAGGCTTGCTTTAAGCCATAAAGAGACTTAAGTAGCTTACATACTTGTTTACTCTCCTATTGTTTAGCAAATCCTGGTGGTAAACTTCTTCATGAAGCTCACTATGCATGAATGCATTGTTGACATCTAATTGAGTTAGATGCCAATTAAAAATGGAAGCAAGGGCCAAAACTATCCTAACAGTTACCATTTTAGCAACTGGAGAAAAAGTTTCATAATAATCAAATCCTTCTAATTGTGTATAATCCTTGGCCATTGGCCACTAACCTGGCCTTGTACCTCTCAATTGACCCATCTGACTTGAGTTTGACTTTGTAAACCCATCTACACCCAATGACAGATTTACCAACAGGTAGAGAGTAGTTAGTTCCCATGTCTGATATCTTCTAGCGTTGCAATCTCAGTTGCCATAGCTTTTCTCTAGTGTGGATAGCAAACAACTGCATTAAAATATTTTGGCTAAAAAATTGTAGATAAATTGAGAGTGAAAGCTTTATGAGATGGTGAGTGATGATGATAATAAAGTGTAGAAGCTAGTGAATGAGGATTACCTACTTGTAAAGGACCATCAGGAGAGGAAGACTGGAGTGGAGTCTGAGAGGGAAAAAGCTTGTGATGGAAATCAGATAAGTAACCAGGAATTCTTCTAATTATAGTCGAAGCACGAGTAGGTAAAATGGGAAGAACCAAGGGTGAAGAAGAAGGTTCTATATTATGAGGTGAAGAAGAAGCTTCTGATTCTTAGAGGATGTGATAAAAACAGAATCATGAGGTGAAACAAGGGAAAAGTCATGGGTAGAATCAGGTGATGATATTAGGAGTACAAGAGAAGGAGCATCATTGGAAGGGGGGTGGCAAAACAGAAGTAAGAAAGGGAAAAATGGTCTCATGGAATACTACATCCCTAGATATAAAAAATGTTTTAGTGGCAAAATTAAAGAGCTTATATCCCTATGTAGCATATGGATAGCCAATAAAAACACATTGTTTAGCACGAGGTGAGAACTTGTGTCGAAAGGTGTTGTAGCATAGCATAAACACCCAAAAACTCTTAAATGACAAAGAGATGGACTGTTTTTATAAAGGGTAGCATAGGGTGAGATGTTACCTATAACTGAAGAGGGGATCATATTTATGAGGTAGGTGGCAGTCATTATGCAGTCAACGCAGAAAGAAAAAGGAACTCCTGATCGGAATCTAAGGGATCTTGCAATATTTAAAAGGGTTAGATGTTTTCTTTCAACTCTAGAATTGTAAAAGTTAGAATAAGGAATTCTAGGCCATTATCAGTTTGAATACTTTTAACGCCAAATTGAAATTGGGTGCATACAAGTTCAAAGAAAGATCTGAGAATGGACCTAGTATCATATTTATATTTCATTAACTAAGTCCAAGTACATTGAGTGCCATCATCCACAATAGTAGCAAAGTATTTGAAACTAGAGTGAGTAGGCACAAAAAATGGCCCCCAAATATCACAGTGGATGAGATCAAAAGGATGAGAAGTAGCAGAACTACTAACATTAAAAGGGAGAAGTTTCTGTTTTGCTAGAGGGCAAGTAGTACAATGAAAAGAGTCTAAGTAAGTAATATTAGAGTCTAATTTTTGTAATAAACTGATCCTAGAGGTAGAAACGTGCCCAAGTCTAAAATGCCATAAATCAAAACAGCATGGTTTAACAAAATTACTAGAATAGAGTTATTCAAGGCTGCTTGTTTGTAGAAGTATAGGCCATCTCGTTCTTCACCCACTTCAATCATTCTCTTGCTAGTAAGGTCCTGAATCAAGAAAGAATTAGGCATGAAAACAATAGAACAGTTAGAATCAAGACTTAATTTACTAGCTGAAATCAAGTTGAAATGAAAAGAAGGAACACAAAGGACATTAAACAAAATTAGGTTAGGGGAAAGCTAAATTGTGCCTATGTGAGAAACATATATGGATGTTTTATTTGGGAGTTTAACAAGGTACAAAAGATGTAAACAGAGAGGGATCATTTATCATATGATATGAGGCACCTGTATCAATGATCTAGGTGGTAGAAGAATAAGATAAAGGATGAGAGGAAGAAATGCATGCTATACCTGAGATATTGTGAGAAAATGCTAGATTGGCAGACTGAGTAGCAAAACTTGTGGGCTTCACAGAATTTGAGTTTAGCATAGAGATGAGCTACTGGTATTGCTTAGTGTGAAGGACATAGTGGATGCTGCCATAGGTGAAGAAGCATTAGGTTGAAACAAGGAAGCATAAGAAGCAGGAATTGAATCAAAGAAAACATTGACAGAAGCAGCAGATAGCTTATTTTTTGAACTTAAAACTAGGTGGGAAGCCATGTAGTTTGTAGCAATGATCAACAGTGTGGCCTAAAATACCATAGTGGCTACACAGAGGTCTCTATTTGGCACGAGAAGGGGGCTACCTATTGGCTCTAGTATAGTCTTGGTAAGATAAAAGAGCCATGAGTTCCACAGGAGGGGTAGGAAGGATCTCACGCTATCTTTCTTCTTGATGAACTAGGGAAAAGACTTCGATAATGGGTGGGAGGGGTAGCATAAGAAGGATTTGAGCTCTAACAACTGAAAAAGACTCATTAAGGCCAACAAGAAATTGCATGACATATTCAGAGTGTTGAGCAACAACTTATTTGAGGGCACCGCATGAACAGACAGGGAGGGCTTCATAGTTACTGAGTTCATCGCATAACCCTTTGAGAATGGTAAAATAGGCAGAAACAGAGAGTCCCTTGAGTGAGACCAAAAATTTGCCTTTGAAGTAGGAAAATACGTGGGCCATTAGCTTAAGAGAAACAATCTCTCAAGTCATTCCAAACTTATTGAGCATTGGCAATGTATGAAACATTGTTAGCAACTTCTTTGCAAATAGCATTTAGAAACCAAGAGAAAATTATCTTGTTGCAACGGCACCAAGCACCAAAAAGAGGGTTATTATCATCAGGATGAGTAAGAGTTCCATCAAGGAAAACATGCTTGTTTTGGGCTTCCAAGGCAATAAGCACGAATTGATGCCATGAATGGTAATTGTCACTTGAAACAGAGAGGGGTTGGGAAACAAGCATGGCGCCTGGGCTCTCCGAGTAATGGAGGTAATAAGGGTTTGAAGGATGGTCTGGGTTCGCAGTAGGTAGAGGATGAGTCATGAGGATTTTGTTCGATAACTGAGAAAGGGAAGGAAGGAAAGGATAGTAAAACTCTTTTCTCAAGAGTTCACTGATACCATGACAAAAATAGATGGTTGTTGTGTAAAGAATATTCTTTATTGAATTGAAAATACAATGGAATGGATAAAAAGTGATTGTAGTGGCCACCATATACACTTGAGGCCTCTGCTCTACACTGTCAGAGGTGTAAAAGACAAAAAGGAAATCCTAACAAACCTAGCAAACCTACTGACGTGTATGAGGATAAAGTGTATACATATGACAAAAAAACAAAGAATATACAAGAATGAATAATAAGTTTTAACACTTGCAAAATCTTCGATTCTGAGGAATGGTGCCGTAGTGGTGAGAATAACAGGAAAGTGATTATTGCATTATGACATAGTCTTTCTACAAGTGGTTAATGCTACCGAATCTCTTATATATCTCCTTGCCTTGCATCCTCGTCATATTCCCTTGATCATGGGCTTCATCTTTTAGATGATATTGTTGTAAGACGTCTTCATCGACTTTGACAATAGTTATAATTATATATAGATAATGCAACATGTCAGAATAATTTCGATTTGTGTCAACAGAATAAGTACGTAGCTAGGTTCCGTAGTGCTACCTATGATCTGAAATCTTTTTTTAGAACACCTGTAATGGACCTGCTTGTAATCCAATGTATCTTACATAATCTCTTGTAATGTAGTGAGAGTTCGGAATTGTTTGTAATGAGATGAGGGCTGCTGTAAATAAAACAGAGTAATTGCGGAAGAAATATAGTTGCAAGGAAAGTATTTGATAAAGAGTCCCATAGAATCATATTCATTGATAGTAGAAAGCTTCGAGGGTTTCCAACCTCCATACATAGATCAATTCACACAAGATTCCAGAATACCATTCCTTCCATCTATTCCCTTCCCTTTATATGAAATTATAAAGCAAAATAACAAACTCTCTAACAGACTCCACTACTTCTAAACAGCCAAACTACTTGACATGTGGGAAAGGCTGCTCCTCTTTGCATACTACAATTGTTAAACACACACTTCACTAACACTAATACTAAACGACACCGTGCAGATCTCCAGAAACCGACGCCGTCTCAGTTGGGTTCATAACAATTCCCTCCCCTTAAAAATGAATCTTGTCCTCATGGTTTAGAGCATTGATAATATCATGAATAAGCTGGCATGAGAAGCTTCCAAAGCCTTGGGGAAACATGTTATCACCCATTGTTTGTTCTCTCTCTCTACTTTCAGCAGTAAACTTTGAGTGGTGTTCCTGACATCATTGCAACAACACTTATTTCCGCCATGGCTTGCAAATTGGCGTCCATATTTTCTTGACTTAAGATCATACAAGGTGCTGTCACCCACTACATTCTCTAATGCCAAGGTTGAACTAACAAGCTCCCAGAAGAACAAGAGCAATAGGAAGGAATAGAATTGCTTTCCAATTTTGCTAAGAGCAATATTTGCTAATCCCACTTTAAGTCTAAGAGGCCCATTGAAGGGAGAGAAAACCCACATTGCAATGTCAATAAAAGTAGCACTAAAAGCAGGCTTCACGTGAACATAAAGTTTTGCACTTTCCAAGTTTCCATGTTTGACACTCTCTCTTCGATCATCACAAGGCAAGTCCATCCAAAACTCTCCGTCATTCACTCCCTCACCTGGTAAATTTGAGCCACTGTCATCAATAGCCTCACCATCCAAAATCTCTGTTCTAAACAACAATGCTCCATTGTTTAAAAACCATGAAACAGATTATGGCAAGAAGATTTCTTCTGGATGAAAAAAGGCAGTGAGTCCATAGTGGAAATTTGGCTCCTGAATCTGCTCACGGGTTGGCATTGTAGCTAAAATAGGATTAAGATTCTTCAAGCATGCAATCTAAAGTTCTTCTCCAGCATCCCTGCAGCTATTGCAAAAAATGTACCTAAAGGAACTCCTCTCCCCCTCAAAAGAACCTTGTCCTCAAGGTTAATAGCAATGGCGCAATTGTCACCCACACTCCAAGATAAGAATATTGAAAGGTATAGAAGTATAGAGTATAGAGTATAATTTTGAACATACTGCAGGGCAATGCCACAATTTTCCAAATTCTTCTTACGAGTATCTGATGGAACAACAATTTTCATGAGGATAGAAGAGTCATGTTGCAAGAGCTAAATGGCTCTAAAGAGCCGCACCCCATCTTGGCGTTGCACGAATAAATCTGTAACTCTGAAGTCATATTCAATGAGTGGACTCTGTTTATAAGTAACCTTGTATCCCAATATCAACAAATGTGCTAAAAGTTTACCCTCCCCATGCACTACATCCAATGAAAAAAAATCTTGGACCACTTGATGGCTCGATTTAATACTAGATGGCACCATAAACAATAACGGAGAGCCCCCATCCACTCCATCAATACCATACTTAAGGGAAAGGATACTCTGACATTTAGCTTTATCAAGGATAAGAGCGAGCAGCAAAAATCTCTTCAATATAACATTCCCAAGAGTTTCTTAGTAACCAGGTCTCTATAGGCCTTCTACCATCTTGTTATAGGCATAAGCCTTTGCAAGACCCGCATGTGAGAAAAACTACATTGGACAACAAGGAATCACCAGCCAATACAATGTACAATACTCACAAATCTCTCTACTGATTGCAAACAAAATTCCATCATCCGATGGTCTTCCTCTATTAAAAGGTG
Source organism: Juglans regia (assembly GCF_001411555.2). Classification (NCBI taxonomy): domain Eukaryota; kingdom Viridiplantae; phylum Streptophyta; class Magnoliopsida; order Fagales; family Juglandaceae; genus Juglans; species Juglans regia. Next base: position 7,614,396 of record NC_049912.1, on the reverse strand, counting down.
CACAAAAAACTTTAAGGGACAAAACATCAAGCAAGTGAGGAGCAAGGGTCATATCTACTGATACTTGCAACCCTCTCCTAATTTTCCATTCCCCTCCACCAACGAGTACCAAAAAGGTGTAAAAGACCACATGTATCTCAAATTTACCTTCATCATTATAAGGCATGCTCCCCTCCATGTCATCCTCTAGGTCTTCTGCTTCTGGAGGTTCCCAGATTTTGGCATCCAATTCATCGTCAATAGACTGAAATTTCTCAGTTACTTCAGTAGAGGATTGGCCATGATTTCTAGAAACACCATCATCTTTTGCTTCCTGACCGTTAGTTGTCTGTATTTCCACATCTCTTGCAATATGCCTATCATCGACATTACTGCTTTCCTTTGAGTTGCTTTCCATCATTCTACAACTCTCTTGACCATATGAATTTACATCAACTGAATACTCATTGCAATTAGATACAAAGCTATCACTGTTGTACAATGAAGTATTTGGACTGATCATCGATTTTTCATGCTGACTCACACCATCCCACTTTATAGATTCTCCCTCTTGCTTCTTATGACAAAATTTACAAGAACCGCCACTAGCTAAGTTCTCATCGTCGCCGTCAACCAAATGACAATCAGAAGAGTTCACGTTCATCTCCTCACCATCTATGTCGTACGCATTGAAGGAAGGCATGTCTCTTGAAATGCTACTCTGAGTTTCATCAATTGCATCCTTTGTTGTTTTCTTTGCTTCAAGAACAACATACCCGTCGTCAAATATCATCGTCCCTATCAACATAACATCATCTTCTAAAACAACACCTCTGTGTCTCAATTGGTGTTGTGTTATGGTCTCTCTTCTTCAGGAACTCAAGAACCAAGAACCAGCCCGTAACTATCAAGAAAACAACAAGAATGGTACAAAATCTTCTTTATTGATGGAAGAGAATTTCGAGCATTCTCCAAGCTCCTTACAATCACACTCAACACAAATTCTCCGATGCTCTGCCTAAAACCCTACCCTTCCTTTTATAGAACTATCGAAAGCTAACAGACTTCGAAAGCTAACAGACTAACAAACTCTAACTAACTCTTATTCTGTTATACAAGAAGACCCAAACGACGTCGGCCAATTTACAGAGAACGCACCGTTTGACTAACTCGTTATTACATGAATTAAAACACACCGTTTCATTAATTCTCAAAACGCCCCGTTTGAGGATGGCCGTTAATATCGTTGCTTCCCTTGTGATCTTCATCCGTCTGCTCCTTCCCTTCTATCCAGATCTCTTCACACCTCACATTCTCCCCCCCTTAAGAACTTGACCACAAGTTCTTCACGTAGAGCACACCTCACAACACAGTTCCCACAAGGTGTGGGTAGAGTTGTCTCAATTTCCACAAACTTTCCCAAGAAGACTCCTCGACTGCAGCCCCCACCCAGCTCACCAAGACTTCTGTCACAGCATGATTACCATGCTTAGAAACCCTTCTTTCCAAAATTTTCTGAGGCTCAGGTTGTAACTGACCACTTGAATCAGTGGGAGGTAACGTTGGTAAGGGTACAATGTGCTGGCCAAGTTTCTTTTTTAAACATGACACATGAAAAACTGGGTGTATTTTTGAGGAGCTAGGCAAATTTAATCTATAAGCGACAGATCCCAACCTTTTCACAATCTGGAAGGGTCCATAAAATCGTGGTGCTAGTTTCATGTTATGCCTCATTGCAACTAATTTCTGCCTATAGGGTTGGAGTCTTAAAAAGACTCAATCACCTTCTTCAAATGACCTTTCACTTCTATTTTTGTCAGCATAGAATTTCATCCTATGCTGTGCACTCTTTATATTATCTCTCAACAAGGCCCACAGTTCCTGTCTTGACCTGAGCTGCCTATCAACAGCATCATTAGAGCATGTTCCTGAGACATAGGCCATCAACTTTGGTGGTGCATAGCCATAGAGAGCCTCAAAGGGAGACATCTTGATGGTCGAATGTATAGTAGTGTTGTAACACCATTCAGCAATTGGTAACCATGAAGTCCATTCCTTTGGTTTCTGACTGCAATAACACCTTAAGTACCCTTCCACACATTTGTTCAATGCTTCTGTTTGACCATCGGATTGAGGATGGTAAGAGGAGCTGAAATCCAAAGAGACCCCTTGCATCTGAAATAACTGTCTCCAAAATGAACTAGTGAAAACTGTATCTCGATCAGAAACAATGGACCTTGGTAACCCATGCAGCTTAAACACCCCAGAAAAGAAAACTTGAGCAACTTTAACAGCTGTATACGGATGTGAAAGGGGAAAGAAATGGGCAGATTTGGTTAGCCTGTCTACCACAGAAAAAATCACAGAAAATCCATTAGAATTGGGCAACCCATCAATGAAGTCCATGGAAATATCCAACCATGGGGATTGAGGTATAGAAAGTGGTTGTAACAGGCCAGGATATTGCACATTTTCATATTTGCTGACTTGACAAACTTCACATTCTTTTACCAGCCTTCTGATATCTTTCCTCATGCCTTCCCACCAAAAATCTCTTCTTGTCCTTTGTAAGGTCTTATGATACCCCACATGGCCTGCTTGGGGATTGTTATGGATGAACTGCAACACCTTGGAGTGGAATGAAGTGGAAGGAATGACAACCAACTTCCCTTTTCTCAGCAATAATTCTTGCTGAATAGAAAAATGTTTTGGTGTCTCCTGACCTTGCTGCAACTTAGTCAGAATTGCAGACATTTTAGGACAAGAGGAGTAACTTCTTTTCAATTCTTCAATCCACAAGGGAGTTGGAAAGGAAATCATTGCAAGCACAGGTTGTTCTTCCTCATCTCTTCTCGAGAGAGCATCAGCTACTAAGTTTTCTTTACCCTTCTTGTAATCCACTGAAAAATCATAACCAATCAGTTTAGACACCCACTTGTGCTGTGACTCAGTGCCTATCCTTTGCTCGACCAAAAACTTCAATGCTTGTTGGTCAGTTTTGATTTTAAAAGGATGGCCCAATAGGTAAGGTCTCCATCTTTGGACAACAGACACTAGAGCCAAGAGCTCCTTCTCATATGTGGACAAGTGTAGTGCTTTTCCTTTTAAGGCTTTGCTATAAAAGGCAATGGGTTGAGAATCTTGCATCAAGACTGCCCCAAGGCCCACACCAGAAGCATCACACTCAATGGTGAATACTTTGGTGAAATCTGGTAGTCTCAACACAGGAGGATTGCTCACAGCTTTCTTCAAGAGCTCAAAGGCAGCAGCAGCTTTATCATTCAAACAAAAGGAATTCTTCTTCAATAATTCTGTCAAAGGTGCTGCTATGGAGCCATAATTGCGTATGAACTTCCTATAATAACCTGTTAACCCTAAAAATCCCCTTAAGGACTTCAAGGTTTTAGGAACAGGCCATTGAATCATGGTTGCTGTCTTGGCAGCATCAGTTTGTACTCCTCTCCCTGAAATAATGTGGCCCAAGTACTCGATCTCATGCACCCCAAACTTACATTTAGACATTTTTGCATAAAGTGTATGCTGCCTCAGAATGCCCAACACAGTCTCTACATGCAACAAATGATCACCAACAGTTTTGCTATACACCAAAATGTCATAAAAAAAAACCAAAACAAACCTTCTCAAGAAAGGTTTAAAAATATGGTTCATTAAGCTTTGAAAGGTGGCAGGAGCATTGGTAAGACCAAATGGCATTACCAAGAACTCATAATGGCCTTCATGAGTTCTAAATGCTGTCTTGTGAATGTCCTCCTCCTTTACACGAATCTGATGATATCCAGCCCTTAAATCCAGCTTTGAAAACACATGAGCTCCAAACAATTCATCAAGAAGTTCATCTATGACTGGTATTGGAAACTTATCTTTAATGGTTTCTTTATTAAGGGCTCTATAGTCGATGCACATACGCCAAGATCCATCAGCCTTCTTAACCAATAACACTGGTGAAGAAAAAGGGCTTTGGCTGGGTCTTACTACCCCAGTTTGCAACAATTCATGTACAATCTGTTCTATCTCAGATTTCTGATAGTGAGGGTACCTGTAGGGTCGAACTATAACAGGAGAAGCCCCATCCTTCAGCTTGATTGAGTGATCAAACTCTCTTTTTGGTGGCAATCCAACAGGTTCAGCAAACACATCCTGGAATCTGTCCAGCAACTCAGCCATTGGTCCTCCAGAACATACTTCATAAGGTGGTTGCTCCACAGGCCTCAGCTGTAACAACCATGCTTGTTGACTTATAAAATCTGATTTGATTGCCATAGTTCCTGACAACACGTGGACACTTGCAGCAGTCAATCCTTGTAACTTAACCATCTGCTCATTCCACTGAAAGCTCATTGACATATCAACAAAGTTCCAAGTAATATTGCCCAAGGTTTTTAACCACTGAACTCCAAGAACTATATCACATCCTCCCAAGGTTAATACATGAAAAGGAACAGGGAACTTCGAACCTTGAATCTTGATTAGTTCTTCCCCCCTTCCTTGGCTCAAAACTTTATCCCCATTGGCAACCCTTACTTGCAAGCTATAGTCTTTTCTGACCTTCAACTTAGCTTCTTGGACCACCATAGGATCCATAAAATTATGTGTGCTTCCCGAATCTATAAGAATTTCAACTGAACAAGGGCCAATCTTGCCATGCAACTTCATAGCATTTCCATTATTGCAACCAGAAATAGCATTAACAGAAACTTCCGAAGAGTCCTCAGCATCACCCGATACCTCTCCTTCTTCTATCATCACTGATTCTTCAAGAACAGGCTGGATTTTTTCCTCCTCCCCGTGGATTACATAAACTCTGGGATTCTTGCATACGTGAGTGGGATTCCATTTCTCTTCACAATGATAACAGAGGCCTTTCTTCCTCTTCTCATCCATTTGTGAAGAAAAAACCCTCCTCGTTGGCACTCCATACTAATGAAACTTGGAACTATCCTCCACACTTTCCCCATGGCTCTTAACAGGTAGTGTTGTATTATTCTTCCAAGATCTCCTTGATGCCAAAACATATTCTTCCTGAATCTTAGCAAGACCGAAGGCAGCATTAAGATTTATAGGGTTAAGCATTTTTACAGGAAGTCGAACTTCATCTTTAAGTCCACTCATGAAACAACTTAGTTTATGCTTTTCTGACAACCCTTTCAGCCTATTAGACAAGGCTTCAAACTGTGCTTTGTAACTAGACACAGAAGACACTTGTTTTAAACGTGTTAAGGACTCCATAGGATCATCATAGGCTGTAGAACCAAACCTGACCAGCAAGGCTTTTACAAAGGACTCCCACGTTGTAAAAATACCTGCATCCACTGCATCTTGGTACCATACGAGGGCCTCACCCTCCATATGATAGGAAGCCATTAAAAGTCTCTGATTCATCGAAACTTGATGATACTCAAAGTATTGTGTTATTTTAAAAATCCATGCTCCCGGATTAGAACCATCAAAATGGGGAAAGTCAAGTCGAATGCCCCTCGGAAATCTCTCCTCTTGATTCAAACGCCTACCAAACGAATTATCTTCAATATTCTCCTCTCTACGAGAGTTAACTTGATGAAAGTCGACTAGTGACTTCAACATGTCAGACAATTGATCGAGTCTTGAATGAATGCTATTAATAGCATCGTTGTGGTCTTCTAATTGCTTCATAACAGCTTCCTGTTGAGCCTTCTTAGCAGCTGCGCGCGTGTTTTCTGCCATGGATCGCCAATCTGATACCAATTGTTATGGTCTCTCCTCTTCAGGAACTCAAGAACCAAGAACCAGCCCGTAACTATCAAGAAAACAACAAGAATGGTACAAAATCTTCTTTATTGATGGAAGAGAATTTCGAGCATTCGCCAAGCTCCTTACAATCACACTCAACACAAATTCTCCGATGCTCTGCCTAAAACCCTACCCTTCCTTTTATAGAACTATCGAAAGCTAACAGACTTCGAAAGCTAACAGACTAACAAACTCTAACTAACTCTTATTCTGTTATACAAGAAGACCCAAACGACGTCGGCCAATTTACAGAGAACGCACCGTTTGACTAACTCGTTATTACATGAATTAAAACACACCGTTTCATTAATTCTCAAAACGCCCCGTTTGAGGATGGCCGTTAATATCGTTGCTTCCCTTGTGATCTTCATCCGTCTGCTCCTTCCCTTCTATCCAGATCTCTTCACACCTCACATGTTGCTCCAACGGGTAGGTGTTTCTCCCATAAGCATATTCGATATTTAGCTTCACATAGTAAATAGTGAAGGAAGAATCGACTAAGATTTTTAGGTTTATCCCGTCGGAAGACTTCACTGTAAGAACCATTTGGCCAGGATCTCGATAGAATTCATCATAGAGTGCACGGTGATAATTCTTAAAACATACTTGAAGTTCTTCATTACTCAACTCCATGGCAAGATAGTTGGCTCTAGGTACCACTTGTAATGGATCTACTTGTAATCCAATGTATCTTACAGAATCTCTTGTAATGTAGTGAGAGTTGAGAATTGTTTGTAATGAGATGAGGGCTGCTGTAAATAAAACAGAGTAATTGCAGAAGAAATATAGTTGCAGGGAAAGTATTTGATAAAGTCTCATAGACTTATATTCATTGATAGTAGAAAGCTTCGAGGGTTTCCAACCTCCATACACAAATCAATTCACACAAGATTCCAGAATACCCTTCCTCCATCTATTCCCTTCCCTTTATATATATGAAATTATAAAACAAAATAACACACTTTCTAACAAACTCCACTACTTCTAAACAGCTAGACTACTTGACACGTGGGTAAGGCTGCTCCTCTTTGCATACTACAATTGTTAAACACACACTTCACTAACACTAATACTAAACGACACCGTGCAGATCTCCAGAAACGACGCCATCTCGGTCGGGTTCATAACAACACCGACCACTCTTTCAACTATGACATGCTATGGATCGTGAAGATCACCACCATCTCTTAATTGCACTGTAGTATAGCTAGCTACGAAGCAACTAACATTAACATAAACCAAGGCTAACCATCGCATGTGATACGAAATAATTAAAGCCTTAAGGATGTCATAATCGAAATCCAATATCTAAGTAAGATAATATTTCAAGTTATCGTTTACACTTAAAATTAAGGACATGCAGATATAAACAAGCTGATCACAACTTTTCAAATTCTAAAAACGAAGTTAAGTAGTCTTTTAATTACCAAATTATCATATTATTATTTGATGACCTGTAATTACTTTCACATGACCTTTTATTTGGGAGGGAGTGAGTTAAAGAAATTTGTATTATAATTTTCTAGCCTGGGCGGTAAATTTGATTTAGGGTTTTTTATTTGTTTTATATTTTGGTGATTTTTTTACTAGTAAGACTTTGTTCCAATTTGTTTTAATAACCAAATTATTGATTCTAATATGAAGTTTAGTTTAATTTGAGATTGTGCTAAATTTGATAAACAAATATATTGTTGTGATCAACAATGAAATAATATAAAACAATAAATATATATTGAGATATATAATGAGTTAATTGATTGTTTGTTTAAGTAATTAATAATTACTTAAAAATGTTTGTTTAGGACTTATACATATACGAGGAATGCCACATACAATTTTCATTTGGAAACTGTAATGTAAGTTTAGGTAATTTTATCTTTAAAAATTTTTAAAATTATAAAAATATTCCTCCTAAAATGATGTATTTTCTCATTTAGTAAAGGGCCTATATATACAATTCTCACATGAAGACTGCAAATAAAAATTAATATATAGGCTGTTAAACATTGATTTGTTGGTTTTTCTGGGGATGAGATTTCACGTCTTGTCCATCTTTGACAAGATTGAGAAACAACCATAACTGTAGTACTAATAATTAAACTTTATTATGTAGCTTCAAGTTTGAAAGGGTGGACGAAAAAGCACTTTGAAACAAATTTAAGAAGCGTTACAGCATTAATTAAATAACCAATTTTAGAGAAAATACACCATCCTTAGCTATTCTCATCCCAAATCAACTGCTTATTTGTGATTAATTAATTCTAACAAAATGACTATTTACAACTAAAATTAATTATAAATAATCTTTTAGTTGCAATAAATTAGTTACAAAGTCTATTTTTCTTGTAGTGCGGCCAATATCGTATATTTGTATAACTTATAAGATCATTCACCTGATGATCAGTATGTCATGCATGGTAACTCTTTAAAAGGAGCCACCATCTTTTTGTTGTTATTTGAGACAATCCAAATCTAATTCCAGATTTGACCATCCCCAACTCTCCAACAGCAACCCACAGCTAATATATTCTTTGCTGAAATGATACTTCCACATCCATATAGTAGGGTTCTGTCCTAACACCAGCATGAATGAGGGAAGTTTTGGGAAGTATTTATTATTAGAAACTTTCTAATTGAACAATATGGGACGGTCGTATGAATACTTAGAACATCTTAGTATATCTGTGAGTAATAGTGAACTAGTTTGAATTAAAACATTTTATTGAATTTTGAGAAATAAGAGAAAAAAAAGTTAAATAAAAATATTATAAAGTTAAAAAAAAATTGAATATAATTTTTATTTTGAAATATGAAAAATTGGTATTGTTTGGGAGTTTAGGAAACCTATAATGATTAGTCAATAATTATATGAAAAAGTTGAACATTTGAAATTGAAAGTGTTTTGTGTTTAAACAATATTTGGATAGAGAGAATATCTTAGAATACTTTAGAACAATTGTGTTGCTAAACGGACCCTAATTTAGGCTTTTGGAAGTAATCTCCACCCCTATTTTGATAATAATCTAAGAGCACTCTCAATGGTTTTTGTATCTTGTTCTCTAAAATACATAACCAAAACTCACTTTTTTTATATTTTAGCTAATAATTTTTACAATATACCATACACCACCTTATCTATTTTTTCTCTATATCATTTAAATAATTTTATTTTGTTTATCTTTTTCATCAAAATAAAGAATTTTAACTATAAATAAATTTGCAATATCCTCATATCTTTTTACATTTACAATATCTTTCTATATACAATGTGATGTAATTTTGTACTATACATGTAAAATAAAAAAATATAAATCATACAAAAAATTAGAACATTAAAAGATTGGATTATATTACAAGAATAAAGCTACTGGTTTAAACAAGGACCAACAGTACATTTCGTCCCTTACACTACAAGAGATTGGGTTTTTTAGGATGAATCATTTTGTCTCAAAAACAACAAATTTTGTCCCAACAAATTTTTGGAGATTAAAAAATCTCATCTCTATTTTTTCTCGAAAAGCCTGTCTCAAAAGGATTTTGGAGAGTTTCAAAAAATTATGTTTAAGGACAAAATTGGGTGGAACCATTCGAAAGTGTTGGAACAGTTTTTTTTTTTAGACGAACCATGTTCGTCTCAAAAAACCATTTGAATTGATAAGGTTCCGTTCGAACCGACAAGTGTCGTTCGACCGGTAAGATAATTTGATTCGTACGACCGAATAATTTGATCTTGCTCAAACGGACTGCCCGTTCGAACAGATTATATTTGTTCGAACACCTAAATTTTCATATTATTTTTGTTCAAACGTAAATTTTATTGTTCGAACAAACGTCATATGTTCGGAAATTCTTTCTGTTCAAACTAGATTTGTCGTATTACTATTGTTTGAACAAATGTTTTGTTATTTGAACAGTCATTATATGTACAAAAATTATGTCCGTTCGAACGGAATCTATTTCTCAGTTATCGTTCGAATGTGTTATTTTCTATTTGAATGGATTTATAAATTGTAATTTACCGTTTGAACTGGGTATTTCCCATTCGAACGGTGCTCATCATACAAAACTGAATTAATAAAAATTTCATAATAATGTTACAAATATGGAGCAAATAGAATTTAAACATCAAAATTGTTCAAATGTCAGTGTTTTAGAACAGAATAATAAAAAGACAATTAAGAAAATAAGTTTTAAGATTGTGGTGGTGGCATAGAGTTTTGGGACATTATTGATTGCCATTGTTCAAACAATTTTTGGTTATTCATCTCCAGCCACTTATGCAAGTTTTCTTCTAATCTCGCCTCTAAATCTACTACTTGATCTAATCGAGTATGCAACTCTTTTTCCTTAGACCTCAATTATTTTATCTCAACTACTGCTTCCTCTAATTCCTTAGTTTTGTCATTCGTTCTATCTTGAGAAAAGGATGATGATGTTGATACGCAACGTCCTAAGTCCCTCAGATATCCAGAAGGTGATCTAAGAACTTGAGAAAAGATCTAAGCATCGTTGACAGATGATTCATCAGATAGATCCGCAACAGTTTATTTAAGAGATATCATATTGTCCTACAAAAAACAAATATTAAAATAAGTATAAGTAATAAAGTATTATTAGACAATAGAATTAAAGAAACTTAAACTTATATAATTTGCCTCAACTTCGGGACTGGTCCAAGCACCATCATGATTTTTATGTGCTTCAGCATATAATTGGATCAAATCATAGTCAGGAGGACTTTCTTCTTGCTACGAAAGGAAAATTTATATTAGAGCTTAAATAAAAAAAGTGTATATGTTAATATTTAACGGGGACTAGAATAACTTACCATTTGTTTAGACAAACGATGAAAAGACCGAGAACTCTCATGATGATGTATAGTTAAATTTGATCTATTTGCTTTGTTCACAGTACTCCATTGCTAAAAAAAATATTATGTTTATTTGTTTAATACACTTATCATATACTATTAAAATAATATAGTAGCGAAATTACCTGATAAACAGGATCTTCAAACATATAACAAATCTTCTCCCATTCGTTTGGTAGTATTGTTTGGAATGGATTTTGGCACGCCTCTGTTGTAGTACTAAACTTCTAATAGTGTGCATGGCATCAACCTTTGTGCCTCTAGAATGCATTCGCCATCTGTTCCTCAACTGTTAATCGATCCTCTCGTCTATCAAAATTAAGTTCAAACTCATCCTTTCAAAAATTATAAACAATTAGCATAAATACAAAGTAACTTCAAATTAACATGTTATATTTAGTTATTGGGATGTAACTTATTACCAAACAACGATTTTTTATGTGATCTTTCACATCATGGAAAACTTTAACCCAAAAGGATATAGCCATTGGTGCATACGTGCGAGTAGGGGTACCAACATAAGAAGCAAGCGAAGCTAACGAATTCCCGGAGCCACCGGTGTGATGATGAGGAATATCAACTTTAATTTTATCCACTTTCCTTACTTTCTCTATGCAGACACCCCTCATAGTTCCTCGACCTCGGTGCTGGCTTACAATAGCTATATATACAGAAATTAAAGCATATTTTTTAATTAAATTAAATTATTTTATAGATATATATTACTTAAATCGAGCATTAAATTTAGTATTTAATTTGATAAAATACTTTATTTTGGGTCTGGTGATGTTGGCCCACTATTGATGGCAGATGAACCACGTAAGGAGTTGTTAATGCATAGAAATGACGCATGTGTTACTTTGCATTTGGGAGGTATATCTGTTTGAAATTGTAATAAATTATTACTCGAATAAACATTATGAATATTTATAAGAATGATACTTACACAAATATCTGTTTAAAATTCATTCACTATCTATTTTGCTTGACCAGTTGCCCTCATCCTCATTAGACACTTCAGTTGATTCATGTTCTTCTGATATTTCACCATCAATTACTTCGGGTTGAATATCTTCTCTATGCAATAGATTGATGCTTGATTCGTTTTCTTGATATGTTTATTCATTTGCTAGACTATCAACTTTTTCATTTGGTTTGTCTGCCTCTGGAATGTAATCATATATATTTCTTGGTGCAAACTTCTCCACTACTCGCCATGGGCTCCCATACTCCGGATCATCTACATAAATTTGGTTGTTTTCACTAATATTTATCTGAGAAAACACAAGATTGATTTTGGCATCAAGCGAGCTCAATTTATGTTGTGGATAGCACAGGAGAAGCCGATTGATTTGGCATTATATTTATTCCTCTGCATTTGATCGGAGTCACGCTTTTCGAGTGGAGGTAGTCTACCATTTACGCTGCTGATATCTAACTTCCTACTCTGATTGGGGGTTACTGTGCAAGGGACTGAGCAGAGGTTGCTGCAGATGGGAACCCTTAACAATATCACATTCAGTAAGAGCATAAGTCACTTGCGGAAGATTCAAATAGTACAAGATAGTGGCATGCCGAGTGATCTAGCTTCTAGTAGTACTATCGTTGTTGAGAGACAACCTGCTGGGGCTACTCTGGAGATCATGTACGATCTTTGTTCGAGGAACTCAAACAACATATGAAGAAGGAGTTCATTGAACCCATCATGGAGAAGCTTAAGGACATGGATGGATGCATAATTGCCTTACAAGAGGATTTTGATCTAATTAGCAAATAAATAGTTTTAGTTATTATTTTACTCTTTTATGTTTTATTGAACATTATATTTTAGGGATGCAATTAATGTATGATTTTTATTTTTAGTGTTTGCTAGCTTGTTTATTGTTAATAATGTTTTTTTTTTCATTTTACTTACCGTTCACGATAATATAAAAAATGACACTAGCTTTAAAGTAATATTTATTTAACTAAAAATCTTATTTAACATAAAAGAAATCACTAAAATATTTTAAAATTAATTAAATAAAATTAATTTATGAACTCATAAATATTTTATATTTCGTTCGATTTATTTCCCGTTCGAACAGGTTTAAAAAAATTCCCGCCAATTTTAATTTAATTTCTCACCAAACTATTCGTTCGAATGCCTAAATGTGGTGCTCGAACTTGTTTGAATGAAATAGGTGTCATTCGAACAGATTATACACCATTCAAATAGACATTAATTCTCTGTTCGAACGGTTTTGACTTTTTGAGACAACCTAATTCACTACAAAAGATCTAGTTCGAATGGATATTTAGCCGTTCGAACGGGTTTATAAAGTCATCCATGTTTTGAGACGAAATTTCGTCTCCAATAATTACTTTTAGGGATGAAATTTTGTTCGTACTAAAAACTTTGGTCATTTGAAACTAAAATTTGTTGTAGTGTTATACATTTTCATCATATGGTTTTTACACAAACTCTAGCAAATGACAGCTAAATACCTGTTTGAAATAAGGCAACTCAAAGCAGAACAAAGCAATATCCACTTTTGAATACAACCCTTAAGCCCAAAATGACAGTAGGAACTTTTTATTACAAGTCATTAACTCTGGAGAAAAGATATTTGCAACCGTCAATTGTGCAACCGTCACATAATCACTTTGAAAAAAGTGAATAAAATATGAGACCCACATGAAAAAAAATTAATTTTTTAACAGTAGATGTAATGCCCCGACCCCGAAGGCCCGAAAAATTAACTCACATAACCTGAATATCAACTCCAACAATACTAATATATTTCCAAAACCAAGAATATATCCTTCCAAATCTTCAAAACAACGTAAATACTTCAATTTAATAAATTGTACATACCCACATATCAAATCCTCAATATCACAACCCAAATAAAATATCAACTTTTCTTCATGTCTCAAATAACAAACTAGAATGAAATAAAGTTAACATAAATCTCCATAAACCGTCTAAATCCAATGAAATCAACTTAATAAATAAATAAATAACATCCAACAGCAGTGCTAAAACCGCGAAATACCCAATACCTATTCACGGATAATCTTGTCCACAAACTCTGATACTGATCCTCAGCCGAACCATCAATGTCATCTGAAAATATTATGAAGATTAAGGGGTGAGTTATCAACAACACAGCAAGCAGAGAGTATATACTAGCATGTAAACATGAGCATTTATAATGTTCGGTGTGCAAAACAAAATATTTACTTTTAGAAAAAGCATAAACAAAACTTGGTACAAAAATATTAGGGCAAAATTTCCAGAAAAACAAACTTATTCCCTAAAAGAAAATCCATTGGCATATCCAAACTGAAACATTATATTCATATCATCTCACAGAATCACATCGGGACAAATACTATGTTTAACCCCCGTGTTAGAGTTATAAACCACCATTATACCCATGGCTGGGTCATATACCATGATTCACCCCCGTGGTAGGGTTATAAACCACCATTATGCCTATGGCTGGGTCATATACCATGTTTCACCCCTGTTGTAGGGTTATAAACCACCATTATACCCGTGGCTGGGCCGTATTCCTTGTTTCACCCCATGGTAGGGTTATAAACCATCACTATACCCGCGCCTGGGCCTTAACAGAAACAGAACGAAATATCATCGGAATCAGATCACATTCATATACAGAACCAGAACTTCATGTCAAAGTTTTCAGATGACACATCATATCCAAACAAAGTACTGAATAGCTTCAGATCATTTCATATGTTCATGTTCGAAATAAATAGAATTAAAATATTTTCATTTATTCATAACAAAAACTTTTAGATTTTTCGTATTCGCTCTTTTGCATAGTTCAGAAACAAAATGTACAAAATTGTCTCATGTCTACACCAGTCATGACAGAAAATACTTTCTCTTATATAGAATTTATGCATATGCAGAATAAACATCTGAGGTCGTTTTCAGATTTCTTTTCAAAAATAAACATGCTTATTTCAAAGACAACCTCATTTCATTTCTTTTATGCAAAACTAGTATATGAACCCCGTTTACCTGACTTCCGTGTATTATGAACACCATGAGTCGGAACTCTAGTAGTGACACCACCTAAACAAAACATATACTAACATTTAATAAACCAATCCAGTAAGCTACTATTTTTTGAGTAATAAGCCAAAACAGCCCCTTCTTAACTCAATAACTAACATAAAATTAAACCCGAACAGTACCCTACTCAAACCCTTAGCATTTAAGCACCATCATCGTCACTAAAAATTCCCACGCAGCAGCCAAATATGACTCATAAAGGTTACCTCTTACCAACAAGTATTTAATCAAAGACAATCAACCCCAAAACATCATTCCACCTTTGATCACTGTTAAACCCCACCAACCATGTAATTAGAAATCACACCACCCCCATATCAGCTATACTTTATCTACATTTCAAAATCCAACCATGTAACACCCAAGAATATTACCAAAATTTTCGGAAGAGACTTACCTAAAAGAATCACAAAAGCTTCGCACCTCCTCGAATCGAAGCAACCCACTGTAAATTAAGCCCAAAATTCACTGGAATCTGTAGTGGAAAAAATAGACGATGGTTTGCGCAAGGAAGGATGAAAGGTCTGAGTGTGTGTGCATGGCAACCAGAACAGAGTGGGTGTGTGTGTCAAAACAAATCAAAGCAAACCAAGTAAAAGAGAGGGTCTGTGAGAGTAAAACCAGAATAAAAGGAAGAAGAAGAAAAAAAAAATGAAAGAGTGATGCCGAAATGAGATAAAGGAGTTACCGACGGTAGTGCAAAAGGAATGAAGTGGAGGTTGATAGTTGAAGCTCCAACAACCCGGGGTTGAACACACGGTGAAGGGAGAGAAAAGTTGAGAGGAACCGAAAGACAATGTCTGCTCAAAGGTGAGGGTTTGTTTCGTGAACGTGAGAAGAGGTAGAAACAACTGCAGAGGTTATGGGTTTTTTGTGTACGGGTTGAGCAAAATGCGAAAATGCAGTGCGGTGGGGAGATTTCGTGGAGGAGAAAAACAGTGTGGCAGAAATGGGAAAAAGAACTCACCAAACGACGCTGTTCAAGCCTTCCTTCAAGTGACCATCAGTTGTGGACCAGGCTTGGTGAAATTGGGCTGAGCTTCAACGGAAACTGGGCTTAGAGCCCGAGTGTTATATCCTCCCCCCTTATAAAAAAATTCCATCCTTGGAATTTGTCACAAGTTATCAAGATCACTGGCCAACAACTGTGGGTACTTGACTTGCATTTCCTCTTCCAATTCCCAAGAGGCTTCACTAATAGTATGATTATTCCATACCACTTTAACCAATGGAATAGTCCGATTCCATAACATTTGTTCTTTTCTCTCTATAATCCGCATCGGCTCTTCTGTATAAGTCAAATTTTCCTGAAGTTGAAGAGGTTCATAGTCGATAACGTGGGTGGGGTCAGGTATATACTTCCTCAGCATAGATACATGAAATACGTCATGTACTCCTGAGAGTGCTGGTGGTAGGGCTACTTTGTAAGCCACTGGTCCAATCCGATCAAGAATCTCAAAAGGCCCGACATATCTAGGGCTCAATTTGCCCTTCTTTCCAAACCTCATGACCCCTCTCATGGGTGCAATCCTCAAGAATACCTTATTTCCGACCTCAAACTCTAATTGGCAACGACGATTATCTGCATAGCTTTTCTGTCGACTCTGAGCTGCTCTCATTCTAGCTCAAATGGTCTCAATCTTCTCTGTTGTCTTCTGTATGATTTATGGACCCAAAATTTTTCTTTCTCCCACCTCATCCTAATACAAAAGAGATCTACACTTCCTACCATAAAGTGCTTCATAAGGTGCCATCTCAATGCTAGCCAGGTAACTGTTATTATAAGCAAACTCGACTAAAGGCAAGTGTCGTATCCAGGTTCCCCTGAAATCTAGCATACAAGCCCTCAACATGTCTTCCAAAATTTGAATGGTCCTTTCCGACTGACCATCTGCCTGCTGGTGAAATACAGTGTTGAAATTTAACTTAGTGCCCATGGCCTCCTATAAGCTTCACCAAAATTTTGAAGTGAAATGAGGATCTCTATCCGACACAATGGACACGGGTACCCCATGCAACCTCACTATTTCCTATATATACAGCTCGGCTAGTTTCTCCAGCTTATAAGAAACTTTGATAGGCACAAAGTGAGCGGTCTTCGTCAAACGGTCCACTATCACCCATATTGCATCCTGTCCAGTCAGTGTCCGTGGTAGGCCTGTAACGAAAACCATAGAGATATGCTTCCATTTCCATTCTGGAATCTGTAGTGGTTGTAATAACCCTGCTGGTCTCTGATGTTCTAGTTTCACCTGTTGGCAGGTTAGGCACTGTGCCACAAATTTGGCAATCTCCCTCTTCATGCCATTCCACCAGAAAGACCCCTTCAAATCTCGATACATTTTCGTACTACCTGGGTGAACTGTGTAAGGGGAGCGGTGCACTTCTTCGAGGATAAGTCTTTTTATTTCATCATTGTCCGACACACAAAACCTATTTCCGAACCTTAACACTCCATCTTCAGAAACACTGAACTCATATTTATTTCCTTTTTCTACTTCTTCTATTAATCTTGCTACCTCAAAATCTTCTTTTTGAGCAAGCTTAATTATGTCTATCAAAACTGGTTGAACTATTAAACTGGCTATCAATGCCTGCTAGTCACCAGTAACAATTTCAATAGTAGCTTTTTCTAAGTCCATTAATAAGTGGGGCTGAGTGGTAAGAGTTGCAATTGCTAGTCTCATTGGCTTCCTGCTAAGTGCATCAGCTATAACATTAGTTTTGCGTGGATGGTAGTTAATGTTGCAATCGTAATCCTTGAATAGTTCAAGTCATCTCCTCTGTCTCATATTCAGTTCCTTCGGAGTGAAGAAATACTTCAAACTCTTGTGATCCATGTAGATTTCGTACCTTTCACCATATAAATAATGCCTCCAGCTTTTAAGTGCAAAGACAACAACGGCTAACTCCAAATCATGTGTGGGGTAATTTTGCTCATATATCTTCAATTGCCGAGAAGCGTATGCTATTAATTTCCCGTGCTGCATCAATACACACCCCAAACCCAATCGTGAAGCGTCACTGTAAACCACAAATCCTCATCTTTCGCTAGGGACTGTCAAAACTGGAGCTGTCACCAATCTCTTCTTCAATTCCTGGAAGCTTTCCTCACATTTTCCAGTCTAATCATACTTATTGTTCTTCCTGTAAGGGCGGTAAGAGGAACAGCTATTTTTGAAAAATTGTCTATAAACCGATAGTAATAACCAGCCAAACCCAAGAAACTATTAACTTCGTGCACATTGGTTGGTTGGGTCTAGTTAACTATTGCTTCAATTTTTCTTGGGTCTACTGAAATAACATCCCTTGAGACTACATGTCCCAAAAATGCAATAGACTCAAGCCAAAACTCACACTTCTTCAACTTAGCAAATAATTTCTTATCCTTGAGTGTCCCCAGTACTTGTCTAAGATGGTCTTCATGTTCAGCTTTGCCCTTGAAGTAGATTAATATGTCGTCAATAAACACTACTACAAATTTATCCAAGAATTCATGAAATACATGATTCATCAAGTCCATAAATACTGTTGTGGCGTTGGTTAGGCCAAAAGGCATGACCAAGAATTCATAATGCCCGTACCTGGTCCTGAAAGCTGCCTTAGGCACATCCTCTGCCTTGATCTTCAATTGATGATAACCTGATCTGAGATCAATCTTGGAGAATATCTGAGCACTTTGCAACTGATCAAATAAATCATTGATGCGGGGCAGCGGATATTTATTCTTTATGGTCACTCGGTTCTGTTCCCTGTCGTCTATACACATTCTCATTGTCCCATCCTTCTTCACAAACAAAACTGTAGCTCCCCAAGGTGAGACATTGTGCCTGATTAAACCTTTGTCTAATAAGTCTTGCAACTGTTCTTTGAGCTCGGCTAACTCCGATGGTGCCATTCGATAAGGGGATTTGGAAAGAGGCGTCGTGCCTGGGGCTAACTCAATAGCAAACTCTACCTCCCGCTCGGGTGGCAATCCAGACAAATCTTCAAGAAAAACCTCCGGATACTTTCTCACAATAGGGATCTCTTCTAACTCCAATTCTTCCTTTGGTTCATCCACCACAAAAGCCAAGTACCCCTGACACCCATCATGTAATAACTTGTCAACCTGAAAAGTAGAAATAACTGATGGAGGGGTACGCACTCTAGAACCCATAAACTAAAGTTCCTCTTCTTCCGGAAACTTGAACACCACTTCCCTTTTAAAACAATCAATACTAGCATAACTGGAAGCTAACCAATCCATTCCCAAAATCACATCGAACCCAATCATAGGAAAGACTATCAGGTTAGCTGGCACTTCCCTCCCGCTAATAGTTATTGGACACTTAAGTATAATCTTGTTGCAGGTCACTATATCACTTGCTGGGGTTGAGACCCTCAAATTGTAATCCATTTCATCAGCATCAACGGGGCAGAACTTAACGTAATCCATTGAAATAAAAGAGTGGGTAGCTCCTAAGTCAAATAAAACTGTAGCCATATTAAAAACAGGGGGATAATTCCTATGTTTACGTCATATAATCCATAGAGATAACAAAATAAGTAATCATTAATTCTTAACATAAGGAACTAAATAGGAAAGTCAGAAAGATTATACCTGTGATGACATCATTCTTGTCCTCAGCTTTTCCCGGTGTTAAAGCAAACACCCTTGCTGTACAGTTCTCCGCTGATTGTTGTCTTGGTTAATCAGCCTAAAGTTTTGAGGTAGGTTGGGCCTTCTGTTGTTCTCCGCAGGCAGTGGACATTCTCTAATGAAATGCCCATCCTTACCGCATTAGAAACATGATCACACTTCCCTTCTGCACTCCCCAACGTGTATGCGGTTACAGAACTTACAGAGGTTAGTGGTATGATTTCCCTGCATCTGTCTCTGACTTGAACTGCTTCCCTCATTTCTCTTCTTCCATGGCCCTTGATCTAAACTAGAGAATCCTTGTGGATCCGCTCTCTTCCTTTGTTCTTGCAATTCAGCAACCCTCTTGAGATTCTGCTCGACTAGCATCGCCTTGTGCACTAACTCTGAAAAATTCTGAATCTATAGGACCATCACTCGTTCATAAATCCTGTAGTTCAAACCTTCCTCAAACTTCCTAGTCTTCCTCTCCTCATCCGGAATTAGGTATGCGGCGAAGTGTGATAATTCCGCAAACCTTGCAGCATACTGGCGTACAGTCATGGTCCCTTGCACCAAGTTGGTGAACTCTCTAGCTCTAGCTTTCCTATCCGCTTTAGGGAAAAATCGGACAAAGAAATTCTGCTTGAATTGAGCCCAAACAATCAACCCAGTCCCCTCAGCTTCCCTAATGACTTTTTCAGAATTCCATCATCTCTTCGCTTCTCCAATTAGTTTAAAAGCTGCGAACCGAATTTTCTGCTGATCAGTACACTCCAAAACACTGAATATTTCTTCAATGTCTTGAATCCAATCCTCCGCTCCATTTGTATCGCCTCTTCCATCAAAGGTAGGAGGATGCGTTTGATTAAATTGTTCAAACATGAAACCCCCGTCATTGTTGTTTTCGTTTAAATCTTCAAGGCTTCAAACTCGACGACGGGCTGCCATCCTGAAAGCTTAAACTTGGTGAAACGTTCTAAAATAAATAAAATAAATATTGTATTAATAGAATAATTTAATAAAATATGTGTATAAATACAAATATATATATATATATATGTCAGATAACTATTTAAGCTTGACATCACTTAATACTCACATACATCATTAGAATCTAAACCCTCAAGTTACGAATTCAATTCCTAACATCTGCCAAATCTAAAACCTCAAATCCCATCAAAATCAATCATAAGGCTCTTAGAAGCTCAAACTTAAATATCCACATGATCATCCTTATAGTCCTCAAGTTCCTATACTGAAATTTTTACATCCTATGAACCTATAGATATCTAAACCTCCAAGGTTTATAGTATGCAGAATTCAAATCTGACTCTGATACCAACTATAACGCCCCAACCCTGAGGGTCCTGAGAGTTAACTCACATAACCTGAATATCAACTCCAACAATACTAATATATTTCCAAAACCAAGAATATATCCTTCCAAATCTTCAAAACAAGGTAAATACTTCAATTTAATAAACGGTACATACCCACATATCAAATCCTCAATATCACAACCAAAATAAAATATCAACTTTTCTTCATGTCTCAAATAACAAACTAGAATGAAATAAAGTTAACATAAGTCTCCATAAACCGTCTAAATCCATTGAAATCAACTTAATAAATAAATAACATCCAACAACATTACTAAAACCGTGAAATACCCAACACTATTCACGGATAATCTTGTCCACAAACTATAATACTGATCCTCAGCCGAACCATCAATGTCATCTGAAAATATTATGAAGATTAAGGGTGAGTTATCAACAACTCAGCAAGCAGAGAGCATATACTAGCATGTAAACATGAGCATTTATAACGTTCAGTGTGCAAACAAAATATTTACTTTCAAAAAAAGCATAAACAAAACTTGGTACAAAAACGTTAGAGCGAAATTTCCAGAAAAACAAACTTATTCCCAAACAGAAAATCTATTGGCATATTCAAACTAAAACATTATATTCATATCATTTCACAGAATTACATCGGGACAAATACCATGTTTAACCTCCGTGGTAGGGTTATAAACCACCATTATACCCATGGTAGGGTTATAAACTACTATTATACCTGTGGCTGGGCCGTATATCATGTTTCACCCCCGTGGTAGGGTTATAAACCACCATTATACCCGTGGCTAGGCCGTATATCATGTTTTACCTTGTGGAAGGGTTATAAACCACCATTATACCCGTGACTGGGCCCGTATTCCATGTTTCACTCCCGTGGTAGGATTATAAACTATCATTATATTCGTGCCTGGGCCTTAACAGAAACAGAACGAAACATCATTGGAATCAAATCACATTCATATACAAAATCAGAACTTCATGCCAAGATTTTTAGAAGACACATCATATCCAAACAAGGTACTGAATAGCTTTAGATCATTTCATATATTCAAAATAAACAGAATTAAAATATTTTCATTTATTCATAACAAAAACTTTTATATTTTTCGTATTCGCTCTTTTGCATAGTTCAGAAACAAAATGTACAAAATTGGCTCATGTCTACCCTAGTAATGACAGAAAATACTTTCTTTTATATAGAATTTATGCATATGCAGAATAAACATCTGAAGTCGTTTTCAGATTTCTTTTCAAAAATAAACATGCTTATTTCAAAGACAACCTCATTTCATTTCTTTTATGCAAAACTAGTATATGAACCCCGCTTACCTGACTTCCGTGTGTTATCAACACCTCGAGTCGGAACTCTAGTAGTGACACCCCACCTAAACAAAACATGTACCCAACATTTAATAAACCAATCCAATAAGCTACTATTTATTGAGTAATAAACCAAAACTGCCCCTTCTTAACTCAATAACTAACATAAAATTAAACCTGAACAGTACCCTCCTCAAACCTTTAGCATTTAAACACCATCACCGTCACTAAAAACTCCCACGCAGTAGCCAAATACGACTCATAAAGATTACCTCTTACCAACAAGTATTTAATCAAAGACAATCAACCCCAAAACACCATTCCACCTTTGATCATTGTTAAACCCCGCCAACAATGTAATTAGAAATCACACCACCACCATATCAACTACACTTTATCTACATTTCAAAGTCCAACCATGTAACACCCAAGAATATTACCAAAACTTTCGGAAGAGACTTACCTAAAAGAATCACAAAAGCTTCACACCTCCTCGAATCGAAGCAACCCACTGTAAATTAAGCCCAAAATTCACTGGAATCTCTAGTGGAAAAAATAGATGATGGTCTGCACAAGGAAGGATGAAAGGTCTGAGTGTGTGTGCACAGCAACCAAAACAGAGTGGGTGTGTGTGAAAACAAATCAAAGCAAACCAAGTAAAAGAGAGGGTCTGTGCGGGTAAAACCAAAAGAAAAGGAAGAAGAGAAAAAAAAATAAAAATGAAAGAGAGATGTCGAAATGAGAGAATGGAGTCACCGACGGTAGTGCAAAAATAATGAAGTGGAGGTCGATAGTTGAAGCTCCAACAACCTGGGGTTGAATGCACGGTGAAGGGAGAGAAAAGTTGAGAGGAACCGAAAGACAATGTTTGCTCAAAGGTGAGGGTTTGTTTCTTGGACGTGAGAAGAGGTAGAAACAACTGCAGAGGTTATGGGTTTTGAGTGTACAGGTTGAGTAACATGTGGAAATGCAGTGCAGTGGGGAGATTTCGTGGAGAAGAAAAACAGTGCAGCAGAAATGGGAAAAAGAACTCACCAAACGATGTCGTTCAAGCCTCCCTTCAAGTGACCATCAGTTGTGGACTGGGCTGAGCTTCAACGGAAACTGGGCTTAAAGCCCGATTGTTACAATAGACCCCATTATTTTTCAAAGCGATTACGTGGCGTTTACGCACTTCACGGTTGTAGGTGAAATTACTCTTAACTCCGAGTCATTATCAACTGAGAGAGAGCTAAAAGTAAAAGGAAAAAATGGAAACGAGGATGAAATAAGAGATAAACAATATAATTTTGTTTAGAAGCTGAACAGTAACCGCTACATGTAGCGAGTTTATTAAATGGAAAATAAAGATAGCATACATAATTTATTGGTCGACCTTTGTTTTAAACAAATTTTTACTTATTTGGAAGAAATTTGTATTTTACATAAGCCATTGAGAGTACTACTCTAAGATTAAAGGCTTGTAGGTCTTCAAAACTCATACCCGCCCCCAACATGCTTGGATAGCCAAAGAACTAGCATCTCATCTCACTCCGTGAATCTTCCTTTCATCTTCACGCTGCCCCAACCAAAATCTGGCCACCATCATCTCTAGTTCTACATAACAAGATCGAGAGCTCTAAACATCTTAGTGTATGTTTTGCATGTATTACTACCTTATTAAGAATCTCCCTTCCAATGATGCTCTTCTTTTGAGTCTTGCAACTTCCTGATCCATATCCTTGAAGTCTTTGAATGCTAGCTAGCTTTCTTGATCTTTCAATAAGAAGGAAGGCTGAGTATTTATTGTGTTATTTAAGTTCTTGCACACCCCATACTTATTGCTATTAATTCTAGCTAGAAGGGTTTTTCGTCTTTCAAATAACCCCTAGATTTGCTGCAAATAGTCTTTCTCAGCGACTTTTACTGTGCCGCATGTTTGTCACAATTGTCTGCTCAGTTATAAGTTAAACCAACGAACTACAAAAATCGTTACAAATAGTTACTTTTTCTGTCGATTTTAATGCGCTGCAATTATTCAAAAAATTGCTGGAAAAGGCCTTCCGGTTTAAAACTTTTGCCTCTATGGTAACTTGGCAAACAAGATACTATCATCATCAAAGAAAATGTGGTGGACTTTAGGAGCAGCACCCCGGCTAATACTACCACCAATGATCTTTTTAAGCTATCTATGATAGAGAATATAAGAATTCTAATAGAACAAGCAAAAATAAGGAAAAATAGTGTTCGGTAAGAGGCTTAAATGGGCTGGGCTTGGGCCCAAAATGGGTATGCCTTCTAGGAAGGGTCGTTGGGTTACGATGAACAATGCTAAATTGATAGAGGCTGATTTTTAATCGAACATAATGAATTTAATAGCTATATATATATATAGTGCATAATGTTTGTTTTCGAGAATTAAAAAGATAGGTTTTGCACTTCTTAGAAAGAATCTTAATAGATATAACATCAAATAAACAAATAGAATGTTCACAAGGAAAGACACTAATTAGGACAAGAATAACTTGTAAGAAAAACAAAAGAAAAGTATATATGAATACACAGGCCGACCTGATAACTGTATTATTTGAGCATGATGATCAAGGAGCATTCATCACCTGCTTGAGGGCTAAAAGCACATCTGACAATTTAATTTAATTCTATACACTATACTACTATTTCATTTTCATCTCATTATAATATAAGATGTGACACATTTATCATCATTAGATGATCTTTTATTGGTTAATCATTTATCATCATTCATCTTACATAGCGGGATGAGAGTGATGTATACTAGCATTACTCTTTATGGAAAACATGTACGGCTTTGATATTTTTGTACAGTATATAATCAATTTAAAATGGAAAACATGTCAGTAAATGAATAATTTTTGAAGAAATTCAATTTTGTTTTTAATTGAGTCGCTATGCATAGGGATATTGGGATATCCAGTAGTATTCCTTTACGGTGGTCGTTTTTCTAGCTATCTAGCATTTCAATTACAAGAACATCCCCAACGTCTTGCAAAATTAAAGGAAGAAAGTTTAATCGACCGTACGTACATTAAGGCAAAGTACATAAAGAAGCAGCTAGCTGGCTGAAGCATCTCCAAAGCGACGAGGAAAAGGTAAAAGGAAAAAAGTACTGTAGAGAGCATCAAAATCTTGCTATCGGAGCAAGCAAAGTGATCAGAAGCACGCAAACTGTAGACGGACAGGAACAATCGATGCTTACTAATTAATTTACTTTTCATATATTTGCATTAATGTTGACCATGATTATGGAATTTTAAAACAGTGTTTCTTTTATATATGCTTTTTCTTAAGGCGCATGAGGTAGCCGCAACAAGCACAGTCATATACTATCAACAATATGCTTAACTTCCTTTATTCTTTTATATAAAGAAATCAACATTATACGTACGTACATTAAACAACCAAAAAAATCAGAAAACTAATTGTGCCCACTAGTGATCAGTGCTCTACCGATCCTATGGTGGCGGCGTATCTAAAGCGATCGAGCCATTAATATGAGATTTTAATTTAAAATGATAACAATATTAAGATATATATAAAATAATGAGATTTTATTGAGAAATTGGACTTAATTTTCTACATGTGAAAAAATATTATTGGTTTGCTATTTAATCATATACATGATATATATATATATAAAAGAATATAACAATTTAAAAGAGAATCCAATTTGTATTTAATTGAATTATTATGTCCTATTGGTAGTACTTCTTTTATTACTTAATTTTGAAAACAATTCAAGGTCATCAATATCAAAATACATATCATATTTTAGAAAATATTCAAGAGTAATACAACATCATTTTTTCACTTTTCTAGTTTCAGTACCATGTTTGAACATTTTTTACATTTTAGCTAAGATTTTTTTTTATAGTAGAACTTCTAAATTCTCTGATTTTTTAACCCAAATTTACCATTTTAGGTAAGATTTTTCCCACCTTGTATCTAATCTATCTCTTTTCTATAATTTCTATTTTGAGGGTGATAATTTTTTTTTTTTTTAATTATGGAGGCCTTGGTTGCCTACCCCTTAAGCCGGCCCTCATTTCTTGACTATAAAATCTAAAGGCTAGTTATAGTTTTAGAATATGCAAGTGCCGTGTACTTTTTTTTTTAAATAATAGGGTCTACGTTAAAAACTAATTTTTTCATGTGAGTCTCAAATTTATCCACTTTTTTCAAAAGAAGTGTGCGAGACTTGCGCACTCTAAGATTGTTGTAAACATCATTTCTTAAATCTAAAAATCTGCCGATTTTGGAGCAGTTCAAAGATGGAAGAATATGCTATCTTGCTAGAATATTTAAGCTGCTACTTTGCCTAATGTGGGTCGGAAAATTCAAAGAATTAGAATCACGAGTATTGCTATTTCTATGATTTCTTTCAAAGAAAAATGTTGCTCTGAAAGATAAATTCTTCGTAAATAACTATACATATGCATGGAAAGCCACAAATATAAATAGGTTTGCATCAAAACATATATATATATATACACGTAAGTTCACAACAAAATTAAATTGGTATGAGATTAGTGAAAATTAATCTCTCGCTTCTGATCAGATGGATGCTAACATTAATTTCCCAACGTTGGTTTATTTATTTAAATGAAGAGACACTTTATTTTAGAGTAAAGTCCCATCATTCATGGGCTGGAAGGCATGCAAACCCTTCTGTATGCATGACTACTCATGAATTGTATACCAAACTTAAGTTGGTGATCATTTGTCCTTTCTGTGCAGCATCTGATGCCTTGCATGTTTCCTCTCTCACCCTCTTTCTTTGGCGTGTCTTTCTTTCTCACAAGTTGGGATCCTCATTCATTGTAAAATACTATAAATAACAGCACACATTGGCTATCTATTTATGTTCCCCATTCCTAACTCTCTAATTGCTTGGTTGTACTAGTCTTCTTTCAGCCATTTTTGCACATTTCATCTTAATAAAATGTCAAACCAACCCACCCAACCTCGTCCATTGTTCCGTTTACCTTCCATAGCCCGCCCGAACCAAGCCCCGGCTGCCCCTGCCCCTGCCCCTGCCCCTGCTACTGTTCCGGAGCCACGCCCACCAATAGTTCGGTCTACATTCAGGCCATTGGCCGGCCCGTCTCAGCCAACTCAATCTCAAGAACCCACCCCACCACCATCTACGGCTACTCGTCCGGTAATCCCAGCGGTTGCCTCGCAACCACCGCCACCAGCACCACCTTCCAATGGAGCCCCAGTTCCAGCTGCCAATACTCGCTCAGTTCCATCTTCCCCAACTGGGAGAGTCTCCGCTCCATCTGCATCAGTGCCTGTGATCAAACCCACATCTTCAGTGCCATCATCACCTCAAGCCAAAGTTGCTGCTCCTTCCTCCTCAGTTCCAACTTCTCCTGTTGATAAAGCACCACTGCAAGCACAGACTTTATCGTCCACTACAGTAGTTCCAAGCACTACCACAACCACTGCTCGCGTGCCAACCCCTATCCCACCTCCCAAAACCATTAACCCTGTGGTTCAAACCACACCCAAGTCACCTAAGCCCAAGCCCACTGCCCCACCACCCTCTCCTCTGATCCTTCCGCCTTCCCAGTTGAAGTCCGAGGTCGAGTCTGAGCAGAACATCCCAATGGCAGTCGAGCAGAAAACTGTCCTGATCCAAAAGACCATTGATAAGCCTAAGCCGTGGCATGGTGGGAATGGGGATTCGCAGAAGGAAAATGGTGAGTTTTATAAGCCCAACAATGTCCCAATTGGAAAGGAAGAAGCGTCAAAAGAAGTTCAGGCCAAGGAGATAAAGGAGAAAAGTAAAGGGAAAAAGAATTGGGATTCAGAGGAGATGGGTATGAGGGTTATAACAATTGCTGGGGAAAACAAAGGCGCCTTCATGGAACTCATTCAATCAAAAAAGAAACATGAAGCTGTTGTTGACAAGAAAGGGAATGATAAAACGCAAAGCCATGGAAGTGAGTCGGAAAGCATTCGTAGTAGTAGCGATAAGGAGGGGAATCCTAAAAAGGAAAAGGGTCACAGAGGAAAAGTAACTGGTTCAAAGCCCATGAGTTCATTCATGAACAGCAATGTGCAGAGTGTTAACAACTCCATCCTCTACAATTGTTCATGCACTCACCATGACCCTGGGGTGCACCTTTCTCTCTCTAGGAAGCCCTCCGCCGAGTCCTACGTAAAGGATCGCGTTAATGGCAATCATACTTAGGGACAGACGGGCACAGAGAGAGAGAGGATTTTCTCTTTGCTTTTGTGTTTGAAGTTCGGCTAAAGATATATTTACAGCTGAATAAGCCGGAGTGGTTGGAGTGTTTGGTAATTATTAAACAGGGCATGGATTCTAATTCTTCATGGCTAGGTTCCACTTGTAGTGGAATGTAGCTTAAGATTCTCCATCGCCATTGTTGGTAATAAAAGGGATGGTTTGCTATGTATGAATGAATATATATATATATATATATATATATTACCAATAATGCTATATCCTCTCTCTCATATATTTAATTTGTTTTACTTACTAATTAATGAAGTTATTATATTATTAGTGTATTGATAATTTTTTTTTTTTTTTTAAAAAATATTAAAAAATATTAAAAAAATATAAAAATATAAAAAATAAAAAGAATAAATTTTGTCTAAATGGCACGGCATGTCCAACTGTTACTACTGGTCAAGCCTAGCATTACTCATATATTATATGGAGCAGTAATATCACCTTCACGGAATTTGTCTGTTGATTCTATTTGGCCACTAGCCTAGCTATGAATTAATGTCTATTATAGTCGATCATGATCTGTTCGTTTGAGGAACGTATGGTCGTTGATAATTTTATATATATATATACTAGTAAGATTTTACGTGCTTGAGGCATGTGTGCGCAGTTTAAAGCACTAATATATTTTATTAAAATAAAAATAAAGTACATATATCTTATTATTTTATTACTAATATATATCTTAAAAGCTATTGAAAGATAGGCTATTTGTAAATTATTATAATATTTTCCTATTATAATGAATACGAAAAGATAAAATCTACATAAATCTGTTTTCCTATTATAACGTATTTTTAATTTGAAAATTGAATCCATAATTATTATTATAATAAATCTGCTTTATTAACATATTTAAAGATATTAATAGTGGAATAGAAATCAACGGAAACCATAAAAGTAGTCATAAACAGAATGTAAAGGAAAATATAATTGTATCCTTGTATTTTATAATTATTACAAACTGATGAAAAGTTAATAAAAACTAACATATTTCGTTAAAATAAGAAATTTCTGTTAAAATAAGAAAATTTCATAGACTCTTTATATATATAGAGATGTTGGTGGGGAAGAGTGACTACTTAATAGACGTGTATTTCATCAATATTCGTCTTTAGTCATGATGTGGGCCGGGCCTGATCAGAATCAGCTTCATATTTTTTTTTTGGTCTTTAATATGTTATACGGTCTTTATTTCATTAATTTTAGGATGGTCGAAAAGACACTATATATATATATATATATAACGGCTTCTATTCACAATAGTGGGATCATGAAGGTCTTGTAAGTTTTTGTCTGAATTTGTGGACTTGGAGTGGGAGAGAGGAAACGGATCTTGCGACATTTATTACTTATCGTATAAATATTTTGGTCAATATTAAATAAGTAATAAATGATATAGAATCTTATTTTCTCACCAATTAATTAAGGCTCCCACTTTAAATCAAGAATTTGAGGAGGTTTTTTCACTCACAATAGCTTAAAAAACAAAGCTATGAACATGATCGTATTAAAAGTTTGACCGAGTGAAAGATCTCCAAATAGTGAAATATATTGTCGAAGTAATAGTATTTTCCTTCTGTTCTGATAAATATATAGAAATGTTTAGAAATCGCATTTAACACCTTAGAGAAAAAAAGTATTCTCTCTATTGTCCCTCTCGAGTGGCGATTCTCGTGAAGTGTGAGAGTCTGCTCTACTCCATGTGAGTAGGAAGGAGTGGGGGCTTCGTCAGTTGGACGCGGTAATGATGGATGACATTGAAGAGATCTGTGAATGTCTGAAATTGAATGAAGATGAGGAGGATCCCATCAAGGTAGTTTTAGGTGATATGGAAAAAATGAATAAGAGAGGAGATAGGAGTCTGGTGGGGAAAATATGTGCATAGAGAATGATCGGGAAGGATGCAATGAGATCTATGACGGTGAAAATTTGGAGAGTGAGTAAACATATGGAATTCCGTGAGATTGGAGTGAATTGTTTCGTAATCACATTTGCATCTCAGGGAGATAGGAACAGAGTGCTGAAGGGGTGTCCATGGCTCTTTGATAACTATCTATTTGTATTTAGAGTGTTTGATGGAAGTACCCAACCAAACCAATTTGATTTTTTGACTGAACAGTTTTGGACCTAGTTGCCTAACCTGCTTCTGAGTGGGATGAATTTTAAAATGGGTGAGATGATAGGGAAATCAATTGGGAAAGTGGTTGAAGTGGATAAATAGGAGGGTGTAATGGCATGGGGTCGATGCCTTAGGGTGAAAGTGGAATGTGAGTTGACGAAGGTGCTTGCACGAGGAAGAACAATTATACTGGAAGGCCAAAGAATGTGGATACCAGTGAAATATGAGAAACTTCCAAAAATATGCTTTCGGTGTGGTTGTATTTTACATGATAAAATAGGTTGTAAAGGGGAGGAAAATTCGGGAGAGCCTTATCAGTTTGGATCCTGGCTGAGAGCTCCTGTAGTAATAAAAAAGAGGGAGGTGAGGGAGGAGGATCTCAAAAAACAGAGCCAATATGCTGAAGCTGGGGGACCTAATGTGAGGGGTGAGACCTGAGGGGGGAGGTGGAAGGAGTAAGGGGGAAGACGATTGTGGAGGAAGTAGGAGGGGATATACTTTCTTAGAAGAATAGGGATGATGGCTTGGGGGATCCTGGAGAGCGTATGGTAGAAATAAGGCCAGTCACTCAAAGTAAGGTAGAGGGAGCCATGGTGATCCAGGAAAGTCAGGTGGGTGAGCATAATGAAGATAGTTCTGGCGTTTCAAAGTAAGTCATCACACAGAAAGGGAAGGGATGGAAGAAGAGGGCTCGGGAAAAGGCACATCAGGTGAGATTTCTATTTCTGTCTCTTGTTTAAAAAGAAGCTTTGATGGTTGGATGGAGGGGGAGAGTGTTGGTGCTGGAAAATAAAAGAAGTTGAAATCAAAATTGGGAATGGAGGGGCACTTGATGGAGGATGTATTGGCGGAGGCTAAGATGCAGCCCTCCAGTAGTTATGAATCTGTTATGTTGGAATTGCCGAAGGCTTGGGAACCCTCGGACAATTCAGGACTTTAACAATTTGGTTAAGGATAAGTCTCCCAAAGTTGTGTTCCTAATAGAAACTATGATAAAGGCTAGTAGAGTAGAAGGCTTAAAAAATAGAATGAGAATGGAAGGATGTTTTATGGTGGATCCTGTCGGAAGGAAAGGGGGTTTAGTGCTATTCTGGAAAGATAAAAAGAGGTGGAAATAACTAGCTATTCTCAATGGCATGTGAGTGCAATAATTCATGAAGAGGATGGTAAAGTCTGGTTTACTGCGTTTTATAGGCATCCAGAGGTGGGGAAAAGGAAGCATTCATGGGGACTTTTATCTAGACTTAAGCCATCAGAGGGGTTTGCATGGTGTGTGGCAGTGGATTTAATGAAATCTTGACTCAAAATGAGAAAGTTGGAGGGTGTTTGAGAGCTGAAAGTCAGATGGTGAAGTTCAGGGAAGCTTTAGAGAGGAATGGATTGTTTGATGTTGGGTGTGTGAGGAATCCTTTCACGTGGAGTAATGGTCACTCTAATCATACTTTCACTAAAGAAAGACTTGATAGATTTGTAGTAAATGGTGAAGGGAGGGCTATGTTCCAAGATGTTTGGGTGGAGAGTATGGTTACAAGATGCTCGGATCACAAACCTGTGGTGCTATCTGTCATAAGGGCAAAGAACTTGAGGAAGAAAAGGAAGCATATGTTCAGATTTGAGGCAAGTTGGCTGAAAGGAGGAGGAATGTGAAAGGTTTGGTCTGAAAAACAGGTGACTCTTGGCCCTATGAGGGATGTGCAGAAACTTCTAAGAATGTGCAGTGGCAAGTTGGCAAATGGGTTCAGGAAGATAGACAAGGAAAGGAATGGAAATATAAACTTGTTGACTGAAAAAATTAAAAAGCAACAAGAGAGGGAAGGGCCACATAACATTGTTGAGTTACATGAGCTACAATTTGAAGTGGGAAAACTGCTGGAGCAGGAGGATATAAGGTGGAAGAGGGCAAAAAGAAACTGGTACTGTTTAGGCGATAAAAATACAAAGTTCTTTCATGCTTGTGCTAGTCAAAAGGAAAAAGAAAAACTAAATATTGTCTGTTGTGGATGCCCAATTTGAGGTGAAAGAAGATCAAGAGGGGATCTATGAGGCCTTTAGAGGGCATTTTGCTGAAGTGTATAAGTCAGGTCAGCCTTCTAAAGAAGTGATTGGGGAGTGCGTGCACTCAATGGGATGAAGGGTTACAAGTAGCATGGTGAAGGAACTAGAGAAGAGTTTTACCAGAGAAGTGGTGGAGGTTGCTTTAAAATAGATGGGGCCATGCAAGTCTCCTAGTCTCGATGAGTTCAGTGCATGCTTTTGCCAATCCTTTTGGAGCACAGTGGGGGAGGACATTTGTGAGGCATCTTTGAGTGTTTTAAATGGAGGTAAGCTTGTGCAATCTTTGAATTTCATGTATGTGGCTTTGATTCCAAATGTTGAACAGCCAAAGAAGGTGGGAGATTATAGGACAATAAGCCTATGCAATGTGTTGTATAAATTAATTCCTAAAACTATTGCCAATAGATTGAAGAGGGTGCTGAATGCAGTAATCTCAAAGCATCAAAGTGCAGCTTATGAGATCTTGCACACCATGAAAACTAGGCATAAGGGAAAGGGGGCAGCATGGCTATGAAGTTAGATATTTCCAAAGCTTATGATAGGGTGGAGTGGCCCTTTCTAAAAAGGGTAATGAAGAAGTTGGGGTTTGGGGCCAGATGGGTTAAATTGATAATGGAGTGTGTTACCACGGTTACATATGCTGTGATGGTTAATGGAGAGCCAGTAAAAGTGATAAAACAACCAAGAGGGCTAAGGGTTGAGTATTCTCTCCCCCTATCTTTTCCTTTTATGTGCTGAAGGGTTGAGTATTCTCATTAATGGGGTTGAAGAAAGGGGTGAGTTATGGGGAGTAGGAGTGGCTAGAGGTGGTGTTAGACTTACTCACCTCCTCTTTGTAGATGATTGCATCATTTCTTGGAGAGCTTGTTGGGATGAATGGCAGAAAATCTATGGCATTTTGAACAAGCAAAAAACATCTATCATGTTTAGCTCCAATGGGAGGAATGGTGATTGGGACAGAATAGTGAAGGAGGTTGGAGGTAGGGTACAGAACAATTATGAAAGGTACTTAGGTCTGCCTACTCTAGTGGGAAGATCAAAGTATAATACATTTCGGGGAATAAAAGATAAGATCTAGCTCAAAATAAATAACTGGAAAAATCATTTCCTTCCACATGCTGGAAAGGAGGTTCCACTGAAGGCAGTAATCCAAGCTATTCAATCTTACCACAAGAATGTTTTTGCTCTACCAAAAAAGCTATGCAAGGAGATTTATGTTGTCATGTCTAAATTCTGGTGGGGCTATAGGGACAATGACAAGAAGATTAATTGGATGAGATGGAGTAGAATGGGGTAGTCAAAATTCAGGAGGGGATTAGGGTTCAGAGAGCTAGAGAATTTTAATAAAGTTCTTCTAGCAAAACAGTGTTGGAGAGCTTTAATTAACCCCAACTCCTTATCTGCAATAGTTTTGAAAGATAAATACCACAAGCATACTAGTGTGCTGGAAGCAAAGCTTGGGATTAACCCTTTATTGATTTGGAGGGGCTTATGGGGTTCTCTAGAGCTTTTGAGAGATGGATTGGTGTGGAGAGTTGGAAATGGCAAGAAAATAAGAGTGTGGGAGGATAGGTGGATCCCAAAGCTGTCTTCTTATAAAATACAGTCTCTAATGAAGGTACTGGAAGCAAAGGCACGAGTAGAATAGCTAATTGAAGAAGGGTGTGGTAGATGGAAGGAAGGGTTAGTGAAGGAGGTGTTTAATGAAGAAGAGGCTAGTATTATTTGTAGTATTCCTATAAGTCCAATTGGTTTTAGGATAAATAGATTTGGGCTCCATCCAAGAAATGGGTTTTTAGTGTTAAATGAGCATATCATTTTGAGATGGAGAGGAAGAGAAGGATAAGTGGGGAGCCTTCGTGTGGGTCTGTGAGGGGAGAAGCATGGAGAGAGTTATGGAGGTTGAATATCCTTGGAGTGATCAAAATTTTTGTCTGGAAAGTAATTAACAATTGTTTACCAACAAGAGATCATTTGTTTAAAAGAAGGGTGTTAGACAAGTCTACATGCCCCATCTGTGAGAGTGAAGAAGAGACCTCATGCCATGCTTTATGGAGGTCTCCTACCGCTGTGGATGTCTGGGCTGAGGAAGTGAGTTCAGTGCAGAAATGGGTATCAGGTGAAGAGGGTGTTGGGGTAGTATGGAGGAAAATTGCAGAGAAGTTGAATGAAGAAGAGCTGGGCCTTGCAGCTACTGTGCTATGAAATATATGGTTGAGGAGAAACAAATTTGTGTTTGAAAATGGTTTTTCTAGCCCTAAAGTCATCTTTACCCAAGCCAAACATAGCATAGAGGAGTATCAAAGTGCTCATGGTAACAACAGAGCAACCAGTAGCAGTACAACAACTAGTAGCAACAGAGGAGGAAGAGAGATTGCTAAATGGAAGGCACCAAGGGAAGGTGTAGTGAAACCGAATTGGAATGCAGCTTATGATAAGAAAAACATGAAGACGAGAGCTGGTGTGATTATAAGAGATGCAGCAGGGGATGTTCTTGTTTCTCTTTGCCTGAAAAAAAAAATATCAATTCTCCTGTGGTTGCAGAAATAGTAGCTTTGTGGAGAGTTTTGAAGCTGTGCTCAGAACTCAACTGGGAGTGGAATGGCCAACTGATAGTAGATAGTAGAGAGTTATTAGTACATAGACTTTTGTGGTCAGTTACACACACGTATAGAGAAACTAATAAGGTAGCACACATTTTTTAGCTAATTTGCATACAAAGTAAATGAGGAGGTAGTATGGATAGAAGATGGTCCAGAAGGCCATCTCAGTTTTATACTCCAGGACAAGATTGTATTGTCAACATTTGATGAATAGAAGCAGTGATGTTTGATTTAAAAAAAAAAAAAAACACCTTAGAGAAAAACAAAAAACAAAGTTTTAGACAAGTAAGTTCAATATGATACATCCATACCAAGTATGATGTGATCATATCTGTCAACACGAGTGTACCGCCCAAGCAAAATGACTCAGCCACCAAGCTGGACAATGATCTGGAATAATCCATCTCAGTAGAAAAAGCTTCAAGAACATCCCTTTGTTGATTCTGTATTCTGTTACTTTTTGGCAGCTAGTGTAACTGCATGATATTCTCTTTTTTTCCTTTCGTGTAGCACTACTCAGGTCTATAAATATGACCTCATACTGTAAACGATAATGCAATGAAATGAAATGAATTCTTAACAACTTTTCCTCAGCTCGTTCTGTTAATATCATAAAGTCAAATCTACAGAAAAAAGTGTGATTAAGCGATCAACTTTGAGAGAATATTTTGCTAAAGATAGTTTTTCACAAAAAAAAAAAAAAATCTGTGACTATATCATGATGAATTTCATTTTTTCAAAGAACGTATGAAATAAAAAAGTTAGCATAATTAACCCTTTTGTGCACCAAATGAGAATTGTTTACAATAGCTAGGTAATTAAGGAAGTCCTCAAATGCAACATTTAACTTTCACAACGTAACAAGCTGGGATGGATGCGTGATAAATTGCTATTTCACACTATATTGAGTGTCTATAAATAAACAATACTACTCGACAGACAGCTTGAGTTTGGCTCAATTTTTAAACTATACAACCCAAATAAAACTGTACTCAACTCATTTATATCTCTATTTATAATGAGAATATTCAAATAGATTTGAGCAAATAATGTTCCTAATATAAATGTATCACTGAATCTAATCATTCATATTAATTATGTATAGATAATTTTATAAAGATATTAGCAAAAGGTCAAAGTTTCATATTGTTTATCAAAATCTGTACATAAAGTTATAAAATCAAATATATACAATCTATTTTATCTAAATGAAGCAGCTCGTGAACAAGTTTGAACTCTCTCGAATATTAAATGAGCTATTTGTAAACATAAAATCCAACTCGATGAAAAGTCTGAACTCAACTCGTGTTCCGATAAAAATTATGTGGATGGGGCTTGACCATACTTTTTTTAAAGAAGATCATGATAGCCCTTATTTATTGATAAACTCACACTTGTGGCAAATGAATAATTTATACAAAAAAAGCAAGGGGTTACGGATCAAAATCTCAAAACAAAGCTCTTATGAAAAGTGAAATGCCATTGTTAAGAATGAACTAGGATGGAAATGCAAGAAGAAACTATGAGGATCAAACTAATGCCGGAAGTTGGGGATACTTGCACGGTCCATAGCAAAAGTGCCAACCATATATTTAGCAAGTTGAAATATGGAAGAGAAACTTACACTGCTAGCCAAAGCTCCATGAGTAGCAAGATTATCTGCTAAAATGTTCCCTTCTCTATATTCATGAGTAACGCTAAAAAGAAAAAAACATTTGAAATGTCAATTATCATCCCAAAGATCAACCGTGAGGGCCCAGCCAATGCAAGGGTGCAGATCACCAATCTAGTTGAATGGAAAGAAAGATGAGAAACACTCCATTGGTTGGTGAAGGAAATTGTTGTGGGTGCTGCAAAGTATAGCTAGTCCGACATATGAGCGACCAAGCACCTTATAGACATCCTGGTAGATATGCCCAAAAGCAAGGTGGAGATAAGAGACTCGCCCCATGATAGGTGTAGCACCACACCTAATTAACTATTAGGACTAACCCTTAAACACTCTAGATTAAGCTCTTAATTTTGGGTTATTACTAACATCAATGATGATAGTGAGGTTAGTCTTAACCTTGACACTTATTATCATTAAGCAAAAGATAAAAGAAGCAAGCCCATTAGTAAATTTAGTGAGGCTTTTAGGACCTTACAACATTCATGGGCCTAGCTCAAGAAACCTTGAACCAAGCCCTTAGGGAATTCAAGACTTAGTAGCTAGCTCTGGCGCAAGCATAAGGAAGGCGTAAGGCCTTTGGACCAAACTTGGTGTAGAATTGACTCATGGCCCAATTAGGCCAAGTCTAGCCCTTTCAAGCCCATCTCAGTGGATCTTGAGGTCTCTTTTCAACCCTCAAAACCTGAAAATGAGCCCCCCTCTCATTCAAGCCCAAAAGCCCATTAGCCATCAACCCACACACTTGGCCCTTTTAAGCCCACAAGGCCCAAAACTATATTTGGATTTATTACACTATTGAAGTTACGCTATTGAAGTTGAAAGCCCTATACACCATACCATGAATTTCCTTAAGCCGATATCATACCCTAAATGCCCAAATTAGGTTTTGAAAGTTGGCTAAGATCATTAATCAGCATACATGAGATTAGTGATCTTTAAGTTATGCTTTGAAGATTAATTTCATCTTAATCTTTTCTTAACCTTTTAATCTAAAATTTTCTTGATTTATTATTTCATTTCATCATAATTAGACCTTACTAATATCCTAGATAAACCTCCCCACATGTCATTAAGGGAAATGACATATCAAACCCCAAAACTTCATCAATCAGTTAATGTGTATCCCCTTTGAGTGCATGGAGTGTTCTGCCCATAGCCCCAATATTTTTGTGCCATTTCCTCAAGGGTAATATGATCTTTAGACACCCAATGAGACCCCTTCAAATCTAGAATAAGCTTTGGATAAAATTGGTTTCACAAACCAAACTAATTGCACCCTTAGGCTAGTTGAGTGGGAACAGGTTGGGTTGAGATTTAACCAACCATCTACCTTGGCTTAGCAACCACCCCATGCCACCTCCATCACCACCCAAGACTCGGTTTTTCCCACCAAAGACCACCCAAAATAGAAGCTCAAAAACTACCAAGTGAAACCACTCGAATCCGCCAGTTACCATAGGTGGTTTGCTTGACTTTTTGACATCTAAACTATGCCCCACGTTTTGGCCACCTCTACAGTACCATTGTAGCCATTGTAAGGAGGAAATCATGGTGGTTTTAGGCCACTATTCCCCTTGCACAAGGTGACATAATCCAATGGATGCAAATCTGGAAAATTCAGCTCCTTACACACCGCGCACCTCCACCAATCCCCTTGAACCAAAGCCAACGTCTCCAACCCCTTGGCAACCTATAAATACCTCCCTCACTTCCTCCACACCTCAGCTGCAAATTTTCTCTTGAGTCTTGAGAGCACTTTTCCCCCTTAGAGAGCAATAGAGTGAAACCAAGTAGGTTTTTGGTGAGTTCTTAAGTGTCATGAGCTTGAGAGCTTTGAAGGCCACGCAATTTGTAAGTTTTCTTGCTCTTGATCTTAGTTTGCATTTCAAGCTTTGTTTTCAAGTGTTGGTGTGAGATTTGGTGGAGTTTAGAGAAGAACATCATGCTTAGTTCAAAATCGGGTCATTAAAGGATGGTTTGAATGATTAAATGATTTTAAGTGGAAACTTAGCTATGACATGTCTTAAGTATGATTTGATATGATTTATTATTATCTTAAAATGATTATGGAAGGTTTAATTTTTTATTAAAAGCATGCCATGATAGAATTTAATTCTATATTGTTTTGATAATCAAAGCATGTATTGGTTTTGAATAAGTTGGTGATTAAGGATTCTTAGCCATGATTAAGTGTTGGGATGAAATTGATTTTCCAAGAATTAGCCTTCATCATATCATTAAAGACTTTAGTGATTGTTTGTGATTAAAGAAAATATCATATGTACATTCATAGGGATCAATAGATGAAAACACACTTAGGCATCAACAAAAGTGCATGCCACGGGTTGGGACTGTTTGAACATGTTTCACTTTGATTTTTAGAAATCCAAGAGCATATATGGTTTTAGAATGCCAAAAATATGAAGTTTGTGAAATTTGGTTAAATTTGGAGTTCATATGCAATTAGTGAAACATTAGGACCTTAATGACAATTTTTTGAAAGTCTAGGGTATTTTTGTAAATACCCATTTTTGAAGCCTTTGATTTTGAACCACATTCATAGTAGTATTCATCATAACTTAGTACACACTTGACTTCAGTAGCTATGACATTTTTCCAATTACTCAAGAAGCTTGTAGGCCTCTAACTTACATCTTAATAGATTATTTATGAATTATTGATAAATGTTTCATTCATATTTCAATTATCATTTTGAGTATAAAATATTATGTTATATGATACATTGAGTGCATACTTACATGACATGTGATATTTTTCACAATTTTTGCATATTGCATCTATAAATGTCATTTTTGCATAAAAGTTTGCCATATATGCATATGTCATGAAAAACATTTTTTAAGCATAGCATGAAAATAATTTTTTTCACAACCCCAAAGGGTAGGATAGGGAATTATCCTAGTGGAACTTCTCGGTCTACTCTGAAGTGTTTAAGAATGGAGTGGTAACCCTTAGGTTGACAACAAACAATCAACGGGTTTCAAATACGTTCTTTTTAAAGAACGCCGAAGCGAAGTTAATATGTTATGACACCTAATATTAGTGGGTGTACACATTATGATGTTATGTTATATTTACCAAAGCATTGAGAACAAGTCTATAGACAGCGTAGTCTCCACATGAGTTGTACTAGGGTCACCAGCAAGTACTCACAGTGTATATGGGGAACTGTGACGTTACCACACGTTATGATGTTATATGAATTATTAATAATTTTTATGATGAAGTTATGTTTTCAAAAATGTAAGTAAAAATGTTCATTGAATAAAATATATATTTCCATTTCTCTGAAATGTTAAGGAATCTAGATGGGAGACATGCATATTGATTTTTCTGCATTTCATGTATTGCATATTTATCATTCTTCATACTTAATTTATCTTTGTGCACGTTAATTGTTTAACTTACTAAGATTTTGAGTAAATCTCACCCATTGTGGGACCACTATCATTCCACTCAGAATGATAGAAGTTATGTCAAGTCTTAAGGAGGACGAGCTAGATGGAGCGCTGGATCCGACTGATTGAGGTGGAACCAGACCTTGAGAGGAGATTGGATTTAATCCTGATGTTTACAGCCCGAGTCCTTCATGCTTTAGAACGCATGAAGTAAATGAATTGACTTTGACACTTAGTTATACTAAGATTATGCTACATTTGGTACTTTGGAATTGATGATCACTAATGAATTGTGATGTTTTTAGTTATTCTTGCATAAGTTATACTTTCACCTTTATTTTTGTGGTGATTATTGACCTTGTGTTGCATATCCCAACGCTCTAAGTCTCAGTTCCATCCCAAGAGGAGGTTGGGGGCATCACAGTAGGCAAGCTAGAAAAGTCACCTGCCATGCAAGTGAGAATGAAGTGTTAAAGAGGCCAGTGGCTCTGATGAGACAAGAGCTACTTGTCCAAGGCGAGCAACGGTTAAGGACGAACTGTCTCAGATATAGGGGAGCCTTTAGGAGCAACATAAAAGATTCTCAGAAGAGTGGCAATGTTGTACACATAATCTCATACTCCACTTGAAGGGTCACATCTGAAGTGGGTCTGCTAGAAGGATTATGAACCGAGAAGTCATATTATCTTAACCTAGGGGTATGGCCCAACGCCATGTGGAAGACCATCATTAAAGGATAGATTGAGGAGTTGGTAGGCCTTAAAGAAGTGCGAACCCTGGTTGTCTATCTTTGTCATCCTGCACTGCAACAATCAAGGCAAAATGACTCCTATTCATGCCTGCCTGGATTTAGAGATAAGTCAAAATGACGCCTGATAGTCCCCCTATAAAAGGAATTTGGACATGGGACAAAATTTCACTTTTACTATCTTAAGCACCAAAGACCTCATGGAGCCAAAGTCTTTAGAGAGAGCAAGGAAGGAGCAACGCAATTGAGTAGTGAGCCCAACACTGTGAGGAAGGTTAGCTTGTAAGATAGAACTAGGGAATGTGGGGTGAATGTAGTATGTAAGAGGCATTTGCATTTTCTATAGCCTTCCCTTTTGTGACAAGAATAAAATATGTTTTGGATCATTATGTTTATCTTACATTCATAATCTCGTTGTGAATATCTATATCTCTATGTGAATAAGTATATCATACATTAATCTTCATGGAACAGGACTAAATTCCCAAGCTCATTCAACAAGATGTTGCCATGAGCTTCAAATGGGGAGAGGAGTTCTTGTGAATGATTGGAATGGGGCGGTATTGTGTTGGCCTTACCTGATAGTTGGAATGCAGAATCTCTCAATGTATCACGTGTTGGTGTCTTCGAGTTGGTTGGCCAAACAGACATTCACCAATGCAACATGTTATCTCCGTGTGAGACTCGACCTGTGTTATTGTACAGAAGAGTTGGCTTACACCATGTCAATCAGGTAGAATGGATTTCCCGATGTCGAGCGGTGGAGCAACTCAACCCTTGTTTATTTATGTGTTGAACCTCTGTGTGTTGGAAGTTTTAAAAGTGAAATCGATATGATTTTATGGATTTCACTTACTAGAGCGATGGGTGATTCCTTGCCTAAATAATACTCATGCTTTAAAGTACAATGTGTAAGAGGGTAATTCCTCAGAGGGTGATTCCTCATCATGCTTATATAATAATGTGTTTCACTAAGGGGGTCATTCCTTGGCATTCTTTACAGACCTGTGCATCTACGCCTTAGAAAGTGGTTCCTCGCCAACGCATACATATACGTGTCTTTTCGCTATTTACATGAATTTTTCATTGCATCTTCAGGAGCATTATCTCTTAGTAGCAATTTTTGTCTCAGGTGTCTAACCAACTGTATTCAGTATGCCCCCTATTAGGTGATGAACAAGTCATTTTGGGTTGTATGTAACTCTATGTTATTGTTTTGAGAAATGATAGTAATGATTTCTAGAATGCATTTTAGACTCTAGTACTACAAGGTCTAATTTACTAACTAAACTTTTATTATTCCCATTGAAATCTAATAATTATATCCCACATGTGCACTTCTATCTGGATAAGGCACCCCTAACTCGATCAAATATCGGGTGTTAACAACTTGGCTGGCACCCTTGGCACCACAGAAGCACGCCAAAATCTTACATGAGGGATGGGACGCCACAACTTGGTATCAAAGTGCGATAGTATGAGACTTTGGGTAAACCTATGGATTGTGTAGGACAGTACTATAAATGTAGGAGTTGATTTTAATGTTTTAAACTTGGAAATTTAGTATCCTAGGCTTGATTTGCATTTTAGAAATGAGCACTGAGATAGAAAGCGATAGGTTTGGGTTCTATGGTAGAATTTGAGTATGGTGCAACCGAGAGCCCCACGAGGAGAGCAATCCCTGAGTAGTCACGAGGGAGGACCGCCAAGAGATAAAAGGGATGAGGATCTAGTTAGAGCATTAAATTGGATTTCGGAGGTGCTAGAGTAGCAACACGAGCTATATGCCCAACATCTGCAAGATAAGTTGTTAGAATCTCCCAAAGGAGAGCAAAGGGGAAGTACGTATAAGCAATTCTTGGCATATCACTGCTCGAGATTCTTCGATAATGAGGATTTGATGAAGGCAGAGAGGTGGATAATAGACATCAAGAGGACTTTCGAAGTGTGTGGGTGCACCAAGAATCATAAGGTATTGTATGCAAGTTACTTGCTACAAGGAGAGGCAGCGTGATGATTGGGTGCTAAGAGACATTTAATTACCATGAAGTTAGAAGTTGCAGAGGAAATTTCGTGGGAGAGTTATAAGAAAGCATTTGATGATCAATACATCTCGTCTTTAGTAAGGCAGTAGAAGTTGAAGGACTTTGCTAGCTTGGTCTAGGTGAATATGACAATAGAACAATACGCCTCTAGGTTTATGGAGTTAGGAACATTTGCCCTTTATCTTATCTCCACGAAGAGTGTGAGGATGAAGAGATTTCAGGATGGGCTACAAACCTGGATCAAGACTGAAGTAGCGTGCCTAGAGATCAAGGACTTTTAGAAATTAGTGCACATAGTGTCCATTGCCGAGCGTGAGCAACGAAATTCGTTGATTGTACCCACAGCTAAAAAGAAGGACATTTTCTAGTGAAGGGAGCAACTCGGGTATCCCTAAAATGTTTGTGTCTTGGACGGCTGATGGAGATCCAAGAAGGACCATTCGTAATGCCACTAGGAGGGCTAGGCATGCCGAGGCTAGGAGGGTGGCATTGGGGTGCATGCATGGCTTGGGTGATGGGTCCTTGGGCGCCCAAGACAAGGTCAACTAAAGGAAGATCAAGTTGTTAGTCAATTCCTTGATTTTAGGAGTTAGTTGGCAAATCCTTTGAACTTAAGGGAGGAGGCAAACCCCTTGATTTTAAGGGATTGGGCGGTTGCTAGAGGGTTGGCCGAATATCTTCTTTAAATTAGGGAGATATCGATTTGTTAATTTGTTTGAGTTTGTTTCATTTATTTTAGGCATTTGATAAGATTGTTTCCTTAAACTTAGGAGTTTAATTTATGTTTGAGATTAAGGTTGTTAGAGGGAATAATTGGGGGAGGGCTAGCCAAACCCTAGTACTATTTATTTCAATTTTGCATTGTAATTGATTATGTTATTTTGAATAAATGAGAATTTTCTCTTCCAATCTTTCGAGAATTGAGTGTTAGTTAAAGTTAGTCTTAATTTTCACCATCATACCAATAAGATCTTGGTGTTACCTTGAGGTAACCTTAGATTCAATCACCCAACACGCCGCAAACACGTGCGTGAGAGTAAGGCTTCCATCATTGGTGCTTTCGTTGAGATGGTCAAACACAGGGAGAGGAAGCCATGGCCGATCAACAACCAACTCATAGGGAGTGGATTAAGAACCTTGAAGCCACTTTGGAGGCACAACAAATCGCCACCAATGAAAGGCTTGGAAGGATAGAGGAGGTGCTCCACCAATTGGTGGATCAAAGGAGTAATGGAGATGGGAGGTGCCATAGGAGAATAGTCGAGAGACATAATTATTCTTGTGGGCTCTATGGGGTCTAGTAGAGGCCAACACCTGGAGACGATGGAGGACTCGGATTCATCCACTCAAGATTCCTCA
Organism: Juglans regia; assembly: GCF_001411555.2. NCBI lineage: Eukaryota > Viridiplantae > Streptophyta > Magnoliopsida > Fagales > Juglandaceae > Juglans > Juglans regia. Next base: position 7,570,062 of record NC_049912.1, on the reverse strand, counting down.
AACACTAATGAGGAATCAATAGGGGAAAATGAAAGGGAAGAAGAGAACCGAGGTGAAAGGAGAGGTGCACGTAGGGGGGAAGTTCTTAAACCAAAAATGGACTTTCCCGAGTTCAACTGTGATGACCCGGGCACTTGGGTTAGTAGAGCCGAGCAATACTTTGAGCACAATCACATGGAGGGTCATGCTAAAGTTTCGTATGCTGCCTACTTCCTTGAGGGGGAGGCCAACCAATGGTGGCAATGGATGAGGAAAACCTATGGCGCTCAAAGGAGGGAGTTGAAATGGAGGGTGTTTGTCAAGGAGCTTTCAAGGAGGTTCGAGCCAACCAAGTATATGGACTATCATGAGACTCTCTCAAAGATCAAGCAAACCGGATCTTTAAGAGATTATCAAAAGAAGTTTGAATGCTTGTCCACTAGAGCACATGGGTGGTCAGAGAAGGCCCTCATTGGGACCTTTGTGGGTGGCTTGAATAGTGAATTGGCAGTGGAAGTGAAGAAGAGTAGCCGGTTTGAGTTGAGGAAACTACCCCCAAGGTTTCCAAGTTTGATACAAACCAAACTTTTAGCAAGGACTTCTCACTGGGAGGTCCTAGTGGAGGTATATCAAGTGGAACGAAACCATTACCCGCAGGAGTGAAGAGGCTACCTTGGGAAGAGATGCAGCGACAATGAGAGAAGGGGCTTTGTTTCAATTGCAATGAGAGGTTCACAATGGGCCACAGATGCAAAGTCAAGCAAATTTTTCTCAAAGAGATGGAGTCGGAGGAAGAGGAAGAGGAAGACATAGGGGAGGAAGAGCAAGGGCGAGAAAAGCAAGAACAAGATGAAGCCATGAGGGGATATCCTCAAATTTCTATCCATGCATTGACGGGTGTTGTGGGGCATAGAACGATGAAAACACAAGCTTATATTAGCAAGATAGAGGTAATGGTTCTTGTTGGTAATGGCTCATCCCTAAACTTCATCAACTCTAAAGTGGCAGAGAGCTTGGGGTTGCCTGTGACTTCTATCACTCCATTCGACGTCAAGGTAGCTAGCGGGGAGAAGATGAGGTGTAGAGAAGTCTTTAAACAATTATGCTTCTAGGCTAGCTCAGCTTCTAAAGTGTTGAAGGTTCTGGTATGGGTGCGGTAGTCTGGCTTGGGAAATGTTGCTTGAGGCTTGTTCACTTCAGACGTTGGGATTTGGTTTTGTTTATAGGTAGTCTGGTTATGATAGGTATTCTTGATATAGTTTGTTTTGGTACTTGGGGTTTTTATTTGTTTTGTTCTATATTCTTTGTAAAATCCAAGTACTGTGATTGCTATCACGGTATTTCTCTGCCATAAGTGAGGGCTTATTAATAAACCTGGGCAGGGGTCACTAGGACATGTGACTACCTTCTCTTCTAAAAAAAAAAAGAAAACACAAGGCCTTGAAATTTTAGTGGATTTATATTATTTGCCTATTGTGGGGTTGGACGTTGTGTTGGGTGTGGAATGGCTAAAGGAGCTAAGGAAGATAGTCTCGGACTATAGAAAAATGACTATGGAGTTTATGATGGGGGCAAATGGGTGACCATCAGGATGAATGGAAGAGGGGGATGTAAGATCGTGGGGCCTAATGAGATGGAGAAGCTATTGAGACAAGGGAGACAATGTTTTGCTATCACATTGGCCTCCCAACCGAGGGGCTTGAGTGAGGAACATGAAGTGGAAGATAGGGGCATGGAGAAGGAGTTAGGGGCCGAGGTTCCTAATGACTTGAGGGAGTATGTGAGGAAGGGTGGTCAAGTGGCAACCGAAGCCTTGGTTTAATGGAGGGGGCTCCCAACCGAAGATGCTACATGGGAGAGTGTTCAGGTTCTCAAGGATCAATTTCTAGATTTGGACATTGAGGATAAGGTCGGTCTTGAAGGGTGGAGGATTGATGGAGATCCAAGAAGGGTCATTCATAATGCCACTAAGAGGGCTAGGCATGCCGAGACTAGGAGGGTGGCATTGGGGTGCATGCATGGCTCGGGTGATGGGTCCTTGGGCACCCAAGATAAGGTCAATTAGAGGAGGATCAGTTGTTAGCCAATTCATTGATTTTAGGGGTTGGTTGGCAAATCCCTTGAACTAAGGGGAGGAGGCAAACCCCTTGATTTTAGGGGATTGGGCAGTTGTTAGATGGTTGGCCAAATATCTCTTTCAAATTAGGGAGATTATCTATTTGTTAATTTGTTTGAGTTTGTTTCATTTGTTTTAGGCATTTGATAAGATTGTTTCCTTAAACTCAGGAGTTTGATTTATGTTTGAGATTAAGGTTGTTAAAGGGAATAATTGGGGGAGGGCTAGCCAAACCCTAGTACTATTTATTTCGGTTTTGAATTGTAATTGATTATGCTATTTTGAATGAATGGGAATTTTCTCTTCCTATCTTTCGAGAATTGAGTGCTAGCCCAAGTTAGTCTTAGGAGTAGTTTAGATTCAGAGATGAGTTGAGATGATTTGTGAATAGTAGAATAAAAGTTGAATTATTTATTATATTTTGTGTGAAAATTTGGGAAACTTGTTTTGAAATTTGAAAAAGTCGAATTGTTTATTATATTTTGTGTGAAAATTTGAGAAAGTTGTAATGATGAGATGAGATGAGTTGAGATGGGTTGAGATGGGTTACGAATACAAACGAGGCCTTAATTTTCACCATCATATCAATCGGATCTTGGTGTTGCCTTGAGGTAACCTTAGATTTAATCACCCAATATGCCACAAACATGTGAGTGAGAGTGAGGCTTCCATCAACGGGGGACGACCACCAACTACTCCCAGAGTGCGCATGGGAGAAAGGACACCAGTTTACGGTAAATGCCATAGAGCCCATGAGGGGGATTGCTAAGAGACTCCAATCTTATGTTTCCCCTGTAGGCAGATGGGACATTATGCAAAGAATTGCGCATAGGTGCCACCAATGAACCGAGCAGGACAAGGCAAAGGACATGGAGACTGGAGACCATAGGTAGGCTGTGCAAGCTAGAGTGTACGCACTCACCCCAGAGAAGTCGACGAGGATGCCCCAGAGACCTAGGAGGCATGCATCATCACAGGTACATAAGTTTACTACTAGCTAATCATGCTCATAGGCACACAACGTAGGTAGTAAACCATAGTTAACTGTACAGAGTGAATTAGTATATCTTACTTCCACGTGAGCACACTATTTGACATAGGAGCTTCCCAATCCTTTGTGTCTACTAAGTTTGTTAGGACAATTGGTTTTCAAGCGAAACCAATGCGTCAAGGAGTCTCTTTAGCACTACCTAATGGAGGGATAGCATACTGCATTAATGTAGATATAGTGTCATTTAGAGATAGATGAAGCCCCTTTGGAGGTGAATCTGATAGTGTTTGACATGTTGGGATTCAATGTCATTTTCGGGATGGACTGTTTATTTAGGCATTCCACGAGTATAGATTTCCGATCGAGTAAAATAGCTTTCTACTTGCCAAGAATAGAAGATAGAATCTTTCGTAGAGGCAAGTTGAGGTTTATGCCAGAAGTGATTACCTCGCTCGAGGCCAAAAAGAATTTGGTGAATGGGGCTAAGGCTTATTTAGTGCACTTAGTGCTTAAGCAGAGAGAGCCTAAGGAAATTGAGGATATCTTGATGATAAGGTAATTTCCAGAGGTCTTTAGGGAACTACCAAGATTACCCCTTCCTAGGAAAATCAAGCTTTCAATTTTGATAGAACTAGGGGCAACTTCATTATATAGGGCTCCTTACCAAATGACCCCAATAGAGTTGAAGGAGTTAAAGGGTCAACTACAAGAGTTGTTGATAAAAAGATTTATCAAGCCAAGTATTTCACCTTGGGGAGCACCAATAAGAGAGATGAGACCCTTAGAATGTGCATTGACTACTAAGAACTCAATAAGGTGACTATAAATAATAGATAGCCATTGCTAAGAATAGATGATTTATTTGACTAACTATAGGGAGCAGCAGTGTTTTCTAAGATTGATCTTGGGCCAGGATATCAGCAATTAAGGATTAAAGGGGGTTAATACCCAAGACATCCTTTCGGACTAGGTATGACCATTACAAATTTGCGGTGATGCCTTTCGGGATGGCTAATGCCCCAGTGGCTTTTATGGACATTATGAATAGTATTTCGGCTATTTCTCGATTTATTGATAGTAGTCTTCATAGAAGAGATTCAAGTATATTCCGAAGGTGCCAAGAAGCATGACAGTCACCTAAGATTGATTTTATAGACACTCAAGGACCATTGGTTGTTCGCCAAACTCGACAAGTGCGAGTTTTGGCTAGATGTAGTAAGGCTCATTGGTTATGTGATATTCAAGGAGGGAGTTACAATCGATCTGAGTAAGATTGAAGCAATAGTAGGATGGCAATGACCTACCTCTTTGTAGGAGGTCATGAGTTTCCTATACTACTATTGAAGGTTTGTGGGGGGATTCTCTAGACTGTCGAGTTAACTCACTTCGTTAACTCGGAACAATGTTAAGTTTGCATGGACTAACAAATGTGAACGAAGCTTTTAAGGAGCTAAAAAAAGGTTTGACTGCAACCCTTATTCTAATTTTACATGTACCTTATAAGTCATATATGGTGTTTAGTGACGCGTCAAAGTATAGCCTAGGTAGGGTGTAGCCTATGCATCCTAACAATTGAAGGACCATGAGAAGAATAACCCAACTCACGACATGGAGTTGGCGATGATAGAGTTTGCCTTAAAGATATGGTGGCACTACCTGTAAGGTGAAGAACGTGAGGTGTATACTGATAATAACAGTCTAATGCATCTCTTCACCTAGAACAACCTTAACATGAGACAACGAAGGTGGTTGGAGATTATTAGTGACTACCAATGCAAAATTAAATACCACCTCGGAAAGACCAACTTAGTCAGCAATGCCCTAAGAGTCACAAGTTAAAGATGGAGACACGAGAGAGCTCTCAGAGGTGGACCCACTCTTGGAAGGGATGAGACACTTGATGATCAAGGACCAACCTTTGGAAGAGATTCTCACTACCCTATAGTGGATTACGGTAAGCAATTTTGAAGAACTGAAGGACCAATGAAAAAGAGATCCGGAATTGCTAAGTATCTCCAAAATTGCTAAGGATTTGACAAAGAATCTACAGAGGCAAAGAACCTATGTATTTCAGCTTGCGTGAGGATGAGATCTTGTTGTTCAAATCAAAGATAGGAAAGTGGTTCCGATTAATTCAGAGGTTTAAAAACATATACTACTCCAAACTCATTTCTCACCATACTCGATACATCCTAGAAGGAAGAAGATGTATCTAAATCTTACAAGAGGATTCTAGTGTGAAGGAATGAAGCGAGATATCACTCATTTCATCAAGATATGTACTACATGTTGGAGGGTAAAGGCAGAGCACCAAAGGCTAGTAGAGAATCTGCACCCTTTACCTATTCCCAACTGGAAATGGGAAGATACCGCCATGGATTTTGTTAGATTGTGTAGAACCCCCTGTGGAAAGGACCCCATATGGGTGATCGTAGATCGGTTAAATAAGAGTTCTTACTTCTTACCGATCGACACTACGAACACACTATGTAAACTCAATAGGCTGAACATAAGGGAGATCATTAAATTACACGGAGTCCCTAAGACTATAGTATCGAACTAAGATCTGAAGTTTATCTCCCACTTTTGAAAGAGTTTACAAAAAGCAATTGGCACCAAACTAAAGTTCAACAGTGCCTATCACCCTCAAACTGATGGAAAATCGGAAAGGAAGATACAGTAATTGGAGGGCAAGTTGAGAGCCTGCATATTGGTTTTTAAAGGACCTTGGGCACAAGGATGGTCACGGCTCAGACTAAGCTGAAGAGGTATGCCGACCATAAGAGGGGGGAGTTAACCTTTGAGGACGGTCACTGGGTGTATCTCATGGTATTACTTATAAAGGGTGTTAAGAGCTTTGGGATAAAAGGGCTAAGGCCAAGATTGGACCATACCAAATAATGGGAAGAGTCGGCCCAGTAGCATACCAAGTGGTGTTACCTGCGGAGTATGAGGGAATACATAATGTCTTTCACTTTTCCACGTTAAGGAAAAGTTTTGGAAACCAATAGCCTCAAGTAATTGAAATAAATCTGGTTCCATTAAAACCTAACCTCACTTATGAGGAAAATCCAATACAGATCGTTAATTGAAAAGATCAAAGATTGCAATCGAAAGTCGTGTTGTTGGTAAAGGTGCAGTGGGGAGATGTGGAAAACGTCATAATGATGAATTGTAATGCATGATGTGAGGGTGATTTGTAAAATTCCAAGGTGAGGGCACATCTATAAATAAGCCTTCAATCGAATCTCTTTGAATACATTGCAAAGAACATGCAAAAGTATACACATGGTGAGAGAAAAGAGAATCGATCATAAGGCAGCAATGTCAGTCAAAATAATGCGATGGCACCATTGTGGCACAATGAGGGGAGAAAAAGAACGGTGTTGGAAAGTGACAAGCAAGATGAGAATGAGGGTGAGGATTCCCCAACATCCCTTGGGAACAAACCCATCAAGGAAGTTGGAATCTGAGAGAACACAACTGGAGAGCAGCCCAAACGGAGTAAGAGAATGAGACATGCGAAGTCATCTCATGTCCCTTTCATAGATGGTGTATAGAATCAGATGGTTAAGGTAAGTTTGGAGTTGAAGGTGACCGGAAGTATCGAAGGATATCTTGTCTAGGATCCCCTCCCTTGGGAGGATAGAGCAACGGGGAACCCTCACCAAATTTTGAGGAAAAAGTTCCTTGTAAGGAGGGGAGGATGCGAGGGCCCCGTTAGGGCAAGGGGAAAACCACCATTGTGGTTGAGTGGAAAGAAAGATCAGGAACACTCCATTGTTTTTTGAAGGAAATTGATGTAAGTGCTGCAAAGTGTAGCTATTCCAACATGTGTGCGAGCAACCACCTTCTAGAAATCCTAGAAGATATGCCCCAAAGCGAGGTGGAGATGAGAGTCTTGCCCCATGGTAAGTGAGCTAGAAAATTCCCCCACCATGCAGTCGAGAAAGAGTAGTTGAATGGGCCAGTGGCTCTAATGAGACAAGGACTACTCGCCCAAGGTGAGCAAGGAGCAACGCAACTGAGTAACAAGCCTGATGTTGTGAGGTAGGTTAACTTCTATGACAAAACTTGGGAATGTGGGGTGAATGTTGCATACAAGACGAACTTGCATTTTCTGTAACCTTCCCCTTTCCAACATGAATAAATATGTTTTGGATCAAAATGTTTATCTTATGTTCCGAGACTTTGAAGGTGTTTTTTGCTTTTCACTCACTCATGATTCCCGTTTGAATATCTATATCTCTATGTGAGTAAGTGTATCGTGCATCAATCTTCATGGGACAAGACAAAGTTCCTCCAACCCATTCTTGTGAAACGTTGCCACGAGTTTCAAACAGGTAGCGGGATTCCCCGTGAATGATTATGGTGGGGCGGTATCGTGTTGGCCTCACCTAGTCGTGATGCAGAATCCCCTAACATATCACGTGTTGGTGTCTTCAAGTTGGTTGGCCGGGTAAACGTTTCCTGGTGCAACATGCATTGAAGTACAGGCAAGTTGGCTTGCACCACATCGATTGGGTAGAGTGGATTTTCCCGATGTCGAGTGGTGGAGCAACTCATCCCCTGTCTGTCCATCATGTGACAAACGTCTGTGTGATGATTATCTATGTGTTGAACCTTTGTGTATTGGTAGTTGTACCAGTGAAACTGATATAATTTTATGGATTTGACTTACTGGAGCAACGGGTGATTCTTGCCTAAATAATACTCATGCTTAAAAGTACAATACGTAAGAAGGTAATTCCTCGAAGGGTGATTCCTCGGCATGCTTATATAATTATGTGTTTCACCAAGGGGTGATTCCTCACCGTGCTTTATGGACTAATGTGTCTATGCCCCTAAGCGTTATCTCTCGCCAAAGCATACATATGTGTCCTTTTTCGATGCCCCTAACCTCTGTTTGGGATTTGATGGAGATTGAAACGTCGGGACATGCAATACAAGGTTACATACCCTCATACATGACATATAAGAATGCAATTGCAGTGGAATATGTTATTTCATAAAATGTTGTACCAGAATAAACTAATATGTCAACTTCATTGATATAGTCAAAGCTTACTTGTTCAAAGTCCATCAAATAAGGCATAATCGGAATCATAAAGCATAGTAGTATCAATCACCTTATTACACATCGGCATATTAAAAGGAAATCATTAAACCATCTCTCAGATTTCTGCTATCAGAAGCAAAATATCTTCCAAGTAAATCATGGCTAGCTTCTTTCTCCTTTTCAGGTTGGGCTTATGCTCAATCAACTTCACATATACATGTATACAAGCTGTCAGAAAACTTTAATGCATATTTTCTTACAGATAACATATCTTGCTTAAGCAATTCATATGGTATCTCTAGAGAACTGAGCATCATACTTATGGAACATCATAGTTTCCCCATTTAGACCGTGTGAACCTGCTGGTTACTGCATCACAGATTCCCAGTTGTGACTGTGTCTTAAAAGAAATCTCATGACTGTGAAAATTAACCATTACCATGAGCCATATGGACACTCACCAATGTTAGGTATTCAACGAATTCAATCCGAAATTCTTTAAAAAGAACCAATTCGAAACACGTCGATTGTTCTTGTCAACCCAAGGGATTCCACTTTATTCTTAATCACTTTATGTGGACAGATGAGTTCCACTAAGATAATCTCCTATCTTAGTATTGGGTTGTGATAAAAAATATTTTCATGCTATGCTCATGCCGAAACATGTTTCATGACAAGTGTTCATTTTTTAAACATGTTTATGCAAAAATGACATTTTCATGTATCATGCTAAACAATACGTTTTCATGATTTATGCATAAGTAACAGATAACAAAAACAGGTCATGCTTGTGATCATGTAAGTCATTGTATGCTTATCAAATATCATATGACATTTCATGATCAAAATAACATTTATAACATGAATGTAGTGTTTATACAAAGCCATATATATGTTATCCAAGAGTAAGTTAGAGGGCAACTTACAAACTTCTTGTTTTTGGCAATAATTTTCTTAGGCTAAAATAAGAAGTGCACTAGGGTTAGAAACCTCTAGTAAATCAAGAAACTAAGTCAAATACCGAGTCTTGCACACTTAAAGTAATATTTTCAAATATACCCCTAAACTCTTCAGTATTTGCAAATATACATATAAACTTTCACTAATTGCATTTCGACCTTAAAGTTCACAAAACTTCACAAACCTCATATATTTTTCATTCAAATTCTATTTAAGGCCATAGAATATAATGAAACATATAAAAATCATGAGAAACTCTCCACATCCGAAACATATAACATTAACAAATCACTGAGTGTGATTCAAGCCTAATTGCATACTAATAATCACTTAATCGAAACTAAACCCTTGATTTCATTCCAAAACAAAGATTAACCAAATACTAACTCACTAGATTCATACCACATATAACCAAATTTGCACCATACAAGATAATCAACGCACTCACCTATTAAACATAAACATCCAAACTTAGCTATAGTACGGCGTTCCTTGCTTCTCCTTTGCATTTGAACACTTAAAAACCCAATCTTTCTCAAGCTCTAAACATTAACATGCTAAAAAATACTCAGTTCTGGATGATATGATACATAAACAAATAAGAAATCCATGATAACTTAGTGGTAAAACTCCAAATCATAACATAGGTTCAAAACCAAAACATGTATTTCATTCAATCTTGAGCATATGACTAGACCCTTATGTAACATGCTGATTTTTTTTAAATAACTCACCATTGATCATCATAATCAAGCTTGAGCTAAGTCTTAATACAACATTAAGCCATGAAAACTCTAGATTTCAAGATTAACATTAGCAATAACTAGAAACTCCAAATCTTGCACCGAAATCTTGCATCCATGAATATATATCACAAGTTCAGCTTAAAACTCAAGTTTCATGATTCAAATCAAAGCTTAACCCTCTATTCTAACTCATAACATAAATGTGATATAAGATCCACTAATCCAATCAAAGTATATCTTGAGAGAAAACCATATACACAAACTAAGGCTAAACTGAGACATGCACTTTGGTATTCTTTAACCTATAGCCTTCATATACTTGTATTTTGATAATTTCTTATAAATCTGAACCATGCACATCATTCACAAGCCTAATTTGAGTCCATAAACATCATTCACGTCATAAGAATTCAACATTTACTAAGATCAATACAAAGCAACCACATTCAACATCAAGATGCTAACCAAGACATGTATTAACTCCAAATGACATTCTAACTCTTAACACTTTACAAATCCATCAAATACTTCCATAAAATGCTTCCATTGACTCTCTAACACAACCATCCAATTCGTACCAAAAATGTCTAGGGGGAAGTTTACTCACCAAACTAGAAATCTTGAGGCTTAGCAATCGGTTTTTACTATACTGACCACTAGTTAACACCCTCTTGGTTTCTCACAAAGTGTATGGTGAGCTTGTTTTTAGCTTAGTGTGTTTGAGAGAAAGAAGAGCAGAGGACTATATATAGGAGAAACTCTCAAGTTGTGGCACATAAAATAAGAGAAAGAAAGTGCGAAAGCCATTAGTATCGCCCAAGGGACTCTCTCTCACACAAGCTTGTGTGTAACAAACTTAGGGCCCAAGTTTAACAGAAGGGAAAAGTGTTTAACTTGTTTAATACTGCAGAATATTTCTGCACACATGGGGGGTCAGAAAGGACTCAGTTTTACAGCAAAAATCATAAACTAGTTGCTGGTTTTAGTGCTAAACTCATGAAACTTGGGGGTCAAGGTTGTTCCTTTAATGCCATGTGTAAATTTGGGGACCAAGATTGCAAATGCTGTCACTAAAGCATCCCATTTTGAAGACTTGTAGGTGAATAATAAGTACATGGAGGTGATGACAAAAGTAAAGAAATAAAAAGGTTGAAGAGACGAGTCGACTGAAACACAAACAACCCACTTCCTCCAATCAAACCTTTTCAATCCTTAAAACATGTCTAGGGTGCATGATCCAATGGTTAGGTGCTGCCCCTAATTCTCTTTAGGCTTGTAGACTAGCTATTGATTGGTCCCCTTGAGTGAAGAGAAGCTAGCTTGATGTGCTCGGCATCTTCGTGCCTCCTTGAGTGAAAGTCACTTGTCATATGTATACCTAGGTATCATAATCATGTCCCTTCTTGTCATATTTGTAGCTAGGCATCATCATCATGGTGGAAATATGAGCCAAAATTGGTCCTCAAGCTTCATTAAGTGGTAGCTAACTTGTGCCTCGACGCCCCATTAAGTTGTAACCAATCTTGTCCCTCAAATTCCACTGAGTTGTAACCAATATTGTGCCTCAAACTTATTAAGTTGCCCTCCAAGAGTTTCTCTAAGCTTGGGCCTTAAGTTTCCTCCAAATTGGGCCTCAATATGGGCCTTGGGCTTGGACTTCAAGTTCCATTAAGTTGGGCCCAACCTTGGGCCTCAATCATTTACGAAGCTAGGCCTCATCTTGGGCCTTGTTTTTGGTCTTTAGCTAACAAGCTTGGACTTCAAGTCATGGACTTGTATTTTAAAATTAGATTTGGCTTAGTTGTGGGCTGGGCTTGAGGTTAATTAGATTTGTATCATGGTGATAGAGTTGTATTTTAAGCTCGACAGATAAACTCTAATTATACAGAATTGATGTCAATAGCATAGAGTCAATGTGATTTTAAAGTTATGAAGGATCAAGATTTATGGAAATATAGGTGTAACGACCCGACCCTATAATTTTTTTTAGGGATAAAATTTGAATAATTTTATTAAGGCTCTATTATTATTATTATTATTATTATTTTTACTATTATTATTTCTGTCCAACCCTTGAATCCTCTTGATAATACAACTCCTTCTACCGGATTTTTTTTTATTTTCTCTTCTTTGAATTTCAAACGCGAAATCTATCCACTCGCATCACATGCACATACACATGCACGTCTCTTTTTTTTTTCTAGGGTTTTCTTCTAGGTTCTGAAACATATATTCATACGGATGCAAGCCGCAATGCCCATCGTGAATCCTCCTCTCATCAAACGTACGCATGCACGGCCCCTTTCTTTCCTCCGCTTGCACGACACTGCATTTATTTATACACTCACGCACACAGAGCACTTGCCACAAAACCTCCTCCCTCAAACCGCAGCACCACCTTGCCGCAGCCAAGCCTTCACTTGCGCCACTGCACGCACTGAACCACCGCATGGCCCGCCCTTGAAAAAGCCTTAAACCCGCTGCATCCTCCCCTGTTTTAGCCCTCAAAAACAGAGCACTGAGCTCTCCGACCGTGAGCCACAGCCAGCCACCCTCAGCCACAGAACTCGCCTACGCCACCACTGACCACCATAGAATATTTCGGACCACCCTCAGCCGCCAAGGCACGCCGTAGCAGCCACGGACGCACCACTGTTTTTGCACGTCCGAAACAGAGCATGCTGTCACCTTCTCCACAGTAGCCACCGTAAGAGACACCGAACCACCTCTCCCACGGCACAGAAAGTACCGACCAGCCTAACTCCGTCGAGCCCACTCCGTCCCGGTAAGCCACGACCGTCGTCGTCCCCCTCTTTCTCTCGGTTTGTTTGCGGCTTGTTCGAGCTCCCGCTCTCTTCCTCTCGGCGTCAACTCCCACTCTCCTCCTCTCGGCGTCATACCACCACTGCCCAGAGAACCCAGTCCCGTCTCCGGTCCTTCCCCAGCCACCCAGAGCCGCCGCGCATCAGCTTCCTCTCTCGGTGAGCCTCGCACCTTACCCGATTGCATGCATTTTCCTTTCACGCGTAAACCGGATCATGCAACCCGTAAATCTTTCTTTTTCCTTAGGTTAGTTATATTCCAAAAATGCCCCTCTATTGTATTTTCCCAAAATGCCCTTGTACAGTATGTTATTTTTTCAAAAATATCCTTGCTTATTTAAGACTTACGGGTAAGACTATTTTAGTGTCGGGAAGTGTTTAGGTTTAGAAAATATAGACTATTTTGGTAGTTAGGTTTTTAATTAGAATCACTTGTTTAATTAGAAATTTATGTAAATTACGTGTTTATTTTTATAGGCGACCGATTTCGTGCCGAAAATAGTGGTTTAGCGTTGCAAGGTAAGTAGCATGATCATATCCTTACGCTTATGTACAGTGAGCTGTTTGTCTTTTTATAAAAGATATTATGCATGTATGCCCTTTATTGGAAGCCCCTTTTTACGTACCCAAAACATGATGAAATTATTTATTAAATGCATGATTTTATGTGAAAGATTATTTGTGGAAGATTATTCATAAAATTATTTATAAAATGCATGATTTTATGTGAAAGATTATTCATAAAATTATTTGGGAAATGCATGATTTTATGAGAGAGTTATTTCATAAAATATTTATGAAAAATCATGATTTTATACGATGAAACATGTATCATGACGTTTATGAAAGAATGCGATTTTGTTTGAAATATATGATGCGATATAACAAGTATGTATGTGATTTCTTTGAAATCTATGAAATGACAAGGATGCAAGTATGATTTGATAAAATATGTAACGGCCTATGTTATGATATGAAAACGGTACCTATGTTATGGGCATATTGCATTGCCAGGTCGTGCATGCTGGTAGTGCACCCAGTATTGTCTTCCTTATGTATGGATTCCACAACCCGCGGCCACGGGCGGAATCGGAATCTTTTTAGATTCGCTAACCCTAACTCACGGGGGTCAACAGTGGGTAACGGCCTATGATAAGTGAAAGATAAGTTAATGTTCATGCTCATGTTATTTATGCATGTATTTTTGAATACGCACGCTTTCCAAGACACCTTATGTTTATTTATGTTTACTGTATGATGTGTTGCTTATTGAGTATTCGACTCATTTTAGTTTGTTTTCATGTTTTTAAAACCCCCAGGTGATGACATTTATGAAGATGAGACTGCAGGACAGGACTTGACTCCGGGAGACAAGGCTGAGACCTAGATAGATTTTGCTATGATTATTTCTATGGTTTAAATAAATTATTTTGATAAGCACATAAGACTTCTGTATTTTTTTTAAAATGCTTCCGCAGACTTTATTTTGAATTTTCAGTATTTATTGAAATTTGTTATTTTATGGAATTCTTTCGTATCTGGCGCGTTGTTAAAAAGGAAAAGCTTTTTATATTTAAGTTTAGTAGTAGCACACTGGCTCCTCGAAAATTCTAAAATGTCTTTTCGGGAACGGGGTGTTACAATAGGTTAAATTGAAAATTCAGGTTTTGATCATGAAATACATGTTAAGTTAGAAATTTACGCTAGTTACATGTATCTTATAGGTAATCAATCGCGCCCTAGAAATATTGGATTAAGCGCTACGAGGTAAGTAGCATGATCATATCCTTACACGTATGTACAGTGAGCTGTTTGTCTTTTTATAAAAGATATTATGCATGTATGCCCTTTATTGGAAGCCCATTTTTACGTACCCAAGACATGATAAAATTATGAAAAGTCATGATTTTATGTCAGAGATATTTCATAAAATTATTTATTAAATGCATGATTTTATGTGAAAGATTATTCATAAAGTTATTTATTAAATGCATGATTTTATGTGAGAGTTATTTCATAAAATTTTCTATGAAAAATCATGAATTTATGTGAGGAAACATGTATCATGATATTATGAAAGAATGCGATTTCATTTGAAATCTATGATACGATATAACAAGTATGTATGTGATTTTTGTTGAAATCTATGAAATGACCAGTATGCAAGTATGATTATGATAAGATATGTAACGGCCTATGTTATGATATGAAAACGGTACCTATGTTATGGGCATATTGCATTGCCAAGTCGTGCATGCTGGTAGTGCACCCAGTATGTCTTCCTTATGTATGGATTCCACAACCCGCAGCCACAGGCAGAATCGGAATCTATTTAGATTCGTTAACCTTAAGTCACAGGGGTCAACAGTGGGTAACGGCCTATGATAAGTGAAAGATAAGTTAATGTTCATGTTCATGTTATTTATGCATGTATTTATAAATATGCACGCTTTTCAAAAAACGTTATGTTTAGTATGTTTGCTGTATGATATATTGCTTATTGAGTATTCGGCTCATTTTAGTTTGTTTTTTTGTTTTTAAACCACCCCAGGTGATGACATTTATGAAGATGAGACTGCAAGACAAGACTTGATCCAGGGAGGCGAGGCAAAGGCCTAGACAGATTATGCTATAATTATTTTTATGGTTTAAAGTTTAAATAAATTATTTTGATAAACACATGAGACTTCCGTATTTTTCATAAGTGCTTCCGCAGACTTTATTTTGGATTTTCAGTATTTATTGAAATTTGTTATTTTATGGAAATCTTTCACATCTGGGGCATTGTTAAAAAGAAAAAGAAAAAGTTTTAAGTTTAAGTTTAGTAGTAGCACACTGGCTCCTCGAAATTTTTAAAATGTCTTTTCGGGAACGAGGTGTTACAGTTGGTATCAGAGCCCAGGTCGAAAGATTCTGTAGACTTTTCAAACTAGAGTGAGAAAAACTTTTGCATTGAATTTAAAAAAAAAAAAAAAAAAAAAGAGGAATTTTTGGAAAATAGAAAATGAAGGAAAGAAATGTCTAGGCCAAGGTCTCCCAAGGCAAGTTTTGCTCTGCAGTAAGTATGTTATAAATTTTCTTTTAGTAGTTGAATGCATTTTGATTGACATTGTTAAAACATGCATGTTAGAATGGCACCTCGTGGAAGAAGACCACGCGTACCCCCCTGAGAACAATACCGTACAAGATGATAATTTAGAAGTACTCACTGCTGCAGCGACACGTTTCTTTCAAAGGATGGTCAATGGTGATATGGTGGTAGGTAGAACCACACAAGTAGGATGCACATTAGAATAGTTCTCCCACCAGCACCCACCTACTTTCAATGGCAGATTGAATTCCTTAGATGCGGAAAGCTGTATTGAACGTATGGAGCAGATTTTCAAAGTGCTCTACTGCACGGATGATCAGAAGGTGAAATATGCCACTTACCATTTGACTGACATGGCAAACAAATGGTGGAAGTCGACTCGGGCTTTGGTTCAATAGGAATTAGGGGAAGCAATCCCCATTTCTTGGGAGCATTTCAACAGAATCTTTCTAGATCACTTTTTCTCACGAACTCTTCAGGAGTCGAGAGCTCACCAATTTATGGACCTTACTCAAGGATCAATGACGGTTGCACAATATGCTACGACATTCATGGAGCTTTTCCGTTTTGCCAGTTACTTAATTCTAGATGAGGAAAAGAAAGCTAAAAAGTTTGAGCGCGGTATGAATCGCAGGATTAGGGAGCGTGTATGTACTCTCAGGTTTCGAAATTTCACGGAACTGGTCACCCATGCTACCATTGCTGAAGAAGACATTCAAGAAAGTATCGATTACAATAATCAAAGGAAGCGACAGCAACAGCAACAACTCCAACCAGCATCACATAGGGATAAGAGGCCTTCTCAGGATAATGCACAACAACCACAACAAGGTGAGACAAGATGGCTCCCC
Organism: Juglans regia; assembly: GCF_001411555.2. Classification (NCBI taxonomy): domain Eukaryota; kingdom Viridiplantae; phylum Streptophyta; class Magnoliopsida; order Fagales; family Juglandaceae; genus Juglans; species Juglans regia. The sequence continues at coordinate 7,553,447 of NC_049912.1, read as the reverse complement.
ATGTGTGGGAAGTGTAGTAAGAGGCATGCAGGAAAATGTTTGATGGGAACTAGAGCATGTTTCAAGTGTGGAAAGGAAGGACACCATCTTTGAGACTGTCTGGGGAAGAACATAGCTACTACTCAAGCTACAAGATATGGATAGAAGAATATGGCACCAGCTCGAGTTTTCTCCTTGGTACACTTGCGTGACACCAATGTGCCCGCCAATGAGAACACAGGTAACTAATTTCCTCAATTAGAAATATTGATTATTGTTGGAATATTAGCTATGTAAGTTGTGGTATTCATGATGACTATTGGAAATATTATAGGTGCTATAGGTAACGAAATTCTATCTTAGCATGAATTATAGGAGTTAGGATCTGAACTTTGGAGAGTCTCAGGTTATGATTTATTTGAGATTATTATTGCATGTAGAGAATTTTAAATACTTTTTGCGAAATTATTATTTTTAGGCTTGTAATTGTATTCATTGTCGAGGCTTACAATTTTGGAGAATTAGCGAGGTGTAAGAATAAATATCGAAGGATTTAAAAGTCAGGGATTAGTAGGTTCGATTAAATGATCAAGGATTTAGAATAAAAGACAGCAAAAGAAAGTGGTGAATAAGTACGCTGTTTTTTTTTTAGGTCTAGCAAATTTCGAGGATGGAATCTTTATAAGGAGGGGAGATTGTAATGACTAGATCCTATATTTATTTTTTGGGATAAAAGTCAAATAATTTTATTAAGCTCAATAAATGAGTTAAAGCCCATTAGAAAATTTATCGGATAGATTATTTTAGGCTTCATTATTACTATTATTATTATTATTATTATTATTATTATTATCCCTCCAAACTCATGAATCCTCTTCATAATAAAAATCCTCCCTATCGGATTTTCTTCTATCAATTTCAAACAATCCACTCACATGCACATGCACATTTCTTCCTTTATTTTTCTCTAGGATTTTCCACCATGTTTTTTTTTTTATACACATACGAGAACTTTGATGATTGCCGCAATAGCCCTCCATCAACTAGACTCCTCACCTTGGTAGATTTCTCTTACGGTTTAGTTTTTGTCCGTCTATCTATGCATTCATGGGCTTCATCCGTTTCCTCCACATTCACGTTTCTCATCCTAGGATTTTCCTCTTGGCTCTCAATTGGCTAGGTTTATAAATAGGTTAGGCCCTCCTCTGCATGAAAGGCATAGCCACTGCCGCCAACGTCTAGATACTCTCACGCACATCTAGGAACACAACCTCCACAACCTCCCCTCAGTTCGTCCAGCAGACCACCCAAGACAATTTCTCCACCAATGCATATTGAAGTGTAGCTTCTGACAGTTAACCATAAGCGATGTGAAGCATATCACTCGTCTACCATTTTTCATTTGGGCTTGCTTCAATGGTAAAGCAATGTCAAGTATTGGGATTGAGGCGGGTTCTACTCGATTAGACTCACCCATAATGGTTGCATAAGACTTAGACAGAGCCTTATGGTTCTCGAAGACATTTTGGTTTTCGGGTGATTTAGGGTTGATAGGAGGGTTCTCCATTTGAGATGAAATAGGGATTAAAAGATGCAAAGGGATTAATGAAATCATAGAACAAAGACAAGAAAACTAGAACCTGAAACAAGACTTGAGCTAACATTCGAGTGGAAGTAGAGGGGGATGCTGACGGCAACGAGGGTTAACAATGTGGTTATGCTTTGGCTAATGGGCGCCCCACCAAGGGCATTACTTATGGCCTCTATTTTTTATACTATAATAATATTGGTACGGATATTAATGTTTTGTTTATGAGTGCACTCACTTTGACAACAAAGTGATTTCTATGTGGATATTTTTTGAGTACACACTTGGTTTGCTCAGCTTAATAAGAAAAAATTTCACTTTCTATTTCTACTTAGTTGGCCACCGAGATACACAACCTTGCCACAGGATAACAATATTGCTTCTATTTCTAATGTTGTTTTTAGTTATATTTATGTTGAAGGTGGTTTTGTTTTTCAATTATAATTAAATGCTTATTGATTACTACTTTTTTATATCTCTATAACATTGTCTATTTCTGCATACACTCTAGCCTCTCCATTTTATTTTCTTGCGTAGTTTAGCCAAACCATAAACACGTGTATATAGTTTGCCAATAAAGCAATAATGATTGCGAATGACGCAATAATTGAATTGAAGAATTTTTAGAATTTCTATGTCACAAGATGAGATAGAGAGGTGTAATGTATTCCTTATACAATGTTACAAAGTGAATCTAATTCCCACCTTGGTGGACCATGGGTTTATACAAAATAACTAATTAAATTTACGTAACAAAGCTAAAATCATGCAACAAGTTAAGTATTTGCAACCAAAACATCTCAAAAACACAACTGATCCATCGGTGTGGAGGATTATGTTGCATGGTATCCTCCTATGTATATTTTGTTAACTTGATGTTGCTTGAATGACGATCCATGATTTTGGGAGTTCTGCTCTTATGGCTGTGGAACTGCATAGAGGGATTCCTAAAGAGAGTAAGGTGCACGTACCCTAGATCATGTTGAGTGCATGAACAATTGTAGAGGATTGAATTGTTAATACTTTGCACTTTGCTTTTTCTTGAATGCACTCATGGGCATTGAAAAAAAAAAAGATCAGAGGTGGGATAGGCTACGCACACAAGCACTGGCATTGAAAAACAATTGTAGAGGATTGAATTGTCATAGTGGTTGCATGTTGGGTAGTGCAGGATGATTTTGCTACCGAGAACTGATCGAAGAGGATAGATATGCTTTAGGTGCTAGAGAAAACGACAATGTTGTTTTGGTGGGACTTCTCGACAATGTGGCAGAAGGAACAGGAACTCTCGAAGTTGGAGACGATGGGAGTTGAACAATTGAGTGTAACCGGTCTGGTTTAATTCGGTTTAATACATTTTTTATAATTGAATCAGTATACGTACACCAGTTTTAAAAATTTAAGAACTGATATCGGACTGATTCAGTACCGAAACCGAACTTTCGATTTTTTCAGTTTCAATCGGTTTAGTCTGGTTTTACGGATAAACAAAATTATACTCCAACAAAATTTTAGCGAAGGATTAATCCATATCCTTCGTTTTATATTATATTAATTTTATATTGCAAAACACAAATTTATATATATGTTATATCAAAATTCTTGCTCGAACTTTTGGGCCTAGAATGAGGGAGAGATAAACATATAATATGAGTTCCACCATATTTCTTAATGAACATTAAATTTTGTCTAATAGATTCACTTGTATAGCCATAAATATTATGTGATCGATCTACTTTATAAGTTAATCTATCTTCCACTTTAGATTTTAAAATTTAGAAAAATTCTAAGAGATGGTCAAAACCAACTAAAATGTCATATATATAACTAGACACCAAATGAAGAGTCTTTCCAACATGGCAAACATAATTCTATTAGAGCATTCCCATCCGATTCCCTAAATTTTTCTCTAAATTTTAGCTAAAAAGGACACTCCCTATAATTTTATCCTAAATTTTACTCATTTTTAAAAAACCTTCTACATCCCATTCTCTATCCTTTCTCTATTCTATTAAAATAATATTCTTCTATTATTTCTTTATTACTTTTTTCTCTCACTTCCATTTTCAAACTTCACTACTTAATATTTTTTCTTATGTTTTGATCTATTATTATAGTGAATATTTTAAATAAAAATTTAAATTATTTTTTTAAGGGTTTAATAATATTTTTAAAATTATTATTTTTATATTTTAGTAATTATTTAAATTATTTTTAAAAATATTATTTAAAAGTATAATAAATATGAGTATAAGAGAAAATGTAGTTGATTGAAAAAAGAATTTATTTTATTTATTTAAATAAAATATTAATAAAAAATGATTTAGGGGATGAATATTTAGGGAACCACTGTTCATTTCCTAAATCAAAATCCTAAAATAGGGAATGGGATGGGAGGGGGTTTTTGAGTTTTTTCCTAAAATTTTTTCTATAATTTAGAGATAATAGTGTTTTAGGCATCCGGATGGAGATGCTCTTACCGACATTATAAAGAGACCGGCCATGGATCGAGTAGGACAACACTGCCCTCAAAAGAGATGAGCAATCCCAATCAGTAGAATAAATTCTGGCTGCCAGTAGTGCATGCCATACATGTTTTTACCTTTCAAAGTTCTAAAAGAGTGGTATTGAATAAATATTAATAAATAAAGAAAAAGTTAGTATCCTATTAGGTTTTTTTTTATTGTTAATTCTAACAAAACATTGACGAAAAGGAAGAATAAGGTGATCAGGTGCTTATACTCGAACCTCCTAGGTATCTACAAATAACACGGCGACATCATATTTTAATAAAGCATATATTCTTTTATATAAAACCGTCTATCCCAAAAGGAACAATGTTTTTCCGTCTCACAATGTTTTTCCAATTTTACCTTTCTTTTTTAGTTGTTTTCCCTTTTTATCCCTACTTTTTCTATATTCTATGCATTTACGGTTTTACCTATATATTTTGTTTGTTTATCATTTTTGTCCCTCAATTTGTTTTTGTTTTATTCATGGTTTTACATTTTTACCCCAGTTCCAAGAATAGTGAATTCACACCGAGACATTGTGTTTGAATTTCTTCAACTTCAGGAAAAAATTCATACCCACAGAGACGAAAGCAACGCAGATCCAAAAAAAAAAAAATTCAAATTTCTATAAACTCAATAAATAAATCATACCTATTTGCACTAAAGGAAATAAATTGTAAAAACAAGATCTAATACGTGTAGATCTAAAGAACAAAAAAATTATGGTCAGACCATTACACAAATTGCAGTCGAATTTGTACAAAAAATTCAAAACATGTTCAGATTTGTAAGAATTCATGATAAAGGAAATTTCCCACAAAGAAGCAGATAGAGAGAGAGGGAGGAAACCAACGCAGATCTAAAGAAAATCCCTTCAAATTTGTATAATTTCACTAAATAAATCATACCCATTTACACTAAAGGAAATAAAATGTAAAAACAAGATGTAATATGTGTACATCTAAAGAAAATAACAAAATCTCTTCACTATTAGAAAATATTGTAGAATTTGTACATAAAAACCAAATTAGATCAATTTGTAAGGATTCAAACACCAATTCATATGCATATGACAGCAACCAAAAAAAATTCTTTAGATTTCTAACGATTCACAAATATATTTTCTAAGAAAGAAATACGAGAGAGATAGAGATAAAGACAGAGACAGAAAGATGAAATAGATGGAGAGATGTGGTTTGTTCTTCGTGGTCGATGGTTGCATTTGTGTACACCAAATCACTTAGTCAGTGTGTGCTTCCTAGTGGTGTGGAGTGGCCATTTTTCTTCTTGGAGAACGGACAAAGCAAAAATGTGAGAGAAGACACTGCACTTGACTGATGGAGAGGTTGGCAGTTCTTCTTTGTTTGTGCGGCCATAGCTACATCTAGCGACGACTGAGTAAATTTGGGGCACAAGACAAAATACAAAATTCTCATCTCATCTCATTTCATTATTATACATTTTTCAAATTCTCATACAAAATATAATAAACAATTCGACTTTTTCAAGTCCTAATACACTTTTTTTAAATCTCAAAATAATAAGAATATTCAAACATATTATTTTAAACTTCAAAATAAAATATAAAATTCTCATCTTATCCTCCAAACCTATCCTAAAAGTGGTAGCAGATGAGATGGGGAGAGGGAGACAGAGAAAGAGGGAGATGCAAAGAATAAATATGTAGGGTTTCTTCTACAAACGGCGTCGCATAGGGTGCAGGTCCGCGAAATTTGGGGGGGGGGGGGGGGGCTTTTGATGTTAAATTTTGGGCTTCCTGTGCAAAAATATACTACTTTAAAAATCGGCCCATATAAATAAATTATCATAAAAACAATTAAGCGTTCATAAGATTTTTATGAAAATACTAAATTTTAAAAAAAATAAACATTAATCTTGGGCGGCATGTTATTTTCTTCGCTTTTATATTCTGTAATTATTTAATTTATTTGTTACATTTTTGTATTTGGCATTATATTGCTTTTGCTTCTAACTACTTTACATGTAATTAGTTTCAAATTTATAATTAAGAAGTGATTTTGTTTTATTAATCTTTAAAAAGATGTTTATGAAAATTTTTTAAATAGATTAAATTGATGATTTTTTTTCCAAAATTATGAATCAAATTGTCTTTCAAGTTATGCCATGATGAAATTATTATTTATTAACATATATGTAAACAATTTTAATACCAATTGTTCAACAAACCATGTAGATTAGTTGCCTTATAATATGTTGGTACAACAGCGCCATTAATTGTTTTCAAATCTTGAAATGAAGTTGGTCATTTGATGTGATTTAATAATATTTGCAAATAATATATTTCACCTTCAAATGAATTTATAGTAACAATTCGGCCTATAACACTTTTATTTTTTTTTTGGAATCCAAAATTTTTGCTGTTGATTCCAAACAAAATCTTTAGGAAATTATCTATACAACAAAATTATTAACCCAACTTTTTAGGGTCACACAAAATGATGCGCTATTAGCTAGATAAAATAATTACCACAATTTAGATGCATCAACAAAATCAACATCAAGCAATACTACCCAAACGGTAACAAAGGTTTCTCATATTACTGAGATTCTGAAATCCACACAACCAATGACGGTTTAATTTTATTCCTTAAAACTAAATTATTTTTTATATTGAAATTTCTTTTATCTCTACATTCAAATAATATTGAATTTCATAAGTATCTATTCTTATTTAAGACTGTTCATCCGGGCCGGATTTTTTCCCGGCCCGGTCCGGAACCCGGATACCCGGATACTGGTTCCGGGTTTCGGCCCGGATCAAATCCGGGCCGAAATCCGGATTATAAAACCCGGACCTATATGGTCCGGATGCGGGTGTTTAAAGCGGGTTCCGGATTGGAAATTCGGAACCCGCATTTATACGATTCTATACACTAAATTAATCGATTTCACTCTGTTTTCACTCTCTCTCTCAATTTCCTTAGGTCATCGACTCATCGCCGTCCCTTCTCTCTCACTCTCTCTTCTCTTCGAGTTTCTGTTTCTCACTTGTGGCTCCGTTGTCTTCTTCTCTTCTCTCTTTGCTTTGAGTTTCTCACTTATCGGTCGTGGCTCCGTCTTCTTCCCCTGCCGATTGAATATTTGTTCCTCGTGGCCGTCGTCTTCTACTTGACAAAAATCAAATTATGTTCTCTGTGTTAGTTCTTGACAAACCGAAGGTTCGTATTTACACTTTCAAATCTGATTTTTTTTTTTTTTACAGTGTTTAGATCTGTAAGCATGTGGGATATGATTAGGGTTTTTTTTTGGGTTTGTTTTTAAACGTGGAGTTTTTATTTATTTATTTGGGTCTGTTATATGCTATTATTTTGCTAGATCTGCTATTTTTTTTGGTCTTGGCTTGATTTCTGCGATTGGGTTTTTGTTCTCGCTGTTGTTTTTGGGTTTATTTTGATGTGGATGTTTGAATGGAGTAATATTTGTGTAGTATTTTTATGGGTTAGATCTGTTTGAATGTTTGAGTATCTGTTTATGATTTGTTTAGATCTGTTATATCCGAAAACATATATATATATATATATATATATATAATGAAGATTTGTTATGATTTGGAAGAAATGGTTTTTAGGATGTGGTATATTTGATTTTTCTAGGTTATTTTTTAAAAATTAGTTGTATTTCTGGGTAGAGTTTGGAAAAAAAATTTGGATTTTTAGATAAATTTTGATAAGATCAGGAAAAAAAACAATAGAATAGCTAAATGTGGGATTTTTAGATTAATGATTTGGAACTTGTAAATGATTCCAATGTTGGATTGATGAGAGAAAGGAGAAAATTATTGAATCAACAGAAAAATATTTTTTTTGCTCAAATAATTATAACTGGTGGATTGTTATGTAGTCCATTTCATGTATCATATATGATTAAATTTATAGAATAGAATAAATAATATTTGTACAGAAAGGAGTAATGCTAAAATTTTTGTGAATTTGTGAATTAGAAGAAGAGAATAAATATGACTTCATATATAAGAACAAAATCTCATACTTCCAAGCTTATACATTGCAAGTTAGATGTGATGATTTATTTTTATACCATTTGAATTTTATAGAGTTTTCAAATCTAGAGTAAGAGAGAAAATCATGTAAAAGTTAAAAGTTACCATCAATTTGGTATTAAGGTAATCTACCTCTAGAGTTTAGGATGTTACACATCAATTTCTACTCCAAATTTGGGTTAAATAAGTTGGATGAGTGTATTCGATTGACACGACTTTTTATGATAGTCGAAAGTGCAGATTTTTATAGACGTATGTATTTACTCAAAATCAACGTTAGTGAAAGTATGTGGGGGACATGTACGTGAACTAATTGATGAATTATGGCATGATCGAACATATCAAACCTGTTCATTTACATTCGAATTGGGATTATTCTTGTTCTTTCTTTCTTTTGAACCGATAGCAAATTTCATTAATAAGATAAACTATAAGAGAGATATATACAAGATAAGTTCAAAGTAAAGATTTCATCATATTATAGTTGGGTGGATAGTGTTATTATGTTCTTGTTTTATAATTGAAATGATTCTCATAACAAGTAGTGATGTGTTGTAAAAATTGACTTTGAAGTAGCAATACTCTTAAACTTTAGACTTTTTATTGGGCATAAAACCGACCTATTATTTATGCAATTACAAGACCTTACAGATGGAGATCAGGAGTGGTTAGCTAGATATCTAGCTATGCATGCCTAGATGGGATCGATTGACCCCAATTTGCAATACTTTTATGATATTAATCTGGTCCCAACTCAACCAACCCCACACCATCATCTTGTTTTCATCATCTTAGTAGAGAAGGGCTATACAACATCTTGTTTTCATTATCGTTACACCATCATTTAATGTAGCACGAAATGATTGGATAACTATTAATCATTTATTACTTCTCATCCAATCATTCAATACCAAATAATATATGATTGGTTGTTTTCTGGATGATGTGGATGTTGCTAGATTTGTTGTGGATGGCTGGAATAATGCAGTCATACCTCTTTGTTTATGCTGGACAGGGATGCTTGGGTGCTCTTTCAGGCGTGACCTTATCATTATTTGGATCCAGATATTCTAAGAAACCATCATAATCTTCATGATCAACACCAGAACCAGATGAACAAATAACGCAGTGGAATCATTTCAACATGAATTTAAGTTGCATTTAGTTCAACATGAGTTATACAAGTTTATTGCTTATTGCTTGAATTCAATTAATATTATTTATTGAAATAATATACTGTTTTTTTTTTTTTTTGTTTTTTATTTGGCAGGATTTAATGTTTGCTAGGAAAGGAGATTTCAAGCCTTCACTCAATACAGAAGAAGTTTATGTTATTGCATGTAATTTTGATATATAATTTTACAATCCACTTTTGATATGTAATTTTTATATTTTTTTAATTTTATATGTTGTAATTTTTTATTTTGTAATGTAATGTAATTTAATATGTAGTGAATTGCATTATTGCATGCATTTTACATGATAAATATTGAATTATTTTAAGATGCATATAGCTAAAAAGGAAATAATTGTTTTAAATATAAAAATATGTTTGTGAACATTTTTTCTTAGAACAATTGTACTAGAATATAGGCTTTTAGATAATAATAAATAAAAAAAAGAAGCTTTTTAGCATCCGGGTTGAAATCCGGAACCCGGATTGCCGGGTTGTAAAAACCCGGATCATCCGGGTTCCGGCCCGGGTGATAACCCGGGTATATCCGGGCCGAAACCCGACCCGGGTTTGATACCCAGGTTCCGGGCCGGGTATATCCGGATACCCGGTCTGGAACCCGGATGAACACCCTTATTCTTAATTGTCATATTATATATTAATGTCTTACAAAAATCAAGATTTTGGGTTAGAGGAAGATTTTTTGTGCAAATTGCAATAAAGAAACTGGATATGAATATAATGAGAAATTCCTGTGCTATAATTGCAAGAACATGAATATCTCCCAAGCACAGTAAATATTTTATTTCATAATTTTAAATTCTAAATTTTCACATCATATTTCAAATATAATTAATAACTATTAGTATTAACCAATAATAATTGTTTCATTATTTGTAGTTTTCGAGCCTATATGGAAGTAGATGATAGTAGTGTATGTATAGCAGTTGTTTTTGGATCAATAGTAGAAGAAATAATGGATTGTACTGCCGTTGATCTCCTAGAACACATAGGCAAGGTAAAATGTACATTCATAAATCTCATTAAAAAATTTGATACATTACTTTTTTACATGATCTTATCATCATTACAGGAGCATCTACTATATTTAGAAGACATTTCAAGTAAAGTTTCCAAGAGAGAATGGATTATCTATTTAGGCAAAATAAATCAACATGGACAAATGCCTCAAAACAAGCTCAACATCCTCTCTATCAGTCCTGTAACTAAAGCAACAACTTAAACGTTCCAAATATTTTCTTGTGAAACTTTCAATATTGTAAATATATGCCTAAATACAACACTGGCTTGTATATAAACTCAATGTTTCTTTTCTACTTTTATTATGTTTTATTTAACTTTTATAAATTTATGACCTTTTCTAAATCTGTTTGAACTTTTTAACTTACCTTCTCATTTACCTCTTCCTGATAAATAGCTGCCAAAAATTTATTACTTTAACGACAATTCAAAAAAGTTGGGCTCCAAGATATTAAAAGGGTTGTTTGTTGGGCTCCTCCTCCAGTTGGGTATTTAAAGATGAATGTTGATAGTGTTACTTTTCTTTATCAACAGAAAGCTGGTATTGGTGTGCTTCTCAGAGATGACAAAGGTAATGTGGTTGTGGCATGCAGTAAGTGGAAAGGGAAATTCTCTCTTCAAAGTTTATTGAAGCGATTGCCATGTTGAGAGGTCTACAGTTGTGTGCTCAGTGGGGGGTGTCGAATTTACTGCTTGAGACAGATTGTTTGACTCTGGTAATGCTTTGTAGGATGGTTCAAATTCTTTAACAAACTCTGATTATTTGCTTAGAGATATCATAAGGCTAATGTGGGGTTTCAGTGATGTTCAAATTTATTATGTTAATAGATTGGGCAACTCAGTAGCTCATCTACTGGCAAGATATGCATAGGGGGTTGATGATATTGAAATGTGGTTGGAGGTAGGGCTATAAATGAATCAGTTTATTCGATATCCCACTCAGTACTCGCTCGGTTAAACTCGAATCGAACTTGACTCGTGAAAAAAAATGCTCGTTTGTGAAAGTAGATACCCACTCGAATTGTAAATGACACATACCCAACAAAACTCGACTTGACTCTGCTAAGCCTTGTTAAAGCCCGCTTGTTTATGCTCGGATCGACTTGTTAGCTCGACTCGATTAAAACACATTCATATATTGATAAATACATATATATACACTTATGTATATATACATATACATATACATATACATATACATATATATGTATTAACTAATAACAAAAGCATACCACTTTTATAGTTAAATATATAATATGTAATCTAATTAATTATGTCTATATATATAGTTAATATACTTCATAAGTATATTTTATAATTTGTATAATAATTGGTCGATAAAATTTAATGATTTCATATACTAGTATGTGGGAACCATATATGAAATAGATATATGCTATCATATTAAGTGTATTTATTAATAATATATGTAGGTATATAATATATTATTATTTTTGATAAATATCAACTAGTTAGATATTAATTATTTATAAATTTTTTAAAATTTTATAATTCAATAGATGTTCTACTTGTTAATTGTATAAATTCAATATTAGATTTTTGAATTTTTTTGAATTTTTTGAATTTATTAATTATTAAATCTTATTCAAAAAATTAAAAAATAAATAATTCGAGCTCGGCTCGGCTCGAACTCATTTGTGGGATGAACTCAAGTTGAAAATTTAGCTTATCGAGTCGAGCTTAAACAAAGAATATAAAAAAATCTCGAGCTCAAGTATTTTGAGTCGAGCCTACCTCGGCAAGCCATAGACCAACTTGGCTCGACTCGATTACAGCCCTAGTGGTAGGGGTGTCCTTTTGTATCTCAAGTTGTTAGGCTTGATAGAAGCAATATTTTTTAAGGACAATTGTTTGGTGATTCAATGAAATCTTCGATTATAAAAAAAAAAAATACAGAATTTTCTTAAATTTCATATAACTTATTATTATTATTATTATTTTTTATAAAACAACCATCTTCATTTGAGATTAACAATTACACAAATTTATCAAGCCAAGTGAATTGAGAAATAAAGTCTAGAGCACAACCCCATCACATCTCAATACTGTCAACCCTCCAAGCATTCCTAGCAAGATGATGAGCTGCCATATTCCCCACCTTATACACGTGATTAAAAGAACAACTTCCAATACAACATTTCAACCTCTATACTTCTGAAAACAGAATCCCATGGATGGAGTCTCCCATATCATTTTGCTGTAAGGATTGCACTAGCAACAAGCAATCACTTTCAACTTGTAGATTCGAGATACCCATAGAGGAAGACAATTGAAGCCCCCTGAAAACTGCCAACAGTTGAATAGCCTTTGGATCTTCAACTTCACTTTCAATTTTACTAGCAACCATTACCACATTTCCAGATGCATCTCTAAGAATTACACCTATCCCGACTTTTTGAAGATCTCCAAACATAGGCCCATCTATGTTGATCGAGTTGATTTCAGAGCTGAACTTGTGATTTTACAGAAACTGCTTTGAAACTATGCAGTAAGCCCAAAGCATGATTGGACGCTTGGCTAGGACTTAACCGGATCTTGTCAAATTCTAACGTAAATTATAAGCAAATAAATATTCCAATAGGAAATTAGAAGCGCAGAAAACTATGTATATAACAACTGATTAAGATATAAAGCTAGCAAACAATATATATATATATATATATAACTATATCAATCTTAATGACGCAGCCGCGCGGTGCGCACAAAGCGAACTATTCTTTCGCCTTTTACTAAAGAATACCGTGTGCGCGCCGCAAATAGCGGCATACGCCAATTTTTTTAAAGGAGTTCCTCTCTTTGGAGGGGTCTCCAATAAAAAAAAAAAAAAAAAAAAATCTTAATGGAGAAGCATTGTGCCTCCCAAGACCATCGAGAGTCTGGCCACCTGCACGGGTGGCAGGACTCTTGACTTCGACTGGGCTCTCTAGATTGGGCCGCCCATCACAGCAAGAGTGTCTAGCCACCAACTACCGAGATTCTGCCCCTATGGTGGCAGCCAAGAACCACAACCAGTCGCAGGGCTAAAACATATTTCTTTATATATAAATATGATTTGAGAATGAATTTTTTAATTTTTTTTTTTAAATTTGAGAATTGGATGAGATTAGAAATCTCATAATATTTTTGGTTATCCGAACATGAATTTCTATCCCCTAAAATTCTTTCTGAAACTTTTGGGCCTAGATCGAGTGAGGAAGAAATAAACACGTAATGTGAGTTGAACCATATTTATTAATGAACATTAAATGTTGTCCAATAAATTCATTTGTTTAGCCATAAATATTATGTGATGTACAAAAATGTCATATAACTAGACACCGAATGAAGATCCTTTCATATATGGCAACATAATTCTAATACCGACAATATAAAGAGACCGGCCAGCAGGACAACACTGCCCTCAAAAGAGATGAGCAATCCCAATCAGTAGAATAAATTCTGGCTGTCAGTGCATGCCATGAATGACATTATATAGGCAATTGATTATTAGTTGTGCTCTCCCGCTAAAAAAGTACTCTTGCTATAATATTTATGAGAGAGGATATATATCGACAATCTTAAACTACGTACAATTTACTATAACCCATGCATGCCTTATTTAATTACCAACACTCTTATCACCGACCCTTAGCTTATTCTCTTACAAACCTTAGCCTAATCACAAACAGTACTGCGTAACCTCTCTAATAAGTCTGATCTCTCTACTTCTGATCCTTGACATGGAACTCGGCGCGCGTTGGGCTTCTTAGTTTCTAGAGAGAGCAAGGTGCACCCCAGGATCATGGTGAGTGCATGAACAATTGTAGAGGATGGAGTTGTTAACGCACTGAACATTGCTGTTCACGAATGCCCTCTTGGGCATTGAACTTGTCACTTTTCCTTCATGACTTTTATTCTTCTTCAGATTCCCCACGGCCTTATCGCTACTAGTGCTTTCCCAGTCATTGCCATGGCTTTTTGTTTTGGGATTTTCATTCTTGTGAACAACTTCATGTTTCTTTGAGGACTGGATTAGTTTCATGAAGGCGCCTTTGTTTTCTCCAGCAATTGTTATAACCCTCATACCCACTTCCTCTAAATTCAAAATATTTTTGCAACTACTTTTCACCGTCTCCTTGGTTTCATTTTCTTTTGAAACTTCTTCCTTTCCAATGGTCTTGATCTGAACCACCACATCTTTCTGCTGGACCTCCATTTGGATCTTCTGCTCAAGCTGACACTGCGACTGCAATTGGGAAGACAAAATGGTCAAAGCAGATGGTGGTGGAGTCGTAGGCTTGGGCTTAGGGGATTGAGGTAAGGTTTGAACAATAGGCTCAATGGTTTTCGGAGGTTCTGGTGTAAGTGGGGCAGTACCTCTGGCTGCTGGACTAACAACCGCAGATGGTCGTGGGGTGGGTTCTTGAGATCGAGGTTGTTGAAACGTCCCAGCCAGTGGCCTTATTGATGCAGGCCTAAGCATAGGTGGGCGTGGCTCCAGAGCAGGGGCAGGGTTCGGGATTGGATCAACTGGGGCGGTTGGGCGAGCAAATATTGTAGGCAAACGGAACAAAGGACGAGGGCGGGAGGCCTGGGTCTCCATTATTAAGATGATTTGTGCAGAACTGAGTCAAAGAGAAGAACAACGAAACAAGCTGAAACCTTGGAATGGGCACTGAGATAGATGGCAGCTCGCAAGTGCTGTTATTTATAATTCAAGGCATGGTAGAGCTTTGCTCATTATGGTATCTTTATTAATTGATGTACAGATGTCCTCTTAATTCTAAAGGGGGATACCAATGGGCCGCCGGCTAGTTCATTCCTCTTCTTTTTTAAGAAAAGAAAAACAAAAGATTATTTTGTAAATATATTAATTTCTTTTTTAATTATATAAATTCATTAGTAGAAATTTTTTTAAATATTTAAAAAACTTATACAAATTCATTAGTAGTAATGTTTTCTAAATATTTAAAAAAAATTAAAATACAGTACTTGCAGTCAAACTTAAGAAGGCAAATTTAGAGACAAACTAGCATTTTCTTAATTCAAATGCTCGAAAAGAAGATGGCGAAGGAATTAGTTCTTATATTATATGGTTCAGAATTTCCAACATTAATCTTAAGGTACGTACGTATGTAGTTTCACACCGATATTATAAGTCAACTCGATCGCAGAATAAAAATATTTTTATTCTTCGAGGTGTCAAAAAGAAGTGGAAAACTTCTGCATTTCAGTTCACTGAATACTTACTCTGCGTTCCCAAACAAAAGAAGCAAGCGAGGAAAGAAACGGCCGCCTTGTCCTATATATCGTCGGTAGCCTTATAGATTAGTAGACCAATGCTTGCAGGGCATCGAATATTTTGCTGATCAATAGTACCATGCATGCACGTACCTTATCTTTATAATAGAATGAATGATGGCTAATTAAGCAACTAATAATTCTAATTAATTAGTGTAACACCAAGGCCTAGCGCCAAGCTTGTTTTTATATTCTTTGAGTTAATTATATGAAAAGTTCAGTTGATTTTTTTTTTCAAATACTATTTTATCTGCCCATTTTGGTTTTATCGGTTATCAAATTATTTTTTTTATATATGGATTCTACCCGATCACCTTATGACCCACGCCGTTTTTATTAAATCGGAGACACGATCGCAGTTTGTTTTTTTTAAAAAAATCCCATTACACGTCTCTTTTCGTTAGTCATAGGCTTACACATCTAAGGTATTTACCAACTTCATGCACATGCACGTCTCCCTCATTTCTCTAGGGTTTTTTTCCGTCACCTATGTATATATACATACTTCCTGGAAAACACCAAGTCGTAGCATCGTAACTCAATCACTCCGCACCATCCGAAAATCAGCCCAACACCTCCACCCACGCACGTACCTTCGCAGCATGCTTACAGTGCATCTCAGCCTCCGTCAAACCCTCCACCAAGTTCCAGCCGTTGCTACCGTCTTCAACCACCACTCCACTACTGCAAGTGAGCCAGCCCAAGATGCAGCTTGGCATTACTGCATCAGAAAAGCCAACGCCGAGTACACTTAGCCGAACTGAAGCCACCCCGTGCGAGTTCCCCCCTGCACGACGGAAGCCACTGGCTGTTGCCCAACCCCACGAGAAACTGTAAACCACCGAGAATCACGATAAGTCATTCCCCTGTTTTTGATCATCAAAACATAGCCAATATCTGCACTGCGTAAGGCTCCTCTACGAGCTACCCAACCACTAGGAGGGTTGCTACGTGCAACCGTTGCCACCTCTGCCCCGGGCTGCTATCACCCGCTGGAAATCAATCCTCCACCGCCTAGTGATGTCCAGCGCCATCGTCCGAAGCCTCCATGCAAGCCACATGGTGCGTAATCTCCCTATCAGTCTCTCTGTCCCTCGCTCATCTCTCTGTCTCTCTCTCTCTCAGTGTTCCGTCGTAGTGTCTCAGCCACCTCCCACTCGCCTACCCCATCGCACACCTCCTTCTCTTTCGTTTTCCTTCTTTCTTTTTGTTGTGTCTTCTGTTTTCGTGTTTCTAGAAGCTTTGGACTAAAAATATTATCGTATAGATAGTTTAAACTATATGGTCATGACATCCCTTGGAATTACAAAAATGCCATCTAGCTTTTGGTCATAGTTTTTTCTTCCGTAAAACACCTCAAACCCATTTTTAAGTGTTTTTACATTTTGCCATTCTTGTTATACAACTCTTTGTTATTTGCTTAAATGTACTCCGGCTCATTTTTTTAAACGATACCCAATGGTATTAAAGTTCTTTTTTTTTTAGATAGATTTGAGTAAACAATATTGGTGTAATATTGTTTTTACACTTTAGATATGATTTAGTCTATTTAAAAATGTTATGGTTTATTTTTAAAATATTTTGGGATAATTATATTATATAGTATTAAACTTTATAGTTTGGCTTCATTAATAAATAGGTTAGACTTATAAATGTTTTAGTCAAAGTTATTAAATCAACATTGATGATTTTAGAAAGTGATGATTTGTAATTTTAGGTTTTGAGGAAGTAAATAGGTTATTTTAGAAGTTTAGGATTAAGTATCGAAATACGTGATTAATTGAAAATTTACTAGAATTACGTGATTATTTTATAGGTGATGCTTAAATATTGTTCGACATTTTTAAGAAAAATTTTGAAAAAGCTAAGAAGTCCAGGTAAGCGGGGTTCTTATGCTAGACTTTGCATAAAATAAAAATGAACTGAGGTTGATTTATGAAAATGTGCATTGTGTGTTTTGAAAAGAAATGTGAAAATAAGCTCAGTTATTTATTTGTCATTACTCATTGAATTCTGATGAAAGAGAAAGCATTTTTGTCATGACTGGTGTTGAGCTTATTTTTTATATTCTATTTATGATCTATGTAAAAAGAGTGAATATGAAAATTTGTGCATAATTATGTAAATATGCTTTGGATCTGCTTTGATTACGAAGATGATATGATTTTGTTCAGTACTCTGTTTGGATAAGATGCGATTTCTAAAAACCTTTGGCATGACTCTCTGATTCTGAATTTGATTATGTTTCCTGTTCACTTACGGCCCAACCAGGGGTTATAATAGTGGATACGGCCCAACCACGGTAATAATAGTGAATATGGCCCAACCACGGGTAATAATAGTGGATACGGCCCAATCACGGGTTATAATAGTGGATATGGCCGAATCACGGGTAATGATAATGGATACGGCCCAACCACGGGTAATAATAGTGATACGGCCCTGCCACGGGATATAGTAGTGGTATCTATTTTGAGTGCACACGTTGTTGACTTTTGTTCCGCTTGGCTATTCTCAGATGCACAACCCTACCATGGGGGTTATACATGGCTTCTGTTCTGATATGATGTTCTGATGAAGATGATGATGATAATTTATGTTATGCCAAAGGATATTTTTGAATGAATTTATTTCTAAATATTTGCTCTGATATTTTGATAACATGTTCTGTTTCCGCACTCTAAAAATGAAAATGTTTTGTTCTGCATTCTTATTTCTGTAAATGCTCATGTTTACATACTAGTATATGTTCTCTGCTTACTGAGTTGTTGATAACTCACCCCTTATCTCCAAATATTTTTCAAATAATTTTGATAGTTCAACTGGAGAACAAGAATAATAAGTTTTAGCAAGGTGTTATGATCGTAGAGGAATAAGTACCCGAGCATACAAATGCTTATTTGAGAGTCGTAGTTAGAAAACTGATTTATTTTTGGTTATTTTGAATTGATGAGTTAAGGATATATTCGAGTTTTGAAGAGTTATTAATTTATGTTACTGATAATTTCTTGGTTGTTCCCACGAAGGAGCATAGATATTTGGGTTGATTAAATGGATTAACATTTTATGGGGTTTTTTGGACTTTATAGTTGTGTTATTAAAGCTTTATGTTAAGTATTAAGAGCTAACTCTCCGGACCTCCGGAGACTGGGCGTTACAATTAGACACTGACATTTTGAAACAAATGATTGTTTTGCAGCTAAATTTTGATTTATGTTTGATAGAATTAATTATTCCTTGTTTTCATTCGTCAACTAAGTAGTTAACTAATGATCAAAGGGTACTCGTAAAATTATGTGATATTACCTTACATCTAGAATGAGGTCTTGCATGGGATGAAAACATGATGAGTCACTTGCCTTTTAATTAGAAGCAATAAAATCAATTATGACATAGTTTTGTCGATATAATACACCACAACATATAAGATTTTTTGGGAAGACAATTTTTGTCTCAAAAAATTGAGATTTCATCCCAAAATACTTATTGGAAAGGGAAAAACAAGCGTCCCAATGTCGTTCCAATAACAGTGTCCCAAAAAGTATTTTGGGAAGAAATTGAGTTGAAACGTTCGATCACATTTGAACAGAACATTTTTTTGGGACACTTGAATTTCGTCCCTAAATCACGTTCGAACGTTACAAAATTTACGTTTGAACGTATTTTATGCTCAAACGTGTCATTCATGAGTGGTTGATCGATACCAGTCCATTCGACCAAATAGGCATGAGGAAACGTTCAAACAAACAATTTGATGGCCAAACAGTAAGACATATGAACATTTAGTTCACGCACGATGATTCGTTCGAATGTTTTCACATATTGTTTGAACATTTAGTTCAATTACATACAAATGTTCTGTATCAATGTTCGAATGGTTTTACTCATCTTGTTAGAACGGTTTTTTTTCGTTCAAACGGTAACTATTTTATTTTACCCAATAATTAAAAATCAAATAGACATACATAATATTTAAAAAAATGCATTACAATTTGTTCAATACCCATAAAGCTAGTCTAATAAGTGCGGACTAAATAAATAAAACGGTAGTAGTACTACAGTTCTTCATACATAAATAGATCCAAAAATCTATACATATAACGTAAATCAGTTATTTAGAGGCCTGAACTATTGCATAAGCATCTGCATTAGGAGTTGCAAATCTCTTCTAAACTCTTCTTGCATAAGAACCTCTAACTCATGCTTTCTTGCAGTCAATTCTTCGATTTTGAAATTCGCTTTGTCTAACGCTGTAGAGGTATTATAGGCAAACCCGAATGATGAGGAAGAGCTAGAAGGCTTTACACAGCAACTCAAACCCCTTAGATACCCTGAACGTTGACCTAGAACTTGTGTAAAAATTTCAACTGTACTAATCAAAGAATTTTGATCTAGCGCAAATTCAGTACGTAGGACAACCATTTTATCCAACACATAACAGAAAAAATTAATATCGTCACAAATATTCAAATATGTTTAATAAAATAGATTATAATACTTACATAATTTTCACGAGCATCAAGATAAGTCTACCCACCATTACGATCAGTATGTGATGCAGCATATAATTTTGTCAAATCATAATTGGTATCTAACTCTTACTACAAGAGACATTTGTTGATTTATAAAGTCATTAGAATACCACAAAATAAGAAACTATATAGAATAAATAAAAAATAGCATTACCAATTTCTTAAAGAGAAGATGGAAAAATCTTGAGCCTACATGATAATGAATCTTCAACTTCGATCTATTTGTTTTGTTTATACAACTTTTCTCTTGTATATAAGTTGTAAATATTAAGAAGTGAAAATTATAAATAGGTCACGTAAAAAGAATTCAATTAATTTACATTATATGATGAATCCCCAAACAAGTCACAAATTATTTCCCAATCAGAAGGTCAGACATCCTAAAGAGGATGCTGGCGTGCATCTTCCTTGCTCTCGAACTTATAGTAATGCTCATGACACCTTGCCTTATATTTTTGGAATGCATTGCACAT
Source organism: Juglans regia (assembly GCF_001411555.2). Taxonomy (NCBI): domain Eukaryota; kingdom Viridiplantae; phylum Streptophyta; class Magnoliopsida; order Fagales; family Juglandaceae; genus Juglans; species Juglans regia. The sequence continues at coordinate 7,532,807 of NC_049912.1, read as the reverse complement.
AAGCTCATCGACAATCTTACGCACCTCTCCCCGTCCAAAATTTAGTTCGAAGTTATCCTCAAAAACATATATACACAAAGATATTGTCACCCAAAATAGTCTAAAATTTGCATATATATTAAACAATATTAATATAAATCAATTATTTAAACATTAACAAACAACGCTTCTTGATAAGCTCTTTTACATTTTTGGAGACTTTTTGCCCTGAACTCGTAGCCAAAGGTGCATAAGTTTGTGTAAGAACACCAACATGCAATGCAAGTCAAGTTGTTTGTCGTCTTTCACCTCCAGTATGTTTGTCAGGAATCTTAAACTTAATCTTATTCACTTTACGATATTTTTCCAACATCACACCTCTAGTAGTGCCTCGACCTTGACAAGATTGTACTGTTAACTCTATCAAATATTTAGTTCGTTGTAGAAACAAAGTGAATAATGGTTAGAAACGATGTAATATGTATGAATGATCTTAATTGAAACAAAATGACTATTAGATTTTTATTTTATTCTGTAGACTCAATCTCTAGTGGTGAGTCAAATGGAGAGCTAGGAACAGGTGGAGATAGGATGCGAATTTCCTTCCTCTTAAGTAGCATAATTTCAAAATACAGATATATTCATTACATAAAAGATTTGTCATAATGTGTAATGTGAACAAAAAACTGATCAATCGTTTGTATCAGTTTCATTTGTAGATTTACCTTCATCATTTGTAGATACTTCAGAAGACTCAACATTTTGCTCAATTGTTGCATCATCAGTTTTAGCCTCAATATCTTCTCTATGTAATGGAATCATCTCATACTGGCTCAAATCCACAAACAAGTTAAAGACAGGTTGATTCTCTTGGAATGCTTCTTGAGTAGAGAGATCATCTTCTTCTTCATCTTGTCCCTCCTCTTTAGGGATAACATCATATATATTTTTTTGGAAAAAATTTTGTACTACTCGCAATTGATTTCCTAACTCAGGATCATCTAAGTAGAATACATGAGATGCTTGGGAAGCCAAAATAAGCGGATCATCTTCATATCATTTTTTTGATGTATTAATACTAAAAAAATATTCATTATCACGTTTTCTCCATCGAGGATTGTTTAAATTCCACCAATCACACTTAAACAGATACACCACAAGCTCTCCCAAATATCTCATTCCAAATATATCGACAATAACCCCATAGAAATCAATGTTTTCTCCGTCATGACTTCTTTCGACTATGACACCACAATTTTGTATTTTCCTATAGCATTCTTGATCTATTGAGTGAAACCTACTTCCTCAAGAAATGCATGCAGAATATCGAGCAGCACATCTCGACGGGTCACGCACCAATGCATACAGTTCATCCGATATATTGTTTGGATTACTCGCATGCATTTGTACAACCTACATACTAAATAAAACATAAACATACAAAAATATTTTTTTTTATTCTACGAGGTGTCAAAAAGAAGTGGAAAACTTCTGCATTTAAGTTCACTGAAAACTTATTCTACGTTCCCCAACAAAAGAAGCTAGGAAAGAAATGGCCGCCTTGTCCCATATCGTTGATAGCCTTAGGACTTTTTTGCGAAAGTAGTGAAGACTTTAGAAGTGATCATATTAATTGCTTCTATTTCTTTTTTTCTTTTTTATTTTTTTGAGAAAAAGCATATTACATTTATTAATAATGGACATTACAAACATAACCTGAAACATACATTACAAGCCAACTAGAACAATGATAGTTCCACTGTACACAGCCGTGACTGACATGGTCTAGTCTTAACTGCAATCCTCTATAGACCTAAAGTCTGATAGACAGCATCATTCTGTCCAAGACAGAGTTAACCAAAACTCACACTCTGTCTAAGATAGAGTAAAGGACACACTCTATGTATGAAAGTCCTAGAGATTATTTGTTTTTTCAATTGCACTTTGATCCAGCATCGAAGCCTTTGGCAGACTGTTCTCAGAACAAAAGACTTCTGAGAAGATCAAGCGTATTGACCGTATCACATCAAAGAGACTATTGCGCTCCACCAGGACTGAGCCACCTCTGATTTAATGATTGTATAACCAGTTTGATTAAAGGAGAGATAATTATAAGGGAGGCTTAGTTCCAATAACAACTTGACTTAGATAACCTTAGCAGCAGGAACTAACCCATGCAGGAAGGCACTACTTAGCACTAGCAACAGGAGAACTAGCGCTACGTAAAGATCAACTCCTGCTGCTATGAGTCTCATCTTCGTGTAGTTCCCGGCTACTAAGGAAGAAAGATGGCTTGCATTTAGATATAGGGGCTTTCTCGAGCCTACCCATGTGTAACATTTTTATTTTTCTAGACAATACATAAATTCAAAATACATGGGAAAATATCGAATTACATCTTGGAAAGATATAGATCCGCATTTTCAAACATGGAGGAAAATAAGTTGCAAAAACAGTAACTATGATCCGCATCCTTTGGACTGCATGTGTGGCTCACGCGCCATTCTATTCGACGAAACTATTCGTCCGTCTGAAGGATCGATGCCTTCGAAAGCCTTCGGTAGGGTGCATGGCGGTCATCAAACACCCGAGAGCAGCAGATCAACCTTCCTCCAAACTTAGCCCTGAAAATAACCCAAAAATCAAAAAGAAAAAGTGAAAACTAGATAGGAGAGGAATGAGAGATGAGAGAGGGAGGAGAGAGGGAGAAGCCGAAGCTCCTAATAATTAATGAATTATGATGGTAAGAAGGAGGAGTCTTATCTTAATGCATTAATGAATTATGATGGCTAAGCAACTAATAATTTAAGACACTGAGATCTTGAAACAAATTAATGATTGTTTTGCAGCTGGATTTGGATTTACGTTTCATAGAATTTATCCCTTGCTTTGACCATTCGTCAACTTAATTAGTTAACTAATCAAAAGGTACTCCTAAAACTATGTGATATTACCTTATGTCTAGAATGGGGTCTTGGGATGAATACAGTCACTGGCCTTCTAATTAGGATCAATAAAATCAATTATTACGTACTTTTATCGATATAATACCCAGTTAGCCTCTCAAAAAATGATAAATTTATAACTATTTTATAATTATTATATAACTAGACAGTAACTATGCAAAATTAAAAACTATTTTAAATGAAGTACTAATGTGCATAATTACATTGACATGATGTTTTAATGTCAAAAAATGCACAGTCTGGAAAAGAAGAGAGATCTATTCCCGAGACATGCTAAGATGGTCGGGGCCTCAATCGGTGATGTGTACGTGGAGCCCCTGGCAGTGGTCCGGTGTGATTGTACGGTGCTGGTGCTTACATCCATGGTTATGAATAGTAATTAAATAAAGAGGAAATACGTAAATCTAGATAAACATACAGATTTTTGTGGTTCGGTACTAGGCCTACGTACACAAGGGTTTGGGGAGCGGATATTCGACTATAATAAGCTCATTTATAGACTCTCAAAGTCTCTCATTTCTCACTGTACAATGGGAGTTGTAGATCTATTTACTGGAGAAGCGATTCTCTCTAGAGCTCTCAGGTTGAAAAAGCAGTCAAAGAATAACCGAAGGATCAGAATTCCCAAAAACCGTAGGCACCCTGCCCCTTTTATCTGATCCTCTTCATGCGTATACCTCGGCAGTGGTGAGGGATGTCTGCTTTACATGTTTGACCGTCTCTTCCTTTTCCATTTTCTCTTAACACCTCCATTTTCTCATGACACCCTCACCCCCCTAGTCTCTTCATGTCCCCTCTCCCTCTCGCTCATCTTGTCTTCTAGTAATGGCCCCCTTTGATGGGATGAGTCTTGAAAGTCATTTTGTGCCTGGTGTGTTTTAACCCCTCACAGTTAGTTGCCCACGATTCTTAAGGGCAGTTTGTGACCATGAAAATCTTTTAAAGAAATAAAATACGTAATCGAACTGATTTGCCTCCATCCATGGGATTAGGCGGCAAATCGGCTCGACCACATAAGATGCATAAGGTGCATACACGTATTGGTGAGATAAGCAAGAGGTAGGCCCGATCGCACGAAACGCGTAGGGTGCGAGCATGTTGCTAGGCTAGGTAAGTGGGAGGTTGGCATGACCGGGTAAGATGCATACGAAAGTTGGCCTGGTAGTCATCGACTTGCCCGCCTATTTGAACACTTGGGAAGCCGAGCGGTCCCTGACCTTTCCCACCAGCAGACCTTTTATATAAAAAATGGTAAAAAGGGGCGAGCAGTTTGTAAGACTGAACTCACCCTAAATCTTGTTGAAAGGCATCTGTTCTTTTGGCGTCTTTGTTTTCAATGATGTTGGCAAACTTTCCTTTTTCGATGTGAATTGCAGTTAATGTTAGAGTATATTTGTTGTAACCTTCACAAAGTGGTCAAAGAGCCCGTCGATCCTCTGGATTCACTTCAGGCAATTGAGGACCTTAGAGGCACATTAACTCCGGAGGCTCGTTCCCGAAGGTAACCTGCTGGCAACGGTTATGGCACGAGCATAAACACTTAATGTCTGCTGGTGAAGATGCTTTCTCAAAAGATTGGGCCTACACTTTCACTGTGAGGCAAGCCGGGCCACCTTAAGGTTGGACCCGCCTGTCGACCCCAACGGGAAGGTAATTAAAAGATGTCTGACCACACTATGTTGTCTCGAAAGTAATGTCAGGTAATCAAAAAACTTGACCCGCACTTCTCTGTGAGGCAGGCTAGGCCGCCTTAAAGCTGGACCCGCCTGTTGACCCTCACGGGAAGGTAAGTAGAAGATACTGCAATATTCAAACTTGTTAATGCAAATATTTTCCAATCACAAGTCCAAAATAGAAAATCTGAGCTGTCTTGCCGGGATGTGGTGAGGGTCGAAGGCGCTATTCGTTTGCCATTTTGTTACTACAGATGAAGTTTCGCTACTAGAGATCCCACTGGAGATTCCTTTGGTGATGTTCGGACAGTCTATTCTGGATACGCTCCCACCCTTTGACATTGCAGGAAATGGTAAGTTTGGGTAAGGCTGGTGCTAATCTCACACTTGGTAGTAGGAGGGGCTGGGGTAAGTTATTCAAGTAGCCGCGAGGCAGATCCTACTCTCCACTGCGGGGGGGATAAGGTAACCTTTAGGCCTACCTTTCCCCATGGTATCCCGCAAGGAAGTATGTTGTTTGGGCAGTCTGTTACTGAACCCGTTCTTGCCCGTTGATGCTTATGAGGAAGGTAAAAAAATTTTCTTCAGGTAGCTAAGGACTGACCCGCACTCTAGGCCTACATTTCCCTTTCTTGCCATGCGGATAGGTAATTTGGACAACGATGTGGCTGATCTGCTCCTTCACCTTGATGGGGGTCACGAAAACTTATTCGGGCCACCGTGCCGGCTGGTCCTGCTCTCCTGGACGAGGAGGTTGAGCCGCTTGCTCACCTATCATCCTTCGTCGGAAGTTAGGTTGTTCGGATAGTTTGTTCTAGACCCATTCCCGCCCGTTGACATCACAACGAAGGGTAAGTTTGGGTCAGGCTGGCGCTAATCCCACACTTCGTTATAGCAGGGGTCGGAGTAAGTTATTCGGGCAACCACAAGGCTGATTCCGCTTTCCACTGTAGGGGCTAACCCCACACTTCATTGCAGCAGAGGTTAGGGTAATTCATTTGGGGAGCCATGAGGCAGATCTGGCTTTCCACTGCAGGAGGAACAAGGCAAACTTTAGGCCTACCTCTCCTTATGGTATCCCGCAGGGAGGTGAGTTATTCGGGTAGTCTGTTACTGGACCCACTCCCGCCTATTGACGCTTAATGAGGAAGGTAAGTTTTTTTCTTCGGGTGGCCAAGGACCAACCCGCACTCCTCCGTGAAAGGGATAAGACAACCTTTTAGGCCTACCTTTCCAATTTTGCCTCGCTAGGAGGTAAGTTGCTGATGGAGATTTTGCTAATGTAAAGTTCATTAGTGGAGATTTTGTCTTCGGGTGGTCAAGGCCAACTCGCACCTCCGCGAGATGGATAAGGCAACCTTTTAGGCCTACCTTTCCCTTTTTTCCTCGCGGGGAGGTAAGTTGCTACAAGGATCGATCATGTTAGTGAAAAAAAAATCCATGTATGCTTTAAAGGAGATCAACCAGAATATTTTGCCGCCATGACTAATTTTTTCCTTCTTCTCTTCTTTTCTTTTTCTCTTTTTGCTGTTGTTGGCTGTTGTTTGACCTAAGTTGCCCGCTGTTATTTGCCATTTCCTTTCTTCCCAGCCCCTTGTTTTTATTCCCCTTATCTATAAGGCCATATGTATATGTATATATATGCAGTGATATATGACTGAAGACCATTCAAGGTCAATTACCATTATACCTTGACTTAATCTACTCCCACATTTGAAACATTAAAAGACTCACCTTGACAATTTTGGTGCCGGTATCATATGCAGACAACTTCTGTAAATCACACATTGATGGAATTAAGTTCACATTCAGGGGGAAAGAATCTCAAATGTTTCAAATATAAACACAGATATAAACAAACCCATAAACAAACTAGCGACCACACACATATAAACACAAAACCCAATCTCCAAACGGAACTAGAACAAGAAATCAAGCAATATAGGAATGAAAAGAACCCATAAATGTGAAAATAGAAGGCAATATTAGGGGTGGTCGTGGTAGTTGCTTGGCGTGGAATGGTGGCTTGGGAGGAGCACGGTGGCGCTGGGGAGACTTGGTGGACGTGGGCTACGAACAGAGTAAGGGGGAAAGGGAGTCAGACTGCTGGGCTAGGCGCTGGGGAGACTGATGATGGCGTCGACGTGTTGGTGGTGGAGAACGGCGCCCTTAGCGGCTGCGATATAGAGAAAGCCGAGAGAGATAAGGGAGACGCCAGATTCGGGGAGGGCAGAGATTCGGCAGGGGCTTGGGGAAAAGGAGTGGGTGGCCTTCGAGGTGAGGTGGTGTGGTGGGAACGTTGGCGACAGACTGTGCGCGGCGGCATGGGTTGTGTGCAATGAAGGAATTGGAGACAGAGAGGGGCGAGGGGGGAGGGAGAGGGATGGAGGGAAATGAATGGAATAAGAGTGGGACTTTTAATGTTATTAGCTGTTTGTGGCGAGTATATATTACCGCTAATAATATTTTAAGTGGCCGCAAATATTTTACGGCGAAAATTTTTGCCACAAAAATTATCTATTGCGGTGATTTTTGCATTTGACGGACACGAAATTTCGCTACAGTCAAAAAGTGCTTATTGGGGTGGAAAAACTTGCCGCAATAGCTATGAAAGTCGCTGCAAAACCTTACTAGTTAATTTGGTCCTCAGTATTATCCAAACTCGTGCTTTTAAGTCACCGATGAAATTTAAATAGTTGAAAATAATTATTATTTTCATTATTTTTTCTGTGGCGATCAAAAATTCACTGGAAATAGTTTTTTTAGTGATTTTGAAAGCGAAAAAATCACTGAAAAGACCACTTTGCAATTGCAGCGATTAAAAAACCGTCGTAAGAAGTTTTTTAATATGCCGGCAGATATTTTCGTTGCAAAAAATGAATAATCGCTGCAAAAGACCAATTTAGTATTTGCAACGAATATTATCGTCGTAAAAAGTTCAAAAATTGCCGCAAAAGACCAATTTCAAAACTTTATATAAAAAAATTGCAACGATTTTTGCGTTTTGCGGCGATTTTATTTCCAACAGACATAAAATCGTCGCAAAAAGCCTTATTTCTTGTAATGTACAACAAAAAGATCTAAAAAACACAACAACTAATCCATCGTTGTGGAGGATTATGTTGCATGGTATCCTCCTCTATAGATATTGGTGTAGATTCAAGAAGGCATTCTTGGTGATTTGAGCAAAAAGTGTAATAATTCATGGTTTTGAGAGATCAAACATTTTTCTACCAAAATGTGATAAGAGTTTTCTGGTCAGTAGGTATGGAGCCACCTTGTACCTGATGATGTTGTTTTTATGAGGACATAAATTTTATGCATGTGGCGAATTATCAGAGTGCGTAGCAGGAGCGTGATATTTTGGTTGTAATTAGGAGTTCAAATTTTGTGTTGATTTTGAGAAATTAGTCGTGACTTGAATTTTTGAGACGATACTTGCAGTTGGAGACTAATCACTCAGTTGTACCAATTATGTTATTGATGATTAACTTTGGGAGTGACTAATAGGTTACCAATTTGTTGAATACAAGGAAGGTTTGGAAGTTATAGCATAAGAGCTAATTGAGGTTAGCAGTTTATTGTGGGAAGATAATAATCATCGGAAATTACGGACTATTGTAGTAATAATGTTTTATGAAAATGAAGATTTTGGGATTATGTGGCTGTCCTAAGAGAACTAGATGTGAGGTGCTATTGGTAGGCTAATGTGAATATGATGGAATTGCCTATGGGAGTAGACTTGAGGGAGCTTACTCACGTTTGTTTGGGAGTCTTGACAGTATGTTTGCCTCGAGTGTGTTATGGGTTGTATCCTGTATCCTACTTTGGCGTTAATACTTAACCTTACAAATTTCGAGGACGAAATTTTATTTTAAGGGGTGAGGATGTAACACCCCATTTTTTAGTGTATTTTTAATGAAGGAATTATTTTTAATGATTCAGAATTTATTCTCTTGTTTTAAAGTTATTGAATTTTTTATTGGAATATTTTTATGATTTTTAGTTTACGAAAATTATTTTTGAAGTGCTTTCCTTAAATTAATTATTGTTATGTGTTTAAATTTCTTCTCGAATTAAATTAACTTATTATCGGGTTTAATTATTTATTTTCATTTTTATCACTGGAGTTTGAATTATTTTATTTCACTTGCTGTTTTAAAATCGTTTTCGTTGGATCAATTTTGTGACCCAAGATGTGAGGATTGAACCTCATTTCTTTCTCTACATTTTCTCTTTCCTCTTTTCTTTTTCCTTCCTTTTTCTTTTCTCCCTTTCTTTTCTATCTTTTCTTTTTCTTTTCCGGGCTTCCTTCCCGCGCGACCCAGCCACCTCTCTCTCTCTCTCTCTCTCTCTCTCTCTCTCTCTCTCTCTCTCTCTCTCTCTCTCTCTCGCTCTCGTGCGTCATTCTTCGTCCGCCCAGCCTTGCCACGTCGCGCCACCGTGCGTGACACCGCCCGGCGACCACCACCCTCCAATTTCAGCCCCAACCGCGCCGCCGTTAGCCCCCACGTGCCACACGAAGCCGCGGCACCTCTTGTGCTCGCGCGCCATCGTCGCACCACCATTGGCCGCCATTTCTTCACCACATCATCCTCGACCTCCTAGCAACCCATTGGACCCAACCCCACCTCCGAGCCGTCACCAGTGAAGCACATTCATCAACATTTTGGTTTTGGATATTTTTCACTTCAACCACTATTTGCGCTGCCACCCACAGCCAACCACCACCACCACTAGTTTCATCGACATCCCTAAGCCCTACCCTATCAATCTCGGGTCTTCGTTTGCACCCGTTCAAAAGTGAGTTTTTGAGACCCACGGCCACAGTGCATTTGGCACTGTTTTGTTGCTGTGTTGCCGCTTCTAGCACCTCCATGATCTTTCAAAAATTACATTATAGCACTGTAAGTATTTTCCAAATAACTTTTGAGATTTAAATGTATTTTAGAGCTAACTCATATTTACTGTGAATTGGTTGGTTGTGCCAGACTGAGTCTGAGGAGTAAGGGGGGTCGTTTGGATTGGATTATGGAGTTGTTTGAGTGATTGGTTTATGATGTGAGATTTATTGACAGTTTCGGGTTTAAATATTGGTGTTTTGAGTTTGACTTTGGTTATGGTGGATATTGATGATTTTAGAAAGTGATGATATATTTTTAGAATTATGTGGGTTTTAAGTTTCGAGGAATTAAAATAGGTTATTTTTGAAGTTTAGGCTTAAATATCGAAATACGGGATTGATTGGAAACTTACGAAAATTACGTGATTATCTTTATAGGTGACGATTTATAGTCGACTTGACATATCTGAGGAAAATTCTAGAAAAGTTAAGTTGTCCAGGTAAGACTTAACCTCAATATATAAAAAAAAAAAAAATGTGCATGTTGTTTTAAAAAGAAAAAGTGAAAAACAACCTCAATATATGTTTTGCATTCCATCATGAGATACATATGAAATAGAAAAGAAATGTTTTTGACATGAAATGTGTAGACATGAGCAATATTTGACATGTTTATGAAATATGCAAAAGAGCGAATATGATATCATTGAGATTTTTATGCATGTGATATGAAATGATTTTGATCTGTTTTTGATCAAATGGAAATGATATGAATATATTTCGCACGTGTTTTGATATGATATGAATATGATAAAACTTTGGCATACTTATATGTTCTGAATATGGTTCTGAGATGATGATACTGGTTCATGTGATATGGTTGGTACCACCATGATATGATAGAGTGCATCCACTTTGGAAACAAAGTGGTCTTTTTACGTGTTCTTTCCTGTGTGCACACTCGGGGCTCCGAGATTGAAAAAGGAGAAGTTCACCACATGATACTGCCTGGTTTGGCCACCAGGGATAGCACAACCCTACCATGGGGGTTAAACATGGTATATGATATGATATGATAAGATGAAGATGTTCTGTTATGCTATGCGAAAGCGTTTTAGAATATGAAAGGAATCCTTAAATATGAATTGTTGATTTTGAGTATGAAAAGATTGAAAAGTCGCTCTGATTCTATGATAACACATTTTTCTGAGATCTGCATATAAAAATAAAATGGTTTTGTTTCTGCATGCTGAACTTTCTGAAAAGACTCATGTTTACAAACTAGTATATGTTCTCTGCTTACTGAGTTGTTGATAACTCACCCCTTATCTTCAGTTGTTGATAACTCACCCCTTATCTTCAGATTATTTGAATGTTTCAGTTGAGGATCAAGGATATGGAGCATGGGTGAGAAGAGTTAAGAATGATGGTTTAAGCATAAAAGGTTTATATGGGTATTGAGGATTTTCATTCAGTAAGCTTGTTGTGCTCTGATGATGTGATTTGTTGGGAGATTGATATTTATATTAAGATTTTGTATTGTCTTAGAATAGTTATTCTGGAGTAATTAATGTAAATATATCAGTATTTTGTGCGATAGAGAAAAATTGGAGTATGTACTATATGGAAGGAAAATGATTTTTAAGTGACATGAGTTAACTCTCCGGACCCTCAGGGACGAGGCGTTACACTAATGGATATAAAAACCAATCAATAATTCAATACAGTGTAATGAGCTAGTGCAAAAATACATTTAAATCACAAGAGTTCTTTGAAAAATACTTGCAGTGCTATATAATAATTTCTGGAGGATCACGGAGATGCAAGAAGCGGCAACGCAGCAACAAAATAGTGCCAAATGCACTGTGGCCGTGGGTCTCAAAGACCCACTTTTGAACGGGTGCAAACGAAGACCCGAGATTGATAGGGTAGGGCCTAGGGATGTCGGTGAAGCTAGCAGTGGTGGTGGTTGGCCGTGGGTGGCGGCGCAAAGGGTGGTTGAAGTTCAAAAATTCCCAAAACGAAAATGGGGTTGGTTGTGCTTCACCGGTGACGGATCGGAGCTGGGGTTGGGTCCATTGGGTTGTTAGGAGGTGGAGGATGAAGTGGTGAAGAAATGGTGGCCGGTGGTGGCGCGACGGCGGCGCAGCGGCGCAACGAGTGCCACGGCTTTAAGTTGCTCGTGGGGGCTATCGGCGGCGATGGAGGAGCTGGAAATGGAGGGGGAGTGTCGCCAGCAGGTGGGGAAGCTGAAGGGGTGGGCGGTGTCATGCACGGCGGCGTGAGGCAGCGAGGCTGAGGGAGAAGAGATCGACGCACAGGAAAGAAAAGAGAGAGGTCGCGTGAGGGAGAAGCCAGGGAAGAAAAGAAAAAAGAAAGAAAGGAAAAGAAGAAAAGAAGAAAAAGAAAAGAGGAAAGAGAAAATGTAGGGAAAGAAATGAGGTACAATCCTCACATCTTGGGTCACAAAAATGATCCAACGGAAATGATTTTAAAATAGCAAGTGAAATAAAATAATTCAAACGTAATGATTAAAATGAAAATAAATAATTAAATCCCACATTAAACTACTATAAAATAAAGAGCAATTTAAATAATGAACAATAATTAATAGCAATAAAACACATTGACTTAACAATTAAAAATCTTATAATAATATCACGTAAATCATCTAAAATTTTAAAACAAGAAAGATCATAATCTTAATAAATGTAATAATTTACCTAGTCAAAATACACGTAAATACGGGGTATCACATCCTCCCCCCCTTAAAATAAAATTTCGTCCTCAAAATTTGTAAGGTCAAATATTAACGCCAAAGCAGGATACAAGATACAACCCATAACACACTCGAGGCAAACATACCATCAAGACTCCCAAACAGACATGAGTAATGCTCCCTCAAGTCTACTTCCATAGGCAATTCCATCATATTCGCATTAGCCTCCCAATGGCACCTCACATCTAGTTCTCCTAGGACAGCCACGTAATCCAAAATCTTCATTTTCATAAAACATTATTACTACAATACTCCGTAATTTTCGATGATTATTATCTTCCCACAATAAACTTCTAACCTCAATTAGCTCTTATGCTATAACTTCCAAACCTTCCTTGTATTCAACAAGTTGGTAACCTATTAGTCACTCCCAAAGTTAAACATCAATAAGCATTTCCATCATCCAGACCTATTCCCTCAAATCAGCAAGAACCATATCCTAAATCTGCACCACCGAAAGTTTAATCTCTAATTACAAGTATCATCTCAAATTTTCAAATCACCAATATTCCCTTAAGATCAACACAAAGTTTGAATCCTTAATTATATCACAACATAATACCATTGAGTACAAGGTAGCTCAACACCTACTAACCAAAAAACTCTCACCACATTAGGTTGAAAATTCTTGATCTCCCAAAACCATGAATTATTACACATTTTTCTCAAACACACCAAGAATTCATTCCTGAATCTGCACCAACTATTATCCATAAATTCGATATGGACCAAATCCAAAAACCTGTGGCTATAACTTCGAACTAATAACAATCATTATCCAAACTAGATCAATACCTTCAATCCTCAAAGAAATGTTCCCTTTGAAAATCCCTATACCAATAACTCAACTCTGATCAATCTCATTTTAATGGTTATAGACTAATCAGTTTCCAAAATTAATCAAGCTAGCACACCAAGCCTGCATAATTAAAAACTTAAATCTTAATACAAATCAGCCCTTCAAATCTGCAATTCTAAAACCTTAAAACCTTAACTTATATAAGAATCACTTTTTAAATCTATAAAATTGACAAGCTTATATCCAATAATAAAACTATCAACTCCTGAAGCTTTCAAAATCTAAAACATTAAATGATAACAAATCATTTCCTAAAGTCTGCAAAACCTTAAACCTTTGGTGAAATTCTCATAAATCTACCCTTAAAAGTTTGTTGAACTTACAACCACCTATTCTAAAGCCTCATGTCAAATCTCCACGAAATCTAAAACCTCAATTATCCTACTCACCAAAGAGATCACCCAAACCAAACCGTTCCCCTCATGCCTCAAGATTACAAAAGCAAACCAAGTCGATAAAAGTTCAAGCCTACTACACTAAATATTTATACCTAACAATGGCATTCTTGATCGTACCATCTTCCTGCCATAGTGTAACCCTTAACCCCACATTCAACTCAAAACAAATTAAAATAAAACTATAGCAAAAATAAATTTAAAAATACATGAAGATAACTGAAATAAAATAGAGTAAAACCAACAAAATATAAAAACATACAATAAATTAAAACCATTAAAATAACATACTTCAAACAAAATAATTTCAAATCACAACTTTAAAACTTTCTGGTATTGCACTTACAGGACATGTGGTTTTACCCAGAGTCGAACTGTTCTGATACCACCTGTGATGCCCCGACTCCCACGTACAGGAACGTGAGAATCGTGATGTCGGGATGATGACAGCATGGGTCACGCATCCCAACGAAATGTGCTCAAGTGTGTGCGACATGCAAAAGTGCACAACAAAAGTCGCAGCCGATAATATAAATAAGTCAACTAAGTACCAAAATTGTTTAATACAAATATTCAAAAAACATTACCTTTAAAAGTTATACAGTCGTCCCAACATATATTGCAAACGGAAAATACATAAATAAGGGATAAAATGAATCTTGACACACGAGAGCAATCCCAGATCGCTCTTCCAACGGAGCCAACCCCTAAGGCTCGACATCGTCATCTGCATCAAAATCTGCGATACCATAAAATGATACCGCAGGTAAGTAAAAATCCAAACAACCCTAGAGATAAAAATGAATTAAAGCAACCAACTAACAGATCCCAAAACCTCATTTTCCCCGAAAACGAGTATTTTTCCAACACATGCTAAAAATCCCATTTTTAGCCAAAACGTAAAATCCAACATTTTTCCAGAAAATGATTTACACAAAAACCCAACCATTTATTGGACATTGTGGGCGGGAATCACAGGCAGGACTATACCACCATCCCTGCTTACTACCATCCTTACAGTCTGCACCATAGGCGGGAATTACAAGCAGGACACAACCACCATCCCTACCGCGTGCACCGTAGGCAGGAATCGCAGGCGGGACTTTACCACCATCCCTACCGTGTGCACCTTAGGCAGAAATTACAAGCAGGACACAACCACCATCCCTGCTTACCACCATCCCTACCGCGTGCACCGTAGGCGGGAATCGCAGGCAGGACTTTACCACCATCCCTGCTTTCCACCATTCCTACAGTTCCTTTCCACACAATGAATACCTATTAGAGCACTATAGGCAGGAATCATAGGCGGGAGTATATCACCATCCCTGCTTACCACCATCCCTACCGCATGCACCGTAGGCGAGAATCACAGGTGGGACACAACCACCATCCCTACCGCGTGCACCGTAGGTGGGAATCGCAGGCTGGACTCTACCACCATCCCTACAGTCTCTTTCCCTTTTTCTCAAACCAGTCAATCCAAACATTTCAAACATACTCAAAATCATTTCTTACATGAAAACCCAGTTTTCAAATAAACACGTGAACATGCATGCAATCATGTAAAAACCTAGTTTTCAGTTACAAACATGAACATGCGTGCAAATAAAATGAACACAACATGACAACAATAACCAACAACCAACAATGTCAACACAATCCAATCACACAAACAATCTTCCTCCACTAATCCATCCGACCCCCGTACTCCTCGGACTCAGTCTGGAAAAACCAATCAATAATTCAATACAATGTAATGAGTTAGTGTAAAAATACATTTAAATCACAAGAGTTCTTTGGAAAATACTTACAGTGCTATATAATAATTTCCGGAGGTGCAAGAAGCTGCAACGCAGCAACAAAACAGTGCCAAATGCACTATTGCCGTGGGTCTCAAAGGCCCACTTTTGAATGGATGCAAACGAAGAGCCGAGATTGATAGGGTAGGGCTTAGGGATGTCGGTGAAGCTAGTGGTGGTGGTGGTTGGCCGTGGGTGGCGACGCAAAGGGTGGTTGAATTGCAAAAATACCCAAAACGAAAATGGGGTTGGTTGTGCATCACCGGTGACGGATCGGAGCTGGGGTTGGGTCCATTGGGTTGTTAGGAGGTGGAAGATGAAGTGGTGAAGAAATGGTGGCCGGTGGTGGCGCGACGGCGGCGCAGCGGCGCAACGAGTGCCACGGCTTTAAGCTGCTCATGGGGGCTATAGGTGGCGATGGAGGAGCTGGAAATGGAAGGGGAGTGTCGCCGGTAGGTGGGGAAGCTGAAGGGGTGGGCGGCGGGGCTGGGGGAGAAGAGATCGACTCTCGGGAGAGAAAAGAGAGGGGTCGCGCGCGGGAGAAGCCAGGGAATAAAAGAAAAAAGAAAGAAAGGAAAAGAAGAAAAATAAAAGAGGAAAGAGAAAATATAAGGAAAGAAATGAGGTACAATCCTCACATCTTGGGTCACAAAAATGATCCAACAGAAACGATTTTAAAATAGCAAGTGAAATAAAATAATTCAAATGTAATGATTAAAATGAAAATAAATAATTAAATCCCACAATAGACTAATTTAAAATAAAGAGCAATTTAAATAATGAACAATAATTAATAGCAAGAAAACAAATTGAATTAACAATTAAAAATCTTATAATAATATCACGTAAATCATCTAAAATTTTAAAACAAGAAAGATCATAATCTTAATAAATGTAATAGTTTACCTAGTCAAAATACACGTAAATACGGGGTATCACATCTTCTTCTTTGGAATTAATGTTATAAAAGTATGGTTTAAAGAAGATGGAAAAGACCCAGTATTTAAAGCATCTAAAACAACATGAGTAACCGAATTACCAACAAGATGTCAATACTTTTGGAAGAACAATGGAGCCATACCATCAGGTCTTGGGGCTTTGGCTGGATCCATCTAGTTCAGAGCCTCCTGAACTTCAGCCTCTATATACCACTTAGAAAAGTCATCATTCATAGCATTTGAAACCCTTCCTACCAGTGCATCCAGAAAATCCATTGGGCCTCTATGATATGCAGTTGAAAACAGCTGCTAAAAGTACTCAGTAATTAAACCATCCCTCAACTCCCCTTCCTGCCATTCACCCTCATCATTTTTCAATTTTCCAACCAAATTCTTCTTCCTTCTATAAGAAGCCTTTATATGGAAAACTTCAAATTTTTGTCCCCCTCTCTAAGCCAAAGTGCCTTAGACCTCTGCCTCCACATAACTTCATCCCACTCTAGCCACCTCTGAATATCATCCCTGATAACCTGCTGTTCAGCCCTTCTTAAACTCATTCAATCACTTTCTTGCAATTGCTTTAATTGAAACTTAGCTTGTTTTAGTTTCTTATGCACATGGCGAAAGCTAGACCGATTACACACTTGAAGCCTTTGCCCACAATCTGAGATCTTATTCATCAAATCCCATAAAGTTGTTGTCAGTGCCCCTCCTCCAGGTATCTTCCACAATATTATCACAACCCTTCTCTCCTAACCACATGGATTCAAACCTGAACAACTTCTCCCTTCTACTCGCCACAGCAGGTACTTATAAATACAAACAAATGGGTATATGATCCGAATAAGCAGCGCCTTCATGTATGACTCTCGCTTGTGAAAATCGAGTCCACCATTGTCGGTTCCCAAAAATTCTATCCAGTCGTACACTAATACTCAAGCAAGACTCCCTCCCATTACACCAGGTATATTTGGGACCACTAAAACTAATATCCCTCAATAAACAATCATTAACAACCTTTCGAAAATCTAGCATCTGTCTTTCGAGTCTATCTCGGCCTCCCCACTTCTCATGCTGATAGAGGATTTCATTAAAATCCCCAAACACCAACCATGCCTCATCATTCTGTCTACACAAGGAACAAATCAAATCCCACGTCCTATGTCTAAGGCTATGATCCAGATGCCCATAAACCCCCGTAAGAAAGAACGTATCCGTACTAATTCCATCCATCATAACACATGTATCAATAAGGAATTTTGAGTAATTCAGAATCTTTAAATGAACATTCCTTCCCCACAACATCGCAATACCACCACTCCATACCTCACTACTCATTGCCAAACAGTTACTAATTCCAAGCTTAAACTTACAATAATCAAAATCACGCACATGTAACCTGGTTTCCTGAAGAAACACAATATCGAGAGCTTCCTTCTTGATAAGATCGCGAAGGGTCCAAATGCTGCGTGGGTTCCCCAGCTCCCGGACATTCCAACTTAGGAGTTTCATGGCTCTCGGCGGTGTTGATCGTCAGCCATCGCCGATACGGAAGTTTGGGTCTCCACAAATAGATTTGATGAGTGAATACTAGCCCTTCAAATTTAAAGAAACCCATCCATTTTCTGTAGCTCAAAATTTCACACTTATCTCTTTGGCTAATCCAATGCAGCCCTATTTTGATGATATTTATCATATTTTGCATTTGGCTAGGATTTTGATGAAGCTAATGCCAATGCTCTAATACATGTAGATCTAAAGAACAAAAAAATTATGGTAAGACCATTACACAAATTTATAGTCGGACTTGTACCAAGATTTCAAAATATGTTCAAACTTGTAAGGATTCAAAAAGGAAATTTATAAGAAAGAAGCAGACAGATGGAGAGGTAAAATGTAATAGATCTACATGTATCAAATATGAGAAGAAATATTGGATCGTACAGCCGTTGATCACCTAGAACACATAGGCGTGGTAAAATGTATATTCATAAATCTATTTAAAAAATTTGATACATTACTTTTTTACATGATCTTTTCATCATTCCAGGAGCATCTACCATATTTAGAACACATGTCAACTAAAGTTTCCGAGAGAGAATGAATTATCTATTTAGGCGCATAAATAAAACAACATGGACAACTGCGTCAAAACAAGCTCAACACCCTCTCTATCAGTCTTGTAACTAAAGCAACAACATAAACGTTCCAAATCTTTTCTTGTGAAACATTCAATATTGTAAATATATGCCTAAATACAACACTGACTTGTATATAAACTCAATGTTTCTTTTCTACATTTATTATGTGTTTTACTTAACTTTTGTAAATTTATGACCTCTTCTAAATCTGTTTGAATTTTTTTATTTTCCTTCACATTTACCTCTTCCTGATAAAGAACTGCCAAAACTTTATTACTTTAACGACAATCCAGAAAAGGGAATGTTCGGCTCCAAGATATTAGAAGGGTGGTTTATTGGGCTCCTCCTCCAATTGGGTATTTAAAGATGAATGTTGATGGTGCTACTTTGTTTTATCAACAGAAAGCTGGTATTGGTGTCCTTCTCAGAGATGATAAGGGCAATGTGGTTGTGGCATGCAGTAAAGTGGAAAGGGAAGTTCTCTCTTCAGAGTTTATTGAAGCAATTGCCATGTTGAGAGGTCTACAGCTGTGTGCTCAGTGGGGGGTGCCGAATTTGCTGCTTGAGATAGATTGTTTGACTCTTGTAAATGCTTTGTAGGATGGTTCAAATTTTTTAACAGACTTTCATTATTTGCTTAGAGATATCAGAAGGTTAAGTGATATTCAGATTTCTTATGTTGATAGATTGGGCAACTCAGTAGCTCATCTACTAGCAAGATATGCATAGGGGATTGATGATAGTGAAATGTGGTGGGAGGGGTGTCTTTCTTTTGTATCTTAAGCTGTTTGGCTTGATAGAAGCAATATTTTGTAAGGATAATTGTTTGGTGATTCAATGAAATCTTTGATTATATATATATATAAAAAAAAGGAATACGGAATTTTCTTAAATTTTATATAACTTTTTTTTTTTTTTTATAAAACAAACATCTTCATTTGAGATCAACAATTACAAACATTTATCAACCCAAATGACTTAAGAAAGAAAGTCTGGAATATAATCCCACCACATCTCAATACTTCACCTTCAATTTTACTAGCAACCATTACCATATTTCCTTATGCATCTCTAAGAATTACACCTACCCCAAGTTTTTGAATATCTCCAAACATAGACCCATCTATGTTGAGTTTGAGCACACCTGCTGGAGGAGGCTTCCAAGTTAGGTGATTTCTGAGTAGAAATTGTGATTTTTTTTTTTTTAGAAAAAAGTTAGGGTCACCTGTATACTAGTGACCCCTCCCCAATTTTATTAATAACCCTCACTTGTGGCGGAGGAAAACCGTAGTTACAAAGACAAGCATCTGGGGTACAAATGATAAACCCAGCATGCGGGAAACACCTAGCCAGAAAAAAACTAACAAAAACAAGAAAATAAACGAAAAACACCAAATTCTCGAAACTAACTAAAACGCAAAGACGGTAAACCGGAATAATCCATACGGATAAGACCACGCAATGCACGGGGAGTCTCCATTAATTGCGAAACTGCTAAGTCTTTACCAGAAGCTCCATATTTGGCTAACCAAGCAGCAACTTTATTTCCCTCTCTAAAAACATGGTGTATTGAGCAGGTCATGGAGGCCATAATGTCGATAATTTCCTCCCAGAAATCCTCCAGATACCACACCCCACAACTCTTACTCCTCCACCAGGATATAACATTCATAGAATCAAGTTCGATATGCACAAAATTAAGAGATAAAGATTTACAAACCTGGAGCCCATGAAGAAGAGCTAGAAGTTCTGCCCGATTATTAGAACCTATGCCAATGAATGTGGAAAAAGCATGAATTAGTTTTCCATGATTATTTCTAATGATCCCACCTATCCTTGAGGCACCAGGGTTACCAAAAATGCTGCCATATGTGTTAAGCTTGACCCATCCCGCCGAAGGACGATGCCAGGTGATAGTTTTGCAACGCCGAATTGGGATAAGAACGGCCTGGACATTCAAACTTTTCAACACTTGCAAATCAAAACTGGAAATGTGAGAACTAGCATGCATATCACGGCGTATAAGACTAATCCACCGACGAACAGAATGAATAATTTTGGAGACAGATTCAAAGCGACCCTCCATACGCGCCAAACAGCGCCTCTGCCAGATTCTCCAAGTTATAATCACCGGGAGAATTCCCAGAATAATGCCAACTTGAGATGTAAGATTTGAGCGACGAAACCACCTCTTCACTGTATCTTTCCAATTTTGGCCTATCGGGATCCCAAGATAAGCCCCAAAATAGCGCCAAGTATTATTAGCAATATCACCTGCAAAAAGAACATGATTTTGGTCCTCAAAGTGACCATTAGCATAACAATCTCAACGAGAGGTAATAGGGATGCCAATACGACGAAGATGATGATTGACACTAAGGGCCATATACCAAGCTTTCCACATAAGAGAAGACATTTTAAGAAGGAGGCTCTTATGCCAAATCCAGGAGTGACCCTCAATAGTATCACTTCTAATGCGGACACAATCCCAAGCCGACTTAGTAGAAAACAGACCATTATCATTTTTAGTCCAAATCAGAACATCCATACCTGGCTTAGCCTTGCAAAGATCCTCTAAAATGTCATCAATTTGATCCGGCCCCACTAACTGACGAATAAAATCAACATCCCAATCATTATTTAATTTACAATCCTTCACGTGAAGATTGGGATGCCCCACTATATTCATATCATTGCTTAAATGACCTCTGTCTCTCCATTTATCATACCAGAAAAAAACCTTACCATCCTTCAGACGCCATTTAGAATTATCCAAGACCAAAGGAAGAGATTTAGCAATCATTTTCCAGAACTTAGTACCCTTAGTAGGATCAACCAGGGCCCAAGGTTTCAAACCCACATATTTAGTAGGATCAATGCCTACCCGAAACACACCAACCCGAAATACTCACCACGCACAACACCCAGACTCACAAAACGCAACCCAACCTCACGGCCAAAACAGAAGCTGCAGGAAAAGAGATTAAATCAAACCAAAAACTAAGGAGCAGATTCAGCACAGTTTCAGTAGATGAAACCGAAACCTAAAGGGATGAGAAGGAAAACACTTACCAGTCGAAAAATGGAGGAATGAGAGGTATTGCTCGCTGACTTGCAGAGGAAGAACAGAAACGTAAAAACAAAGGAGAGAAACAGAGATGCAGCAGACGGCAACTCACTAGAATAAGATGCAGTGCAAGAGAGAAACCGAAGCAATGAGGAAGTCTAGGGCATGGGATTCGGAACCTCAAACTAATGCCAACAACTGGAAATAAAGATGAAACCAAAAAGAAAAGAGAGACGTGCGCGAGAGAGGTGCGGGAGAAACTGAAACTGCGGAAGAGAAGGGAGAAAGAAACGGAAAACAGAGGAGATATTCATACCTCCCAAAATGATGCCGCTCGGTGGTCTCACTAGACATTAAAATGGCTGGGCCATTTTCACGCACTGATCCGGCCACTGCTGAAGAAACTGGGCCTTACATCCTCCCACATAAGTTTTCTCTCATACATACTACATTTAGCATAGATGATAGTTAATAAAAACTGAAAAGACCCAGTGTTGACCTGAAGCGAGACAAACTGCAAGTTGGATCTCACCACTTGAATATCAAGAGAATTAGCCCAAAAAAGCCAGATTTTACCACCAACATCCACATTAGAAGAAAAGGAATCAAACTGAAGATAATGCTGCAATCGGATGGCTTTGTCCACATTTTGAAAAGGTTCTAGAACCGCAACCAGTTGAGGTTTGAACTTGGAAACTAAATTCTTTAATCTGCGACGAGAGGTACCAATGCCACGGACGTTCCAAACAATTATAGAATTATTCATAAAGATAACGTAGAGGGACGGGCGATGACCCGAGTGGAGCTTCTAACTTTCTCAAAATTTTTTTTCTTATATTTTTTCTTAACCTGTTTATCTTCAGATTCCGAATGGTACTCCTTATAAAGAGGTAACACATCTGGAGGGATATTAGGGTCCGACTCAGAAACAATATCTTCAGGGTAATTGCCAAGATTTTCCTTGATACTTTCAGTAGCTAAACTTTGTTCATTATCCTCAATAGTAATGAAAGCAAAGTCCTCTAATATCAGGGGAGGGAGCGATTCAACATTAAACGAGAAAATATCATTTTGGTTCAGAAGGGTACCTGCAACCTCAGAAGACGCTAGCACTTCTCTATTACGATGAGCATTGAACTCCATATTATTCCCCAGGCCAGAGTAAATTTCCAACTTGTTACCAGGTTGTTCCAGACTAGCATCTGAATTCAGTAACGCACCAGTTGTATTAACGAACTCAGTCTCAGGAGAACTAGAAACTGGAATCTCACCACCCTTTTTATTATCAAAACTAGGTCCACCAGATTCATGTTCCCCTGTCATACGTTCATGATCGTGACCCCCATGTTGAGTTTTTACAGCATCCTCACACGGCGCTACGGGGTTCAGCAGCCTCTGTTTCGGGAGGGATAAACAGAGGATTATTTATCTCACCATCCTCTTTCTGAGATGAACTGTTTCCACCCGGTTCATTATTTTCTTTGTTCCGTCCCCAGTTTCGTTCCTCCTGCTTTGGTTTTCCTGCTCGACAGGTCTTAGAATTATGTCCCTGCACTCTGCACTTACCACAATACGCCGGCAACGTCTCAAAAATAATATCTTGTTTTCTACTAGTAGCCAGACCAGGAATACCAATCCAGAAATACGAAATCGGCTCCTTAGCAGCATCCATCTCCAAGCAAAGACGAGCTCCATCAGTTCGGGTCACACAATGCGTGGAATTATCCCTGCATATGAATCGACCAAGCGGAGCAATGAAGATTCGAAGGAAAGATTCTTGATAAAAATTGGGAGGTAATCCGGGAAGAAGGATCCACACCGGAACATTAGAAGGTTCATGTTCCTCGTTGAAATCAGGAGACCAGTGGAACGCACGGTAAGCCACTCCATTAACTTCACAAGATTCACGGGACAGGGCTTTCACAAAGTCTGCTTCCGTAGCCAATCTGATGAAGGCGTTTCGGGGCAATTTCATAGAGGAGACCATCGGGGTAGATGACAGACCCCACCGACTGGCGATGAAGGCACGAATAGCATCCAGAGAGGGGCGTTGGCGGAGGAACTTGATCACAATCGAAAAGCGGAAAGGTTCCGCAGATCTGTTGATTTCTTCCTTTGAGAATTGGAAAAAAATTTCACCGTCCATTACTTTAGGAACACGACGGGCAACTGTGATTTCAGGTAGGGGTTGCGGCGCCGCAACAGCCATTTCGGCGAACGATGGACGGCCAGAAGAATGGCCATCCACGGCTGCCATGCAGCCACAGCAAACAAGGAAACGGAAACCCTAGCAGAGCACGTAAAGGGCAATTTCGTCCGTGACAAAATGAGTAGAACTTGTGATTTTATAGAAACTGCTTTGAAATTGTGCACTAAGCCCAAGGCATGATTGGACACTTGGCTAGAACTTAACCTGATCTTGTCAAATTCCAACTTATTTCTCCTATACCAGAACCCCCACGCAAGACTGAGAAATAGAGCCAAATTGTTGGAATCCTTACCCTCGATGAATTGCATAGCCAGATCAATAACATTTTGCATAGCCAAATTTTTCCTGAACACCGATAGAAATATTTTTGTTTTAAAAAAAGAAAATCACCTTCAATATCTAAATTATGATATTCCATTTAATACCAATATCAAAGGTAATATCATATATAAAATCGACAAATGTGAGTACGTAGTCATCATGTGCTACAAATATAGGCAATTGACAATTAGTTGTGCTCTTCTGCTAAAACACTCTTGCTATAATATTTATGAGAGAGGATATCGCATTATTTGTCGACATCCATTGATCGTCGACAATCTTAAACTACGTACACTTTACTAGAAGTGGAACCTAGCTCGCTATCAAGAATTAGGACCCATGCATATTGCTTATTCTCTTACATGTATACCTTAGCCTAACAACAAACACTGCTTAACCTCTCTTATAAGTCTGATCTCTCTAGTTCTGATCCTTGACATGGAACTCTGCGTAGGGCTTCTTAGTTTCTAGAGAGAGCAAGGTGCACCCCAGGATCATGGTGAGTGCATGAACAACTGTAGAGGATGGAGTTGTTAATGCTCTGCACATTGCTGTTCACGAATGCCTTCATGGGCATTGAACTTGGCACTTTTCCGTTATGACTTTTATTCTTCTTCAGATTCCCCACGGCCTCATCGCTACTAGTGCTTTCCCTGTCATTGCCATGGCTTTTTGTCTTGGGATTTTCATTCTTGTGAACAACTTCATGTTTCTTTGAGGACTGGATTTGTTTCATGACGGCGCCTTTGTTTTCTCCTGCAATTGTTATAACCCTCATACCGACTTTCTCTAAATTCAAAATATTTTTGCAACTACTTTTCACCATCTCCTTGGTTTCATTTTCTTTTGAAACTTCTTCCTTTCCAATGGTCTTGAGCCGAACCACCACATCTTTCTGCTGGACCTCCATTTGGATCTTCTACTCAAGCTCACCCTGCGACTTCAATTGGGAAGGCAAAATGGTCAAAGCAGATGGTGGTGGAGCCGTGGGCTTGGGCTTAGGGGATTGAGGTAAGGTTTGAACAATAGGCTCAATGGTTTTCGGAGGTTCTGGTGCTAGCGGGGCAGTACCTCTGGCTGCTGGACTAACAACCGCAGATGGTCGTGGCGTGGGTTCTTGAGATTGAGGTTGTTGAAACGTCCCGGCCAGTGGCCTTATTGATGCAGGCCTAACCATTGGTGGGCGTGGCTCTGGAGCAGGGGCAGGGTTCGGGATTGGATCAACTGGGTCGGTTGGGCGAGCTAATATTGTAGGTAAACGGAACAAAGGACGAGGGCGGGAGGCCTGGGTCTCCATTATTAAGATGATTTGTGCAGAACAGAGTCAAAGAGAAGAACAACGAAACAAGCTGAAACCTTGGAATGGGCACAGAGATAGATGTCTCGCAAGTGCTGTTATTTATAATTCAAGGCAGATAGAGCTTTCCTCATTATGGTATCTTTATTTATTAATGTACAGATGTCCTCTTAATTCCAAAGGGTGATGCTAATGGGCCGCCGGCTAGTTCCTCTTCTTTTTAAAGAAAAGAAAAAGAAAAGATTATTTTGTAAATATATTAATTTTTTTAAAATTAAATAAATTCATTTGTAGAAATTTTTTTAAATATTTAAAAAAATTATACAAATTCATTAGTAGTAATTTTTTCTAAATATTTTTAAAAAATTAAAATACTCAAAAAGAAGGCAAATTCAGGACAAATTAGCATTTTCTTAATTCAAATGCTCGAAAAGAAGATAGCGAAGGAATTAGCTCTTTTTGGTCATCTCACTATATATATATTCTTAAGGTACGTACGTATTTAGTTTCACACCGATATTATAAGTCAACTCGATCGCAGAATAAAAATATTTTTATCCTACGAGGTGTCAAAAAGAAGTGGAAAACTTCTTCATTTCAGTTCACTGAATACTTACTGATCTGCGTTCCCAAACAAAAGAAGCTCGGAAAGAAACGGCCGCCTTGTCCCCTGTATCGTTGATAGCCTCATAGATTAGTAGACCAACGCTTGCAGGGCACCGAATATTTTGCTGATCAATACCATGCATGCACGTACCTTATCTTTATAATACAATGAATGATGGCTAATAATTCTAATTAATTAGACACTGAGATTTTGAAACAAATGATTGTTTTGCAGCTAAATTTTGATTTATGCTTGATAGAATTAATTATTCCTTGTTTTCATTCGTCAACTAATTAGTTAACTAATGATCAAAGGGTACTCGTAAAATTATGTGATATTACCTTACGTCTAGAATGAGGTCTTGCATGGGATGAAAACTTGATGAGTCACTAGCCTTTTAATTAGAAGCAATAAAATCAATTATTACGTAGTTTTTTCGAAATAATACACTACAACATATAAGGTTTTTTGGGAAGACAATTTTTGTCTCAAAAAATTGATATTTCACCCCAAAATACTTCTTGGAAAGGGAGAAAAAAAAAGCGTCCGAATGTCATTCCAATAACGGTGTCCCAAAAATCTCTTCCCTTCCTTATTTGCCAGTAACCTTGGAAGTTTGTTTTCATGCAAGGGCCTTTTTCCCTCTCTCTGTTTTAGCCTAACCGAGTAGAGGCGCCTCTCCTACCACGGTATAGGTTGGTTCTAGGTAGTGGTTTCCCTGCTACTGTTTTGGGTGGTTTGGTGGGGCGGTGCTAGGTAGCGGCTTTTCTCTGATACTGTTTTAGGGTGGATTGGCGAGGTGGTGCTGGGTAGAGGTGTCTTTACCGACTGTAGTGTGGGGTGTTTTCTTGCCCTCTCTGAGCGAGATCGCGTCGGGTGTTCTCCGATCAAAGAGGAATGGAGGAAGTTTTGAGTAGCATGCGTGGGATGGTGGACAAAGTCAGTTGAATCAACAGAGTTGTGCAGGTCGTGGTTTGTCAAAGGATAAGGATGTTGCGAGAAATGAGGGCTCAGTTGCGGATTTAGAGGCAGTAAATGCAGACCAGCTATATGGCAAACCACTGAGACGAGGGATGAGGAATTTTCGGTTAGAAACTCAAAGAGAAGGGACTCACTTTCTCTGGAAGAGGGGGACATTAGAGCTTCGAAGAGACAATCTTTGACCTTACCCCAGGGTTTGGGCAAGGATGTGGTGACAAAGGTAGCGGCGGTGGCTGAGGATCAGCCCCGCCGAGAATTATGAGGTGCTTAAGCTGGAATCTTCGTGGGCTTGGGAACCCACGAGGATTGCACACACTTCTTAATCTTATCAAGAAGGAAGTTCCCGAAATAGTCTTCCTGCAAGAAACAAAGGTTAACTCTAGTTTTATGGCGAGATGTAAGGTCAAGTTGGGTTTTACTGGCTGTTTAATAGTGGATTGTCAAGGTAGCAGTGGCGGATTGGCTCTCTTGTGGAAACCTGAGGTAAATTTACAAATCATAAACTACTCTTCCCATCATATTCATGCTCTGATTAAAGGTGAGGGGGTACATGAGAGGGATTGGGTGTTCTCTGGTATTTATGGTCACTCTGTCCCGGCTAGTAGACATGAAACTTGGGGATTATTGCGTCATTTGTGTCGTTTAACTAGTTGCCCATGGTTACTTATGGGCGATTTCAATGAGATTTTAGAGCCTAACGAAAAAGGGGCGGCAATAGGAGATCTGAGGGTCTCATGGAGGATTTTCGAGCAGCTCTAATTGATTGTAATTTGCAAGACCTGGGTTTTAGTCGGGGTCCCTATTTTACTTGGTGTAATGGTAGAGAGGGGGAAGGGTGCATATGGGGAAGATTGGATCGATGCTTGGCTTCCCCCGATTGGGTGGAGGCCTTTCCTAATTTTGCGGTGTCTCATGGCTCGGTGTCATACTCAGACCATCTTCCCATCTGGCTTAATACTGAAGGTGTCTCCCAGTATGATAGAAGAAAGAAAATGTTCAAGTTCGAATCAATGTGGGTGGGTCATGAAGAGTGTGAAGCAATAATAAAAGATGTGTGGCAGAATGAAGAGGGTAGAGGGAACATGGCTGCGACCATGAGAAGAGTAAAAGAGTGCAGTAGCAAGCTGGATAACTGGAACCGTACTCGTTTTGGTTTGGTCCATAAGAACCTAGCCAAAGCAAAGGACAAATTACAAACCTTGCAGGAGGAAGATCTGAATTGTGTGGAAGCTGAGAACCTAAAGGCTGCCAGGAAGGAGGTCCAACTCTGGTTGGAAAGAGATGAATTATTGTGGAAACAACAGTCGAGAGTTTTGTGGCTACATAGTGGCGATAAGAACTCTAAATATTTTCACTCAAAGGCCTCACAACGGAAAAAAAGGAACTTTATAGTAAAACTTCAAGATTCTGAAGGAAGATGGAGAGAAGGAGCACAAAGAGATAGCTTAATAATTTATTATTTCCAAACACTCTTCTCAGCATCCGCAGAAAGGGGTGCATGGGATGTTTTAGAAGGGCTGGAAGGTAGACTTACCCCAGAGTTGAGTTTGGATTTGGAAAGAGAGTTTGTAGCTGAAGAGGTGACCCTTGTTGTGAACCAAATGCACCCTATTAAAGCGCCTGGCCCAGATGGTATGTCCCCTCTTTTTTATCAGAAATATTGGCATGTTTTGGGTAATGATATTGTTGCAGCAGTTCTTAATGTCCTGAATACTGGTGTTTTTCCTGAGGGCCTTAACCATACTTTGTTAGTCTTAATCCCTAAAAAGAAAACTGCTACACAGGTTTCTGACTTTAGACCTATTAGTTTGTGCAATGTTATGTACAAACTAGTTTCTAAAGTTATTACCAATCGACTAAAAAGAGTTATTCCCTCGATTATTTCTGCATCACAGTCAACATTTGTGTCGGGGAGATTAATCACGGATAATGTCTTAGTAGCTTATGAATTGGTGCATTTCCTTAAACAAAAATGAAAGGGGAAGAAGGGTTTTATGTCCTTGAAGTTGGACATGTCAAAGGCTTATGACCGGGTCGAGTGGGAATTTTTAGAAGAGATATTATTGAGGTTGGGAGTTGGTAACAGTTTGGTGGGACTCATTATGAAATGTGTTGGATCAGTCTCATTCTCAGTTATGATCAATGGAGTGCCTTCTAATCCCATTATTCCTTCTAGAGGGCTTAGGCAAGGGGACCCTTTGTCCCCTTACCTATTCTTATTCTGTATAGAGGGACTTATTAGTTTGCTAAGAAAAGCTAATGTAAACCAAACAGTGACAGGTACTCAGCTGTGTAGGGGAGCCCCTCGGATTAATTATCTACCTTTTGCAGATGATTCAGTCATCTTCTGTAAGGCTGATGTGAGCACATGTACAAATATTTAGCTACTATTGCAAAAATATGAATTGGCATCAGGTCAACGAATAAATAAAGATAAAACCTCAATATTGTTCAGCAAAAATGTACTCGAACCTGTCAAAAGGAGTATCTTATCAATGTGGGGGGGAAGCTCAACACAACACTATGAGAAGTACTTGGGATTACCTCCGATGGTGGGGAAATCCAAGACTATAGCTTTTGCTGAAATTAGAGGGAGAGTTTGGAAAAAGCTGTAGGGCTGGAAAGAAAGGTTCCTGTCCATAGGCGGGAGGGAAATCCAGATCAAAGCTGTTGCACTATCAATCCCCGCCTATACTATGAGTTGCTTCAAGCTGCCAGCAAGTTTGTGTAAGGAATTAGAGTGGATTTTGGCTCAGTTTTGGTGGGGACAGAGGGCTGAGGAGCGGAAAATTCACTGGTGCAGATGGGGTTAGTTATGTGAACCGAATGCAACTCATCAGATTTGTTTGGTGTGCATTGACCAAATTAAAATACCTAATTCCCTCACCTATTTAATTAATTTGTTTCCTCATTCTAGCTAGCTTTTGCTTTAAGAGGGTCCTGTATGTACGTTCTTCTTCCTAGCTAGCTAGCTAGCAATATACATATATAAATATATATATATATATATTTATGTGTATTATATCAGAGAAAGACTAATATATATGATGATTGATCTAAGAACCATGCATGCATGCACCCAGTTGGGGGGTACAAGTTCATGCATGCATGGGCATCTTCTATCGATCCTTCCAGTACCAGCTTCATGTTTGAAAAATTCATGAGTTGGAAGCTATTTGAACCAATAAATTCATGGGAATTAATTAATGTCAGATCTGGTCGATCGCCATCTACAAACAATTCAGCTTTATATAATAACGTCCTGAACTTTTTTTATTTTTATTATTTTTTTTATGGGTATTTTAACGGTAGAGAATGTAGACGAATTTCTGTCATAATCTAATTATCCCAATACTATTAAAAACAAAGTAAATATTAAACACGATGAGTTGTAATGCCCCAAACCCGGTTGGCCTGGAGAATTACTACCTGTCTCTTAAGAACTTATTTTCCAACACAACTAAAAAGAAAACCCAAAACTTTAATAGCAAATCTCAATATCAAGAGTGCTAAACAACCACATATAAAACTCCACAAAGTCATTATTGAGCTAAAATAAACTAAGAAGTCCGAAATCTCCCGGTAGTCATAACAACCCAACCAATAATTTCATAAATCTCACTGAAACCCGAGATATAAATAAAACTCAAAGACATTAAAACTAAGAATATCAGAAGTCCTTCTTCTAACAACATCTCCTCAGGTTAAACACATTCAGCAATCTAATCCAGATCCTCATTTGGACTCTCCTCATCATCTGAAAAATATTATAATGATAGGGGGTGAGTTATCAACAACTCAGTAAGCAGAAATTATATGCTAGCGTGCAAACATGAGCATTTACAAAGTATAGCATGTAGAACAAAATATTTTTCAGAGTTATCATGCAGAACAGAACATATTTTCAAAAGTAACAGAGCGATGGTTTTAAGACACGTACAACCCATAATACTTTGGCATAACATAAACTGAGTATCATCATCAGATCAAAACAGAGCATCAAACAGAGTAGAGACCATGTTTCACCCCCGTGGTAGGGTTGTGCTAACCCCGGTGGCCAAACCAGGCAGAGACAGAGGTGAAATCTTTCCTTTATTCTTCTCGGAGCCCCGAGTGTGCACACATGAAAGACCACAATAAAACCACTTTGTTTCCAAAGTGGGTGCACTCAGAGACAGAGAAGTTGGTACCAACCCAAACAGAGCAGAGCATAACAGAGTAGAGCAGTTCAAAGCAGAGACAGAGTCAGATACGAAAACCAGTACACCATGCCAAAGGTTTTCAGATGTTATATCAAAAAAATACATACTACCAAAACAGAATCAGACAGTTTACACACACTGGACACAAAAGCCAGAACATCGTTCTAAATAAACGCACAACTTTTTATATTCTCAATATCGCTCTTTTTCCAGATTTCAGAAACCACATGACAAAATTTAGCTCATGTCTACACAATGCATGTAAGAACATATTTTTCTCTTTTTCGTACAGATTTCATAAGTATGCAAATAAGCGACTGAGGTTGGTTTTGTTTTTCCCAAGTTCTCATTTCACCATAAAAATATGCAATGTTTTTAGAAAATCAACCTCAATCTCAAATAATTCGTGTAAGGCCTAGCATAGGAACCCCGCTAACCTGACCCCTGCAGCGCATTAACTATGACTTGAATACGGTCTCTATCCGTCTCGTCACCTATTCATAAAAATAATATAAACTAAATATTAAAGTCCAACAACACAAAATT
Source organism: Juglans regia (assembly GCF_001411555.2). NCBI lineage: Eukaryota > Viridiplantae > Streptophyta > Magnoliopsida > Fagales > Juglandaceae > Juglans > Juglans regia. The sequence goes on along the minus strand of NC_049912.1, from coordinate 7,501,202 downwards.
GGTCATAGACAACTTAAGACCCAATTTCTAGACCATAATTCAGCAAGTTTAATCCAACTCAAACAACCAAATAACAATCTGGACAGCCCACATTTCGACCCAAAATATTCTATATCAATCTCAGTATTGTCCAATACAAGCATCAGGACCAATGCCAATTCAAATTCCAATAACTCACACTTATTCCAACAGTTCGCAGTCCCAAACAATTACTAACAGTTTAACCAACAATACTACACAAAGCACACTTCTTCCCATTCACAACTCCATAACAGAAAATCTAAACTAATACCTCCAAAAATTAAACTGTACTAGACAAAGAAAATTAAATTCCCTTCTAAAATAATTTCTCAACCACCAATCCAAACGACCCCGCTTACTCCTCGGACTCAGTCCTGCACAACCAACAAAATCACAGTAAATAAGAATTAGCGTAGAAATACATTTAAATCTCAAAAGTTCTTTGGGAAAAATACCTACAATTCTATAATATAATTTTTGAAAGATCACGAAGGTGCTAGAAGTGGCAACGCAGCAACAAAACAGTGCCAAATGCACTGTGGCCGTGGGTCTCAAAAACCCACTTTTGAACGGGTGCAAACGAAGACCCGAGATTGATAGGGTAGAGTTTAGAGATGTCGGTGAGGCTAGTGGTTGTGGTGGTTGGCCGTGGGTGGCGGCGCAGAAGGCGGTAGAAGTGCAAAAACACCCAAAACGGAAATGTTGATAGTGGGGCTTCACCGGTGACAGATCGGAGGTGGGGTTGAGTCCATTGGGTTGCTAGGAGATCGAGGATGATGTGGTGAAGAGATGGTGGCCGGAGGTGGCGCGACGGCGGCGCAGCGGCGTAAGGAATGCCGCGGCTTCGTGTGGTGCGTGGAGGCTAACGGCGATGCGGCTGGGGCTGGAAATCGGAGAGGGAGGTCGCCGGCCGGTGGGGAGCACGATGGGGTGGGCGGTGTGGCCCACGGCGGCTCGACGGCCGCGGGCTGGGTGAGGAACGGTTGCAAGGCGTGAGAGAGAGAGAGAGACGTCCGCACGGGAAGCAGGGGGAGAAAAAGAAAAAGAAAAAGAAAGAAAGGAAAAAAAGAAAAGAAGAAAAAGAAAAGAGGAAAGAGAAAATGTAGGGAAAGAAATAAGGTCTAATCCTCAAATCTTGGGTCACAAAAAAGATCCAACAGAAACGATTTTAAAACAGCAAGTAAAATAAAATAATTCAAACGTAATGATTAAAATGAAAACAAAGTAATTATCATAATCTAATTATAACGGTAGAGAATGTAGACGAATTTCTATCATAATCTAATTATTCCAATACTATTAAAAACAAAGTAAATATTAAACACGATGAGTAATTTATATCATCTGGAAATTAAATAACATCGTGCTCATAATTCTCTCTATGCTGCCAAGTCAAGTGATGTGAATATATATCTCCTTTTTTGTCTTATATATTATATACACGTACAAGTGAAACCTATAGCCTGTACGATTAATGCAGGGACAAACACCTGCTATTTTTGTGTAGGATCGATTTTCTTTTTACTTTATCAGTACCTCAAACTACAGTTTTTTTTGCTACAAACACAAAAACATAATACATTTCTTTTTATAATTATGATTTGACCGCCAAGCCCCTAGAAATTGTCAAGTTTTGCATCATATCCTACCATAAATGTAACCTAACATGTATATATATATATGAGCGTATGACTTAATTCGTTACTCCCCCATAAACAGTTGGATTTTAATTAAATGAGTGGAGAATTTGCAAATTAAGTAGTTGTTCCAAACTAATAAATTATGATCTGATAGTTTGGGATCGATAGGATTGCAAATCATTTCAACAAAACATCTTGTATAGAATCCAATCACAAATAAAGCATATCAGAGAGCAAGACTGGAGCAAGACTGGCAGATTTTTTAAATAAGCTGTGGCATTACCTTTGTGGGTCTCTGTATGCGTGAGGCTGCAACTTCATGCACAACAACTCCATCCGTCATAACTTCAAGCACATCCTCAACAAAGAGAGCATATGTACTAGCCTGGAATTACAAGCAAATTGCATTTGGTGGGGATTGTGAGTTCTACAGAGAATATTCAATGGTCAAGAACTTCAGTACCAAGTTGAGAAGTAAAGAGGCTGACATTTCAGAAACTATCCTAACATGACTAGTTATATCTCTAATTATCAAAATTATTATTTGAAAATATAAAGCCCTACTTTGCGGAAAGGACATACACATTGCATGAAGGGCCACACAAAGATTTCTTTGAATTTGACAACAGAGGTCCAAGGGCAAAGAGCTCAAAATGGATTCTTCAACTACACCTCTCGTGGCAAGCCATTTGTACTGAACATGCACGATATTGTCCATCATCAGAATTTCAGCCCAAGTAGTTATCATCCACGGGATGCCTAGTTTTTCATTGTCACTGCACCAATCATATCAGTAAACACTGGGACTCAATGGTCGACTCAAACCATAGATATCCAAGAACAGACTGAGATCATACCAATTTACAAACTACTTATGTGGCAACCCCATATGGCACCAATGCGAAAAATGGTCCCTATTTGGCAAGTGTGTGGTATTTTAAGGGAAATTAATTATAGACATTTGAATGGAGTGAAGTACAAGCGACACTGGAGACTTGCAAAATAATTTTAACTACTATAGATTGTAATGGGCTGAGTTTTCATGATTTAATAATCTCTTTTCCAGTTCCTAACCAAGAGTTCATCTTGTATACTACTCATGTGCTTGGGCTATGCCCTTTGGGATTTTAATAGAATCTTTGTTTGGTTATTTATTTAATTCTTGGAAATAAATAACCATAAAATCACCCATATCGAACTAGTACACGTAAAAGATACAAGCAAACAATCAGCAAGAGGCTCACCATAGAATATTTTGAGAAAAGATCCTTAGGCAGCTGTCACATCCCACTAGCTGAGTGTATGTAGATATTCTTCTCGACAGAGGACGACAGGAGCAACTGTGGCAAACACCAAAAATAGCATTAATATTCAGCCTCTGTTTGGGAAACCAAGTTGCTAGAAATATATTTGAGAACTTCACTTGTACAAGTACATTTTATGGTGGATAACTCCAAATGATACTAACCCCATTTTCAGACCATGAGAGATCCAAGAGATCCCCGGTGTAGACATAGATCCAAGATTTATATAAATATATATATAATACTATATATATATATATAGCCCAGTGTCGCATAGACTAAGTCCAAAAACCACACAAAAGCACAACACGTCGACACCCTAACTTCATATCTCCCGGTGTCACAAAAAAACCACCCAAAAAATGTGCCCTTTTATGAGAAGCCCTTTATGGGCCGGGGGAATCGTTACACTGAGTCTGTCGAACTGACTCAGTGAACGATGGGAAAGCCCTAAAGAAAGACTGCATCAGATTGTCATTTTGTATCTGATGCTCCCTCAGCTCCCGCAACTCTGTCCTCATTTCATCCAGCTGACTCTTGTAAGCTTCAGCATCCTTTTTATATTGTTCAGCATCCTTCTTATATTGTTTAGAATCTTTCTTGTGCTTTTCAGCCTCAGACATGTATTGTTGCATTTGAAGTTTGTCACGTTGTCTACTTGACTCGGGGATGACCATTTCCCCAAGTCCCCGTGCATATCCAGGTTGATGGCCAAGAACCTCCCTAAAGACAGTCACTGCTGCCTCATCACTACGTTGCTCTGGTCTTAGGCCATCCAACCTACCTTGCATCTCCTTCTACACATTGACAAAGCAACGATTAGAAACAAATAATCAGCTAGTGCTATGTTAATAAAATTATCACGTATAGAAAGAAACGTAGACCCCAACGGCTGTTTCTGTACTACTCACATAAGTACTTTCTGTAGCATTTGTGACAAATGCATTCTTTTTCTTCGACCAACGCGTCTCTTTGTAGAAGTCGACCAAATTCCCATTCTCATTGCGCTGTCATGTGTGACAAATGAGTATAAGAATACTCATTTAATATAAGAAAACGTTATTCTGTGGATGAACCATGTGACATTTGAACAACAAAAGCTATGAGTAACCACCTTTAGTGATAGTAATGTAATATTGTCACTAAAATCTCCAAGTAAAGTGCATTTTCACTATTCTATTGAAATGAGAAGATTGTTTTCCCTTAGACATACCTTTTGCTCAAGTAATCGGACGAATGATTTACATCCTGATGTGTGGTTAATGGCCTGCTTGTTTCGGTTCTCCCGATTTTGAGCTGAAATTTTCTGTCATACACATTAGGGAACAATTACTTATAATAGACAAACATATTTGCCACAAAAATATTTAGACATATTAAATTGATGCATATTATATGGTTGTATATGAGAAAGATCATCTGTACCTTGAAGGCATCGCTGCCCCACCTTTCACACAACTTCACCCATACAATGGGGTCCACTAGACTAGTTCCATTAGCCAACGCTTCTACGTGGCTTCCATAGGATTCATAAATCTTGTGTAAGTCGTGGTGGAAGGAGTTGAAGCGCTTACGTAAGGCCTTTGTCACCGTCAATCGGTGGTTTTCGCGATCCCAGTCCAACACAAAGTCACTCTACATAAGGCAGCATGCAAACAATCAATGTGTCATCTCGTTATTTAGGCGATGATTATACTACATAAACAACTTCCAAACAATCACAAGAACAAATTTGTATATATACCCGAACACGGTCAATGCGCTCCTCTTTAATCGCTGGTGGGACATCCGACCAACACTTGTAACTCATGTCACAGTATTGTTTAACAATCCACGATACTCGTGTTGTGAACATAGAAGCATGTTCACAACATGGGGCTGTCTCACCATCATTTATCTTCAACTGCACTTTCCCATTGTTCCTTAGCTTGTCAAAGAAAATGCATCTAGATGGCCCACGAGTTCGTCTCCTCTGTTCTTGCGTTCCTTCGGTCTCCATTGGGGCATCTGAAGCTGTATTTTAAGGTGCAATATATTAGTATTTTTAAGTGTAAATAAGAATATTCACACTTAATAACACATACAAACATGATAATGCTTTCAAAATTAAAGTATTGGAAAAAAATGCACCAGTTTGTTCTCGTGTAGGTGATTGTTCCATTGTATTTGGTGGGGGTTCTTGAATAGATTCTGACGCGTGAGTTGGCACAACGCATGGTGGGGGACTTGGGGGTTGTGTCGAATCATCCGAGGAGGATTGATTACACTCCTCCGTGCTATGATATGAAGATAACTTCGCACCACGGGGTCGGATGTGACGACCTGAGTATGGGATATAACACCTTCCACCTCGAAGACCGCGAAGTCTGCCTCCGCCTCTTGAACTGGGTCCCGGCTGGGTACCTGCACGAGTACAAGTTAATAACATAGTGGGATAAAATTCATAACATAATTGATACAAAATAATCTCAATATTTTGTGACAGGTTCGTAAACAAGGTCATTTATCTACCATTTTCAGTTACTTTTAGGTAGACTAACCCTTACACTATGAGACTTTAAATAGAGAAACGAATAACTGAGAGTCGGCCGTATATATAGCTTGATAATGCATAGTGCTCCTCAAACAGCCTCCCGGTATTGAACGTAACCTGAAGCAATAAACATCACATGTTAGATACTATTTAATTCATGTGATATTACCTTACGTTTAGAATGAGCTCTTGCATGGGATGAAAACATGATGAGTCACTTGCCTTTCAATTAGAAGCAATAAAATCAATTATTACATAGTTTTGTCGATATAATACACTACAACATATAAGATTTTTTGGGAAGACAATTTTTGTCTCAAAAAATTGAGATTTCATCCCAAAATACTTATTGGGAAGGGAAGAAACAAGCGTCTCAATGTCGTTCCAATAATAGTGTCCCAAAAAGTATTTTGGTAAGAAATTGAGCGGAAACGTTTGATCATGTTCGAACAGAACATTTTTTTGGGACGCTTGAATTTCATCCCTAAATCATGTTCGAACGTTACAAAATTTACGTTTGAACGTATTTTATGCTCAAACGCATCCTTCATGAGTGGTTGATCGATACCAGTCCGTTCAACAAAATAGGCATGAGGAAATGTTCGAACAAACAATTTGATGGCCGAACAGTAAGACATTCGAACATTTAGTTCACACTCGATGATTCGTTCGAATGGTTTCACATACTGTTCGAACATTTAGTTTCAATTACATACAAATGTTCTGTATCAATGTTCGAATGGTTTTACTCATCTTGTTAGAACGGTCTTTTTTCGTTCAAACGGTAACTATTTTATTTTACTCAATAGTTAAAAATCAAATAGACATACATAATATTTAAAAAAATACATAACAATTTGTTCAATACCCATAAAACTAGTCTAATAAGTGCGGACTAAATAAATAAAATAGTAGTAGTACTAGAGTTCTTCATACATAAATAGATCCCAAAATTTGTACATATAACGTAAATCAGTTGTTTAGAGCCCTGAACTATTGCATAAGCATCTGCTTTAGGAGTTGCAAATCTCTCCTAAACTCTTCTTGCATAAGAACCTCTAACTCATGCTGTCTTGCAGTCAATTCTTCGATTTTGAAATTCGCTTTGTCTAACGCTATGGAGGTATTATAGGCAAACCCGAACAATGAGGAAGAGCTAGAAGGCTTTACACAGCAACTCAAACCCCTCAGATACCCTGAACGTTGACCTAGAACTTGTGTAAAAATTTCAACTTCACTAATCGAAGAATTTTGATCTAGCGCAGATTCAGCATGTAGGACAACCATTTTATCCTACACATAAGAGAAAAAATTAATATCATCACAAGTATTCTAATATGTTTAATTAAAACAGATTATAATACTTACATAATTTTCACGAGCATCGGGATAAGTCTACCCACCACAACGATCAGTATGTGATGCAGCATATAATTTTGTCAAATCATAATTGGTATCTAACTCTTAGTACAAGAGACATTTGATGATATATAAAGTCATTAGAATACCTCAAAATAAGAAACTATATAGAATAAATAAAAAATAGCATTACCAATTTCTTAGAGAGAAGATGGAAAAATCTTGAGCGTACATGATAATGAAACTTCAACTTCGATCTATTTGTTTTGTTTATAGAACTTTTTTCTTGTATATAAGTTGTAAATATTAAGAAGTGAAAATTATAAATAGGTCACGTAAAAAGAATTCATTTAATTTACATTATATGATGGATCCTCAAACATGTCACAAACCATTTCCCAATCAGAAGGTCAGACATCCTGAAAATGATGCTGGCGTGCATCTTCCTTGTTCTCGAACTTATTGTAATGCTCATGACACCTCACCTTATATTTTCGGAATGCATTGCACATAAGCTCATCGACAATCTTACGCTCCTCTCCTCGACAAAAATTTAGATCGAAGTCATCTTTAAGAAAAAATATATGCAAAGATATTCTCCCCCAGAATAGTCTAAATTTTGCATATATTGAACAATATTAATATAAATCAATTATTTAAACATTAACAAACAATGCTTCTTGATAAGGTCTTTTACATCTTTAGAGACTTTCTGCCATGAACTCGTAGCCAAAGGTGCATAAGTTCGTGTAAGAACACTTACATGCGATGCAAGCCAAGTTGTTTGTCGTCTTTCACCTCCAGTATGTTTGTCAGGAATCTTAAACTTAATCTTACTCACTTTACGATACTTTTCCAACATCACACCTCTAGTAGTGCCTCGACCTTGACAAGATTGTACTGTTAACTCTATCAAATATTTAGTTCGTTGTAGAAACAAAGTGAATAATGGTTAGAAACGATCTAATATGTATGAATGATCTTAATTGAAACAAAATGACTATTAGATTTTTACTTTATTCTGTAGACTCAATCTCTAGTGGTGGGTCAAATGGAGAGCTAGGAACAGGTGGAGATGAGATGCGGATTTCCTTCCTCTTAAGTAGCATAATTTCAAAATACGAATATATTCATTACATAAAAGATTTGTCATAATGTGTAATGTGAACAAAAAACTGATCAATCATTTATATTAGTTTCATTTGTAGATTCACCTTCATCATCTGTAGATACTTCAGAAGACTCAACATTTTGCTCAATTGTTGCATAATCAGTTTTAGTCTCAATATATTCTCTATGTAATGGAATCATCTCATACTGGCTCAAATCTACAAACAGGTTAAAGACAGGTTGATTCTCTTCGTATGGTTCTTGAGTAGAGGGATCATCTTCTTCTTCATCTTGTCCCTCCGCTTCAGGGATAACATCATATATATTTTTTGGAGAAAACTTTTGTATTACTCGCAATTGATTTACTAACTCAGGATCATCTAAGTAGAATACATGAGATGCTTGGGAAGCCAAAATAAGCGGAACATCTTCATACCATTTTTTTGATGTATTAATACTAAAAAAATATTCATTATCACGTTTTTTCCATCGAGGATTGTTTAAATTCCACCAATCACACTTAAACAGATACACCACAAGCTCTCCCAGATATCTCATTCCAAATATATCGACCATAACCCCATAGAAATCAATGTTTTCTCCGTCATGACTTCTTTCGACTATGACACCACAATTTTGTATTTTCCTATAGCGTTCTTGATCTATTGTGTGAAACCTACTTCCTCAAGAAATGCATGTAGAATATCGAGCAGCACATCTCGACGGGTCACGCACCAATGCATACAGTTCATCCGATATATTGTTTGGATTACTCGCATGCATTTGTACAACCTACATACTAAATAAAACATAAACATACAAAAATATTTTTTTTTACTCTACGAGGTGTCAAAAAGAAGTGGAAAACTTCTGCATTTAAGTTCACTGAAAACTTATTCTATGTTCCCCAACAAAAGAAGCTAGGAAAGAAATGGCCGCCTTGTCCCATATCGTTGATAGCCTTAGGACTTTTTTGCGAAAGTAGTAAAGACTTTAGAAGTGATCGTATTAATTGCTTCTATTTCTTTTTTTCTTTTTTCTTTTTTTGAGAAAAAGCATATTACATTTATTAATAATGGACATTACAAACTTAACCTGAAACATACATTACAAGCCAACTAGAACAATGATAGTTCCACTGTACACAGCCATAACTGACATGGTCTAGTCCTAACTGCAATCCTCTATAGACCTAAAGTCTGATAGACAGCATAATTCTGTCCAAGACAGAGTTAACCAAAACTCACACTCCGTCTAAGATAGAGTAGAGGATACACTCTACGTATGAAAGTCCTAGAGATTATTTGTTTTTTCAATTGTAGTTTGATCCAGCATCGAAGCCTTTGGCGGACTGTTCTCAGAACAAAAGACTTCTGAGAAGATCAAGCGTATTGACCATATCACATCAAAGAGACTATTGCGCTCCACCAGGACTGAGCCACCTCTGATTTAATGATTGTATAACCAGTTTGATTAAAGGAGAGATAATTATAAGGGAGACTTAGTTCCAATAACAACTTGACTTAGATAACCTTAGCAGCAAGAACTAACCCATGCAGGAAGGCACTACTTAGCACTAGCAACAGGAGAATTGGCGCTACGTAAAGATCAACTCCTGCTGCTATGAGTCTCATCTTCATGTAGTTCCCGGCTACTAAGGAAGAAAGATGGCTTGCATTTAGATATAGGGGCTTTCTCGAGCCTACCCATGTGTAACATTTTTATTTTTCTAGACAATACAGAAATTCAAAATACATGGAAAAATATCAAATTACATCTTGGAAAGATATAGATCCGCATTTTCAAACATGGAGGAAAATAAGTTGCAAAAATAGTAACTATGATCCGCATCCTTTGGACTGCATGTGTGGCTCACGCGCCATTCTTTTCGACGAAACTATTCATCCGTCTGAAGGATCGACGCCTTGCAAAGCCTTCGGTAGGGTGCGTGGCGGTCATCAAACACCCGAGAGCAGTAGATCAACCTTCCTCCATACTTAGCCATGAAAATAACCCAAAAATCAAAAAGAAAAAGTGAAAACTAGATAGGAGAGGAATGAGAGATGAGAGAGGGAGGAGAGAGGGAGAAGCCGAAGCTCCAAATAATTAATGAATTATGATGGTAAGAAGGAGGAGTCTTATCTTAATGCATTAATGAATTATGATGGCTAAGCAACTAATAATTTAAGACACTGAGATCTTGAAACAAATTAATGATTGTTTTGCAGCTGGATTTGGATTTACGTTTCATAGAATTTATCCCTTCTTTTGACCATTCGTCAACTTAATTAGTTAACTAATCAAAAGGTACTCCTAAAACTATGTGATATTACCTTATGTCTAGAATGGGGTCTTGGGATGAATACAGTCACTGGCCTTCTAATTAGGATCAATAAAATCAATTATTACGTACTTTTATCGATATAATACCCAGTTAGCCTCTCAAAAAATGATAAATTTATAACTATTTTATAATTATTATATAACTAGACAATAACTATGCAAAATTAAAAACTATTTTAAATGAAGTACTAATGTGCATAATTACATTGATAAGATGTGTTAATGTCAAAAAATGCACAGTCTGGAAAAGAAGAGAGATCCACTCCCAGGACACGCTAAGATGGTCGGGGCCTCAATCGGTGACGTGTACGTGGAGTCCCTGGCAGTGGTCCGGTGTGATTGTACGGTGCTGGTGCATACATCCATGGTTATGAAGAGTAATTAAATAAAGAGGAAATACATAAATCTAGATAAACATACAGATTTATGTGGTTCGGTACTAGGCCTACGTACACATGGGTTTGGGGAGCGGATATTCGACTATAATAAGCTCATTTATAGACTCTCAAAGTCTCTCATTCCTCACTGTACAATGGGAGTTGTAGATCTATTTACTAGAGAAGCAATTCTCTCTAGAGTTCTCAGGTTGAAAAAGCAGTCGAAGAATAATTGAAGGATCAGAATTCCCAGAAACCATAGGCACCCTGCCTCTTTTATCTGATCCTCTTCATGCGTGTACCTCGGCAGTGGTGAGGGATGTCTGCTTTACATGTTTGACCGTCTCTTCCTTTTCCATTTTCTCTTAACACCTCCATTTTCTCATGACACCCTCACCCCCTAGTCTCTTCATGTCCCCTCTCCCTCTCGCTCATCTTGTCTTCTAGTAATGGCCCCCTTTGATGGGATGAGTCTTGAAAGTCATTTTGGGCCTGGTGTGTTTTAACCCCTCACAGTTAGTTGCCCACGATTCTTAAGGGCAGTTTGTGACCTTGAAAATATTTTAAAGAAATAAAATACGTAATCGAACTGATTTGCCTCCATTCATGGGATTAGGCGGCAAATCGGATCGACCACATAAGATGCATAAGGTGCATACACGTATTGGTGAGATAAGCAAGAGGTAGGTCCGACCGCATGAAACACATAGGGTGTGAGCACGTAGCTAGGCTAGGTAAGTGGGAGGTTGGCATGACCGCGTAAGATGCATACGAAAGTTGGCCTGGTAGTCATGCGACTTGCCCGCCTATTCGAACACTTGGGAAGCCGAGCGGTCCCTGACCTTTCCCACCAGCAGACTTTTTATATAAAAAATGGTAAAAAGGGGCGAGCAGTTTGTAAGAATGGACTCACCCTAGGTCTTGTTGAAAGGCATCTGTTCTTTTGGCGTCTTTGTTTTCAATGATGTTTGGCAAACTTTCCTTTTTCGATGTGAATTGCAGTTAATGTTAGAGTATATATGTTGTAACCTTCACAAAGTGGTCAAAGAGCCCGTCGATCCTTTGGATTCACTTCAGGCAATTGAGGACCTCAGAGGCACATTAACTCCGGAGGCTCGTTCCCGAAGGTAACCTCCTGGCAATGGTTATGGCACTAGCATAAACACTGAATGTCTGCTGGTGAAGATGCTTTCTCAAAAGATATGTCAGGCAATCGGAAGATTGGGCCTGCACTTTCAATATGAGGCAAGCCGGGCCACCTTAAGGTTGGACCCGCCTGTTGACCCCCACGGGAAGGTAAGCAAAAGATGTCCGACCACACTATGTTGTCTCGAAAGTAATGTCGGGTAATCAAAAAACTTGACCCACACTTCTCTGTAAGGCAGGCTAGGCCGCCTTAAAGCTGGACCCGCCTGTGAACCCTCACGGGAAGGTAAGTAGAAGATACTGCAATATTCAAACTTGTTAATGCAAATATTTTCCAATCACAAGTGCAAAATAGAAAATCTGAGCTGTCTTGCCAGGATGTGGTGAGGGTCTAAGGCGCTATTCGTTTGCCATTCCGTTACTGCAGATCAAGTTTCGCTACTAGAGATCCCACTAGAGATTCCGTTGGTGATGTTCGGACAGTCTATTCTGGATATGCTCCCACCCTTTGACATTGCAGGAAATGGTAAGTTTGGGTAAGGCTGGTGCTAATCTCACACTTGGTAGTAGGAGGGGCCGGGGTAAGTTATTCAAGTAGCCGCTAGGTTGATCCTACTCTCCACTGCGGGGGGGATATGGTAACCTTTAGGCCTACCTTTCCCCATGGTATCCCGCAAGGAAGTATGTTGTTTGGGCAGTCTGTTACTGAACCCGTTCTCGCCTGTTGACGCTTATGAGGAAGGTAAGAAATTTTCTTCTAGTAGCTAAGGACTGACCCGCACTCTAGGCCTACATTTCCCTTTGTTGCCATGCGGACAGGTAATTTGGACAACGATGTGGCTGATCTGCTCCTTCACCTTGATGGGGGTCGCGAAAACTTATTCGGACCACCGTGGCGGCTGGTCCTGCTCTCCTGGACGAGGAGGTTGAGCCACTTGCTCACCTATCATCCTTCGTCGGAAGTTAGGTTGTTCGGATAGTTTGTTCTAGACCCATTCCCGCCCGTTGACATCACGACGAAGGGTAAGTTTGGGTCAGGCTGGCGCTAATCCCACACTTCGTTATAGCAGGGGTCGGAGTAAGTTATTCGGGCAGCCATAAGGCTGATCCCGCTTTCCACTATGGGGGGGCTAACCCCACACTTCATTGCAGCAGAGGTTAGGGTAATTCATTCGGGGAGCCATGAGGCAGATCTCGCTTTCCACTGCAGGAGGAACAAGGCAAACTTTAGGCCTACCTCTCCTTATGGTATCCCGTAGGGAGGTGAGTTATTCGGGCAGTCTGTTACTGGACCCACTCCTGCCTGTTGACGCTTAATGAGGAAGGTAATTTTTTTTCTTCGGGTGGCCAAGGACCAACCCGCACTCCTCCGTGAAAGGGATAAGACAACCTTTTAGGCCTACCTTTCCAATTTTGCCTCGCTAGGAGGTAAGTTGCTGATGGAGATTTTGCTAATGTAAAGTTCGTTAGTGGAGATTTTGTCTTCGGGTGGTCAAGGCCAACTCGCACCTCCGCGAGATGGATAAGGCAACCTTTTAGGCCTACCTTTCCCTTTTTGCCTCGCAGGGAGGTAAGTTGCTACAGGGATCAATCATGTTACTGAAAAAAAAAATCCATGTAAGCTTTAAAGGAGACCAACCAGAATATTTTGTCACCATGACTAATTTTTTCCTTCTTCTCTTCTTTTCTTTTTCTCTTTTTGCTGTTGTTGGCTGTTGTTTGACCTATGTTGCCCGCTGTTATTTGCCATTTCCTTTCTTCCCAGCCCCTTGTTTTTATTCCCCTTTCCATTTCTTCCTCCTTTTTTTTTTTTTGTGTTTGCCCGCTACTGCTTGTCATTTCTTCTATCTTGCTCCTCACTTTATTTCCATTTCTTTTTTTTTCTTCCTTTCCTCTCTATATCTTTTATTTCTCTTCTAGGTAGATTTCCTTTTGTTTCCTTCTCTTTTGTGGTTCCAAACAGAATTCACTTAGGCCTAGGGTGCTCGCCTATGGCTAATGGTCACACGACCAAGGAGAGGAGGCCATTGGAGTCCGTGCACATGGCTGTGGAGAGGAGGCCGTGGAGTCTAGTGTATGTGCCACTGACCGTGATGCACATGGCTGAAAATAAGAGGCCGCTGAGCACTGTCCACTGTGCATGATCGTGGGCGAGGAGGTCGTGTAGTGCTTGGCCACAGTGCATGGTCGACAAGTGAGATCGTAGAGTCCTTGGCCGCTGTCCCAAAGCCATGGAAAGGAGGCCACTGGCTGCTATGTGCATGGTCGTGGAGTACAGTACATGCCTCATTCACTGGTGTGCGGCTTCAAGCCGCAACTAGCCACTGTGTGACAGGCTGCAAAGGCAACTTTTAGGAGGGGACATAAAATGTTGGTGGTCCACATGGTGGCCTCATGCACCCCCATCTTGCTGCAGTGCGACTAGGCCGAGGTAATCTCAACAACGGGCAATCCAGTGCTCGTGGTCATGTGGCGGTCTCCGTCATGGGGCGGTGGTCTTGGACTTTTTTTGAGGCGACAAACGGCACCAACTGTTTGCTTGGCGACTGCCAGCACAACTCTCTGGCTTCACCACCGCGGGGCCGTGGCTCATCTGGGTGCATGCTTCCATGCACCTTCTTGCTCGGCTTAGACGAGGGGTATGGCCCACGGGTGGAGGCCACTAGCCCCGGACAGAAACTGCTAATGATCCCCGTGGTGGTCACCGGCAAGTCAACAGGCCTTGCGGCAAGGTGGCGCAAAGCTTCTTGGTGCACGGCAAAGTGCAGCTGTGTAAACGTTGAATGGCACTATGCGTGCCAAGCACAATTTGAACGTGCATGGGCAGTGCACATTGCCAGGCTTCTGTGTACCTGTGTATGCTCCCAGTGTTTTCCAAATGTATTGTGTACTTAAAGTACACGAACCATTGGCATTTACAACTTGAGTGGCTGGGAGGTTTGGTTCCCAGCCGTACATGCTTAATGTATAAAAAGTGCAATACACTTTTAATCGCCCATTACCTTCAGTAGTGCTTTTCATAAAAATAAAAGTTGAAAGATTGAAGATACTTATCTAGAAGAGTTTCATCTCCTCCTTTAGAGATTATTTAGCATGCTGAGAAATCGTCCCTTTTCCACTTCCACTACAAGAAACATCTCGATATCACTAACGACGCCAATTGTTAACGCAAAAAAATGCACAGTGCAGAAGGGAAAAGAGATCCATTCCTGGGACGAGCTGAGATGGTTGGGGCCTCAATCGATGATGTCTAGAGTCCCCGGCAGTGGTCCGGTGTGGATGTATTGTGCCGATGCATACATCCATGGTGATGAACTGTATTTAAATACAGATAAAATAAGAAAAGATGAACACACAGATTTACGTGGTTCAGCACTAGGCCTATGTCCACGGGGGTTTGGGGATGAGAGATTCCACTATAAGAAGCTTGTTTACAGTCTCTCATCGCCTCTCATTTCTCACTATACAATGGGAGCTGCAGATCTATTTGCTAGACAACTAGTTCTCTATAGCGCTCTCAGGTTGAAGAAGTAGTCAAAGAAGAACCGAAGAGTCAGAAGTCCTAGAAACCATAGGCACCCGCCCCTTTTATCTGACCCTCTTCATGCATGCACCTCGGTAGTGGTGAGGGATATCTGCTTTACGTGTCTGACCGTCTCTTCCTCTTCTATTGTCTCCTGACACCTCCATTTTCTCCCAACACCCTCATCCCCTAGTCCCTTCTTGTCCCCTCTCCTTCTCGCTCATTTTGTCTTCTAGTGATGGCCCCATTTGATGGGTTGGGTCTTGAAAGCCAATTTGCGCCTGGGGTATTTTGCCCTCTCACAAGTTGTACAATAAATTATAAAAGAGTTATAGGTATATCATTACTTTACAAGTATATTTGGCTCCAATTATTGCATGGAAATGAACTGAAGTCAGAAAGCCATATTTTCAGTTTTCTATTTTTTCTTGTACCAGAACATTTTCTATCCCTTGTTGCCAAGGGAAATAATACTACTATAGCTATTTTCATGCAATGGATGAACCTTGTAGAGATTATGTTTGTGATTATAATTTTCTGGATCACTAATGTGGTTTTTAAGCTCCATATTATGAGTAATTATTAGATATTCCCAAAATGCATATATGCGATAGTCTCATCCTATCAAAGAATGTCTTGTCAATTAGAATTAAATCATTGATACTTAGATTAAAATATATATATATATATATTTACATGACATGTGAAACAATGAGAGTATTACGACATTAGTACTTCGAAAGTACCTAATAATTTTCAACATATTCGGTGGATAAACTAGCAATATATATGTGCTAAATTCCACATTAGTCCTTTTGAAACACAGTCATAGGTGGTTAATAGGGCTGGACATTTATGACTCCAAATAACTAGGTTTAGGTTTGATACAAATGGTCATTAGGTCAAAATGTGTTGACTTAATAAGATATGATTATTAAATGGGTCAATTCTAGATAAGCCTGTGAAACTCGTACTCAACCCATATAACAAGATTAAATTCAATTTTTAAATTCTATAATTTTTTTTTTTATGTATGTTTGTTGATGTCGGGATATAATATTAATATTAGTATTTGATTACTTAATATCTCAAATTATTAAACATTTTATGTTAATATAAAATTTTTATTTTTGGAGATATTAATTTTCTTGTATATAATTGGTTTAGATATTGATCATCAAACCCTTTATCATAAATGTAGTAGTAGTTTTGTACTATTTATATAGTTATCCTTGTATTATGTATGAAATTATATTAATTAGATTAAAACAAATACACCAGTCAGTTAAACTCATTAATATGGAATATTACGTGGGTTGTGTTGTGTGGTATTATCCGTTATTTATACAAGTTTGTTAGGGTTTCAGGGGCTGACCCATTTAATTAGATGGGTCGGGATTGAGTTAATCAATATAGTCGAATACTTATAACTAAACACGATATGAATACCTTTAACAGATCATATCACCTCACTATCTAGATGCAACCTAACTATCTTGTACATCTATTGAGTTGATTGAGTTTGATTTTAATGTATGGGGTCAAGACCTTTTCTCCTGCCAAATTCATCCATAAGGAAAAAAACAAATTGATTGTTTATTCGGTGTGGATTTCATAAGGAACAATTACAAATGCAAATACGAATGATGCAATAATTGAATTGAGGAATTTTGAGAATTACTATGTCACAGGACGAGATAGAGAGGTGTAATGTATTCCTTATACAATGTAACAAAGTGAATCTTCCCACCTTGGTGAACCATGGGTTTATACAAAATAACTAATTAAATTTACATAACAAAGCTAAAATCGTGTAACAAGTTAAGCATGTACCACTACAAGAAACACATCCTCTTCCAGTGCCAAAAATCACCCAAATAACCCTCAAAATCGCTGTAAATAACCTTTCGCAGCGATTTATGCTGCGCCGGACATTGGTCGCAATTATTGACTCAAAGTTCAACCCGTGAAACCCAAAAATCGTCGCGAAAAATATTTATTTGAAACAATTTTTTTCGTTGCTAATATTGTAAATTACGCAGCAAATAACATTCGTATTTCAATTATTTATCGCTGCGGAAAAGCATTTGCAGTATTTTATATCATCGTGAATACACAAAATATCGCTGCACATATCATCATATTATTTGCAGCGTGTTCAAAAATTGCCGTGAATAATATTTTTTACGGCGGTTAACTTCACTGTAATATTTTTCCCAGCGAGTAATTGTCGCTGCAAAAGAGCAAAATCGCTGCAAATAAGCTTATATGAAGAAAAGTATTTCCGGCGAACTGAACTCACTGGAAATGATGTTTTAGAAAAAAAAAATGCACAAAATAGAATAAACAAAACATAGAATGCACATCCAAATTATATTCACTATAAATTTCTAAATTTGATTCCCACATCTTTTCTCTTTTCACATTACCTAGCTCCACTCAATGCATGTGCAACCTACTAAATCAAAAAAACACCCAAACAAGAAAGAGAATGAAAGGGTTCTCACAATCATCACACCAAGTGACAAATTCTCGTACTACTGGTTATAACAAATTTTAGACACCCCATTACAACACTTTTGCAAACATGGTTCATAACCTTGAATCATAGGGTTTAGCACATCAATCTCAATAAGGAACCTGAGACTTCATTCATGGTTGTTGATAAAAACAACAACAAAAACAATGGACTATGAAACTCTGCCCAAACACACAAATATGAACAAAATTTATATGATTGATTTAACCATATATTTGGCATTTTTATGTGGTAATAGAGAACTTGCTACAAAGTATGTTATTCCAACTTGGCCGCTAAACCTGCTGCTTCAACGGCGATGTGTTGGTGGTGGCGAACGGCGCCCTTAGCAGCTGCGATATAGAGAAAGCCGAGAGAGAGAAGGCAGACGCCAGATTCGGGGAGGGCAGAGATTCGGCAGGGGCTTGGGGAAAAGGAGCGGGTGGCCTTCGAGGTGAGGTGGTGTGGTGGGAACGTTGGCGACAGACTGTGCGCGGCGGCGTGGGTTGTGTGCAACGAAGGAATTGGAGAGAGAGAAGGGCGAGGGGGGGGGGGGGATGGAGGGAAATGAATGGAATAAGAGCGGGACTTTTAATGTTATTAGCTGTTTGTGGCCAGTATATATCGCCGCTAATTATATTTTAAGTGGCCGCAAATATTTTATGGCGAAAATTTTCGCCACAAAAATTATCTATTGCGATGATTTTTGCATTTGACGGACACGAAATTTCGCTACAGTCAAAAAGTGCTTATTGGGGTGGAAAAACTTGCCGCAATAGCTATGAAAGTCGCTGCAAAAACTTACTAGTTAATTTCGTCCTCAGTATTATCCAAACTCGTGCTTTTAAGTCACCGATGAAATTTAAATAGCTGAAAATAATTATTATTTTCATTATTTTTTTTGTGGCGATCAAAAATTCTCTGGAAATAGTTTTTTTAGTGATTTTGAAAGCGAAAAAATCACTGAAAAGACCACTTTGCAATTGCAGCGATTCAAAAACCCTTGTAAGAAGTTTATTAATATGCCAGCAAATATTTTCGTTGTAAAAAATGAATAGTCGCTGCAAAAGACCAATTTAGTATTTGTAACGAGTAGTATCGTCATAAAAAGTTCAAAAATTGCCGCAAAAGACCAGTTTCAAAACTTTATATAAAAAAATTGCAACGATTTTTGCGTTTTGAAGCGATTTTATTTCCAACAGACATAAAATCATCGCAAAAAGCCTTATTTCTTGTAATGTACAACCAAAACATCTAAAAAACACAACAACTAATCCATCGTTGTGGAGAATTATGTTGCATGGTATCCTCCTATATATATTTTGGTGTAGATTCAAGAAGGCATTCTTGGTGATTTGAGCAAAAAGTGTAATAATTCATGGTTTTGGGAGATCAAACATTTTTCTACCAAAATGTGATAAGAGTTTTCTAGTCAGTAGGTATGGAGCCACCTTGTACCTGATGATGTTGTTTTTATGAGGACATAAATTTTATGCATGTGGCGAATTATCAGAGTGCGTAGCAGGAGCGTGATATTTTGGTTGTAATTAGGAGTTCAAATTTTGTGTTGATTTTGAGAAATTAGTCGTAACTTGAATTTTTGAGACGATACTTGTAGTTGGAGACTAATCACTCAGTTGTACTAATTATGTTATTGATGTTTAACTTTGGGAGTGACTAATAGGTTACCAATTTGTTGAATACAAGGAAGGTTTGGAAGTTATAGCATAAGAGCTAATTGAGGTTAGCAGTTTATTGTGTGAAGATAATAATCATCGAAAATTACGGACTATTGTAGTAATAATGTTTTATGAAAATAAAGATTTTGGGATTACATGGCTGTCCTAACAGAACTACATGTGAGGTGCTATTGGTAGGCTAATGCGAATATGATGGAATTGCCTGTGGGAGTAGACTTGAGGGAGCATTACTCATGTTTGTTTGGGAGTCTTGATGGTATGTTTGCCTCGAGTGTGTTATGGGTTGTATCATGTATCCTACTTTGGCGTTAATACTTAACCTTACATATTTCGAGGACGAAATTTTATTTTAAAAGGGGGAGGATGTAACACCCCATTTTTTAGTGTATTTTTAATGAAGGAATTATTTTTAATGATTCAGAATTTATTCTCTTGTTTTAAAATTCTTGAATTTTTTATTGGAATATTTTTATGATTTTTAGTTTACGAAAATTATTTTTGAAGTGTTTTCCTTAAATTAGTTATTGTCATGTGATTAAATTTCTTCTTGAATTAAATTAACTTATTATCGGGTTTAATTATTTATTTTCATTTTTATCACTGCGTTTGAATTATTTTATTTCACTTGCTGTTTTAAAATCGTTTTCGTTAGATCATTTTTGTGACCCAAGATGTGAGGATTGGAACTCATTTCTCTCTCTACATTTTCTCTTTCCTCATTTCTTTTTCCTTCCTTTTTCTTTTCTTCCTTTCTTTTCTATCTTTTCTTTTTCTTTTCCGGGCTTCCTTCCCGCGCGACCCAACCCCCTCTCTCTCTCTCTCTCTCTCTCTCTCTCTCTCTCTCTCTCTCTCGCTCTCGTGCGTCATTCTTCGTCCGCCCAGCCTTGCCACGTCGCGCCACCGTGCGTGACACCGCCCGGCGACCACCACCCTCCGATTTCAGCCCCAACCGCGCCTCCGTTAGTCCCCACGTGCCACACGAAGCCGCGGCACCTCTTGTGCTCGCGCGCCGTCGTCTCACCACCATTGGCCGCCATTTCTTCACCACATCATCATCGACCTCCTAGCAACCCATTGGACCCAACCCCACCTCCGATCCGTCACCAGTGAAGCACATTCATCAGCATTTTCATTTTGGATATTTTTCACTTCAACCACCATTTGCGCCGCCACCCACGGCCAACCACCACCACCACTAGTTTCACCGACATCCCTATGCCCTACCCTATCAATCTCGGTTCTTCGTTTGCACCCGTTCAAAAGTTGGTTTTTGAGACCCACGGCCACAGTGCATTTGGCACTATTTTGTTGCTGCGTTGCCGCTTCTATCACCTCAGTGATCTTTCAAAAATTACATTATAGCATTGTAAGTATTTTCTCAAAGAACTTTTGAGATTTAAATGTATTTTAGAGCTAACTCATATTTACTATGAATTGGTTGGTTGTGCCAGACTGTGTCCGAGGAGTAAGGGGGGTCGGTTGGATTGGATTATGGAGTTGTTTGAGTGATTGGTTTATGATGTGAGATTTATTGACAGTTTTGGGTTTAAATATTGGTGTTTTGAGTTTGACTTTGGTTATGGTGGATATTGATGATTTTAGAAAGTGATGATATATTTTTGGAATTATAAGGGTTTTAAGTTTCGAGGAATTAAAATAGGTTATTTTTTAAGTTTAGACTTAAATATCGAAATACGAAATTGATTGGAAACTTACGAAAATTACGTGATTATCTTTATAGTTGACGATTTATAGTCGACTCGACATATCTGAGGAAAATTCTGGAAAAGTTAAGTCGTCCAGGTAAGCGGGGTTCCTATGCTAGATTTGCATAAAAAAAAAAAATGAACTGAGGTTGGTTTATAAAAAAATGTGCATGTTGTTTTAAAAAGAAAAAGTGAAAAACAACCTCAATATATGTTTTGCATTCCATCATGAGATACATATGTAAGAGAAAAGAAATATTTTTGACATGAAATGTGTAGACATGAGCAATATTTGACATGTTTATGAAATATGCAAAAGAGCGAATATGATATCATTGAGATTTTTATGCATGTGATATGAAATGATTTTGATCTGTTTTTGATCAAATGGAAATGATATGAATATGTTTCGCACGTGTTTTGATATGATATGGATATGATAAAACTTTGGCATACTTATTTGTTCTGAATATGGTTCTGAGATGATGATACTGGTTCACGTGATATGGTTGGTACCACCATGATATGATAGAGTGCATCCACTTTGGAAACAAAGTGGTCTTTTTACGTGTTCTTTCCTGTGTGCACACTCGGGGCTTCGAGATTAAAAAAGGAGAAGTTCACCACATGATACTGCCTGGTTTGGCTACTAGGGATAGCACAACCCTACCATGGCGGTTAGACATGGTATATGATATGATATGATAAGATGAAGATATTCTGTTATGCTATGCGAAAGCGTTTTTGAATATGAAAGGAATCCTTAAATATGAATTGTTGATTTTCAGTTTGAATAGATTGAAAAGTCACTCTGATTTTATGATAACACATTTTTCTGAGATCTGTATATAAAAATAAAATGTTTTTGTTTCTGCATGCTGAACTTTCTGAAAATGCTCATGTTTACATACTAGTATATGTTCTCTGCTTACTGAGTTGTTGATAACTCACCCATTATCTTCACAATATTTTTCAGATGATTTGAATGTTTCAGTTGAGGATCAAGGATATGGAGCATGGGTGAGAAGAGTTAAGAATGATGGTTTAAGCATAGAAGGTTTATATGCGTATTGTGGATTTTCATTCAGTAAGCTTGTTGTGCTCTGATGATGTGATTTGTTGGGAGATTGATATTTATATTACGATTTTGTTTTGTTTTAGAATAGTTATTCTGGAGTAATTAATGTAAATATATCAGAATTTTGTGTGATAGAGAAAAATTGGAGTATGTACTATATGGAAGGAAAATGATTTTTAAGAGACATGAGTTAACTCTCCAGACCCTCGGGGACGAGGCGTTACACTAATGGGTTTAAAAACCAATCAATAATTCAATACAGTGTAATGAGCTAGTGCAAAAATACATTTAAATCACAAGAGTTATTTGGAAAATACTTACAGTGCTATATAATAATTTCCGGAGGTGCAAGAAGCTGCAACGCAGCAACAAAACAGTGCCAAATGCACTATTGCCGTGGGTCTCAAAGGCCCACTTTTGAATGGATGCAAACGAAGACCCGAGATTGATAGGGTAGGGCTTAGGGATGTCGGTGAAGCTAGTGGTGGTGGTGGTTGGCCGTGGGTGGCGACGCAAAGGGTGGTTGAATTGCAAAAATACCCAAAACGAAAATGGGGTTGGTTGTGCATCACCGGTGACGGATCGGAGTTGGGGTTGGGTCCATTGGGTTGTTAGGAGGTGGAGGATGAAGTGGTGAAGAAATGGTGGCCGGTGGTGGCGCGACGGCTGCGCAGCGGCGCAACGAGTGCCACGGCTTTAAGCTGCTCATGGGGGCTATCGGTGGCGATGGAGGAGCTGGAAATGGAAGGGGAGTGTCGCCGGCAGGTGGCGAAGCTGAAGGGGTGGGTAGCGGGGCTGGGGGAGAAGAGATCGACGCTCGGGAGAGAAAAGAGAGGGGTCGCGCGCGGGAGAAGCCAGGGAATAAAAGAAAAAAGAAAGAAAGGAAAAGAAGAAAAATAAAAGAGGAAAGAGAAAATATAGGGAAAGAAATGAGGTACAATCCTCACATCTTGGGTCACAAAAATGATCCAACAGAAACGATTTTAAAACAGCAAGTGAAATAAAATAATTCAAATGTAATGATTAAAATGAAAATAAATAATTAAATCCCACAATAGACTAATTTAAAATAAAGAACAATTTAAATAATGAACAATAATTAATAGCAAGAAAACAAATTGAATTAACAATTAAAAATCTTATAATAATATCACGTAAATCATCTAAAATTTTAAAACAAGAAAGATCATAATCTTAATAAATGTAATAGTTTACATAGTCAAAATACACGTAAATACGGGGTATCACATCTTCTTCTTTGGAATTAATGTTATAAAAGTATGGTTTAAAGAAGATGGAAAAGACCCAGTATTTAAAGCATCTAAAACAACATGAGTAACCGAATTACCAACAAGATGTCAATACTTTTGGAAGAACAATGGAGCCATACCATCAGGTCTTGGGGCTTTGGCTGGATCCATCTAGTTCAGAGCCTCCTGAACTTCGGCCTCTATATACCACTTAGAAAAGTCATCATTCATAGCATTTGAAACCCTTCCTACCAGTGCATCCAGAAAATCCATTAGGCCTCTATGATATGCAGTTGAAAACAGCTGCTAAAAGTACTCAGTATAATTAAACCATCCCTCAACTCCCCTTCCTGCCATTCACCCTCATCATTTTGCAATTTTCCAACCAAATTCTTCTTCCTTCTATAAGAAGCCTTTATATGGAAAACTTCAAATTTTTGTCCCCCTCTCTAAGCCAAAGTGCCTTAGACCTCTGCCTCCACATAACTTCATCCCACTCTAGCCACCTCTGAATATCATCCCTGATAGCCTGCTGTTCAGCCCTTCTTAAACTCATTCAATCACTTTCTTGCAATTGCTTTAATTGAAACTTAGCTTGTTTTAGTTTCTTATGCACATGGCAAAAGCTAGACCGATTACACACTTAAAGCCTTTGCCCACAATCTGAGATCTTATTCATCAAATCCCATGAAGTTGTTGTCAGTGCCCCTCCTCCAGGTATCTTCCACAATATTATCACAACCCTTCTCTCCTAACCACATGGCTTCAAACCTGAACAACTTCTCCCTTCTACTCGCCACAACAGGTACTTATAAATACAAACAAATGGGTAAATGATCCGAATAAGCAGCGCCTTCATGTATGACTCTCGCTTGTGCAAATCGAGTCCACCATTGTCGGTTCCCAAAAATTCTATTCAGTCGTACACTAATACTCAAGCAAGACTCCCTCCCATTACACAAGGTATATTTGGGACCACTAAAACTAATATCCCTCAATAAACAATCATTAACAACCTTTCGAAAATCTAGCATCTGTCTTTCGAGTCTATCTCGGCCTCCCCACTTCTCATGCTGATAGAGGATTTCATTAAAATCCCCAAACACCAACCATGCCTCATCATCCTATCTACACAAGGAACAAATCAAATCCCACGTCCTATGTCTAAGGCTATGATCCAGATGCCCATAAACCCCCGTAAAAAAGAACGTATCCGTACTAATTCCATCCACCATAACACATGTATCAATACGGAATTTTGAGTAATTCAGAATCTTTAAATGAACATTCCTTCCCCACAACAACGCAATACCACCACTCCATACCTCACTACTCATTGCCAAACAGTTACTAATTCCAAGCTTAAACTTACAATAATCAAAATCACGCACATGTAACCTGGTTTCCTGAAGAAACACAATATCGAGAGCTTCCTTCTTGATAAGATCGCGAAGGGTCCGAATGCTGCGTGGGTTCCCCAGCTCCCGGACATTCCAACTTAGGAGTTTCATGGCTCTCGGAGGTGTTGATCGTCAGCCATCGCCGATACGGAAGTTTGGGTCTCCACAAATAGATTTGATGAGTGAATACTAGCAGTTCAAATTTAAAGAAACCCATCCATTTTCTGTAGCTCAAAATTTCACACTTATCTCTTTGGCTAATCCAATGCAGCCCTATTTTGATGATATTTATCATATTTTGCATTTGGCTAGGATTTTGATGAAGCTAATGCCAATGCTCTAATACATGTAGATCTAAAGAACAAAAAAATTATGGTAAGACCATTACACAAATTTACAGTCGGACTTGTACCAAGAATTCAAAATATGTTCAAAGTTCTAAGGATTCAAAAAGGAAATTTATAACAAAGAAGCAGACAGAGGGAGAGGTAAAATGTAATAGATCTACATGTATCAAATATGAGAAGAAATATTGGATCGTACAGCCGTTGATCACCTAGAACACATACGCGTGGTAAAATGTACATTCATAAATCTATTTAAAAAATTTGATACATTACTTTTTTACATGATCTTTTCATCATTCCAGGAGCATCTACCATATTTAGAACACATGTCAACTAAAGTTTCCAAGAGAGAATGAATTATCTATTTAGGCGCATAAATAAAACAACATGGACAACTGCATCAAAACAAGCTCAACACCCTCTCTATCAGTCTTGTAACTAAAGCAACAACATAAACGTTCCATATCTTTTCTTGTGAAACTTTCAATATTGTAAATATATGCCTAAATACAACACTGACTTGTATATAAACTCAATGTTTCTTTTCTACATTTATTATGTGTTTTATTTAACTTTTGTAAATTTATGACCTCTTCTAAATCTGTTTGAATTTTTTTATTTTCCTTCACATTTACCTCTTCCTGGTAAAGAACTGCCCAAACTTTATTACTTTAACGACAATCCAGAAAAGGGAATGTTCGGCTCCAAGATATTAGAAGGGTGGTTTATTGGGCTCCTCCTCCAATTGGGTATTTAAAGATGAATGTTGATGGTGCTACTTTGTTTTATCAACAGAAAGCTGGTATTGGTGTCCTTCACAGAGATGATAAGGGCAATGTGGTTGTGGCATGCAGTAAAGTGGAAAGGGAAGTTCTCTCTTCAGAGTTTATTGAAGCAATTGCCATGTTGAGAGGTCTACAGCTGTGTGCTCAGTGGGGGGTGCCGAATTTGCTGCTTGAGATAGATTGTTTGACTCTTGTAAATGCTTTGTAGGATGGTTCAAATTTTTTAACAGACTTTCATTATTTGCTTAGAGATATCAGAAGGTTAAGTGATATTCAGATTTCTTATGTTGATAGATTGGGCAACTCAGTAGCACATCCACTGGCAAGATATGCATAGGCGATTGATGATAGTGAAATGTGGTGGGAGGGGTGTCTTTCTTTTGTATCTTAAGCTGTTTGGCTTGATAGAAGCAATATTTTGTAAGGATAATTGTTTGGTGATTCAATGAAATCTTTGATTATATATATATAAAAAAAAAGGAATACGGAATTTTCTTAAATTTTATATAACTTTTTTTTTTTTTATAAAACAAACATCTTCATTTGAGATCAACAATTACAAACATTTATCAACCCAAATGACTTAAGAAAGAAAGTCTGGAATATAATCCCACCACATCTCAATACTTCACTTTCAATTTTACTAGCAACCATTACCATATTTCCTTATGCATCTCTAAGAATTACAGCTACCCCAAGTTTTTGAATATCTCCAAACATAGACCCATCTATGTTGAGTTTGAGCACACCTGCTGGAGGAGGCTTCCAAGTTAGGTGATTTCTGAGTAGAAATTGTGATTTTTTTTTTTTTAGAAAAAAGTTAGGGTCACCTGTATACTAGTGACCCCTCCCCAATTTTATTAATAACCCTCACTTGTGGCGGAGGAAAACCGTAGTTACAAAGACAAGCATCTGGGGTACAAACGATAAACCCAGCATGCGGGAAACACCTAGCCAGAAAAAAACTAACAAAAACAAGAAATTAAACGAAAAACACCAAATTCTCGAAACTAACTAAAACGCAAAGACGGTAAACCGGAGTAATCCATACGGATAAGACCACGCAATGCACGGGGAGTCTCCATTAATTGCGAAACTGCTAAGTCTTTACCAGAAGCTCCATGTTTGGCTAACCAAGCAGCAACTTTATTTCCCTCTCTAAAAATATGGTGTATCAAGCAGGTCAGGGAGGCCATAATGTCGATAATTTCCTCCCAGAAATCCTCCAGATACCACACCCCCCATCTCTTGCTCCTCCACCAGGATATAACATTCATAGAATCAAGTTCGATATGCACAAAATTAAGAGATAAAGATTTACAAACCTGGAGCCCATGAAGAAGAGCTAGAAGTTCTGCCCGATTATTAGAACCTATGCCAATGAATGTGGAAAAAGCATGAATTAGTTTTCCATGATTATTTCTAATGATCCCACCTATCCCTGTGGCAACAGGGTTACCAAAACTGCTGCCATTTGTGTTAAGCTTGACCCATCCCGTCGAAGGACGATGCCAGGTGATAGTTTTGCCACGCCGAATTGGGATAAGAACGGCCTGGACATTCAAACTTTTCAATACTTGCAAATCAAAACTGGAAATGTGAGAACTAGCATGCATATCACGGCGTATAAGACTAATCCACCGACGAACAGAATGAATAATTTCGGAGACAGATTCAAAGCGACCCTCCATACGCGCCAAACAGCGCCTCTGCCAGATTCTCCAAGTTATAATCACCGGGAGAATTCCCAGAATAATGCCAACTTGAGATGTAAGATTTGCGCGACGAAACCACCTCTTCACTGTATCTTTCCAATTTTGGCCTATCGGGATCCCAAGATAAGCCCCAAAATAGCGCCAAGTATTATTAGCAATATCACCTGCAAAAAGAACATGATTTTGGTCCTCAAAGTGACCATTAGCATAACAATCTCAACGAGAGGTAATAGGGATATGCCAATACGACGACGATGATGATCGACACTAAGGGCCATATACCAAGCTTTCCACATAAGAGAAGACATTTTAAGAAGGAGGCTCTTATGCCAAATCCAGGAGTGACCCTCAATAGTATCACTTCTAATGCGGACACAATCCCAAGCCGACTTAGTAGAAAACAGACCATTATCATTTTTAGTCCAAATCAGAACATCCATACTTGGCTTAGCCTTGCAAAGATCCTCTAAAATGTCATCAATTTGATCCGGCCCCACTAACTGACGAATAAAATCAACATCCCAATCATTATTTAATTTACAATCCTTCACGTGAAGATTGGGATGCCCCACTATATTCATATCATTGCTTAAATGACCTCTATCTCTCCATTTATCATACCAGAAAAAAACCTTACCATCCTTCAGACGCCATTTAGAATTATCCAAGACCAAAGGAAGAGATTTAGCAATCATTTTCCAGAACTTAGTACCCTTAGTAGGATCAACCAGGGCCCAAGGTTTCAAACCCACATATTTACTCTTAAAAAAATTAGCCCATAAAGAATTACCTTGAATAAGATTCCAAGCAAATCTGGCATGAAGGGCTTTCTGCATATCATCGAGGTTTCTAAGCGCCAAACCTCCTTCCTCCATGGGACTGCAGATAGAGTTCCAGGCCACCCATTTTTTCTTACCTTTGCCATTATGCTCCCCTCAAAAGAAAGTACTCATCATCCGGTGAATGTTTTTAATAGTAGCTTGAGGGACCTGAAGGACAACAAAAAGATAAAGAGCCATACTAGAAATAACGTGACGAAGTAAGGTAAGACGGCCACCCGTCGAAAGAAATCTCATCTTCCACCCCGAAATTTTCTTTTGGATATTAGCCAACATATCTTCCAGATGAACCTGTTTGAGACGACCCAAAATAATAGGCACTCCAAGATATTTGAAAGGAAAAGATCCTTCTGAAAATCCAGTCTTCCGTAATAATAAGCTTTTGCGAGCAACAAAGATTTTTTGGGAGCAGAAAATGGCAGATTTAGAGTGATTGATACACTGACCCGACCATCTCTCAGATTTAGAGTGATTCATATTCATGCAGAACAGAACATATTTTCAAAATAACAGAGCGATGGTTTTAAGACAAGTAAAATCCATAGTACTTTGGCACGACATAAACTGAGTATCTTCATCAAATCAAAACAGAGCATCAAACAGAGACAGAGCATCAAACAGAGCAGAGACCATGTTTCACCCCCGTGGCAGGGTTGTGCTAACCCCGGTGGCCAAACCAGGCAGAGACAGAGGTGAAATCTTTCCTTTATTCTTCTCGAAGCCCCAAGTGTGCACACAGGAAAGACCACAATAAAGCCACTTTGTTTCCAAAGTGGGTGCACTCAGAGACAGAGAAGTTGGTACCAACCCAAACAGAGCAGAGCATAACATAGCAGAGCAGAGCAAAGCAGAGACAGAGTCAGACACAAAAACCAATACACCATGCCAAAGGTTTTCAGATGTTATATCAAAATAATACAGAGTACCAAAACAGAATCAGACAGTTTACACACACTGAACACAAAAGCCAGAACATCTTTCTAAATAAATGCACAACTTTTCATATTCTCAATATCGCTCTTTTTCTAGATTTCAGAAAACCACATGATAGAATTTAGCTCATGTCTACACAATGCATATCAGAACATATTTTTCCTTTTCCACACAGATTTCATGAGTATGCAAATATACGACCGAGGTTGGTTTTGTTTTTCCCAAGTTCTCATTTCATCATAAAAATATGCAAAGTTTTCAGAAAATCAACCTCAGTCTCAATAATTCGTGTAAGGCCTAGCATAGGAACCCCGCTTACCTGACTCCTGCAGCGTATTATCTATACCTTGAAATTGACCTCTATCAATCTCGTCGCCTATTCATAAAAAAAATATAAACTAAGTGTTAAAAGAAAATAACACAACCTCCATCTAAATAATTAAAACCCACAATTCCAAACCATATTATAGCAAAAATAGTTTACTAAGTCAACCAAGTAGTAATCTGGACAGCCCTAAATTCAATCCAAGATAACATCTACTAATCTTAATATTTACTAAAACACCCTCCAAAGCCAACGTCCAACACCAATAATCAAAAATTCTAAGACCATTCTAATACAAAGTGTTGGCATACTCACTTAAATTACCAAGAACTAGGAATCACAAGCCACGGAAGTCCAAGAACTGACGATAAGCAACTCAACTCACGGCAACAACAAACTGCAGAAATGAGGATAAAAATCAAAATAAATTCAAAGAGGAAACTGCATGAGTACGCTACAGCAATGAGAAATTCCAGCAAAGGCTTCAATGCCTACCCGAAACACACCAACCCAAAATACTCACCACGCACAACACCCAGACTCACAAAACGCAACCCAACCTCACGGCCAAAACAGAAGCTGCAGGAAAAGAGATTAAATCAAACCAAAAACTAAGGAGCAGATTCAGCACAGTTTCAGTAGATGAAACCGAAACCTAAAGGGATGAGAAGGAAAACACTTACCAGTCGAAAAATGGAGGAATGAGAGGTATTGCTCGCTGACTTGCAGAGGAAGAACAGAAACGTAAAAACAAAGGAGAGAGACAGAGATGCAGCAGATGGCAACTCACTGGAATAAGATGCAGTGCAAGAGAGAAACCGAAGCAATGAGGAAGTCTAGGGCATGGGATTCAGAACCTCAAACTAATGCCAACAACTGGAAATAAAGATGAAACCGAAAAGAAAAGAGAGACGTGCGCGAGAGAGGTGCGGGAGAAACTGAAACTGCGAAAGAGAAGGGAGAAAGAAACCGAAAACAGAGGAGATATTCATACCTCCCAAAACGACGCCGCTCGGTGGTCTCACTAGACATTAAAATGGTTGGGCCATTTTCACGCACTGATCCGGCCACTGATGAAGAAACTGGGCCTTACATCCTCCCACATAAGTTTTCTCTCATACATACTACATTTAGCATAGATGATAGTTAATAAAAACTGAAAAGACCCAGTGTTGACCTGAAGCGAGACAAACTGCAAGTTGGATCTCACCACTTGAATATCAAGAGAATTAGCCCAAAAAAGCCAGATTTTACCACCAACTTCCACATTAGAAAAAAAGGAATCAAACTGAAGATAATGCTGCAATCGGATGGCTTTGTCCACATTTTGAAAAGGTTCTAGAACCGCAACCAGTTGAGGTTTGAACTTGGAAACTAAATTCTTTAATCTGCGACGAGAGGTACCAATGCCACGGACGTTCCAAACAATTATAGAATTATTCATAAAGATAACGTAGAGGGACGGGCGATGACCCGAGTGGAGCTTCTAACTTTCTCAAATTTTTTTTTCTTATATTTTTTCTTAACCTGTTTATCTTCAGATTCCGAATGGTACTCCTTATAAAGAGGTAACATATCTGGAGGGATATCAGGGTCCGACTCAGAAACAATATCTTCAGGGTAATTGCCAAGATTTTCCTTGATACTTTCAGTAGCTAAACTTTGTTCATTATCCTCAATAGTAATGAAAGCAAAGTCCTCTAATATCAGGGGAGGGAGCGATTCAACATTAAAAGAGAAAATATCATTTTGGTTCAGAAGGGTACCTGCAACCTCAGAAGACGCTAGCACTTCTCTATTACGATGAGCATTGAACTCCAGATTATTCCCCAGGCCAGAGTAAATTTCCAACTTGTTACCAGGTTGTTCCAGACTAGCATCTGAATTCGGTAACGCACCAGTTGTATTAACGAACTCAGTCTCAGGAGAACTAGAAACTGGAATCTCACCACCCTTTTTATTATCAAAACTAGGTCCACCAGATTCATGTTCCCCTGTCATACGTTCATGATCGTGACCCCCATGTTGAGTTTTTACAGCATCCTCACACGGCGCAACGGGTTCAGCAGCCTCTGTTTCGGGAGGGATAAACAGAGGATTATTTATCTCACCATCCTCTTTCTGAGATGAACTGTTTCCACCCGGTTCATTATTTTCTTTGTTCCGTCCCCGGTTTCGTTCCTCCTGCTTTGGTTTTCCTGCTCGACAGGTCTTAGAATTATGTCCCTGCACTCTGCACTTACCACAATACGCCGGCAACGTCTCAAAAATAATATCTTGTTTTCTACTCGTAGCCAGACCAGGAATACCAATCCAGAAATACGAAATCGGCTCCCTAGCAGCATCCATCTCCAAGCAAAGACGAGCTCCATCAGTTCGGGTCACACAACGCGTGGAATTATCCCTGCGTATGAATCGACCAAGCGGAGCAATGAAGATCCGAAGGAAAGATTCTTGATAAAAATTTGGAGGTAATCCGGGAAGAAGGATCCACACCGGAACATTAGAAGGTTCATGTTCCTCGTTGAAATCAGGGGACCAGTGGAACGCACGGTAAGCCACTCCATTAACTTCACAGGATTCACGGGACAGGGCTTTCACAAAGTCTGCTTCCGTAGCCAATCTGATGAAGACGTTTCGGGGCAATTTCATAGAGGAGACCACCGGGGTAGATGACAGACCCCACCGACTGGCGATGAAGGCACGAATAGCATCCAGAGAGGGCCGTTGGCGGAGGAACTTGATCACAATCGAAAAGCGGAAAGGTTCCGCAGATCTGTTGATTTCTTCCTTTGAGAATTGGAAAAAAATTTCACCATCCATTACTTTAGGAACACGACGGGCAACTGTGATTTCGGCAAACGATGGACGGCCAGAAGAATGGCCATCCACAGCTGCCATGCAGCCACAACAAATAAGGAAACGGAAACCCTAGCAGAGCACGTAAAGGGCAATTTTGTCCATGACAAAATGAGTAGAACTTGTGATTTTATAGAAACTGCTTTGAAATTGTGCACTAAGCCCAAGGCATGATTGGACACTTGGCTAGAACTTAACCTGATCTTGTCAAATTCCAACTTATTTCTCCTATACCAGAACCCCCACGCAAGACTGAGAAATAGAGCCAAATTGTTGGAATCCTTACCCTCGATGAATTGCATAGCCAGATCAATAACATTTTGAATAGCCAAATTTTTCCTGAACACCGATAGAAATATTTTTGTTTTAAAAAAAGAAAATCACCTTCAATATCTAAATTATGATATTCCATTTAATACCAATATCAAAGGTAATATCATATATAAAATCGACAAACGTGAGTACGTAGTCATCATGTGCTACAAATATAGGCAATTGACAATTAGTTGTGCTCTTCTGCTAAAACACTCTTGCTATAATATTTATGAGAGAGGATATCGCATTATTTGTCGACATCCATTGATCGTCGACAATCTTAAACTACGTACACTTTACTAGAAGTGGAACCTAGCTCGCTATCAAGAATTAGGACCCATGCATATTGCTTATTCTCTTACATGTATACCTTAGCCTAACAACAAACACTGCTTAACCTCTCTTATAAGTCTGATCTCTCTAGTTCTGATCCTTGACATGGAACTCTGCGTAGGGCTTCTTAGTTTCTAGAGAGAGCAAGGTGCACCCCAGGATCATGGTGAGTGCATGAACAACTGTAGAGGATGGAGTTGTTAATGCTCTGCACATTGCTGTTCACGAATGCCTTCATGGGCATTGAACTTGGCACTTTTCCTTTATGACTTTTATTCTTCTTCAGATTCCCCACGGCCTCATCGCTACTAGTGCTTTGCCTGTCATTGGCATGGCTTTTTGTCTTGGGATTTTTATTCTTGTGAACAACTTCATGTTTCTTTGAGGACTGGATTAGTTTCATGAAGGCGCCTTTGTTTTCTCCTGCAATTGTTATAACCCTCATACCCACTTTCTCTAAATTCGAAATATTTTTGCAACTACTTTTCACCATCTTATTGGTTTCATTTTCTTTTGAAACTTCTTCCTTTCCAATGGTCTTGATCCGAACCACCACATCTTTCTGCTGGACCTCCATTTGGATCTTCTGCTCAAGCTCACCCAGCGACTTCAATTGGGAAGGCAAAATGGTCAAAGCAGATGGTGGTGGAGCCGTGGGCTTGGGCTTAGGGGATT
Organism: Juglans regia; assembly: GCF_001411555.2. NCBI lineage: Eukaryota > Viridiplantae > Streptophyta > Magnoliopsida > Fagales > Juglandaceae > Juglans > Juglans regia. Next base: position 7,467,068 of record NC_049912.1, on the reverse strand, counting down.
GAGGTAAGGTTTGAACAATAGGCTCAATGGTTTTCGGAGGTTCTGGTGCTAGCGGGGCAGTACCTCTGGCTGCGGGACTAACAACCGCAGATGGTCGTGGGGTGGGTTCTTGAGATTGAGGTTGTTGAAACGTCCCGGCCAGTGGCCTTATTGATGCAGGCCTAACCATTGGTGGGCGTGGCTCTGGAGCAGGGGCAGGGTTCGGGATTGGATCAACAGGGGCGGTTGGGCGAGCTAATATTGTAGGTAAACGGAACAAAGGACGAGGGCGGGAGGCCTGGGTCTCCATTATTAAGATGATTTGTGCAGAACTGAGTCAAAGAGAAGAACAACGAAACAAGCTGAAACCTTGGAATGGGCACAGAGATAGAGGTCTCGCAAGTGCTGTTATTTATAATTAAAGGCATGATAGAGCTTTGCTCATTATGGTATCTTTATTTATTAATGTACAGATGTCCTCTTAATTCCAAAGGGTGATGCTAATGGACCGCCGGCTAGTTCCTCTTCTTTTTTAAGAAAAGAAAAAGAAAATATTATTTTGTAAATATATTAATTTTTTTAAAATTAAATAAATTCATTTGTAGAAATTTTTTTAAATATTTAAAAAAATTATACAAATTCATTAGTAGTAATTTTTTCTAAATATTTAAAAAAAATTAAAATACTCAAAAAGAAGGCAAATTCAGGACAAATTAGCATTTTCTTAATTCAAATGCTCGAAAAGAAGATAGCGAAGGAATTAGCTCTTTTTGGTCATCTCACTATATATATATTCTTAAGGTACGTACGTATTTAGTTTCACACCGATATTATAAGTCAACTCGATCGCAGAATAAAAATATTTTTATCCTACGAGGTGTCAAAAAGAAGTGGAAAACTTCTTCATTTCAGTTCACTGAATACTTACTGATCTGCGTTCCCAAACAAAAGAAGCTCGGAAAGAAACGGCCGCCTTGTCCCCTGTATCGTTGATAGCCTCATAGATTAGTAGACCAACGCTTGCAGGGCACCGAATATTTTGCTGATCAATACCATGCATGCACGTACCTTATCTTTATAATACAATGAATGATGGCTAATAATTCTAATTAATTAGACACTGAGATTTTGAAACAAATGATTGTTTTGCAGCTAAATTTTGATTTATGCTTGATAGAATTAATTATTCCTTGTTTTCATTCGTCAACTAATTAGTTAACTAATGATCAAAGGGTACTCGTAAAATTATGTGATATTACCTTACGTCTAGAATGAGGTCTTGCATGGGATGAAAACTTGATGAGTCACTAGCCTTTTAATTAGAAGCAATAAAATCAATTATTACGTAGTTTTTTCGAAATAATACACTACAACATATAAGGTTTTTTGGGAAGACAATTTTTGTCTCAAAAAATTGAGATTTCATCCCAAAATACTTCTTGGAAAGGGAGAAAAAAAAAGCGTCCCAATGTCATTCCAATAACGGTGTCCCAAAAATCTCTTCCCTTCCTTATTTGCCAGTAACCTTGGAAGTTTGTTTTCATGCAAGGGCCTTTTTCCCTCTCTTTGTTTTAGCCTAACCGAGTAGAGGCGCCTCTCCTACCACGGTGTAGGTTGGTTCTGGGTAGTGGTTTCCCTGCTACTGTTTTGGGTGGTTTGGTGGGGCGGTGCTAGGTAGCGGCTTTTCTCTGATACTATTTTAGGGTGGATTGGCGAGGTGGTGCTGGGTAGAGGTGTCTTTACCGACTATAGTGTGGGGTGTTGTCTTGCCCTCTCTGAGCGAGATCGCGTCGGGTGTTCTTCGATCAAAGAGGAATGGAGGAAGTTTTGAGTAGCATGCGTGACAAACTATCAATTACGGAAGAGGAATGAACGGAGGTGTTCGTGGACACTGATTTGCTGGGGGATGTGATCGCACGGGGAGAGCAATGCTTGATATTAAAGTTGTTCACTGAGCGTCATTACAACCGAGAGGCCTTCAAGCCGACTATGAGGCGTATTTGCAGACCTGGGAAGTGTATTAAGTTTCGGGATCTCACTCCTGCAATCATGATTGTAGAATTTGAGGAACAGAACGACAAAGAGAGAGTGATACAGGATGGCCCGTGGACTTTTGACAAACAGTTGGTGCTCATGAAGGAATTTGAAGGACAATTACAGGTTCATGAGATTACTTTCACCGAAGCCTCTTTCTGGGTGAGGGTATATGATCTACCCATGATGGCGTCGAATTTGTATGTGGGAAGACGTATAGGGGAAGCGTTGGGTAGAGTAATCGAAATTGATCTGGAACAAGATGAAATGGCCTGGGGGGAATACATGCGCATTCGAGTTAGTCTCGATATCACAAAGCCTCTATTGCGGCGTAAGAAAATTATGCTTGGGGCTCAGAGAGAATGTTGGGTGAGGTTTGCTTACGAAAGACTCCCGGATTTCTGCTACCACTGTGGCCGTCTGGGACATGGCCACCGGGATTGTGTGAGTTGGTAAGACTGTAAAGCTACTGACCCCGAGGTCACCTTCCCGTACGGGCAGTGGTTGAGAGCGGCACCGTCGTTTGGATGGGATGGTGGACAAAGTCAGTTGAATCAACAGAGTTGTGTAGGTCGTGTTTGTCAAAGGATAAGGATGTTGCGAGAAATGAGGGCTCAGTTGCGGATTTAGAGGCAGTAAATGCAGACCAGCTATATGGCAAACACTGTCCAACAAACGGTGCATTAGGAGTTCAATCCCCGAAAGCAACGGACCTTCAACAACAGCTATTATTGAGAATGGGAGTTGGTAACAGTTTGGTGGGACTCATTATGAAATGTGTTGGATCAGTCTCATTCTCAGTTATGATCAATGGAGTGCCTTCTAATCCCATTATTCCTTCTAGAGGGCTTAGGCAAGGGGACCCTTTGTCCCCTTACCTATTCTTATTCTGTACAGAGGGACTTATTAGTTTGCTAAGACAAGCTAATGTAAACCAAACAGTGACAGGTATTAAGCTGTGTAGGGGAGCCCCTCGGATTAATCATCTACATTTTGCAGATGATTCAGTCATCTTCTGTAAGGCCGATGTGAGCACATGTACAAATATTTAGCTACTATTGCAAAAATATGAATTGGCATCAAGTCAACGAATAAATAAAGATAAAACCTCAATATTGTTCAGCAAAAATGTACTCGAACCTGTCAAAAGGAGTATCTTATCAATGTGGAGCGGAAGCTCAACACAACACTATGAGAAGTACTTGGGATTACCTCCTATGGTGCGGAAATCCAAGACTATAGCTTTTGCTGAAGTTAGAGGGAGAGTTTGGAAAAAGCTGTAGGGCTGGAAAGAAAGGTTCCTGTCCATAGGCGGGAGGGAAATCCTGATCAAAGCTGTTGCTCTCTCAATCCCAGCCTATACTATGAGTTGCTTCAAGCTGCCAGCAAGTTTGTGTAAGGAATTAGAGCGGATTTTGGCTCAGTTTTGGTGGGGACAGAGGGCTGAGGAGAGGAAAATTCACTGGTGCAGATGGGGTTAGTTATGTGAACCGAAAAGCAAAGGTGGAATGGGTTTCAGAAATTTATCATGGTTTAATTCTGCTCTACTGGCCAAACAAGCGTGGAGGGTCTTGAAGAATGAAGATTCCCTTTTACATCAAGTGTATAAAGCTAGGTATTTTCCCCACTGTTCATTCATTGATTCCAAGTTGGGTTACAACCCATCCTATACATGGAAAGGAATCTGGAAAGCAAGGAAGATCCTATTGAAAGGATGCCAAATGCGAATTGGGAATAGACTCATGGCTAGAATTTGGGAGGACACATGGATACCAGGACATTAAGCTATAAAGAATGAGATGTCCCTCTGTGAAGGGACTGATATGACAGCAAAGGTTGCGCGCCTCATAGATAGCCACATGGGGTGGTGGGATGTTGAACAGGTCCGAGCTCTCTTCAATCCAATTATTGTTTCTGATATTCTTAAGATAGTGTTAAGCCCTGGTAGATATGAAGATGCATGGTTCTAGCGACATGAGAAGAGTGGAAATTTTAGTGTGAGGAGTGCATACAGATTTATGGCAGCTCTGGAATCTCAAGACTCACCTGAAAACTCTACAAGAAATGAAGATAAGAAATTGTGGAAGGCTTTATGGCAGATGCATATTCCCTATAAGATACGAATCTTTGCGTGGAGGGCTTGCAAAGATGGGCTACCTACCAAGCATAATCTGCTCAAAAGGAAAATTGTGGTATTTGCTTTGTGCGATTTTTGTGGTTCCCAGAATGAAGATCTCCTCCATGCCGTTATTAATTGTCCTGATGTTCTTGCTGCCTGGAACATGTTTATGCCCGCAATAAGTACTTGTCTTCCTACTGATTCTATTAAGGGTACTGCCAAGAAGTTCTTGATCACGGGTGATTTATCACAGCTGGAGAGATTCTTTCTCATTGCTTGGGCTCTCTGGTTTAGGCGAAACAAGCTGATTTATGAGAAAGCGAAGGAGAACCCTATAGCTATTATCCACCATGCTTTAAGCCTTCAAATTCCAACCTCCTTTTTAAGGAATTCCCCAAACTTGCGATCTGCATTATGCTGGAATGTCCCTCCAACTGGTTTTGTCAAACTCAATGTGGATGGGGCATTGCTCTATGATTATCAAAAGGAAGGTGTGGGGGCTGTGGTTAGGGATGATCATGGTCAAGTCATAATGGCAGTAAGCAAATCTGAACCAGAGGTATCGGAAGCTGTGGAATTAATTGCAATGCTTCGTGGATTAAAATTTACTTCTCAACTGGGTTTTTCCAGAATAATTCTAGAAAGTGATTGCCTTATTTTAGTGAAAGCCTTACAAGCAGATGGGGAGTCCTTCTCAGTATTGGGAAATCTCATTTCGGAGGTAAAGAGGATGCTTCATCATTTCCTAGAGGCCAGGGTACAACATGTCCCACGTATGGGGAACCAAGTAGCTCATTGTTTGGCAAGGCATGCTTGGAGAGTACAAGATGTGGAATTATGGATGCCTTCTTTTCCTGATTTTATTGCACAACATGTTTGGTTGGACAATTCTCTAGTGTAATCTTAGAGTTTTATTTGAATGAATGAAGATGTTCTGTTATATATATATATATAAAAACAGTGTCCCAAAAAGTATTTTGGGACGAAATTGAGCTAAAACATTCGATCACATTCGAATAGAACATTTTTTTGGGACGCTTGAATTTCGTCCCTAAATCACGTTCGAACGTTACAAAATTTCCGTTCGAATGTATTTTATGTTCAAATGCGTCCTTCATGAGTGGTCGATCGATACTAGTCCGTTCGACCAAATAGGCATAAGGAAACGTTCGAACAAACAATTTGATGGCCGAACAATAAGACATTTGAACATTCAATTCATGCTCGATGATTCGTTCGAATGGTTTCACGTACTGTTCGAACATTTAGTTTCGATTACATACAAATATTCTGTATCAATGTTCGAATAGTTTTACTCATCTTGTTCGAACGGTTTTTTTTTTCGTTTAAACGGTAACTATTTTATTTAACCCAATAATTAAAAATCAAATAGACATACATAATATTTTAAAAAATACATTACAATTTGTTCAATACCCATAAGACTAGTTTAATAAGTGTAGACTAAATAAATAAAACAGTAGTAGTACTAGAGTTCTTCATACAAAAATAGATCACAAAATCTGTACATATAACGTAAATCAGTTGTTTAGAGGCCTAAACTGTTGCATAAGCATCTGCATTAGGAGTTGCAAATCTCTCCTAAACTATTCTTGTTATTGTTTTTGTTGTTTCATGTGCATCTTCAAGTCTGCTTGTTTCGCCAATTGAACCTCTAACTCATGCTGTCTTGCAGTAAATTCTTCGATTTTGAAATTCACTTTGTCTAACGCTATAGAGGTATTATAGGCAAACCTGGACGATGAAAAAGAGCTAGAAGGCTTTACACAGCGACTCAACCCCTCAGATACCCTGAACGTTGACCCAGAACTTGTGTAAAAATTTCACTAGTCGAAGAATTTTTATTTGGCGCAAATTCAGCACGTAGGACAACCATTTTATCCTATACACAATAGAAAAAATTAATATCGTCACAAATATTCAAATACATTTAATTAAAACAGATTATAATACTTACATAATTTTCACAAGCATCGGAATGAGTCCACCCACCATTAAGATCAGTATGTGATGCAACATATAATTTTGTCAAATCATAATTGGTATCTGACTCTTACTACAAGAGACATTTGTTGAGAGATAAAGTCATTAGAATACCTCAAAATAATAAACTATATAGAATAAACAAAAAATAGCATTACCAATTTCATAGAGAGAAGATGGAAAAATCTTAAGCATACATGATAATGAATCTTCAACATCGATCTATTTGTTTTGTTTATAGAACTTCGCTCTTGTATATAAGTTGTAAATATTAAGAAGTGAAAATTATAAATAGGTCACGTAAAAAGAATTCATTTAATTTACATTATATGATGGATCCTCAAACATGTGACAAACCATTTCTCAATCAGAATGTCAGACATCCTGAAAAGGATGCTAGCATGCATCTTCCTTATTCTCGAACTTTTTGTAATGCTCATGACACCTCCTTTTATATTTTCAGAATGCATTGCACATAAGCTCATCGACAATCTTATGCTCCTCTATTTGACCAAAATTTAGTTCGAAGTCATCCTTAAAAAAATATATACACAAAGATATTATCACCTAGAATAGTCTAAATTTTGCATATATATTAAAAAATATTAATATAAATCAATTATTTAAACATTAGCAGACAACGCTTCTTGATAAGGTCTTTTACATCTTTGGACACTTTCTGCCATGAACTCGTAGTCAAATGTGCATAAGTTTGTGTAAGAGCACATACATGCGATGCAAGCCAAGCTGTTTGTCGTCTTTCACCTCCAGTATGTTTGTCAGGAATCTTAAACTTAATCTTACTCACCTTAAGATATTTTTCCAATATCACACCTTTAGTAGTGCCTCGACCTTGACAAGATTGAACTGTTAACTCTATCAAATATTTAGTTCGTTGTAGAAACAAAGTAAATAATGGTTAGAAACGATGTAATATGTATGAATGATCTTAATTGAAACAAAATGATTATTAGATTTGTACTTTATTCTGTAGACTCAATCTCTAGTGGTGAGTCAAAAAGAGAGCTAGGAACAGGTGGAGATGGGATGGAACTTCCTTCCTCTTCAGTAGCATAATTTCGAAATATGAATATATTCATTACAAAAAAGATTTGTCATAATGTGTAATGTGACGCCCCCAGATTCCGCTCGGGATCGGACGGACATCTGAAGCGTCGGGACATGCAACACAAAGTTACTTGCCCCCGTTCATGACATATAAGATGCAATGTTCCCAACATGCATCGAGCATTATGCAATATTCGCAGCGGATAACAAATTTCTGTTTTTTTTTTTTTTAGCAATACTATGCACCAAACTTATAATATCCCAAATACTTACAACATACTTCATACATAAAGACATACTAATCAACTGAGATCACAACACTAGTCCAAAATGGTTGTGAACAAAACAGTGTTGGAGATTGAACTCCACAAAATACAAGTAGTAACCGAAGGCAACTACATCTAAGTCACACCCTCGCTTAGTCGACCGTTTCCAGTTGGTCGTTTCCTGGTTCTCCTTCAGATCCTGAAACAAGATCTACCATTTGGAGGGAATGGTAGTTGGGACTACCACAGTGAGACTTGGTTACAAATCTCAGCAAGTTAACAAAAAACTTCACACAGGTTAATAATGCATGCATGACAATAAATGCATGAATGAATAATCAAAGTCAATAATAAACAACACATAACCTGACATAACATGGCATCAAATAATAAGCATAACATGCCTTGACATAACATGGCATGGAATAATAAGCATAACGTGACTTGACATAACATGGCATGAGCTGACATAACTTGAACTGGAACTGAAACTTAGCTTGACGTGACATAAACTTGAAACTTGGCATGAACATAAACTTGAACATAACATAACGTGAAACATGACTTGAACGTGAAATACATGAACTTGGAATCTTTCTCAGTAGACTTAATTATAAGTGACCATATGGGTGCTACATAGGTCCCCTCAAGCCGTGTGTCCCTGCCGATTACCGCATCACAACACAGGTGTCTATACCAGTTGTGAGTGTGTTAATACGTACTCCACAGTTGTTGTGGCCCCACGTATCCTACATGTCACAATTGCTGTGTCTCATGTAACGTATGCTCCATAGTTGTTGTGGCCCCATGAATTGTTTGTGCCACACTTGCTGTGGACACACGTAAAATAAAGTTTGGCTCCATCGGCGTTAGTGCCTGGCGCGCTCTGGTGACCAGCTAGTTAGGCCCCATTCGCAACTTGTTGACTGTACTTCGTCAACCCAGGGAATTTTACACCTATTTAGACACTCCAGCGTGAACAAAGGAGTTTCACTAGGATATTACCCCATCCTAGCGTTTAGGATCGTGATTGACATGAATAACTTAACAAGATTGTTCTCGAGATATACAAACTGTATTCGAGACGGGATGACATGGATATGAAAAGACAGAAGTCCTGACGTAGCGTAACGTGATGTGAACGTAAGATGACAGACATGACATAGTTGGGACATAAATATAATAGACAACATTTCATAACATGGCATATATGTAATAGACAATATTTCGTAACATGACATAACATGTGACAGTGAGTATTACGTGACGTGAAATACATGTAATGAATAGCATACTTAACTTAACATGATATACTTGCAATGCATAGCAATGTATAGAAATACGTGACAGAATATCTTGTATAACAGATGAATAATTCGTGACAGAATAAATTATGTAACATATAAATATGTAATGACCTGGCATGGCACATATGATAACACGCATACATACACTTTAGTTCTCTTATTTATCACTCATACACATTAAACTGATAGTAAGTTAAAAGCTAACTTACCTCGATCGTCGCGTTCTACTAGAATAAAGCGCGAAACACGAGGAACTGTAAAAGGTTATTCTAAAAGTTAGAAATTAATTACTAACAATTAAAAATGTGAAAAGAGACAACTTAGAGTAAAATTATCATTTTACCCTCTACATGTGGGCAAATGACCATTTTACCCCTAACTTAAGGATTTGATATCCTAATTCCAAAAATTACCAAAATTTACATTCCTCATGTAGATTTTGTCCCAAACTCAAATATCAACTCAGAAAAATTTAAGACCAATCAAACCTATGAAAAACTCACTATGGCCGAAACCTACATAGGCCATTTGTCTTGATTTTGGTTGCAATTCTTTCAAGTTTCAAAACTCATGAATAAACCAAAATCTTGTATCAAAGATCTTCCTATCCTAAGTTTAAAAACACCCTTAAAAATATCCATTAAGAAAAAGCTAATTATCAACACCAAACTTTTTGTAAAAAGACCCAAACTTTTTAACAAAAAGTAAACCTTAAATCACAAGTTTTGACCTTAATCAAAATATCTCCAAAATTTTCAAAAAATCAAATCTTACTTCTAACATATTCATAACATCATACTAAGATAAAAAAATGCTTTAAATCATCAAACAAAACTCACCAAAAATCACAAAACAACACTTGGAGTTTTTGGTTTTAAACTTAGTCCAAAACAGAAACTGTTTTTCCCAACTAACTATGATCAATCTCTTGATCCATGGCTTAAAGACATGTGATCTTCAAACTAACACATCACAAGGTTTAATAATATTTCCTAAAGAAGATCCAACCATCAAACTTAAAATCACATGGCTAAAATTTAATAAAACATGGATCTAACTCAAAAACATCAAAGTTTAGGCCTAACTGAAATCCTCTTGTATAGAAAATCATATCTTTAAAACTAATGCTAAATATCTTCTAAATAACATTTTAACATGTATATAAGAGGCTTAGGATCATCATATAAAAATATCAAAGCATTTGGAATAAGATTAAACCACGAAATATTCAAACTTTAACAAAACAGAAACTGTTTTTCCACTTCCAGTTTTGAAGTTTCTAACTCTAAGAAAATCTATCATCAAAAGCTTTATTCAAGCAACAAAACCTCAATTAACATTCATAAAAACATTTAACAACACTCCATAAAATTTTCGGACCCAGATATGTCCATTAGCTTGGTCAAAACTTCCAAAACATAACATACTCTCCAGTTTCACGCCCAGAATGACCTTTCCATGGTTAAAAATATGTTTGAACAATCAAATAAGCATGGAATGAGACTCATAAGATAACCATGGAAACTAGACTCAAAGGCGAACAACTTATGTGAAGGAATCATCATGCAAAAATACTTAAAATGGGTTGTAAATGACCACACAAAATGTCCCAGAAATCTGCCCGAGAGAGCTCTTTTGGATTTCTCTCTAAGAACGGGGGAAAAGAAGTGATAAAATGGAATGAAAAGTGCCTTGCACGACTATAGACTCCTGGAGAGGGAAGTTGTGGGCTGGAATGACCCTTGATTGGAGGTGGCTATGTGACATATAATGGAGCATAGTGAGGGGCAGAGACTGCTTGCAGCAGCTGTGAAAGATGGAGGTTGATGGAGTGGATTTCTCCTTCACATCCAGGCACTATTGGGTGCAGCCAATGGCAGTGGATGGTCTGCCATGTGGGGGAGGAAACTTCTCCAAGAAACTTTGCCAAGCTAGCCAATTTCGTGGGCCTTGGTGGGCCCCACCAAGTGGGCTTCAATTTGGGGTTTAAATCGGGTTTGGTTAGGGTTTGAGATGCTATCAAGCCCAAAAATCAATTTTTCTTGGCCCAATCAAATTTCCAAGGTTTAAAAGATTGAATAATGATGTCATAACAAGGATTTGATTAATTAATAGCATGTGGAAGTGATTTAATCAAGTGATTAAACACAATGCTAGAAATCGGATTAAAAAGGGTTTGGAGGCCAACTTTAGGGTTTGGGAAAACCATTTAGGATTTTGGTTTCAACCAAGCTTTTGGGTTTTCAATTGGATTCCAACCATTTAGGGTTTTGCTAGGGTTGAAACCCTCTTTGGTCTGGCACAATTTGGTTGAATAGATGAAACACAGCTTTGCTTAGGTGGCATGATCTCACACCTTGATTACTTCACAAATCTATCTAAAGGTTCTTCTTTGTGCCAAGTGTCAAATACCATTTACTATGTGTGGCTAAGATCTTGCCAAGTGTCCAAATAAAACTTCTCTAACCTAATTTGGACATTCCACACTGTGATTTTGAAAACACTGCAATGGATGCGCTTACCGAGGTTACTATTCACTAAAAAAAACATAATAAATTTAGTACTAAAAAAATTCTAAATAATCATATTAACCTATAGTGAAAATCGTTCACCGAAATTCAGCCTCAAAGTGTCCCTAAAAAATAATTTCACAATTTCCAATAGACATTTCGTCCGAAATTATGAAAATAGGCTATTGCGCCATAAAATCCTAAATAATGCACTGAGTCTAATGGCGCAGACCATAACTCATTCTTACACTTCTAACTATCTCAAATAATTAAACCCATAAATTTAGCACCATAGTGAGTGATAACACTGATCATGATGACAAACTAAAACCTAAGCGATTGGTCGATTTGTAAAAACTTATGGGTTTTCACGAGATTCCTAAAGTCAATAGAAATTCCACCAATGAATTTCTAGTGGGCTATTACATCCTCCCCTCCTAAAAAAAAGATTTCGTCCTCGAAATCGACGCAAGTACCACATTAACAAGCTAAGTAAAAGATGTTGCTCACCAGAACTATTGTCCATCACTGGACGTATCACTACTGGTTGGCTCCGGTGGAGGTGCATTGATGTCCTTCGGCATGGTGTGTTGGGGTAAGTAGTAGAACACATCGTCCTCTAAATCATACACCAAATTTTCAAAATGACCTGGGTTGGGGAGCTGTACGACCTCCTCATCACTGCTATCAGGCTCCTGACCATCCTCCAACAAATGCCCACGGTGAGTCGACGACATGGATGAGCCTGAGGTAGCGGGCTCAGCGTCCACGGCAGCAGCACGCTCCTCAGCTGCTCTACTGGACTCTGCTCGGTCCCGTGCCATCCTAGCCTTGAAATTATCTCGATCAAGCCATGTGGTAAAGTGTAACGGAGGGTAACGCTCCTCATGAGGTAAGGCCCTCCTCTCGTAACCTACTCCACTACTATCAATGTCTAAAATGTGCGTGCGATGGTGCTCTTGGTGTTCCATCTTACGCCAATAAGTAGACACCTCCCTATTCAGTTCAGCTAAACGTCTTCTACAAGTCTGTTTTGGCATCTCACGCACTCGTTGTGCCGAAAGGGTCGATTTATGGGCAGTCTTGCGCTCTCTAGCCGTGGAACTGCAAAAAGAATGCGATCAACATGGAGAACATTCTATAGTATACACACTAAAAATGGCCCACAAAACTCTGTAATGGAAACATATACTTTAGTAATAACCAAACAACGAAGTACCACATCTGATATAGCAATCCCATACAAAGTGAAGCACAAAATATTGACTGAGCCGAAAACAAAACAAAACAAGATTGGATTAGGTATCAAATAACTGGGGGTACTTGGCTTGCATATCGACTTCCTTCTCCCAAGTTGCCTCTTGAATATTATGGTTTTGCCAAAGTACTTTGACTAGTGGAATCTTGCGGTTCCGTAATTCTTTTTCCTTCCAGTCAATGATCTGAACTAGCTTCTCCTCGTAGGTCAAGTTGGACTGTAAAGGTACACTAGCTGGATCCACCACTGCCGGTATCAGGTTCCCAAAACTCTTCTTCAAAGAGGACACGTGGAATACATTGTGGATTCCATAGAACTCAGTTGGCAACTCCAAACGGTACGCAACTACTCCCACCTTCTCCACTATTTCATAGGGTCCCACATATCTTGGACTTAATTTTCCCCTCACTCCGAAACGACTTACTCCTTTCATAGGGGATACCTTCACATAGTCCCAATCTCCAACTTCGAATTCTAAACTCCTCCTTCGATTATCAGCGTAACTCTTTTGTCGGCTCTGTGCAGTTTTCATCCTTTCTCTGATCATGTGGACTTGTTCCTTTATCTCTTGCAAGACTTCGGGCCCAAACACTTTGCTTTCCCCTACTTTGTCCCAATACAACGGAGATCTACACTTTTAGCCGTACAAGGCTTCATAAGGTGCCATCTGAATTGTGGTCTGGAAACTATTGTTGTAAACAAATTCTATCAAAGGCAGTTGCTTCTCCCAGTTCCCCTCATTTTCCAATACACAGGTTCTTAGCATATCTTCCAAAGTTTGTATCTTCCTTTCTGTTTGCCCATCTGTTTGAGGATGGTAAGCACTACTGAACTTCAATCTAGTTCCCATTAAGTCTTGCAAACTTTACCAGAAACGCAACGTGAAACGAGGGTCTCTATCGGACACAATCGTCTTAGGCACTCCATGCAATCTGACAATCTCTGCTATATAAATCCTCGTTAATCTCTCCAAAGAATCTGTATTCTCGATGGGTATAAAGTGAGCACTTTTTGTCAGACGGTCCACTATCACCCAGATAGCATTATTTCCAGCTGAGGTTCTTGGAAAACCCACTACAAAATCCATTGAGATATCCTCCCATTTCCTTTTCGGGATTGGCAGTGGCTGCAATTCACCTGTTGGTTTCTGGTGTTCCGCTTTAACCAATCTGCATACTGAACACTTGTTCACAAATTCTGCCACGTCCTTCTTCATTCCTTCCCACCAGAAATGCTGCTTCAGATCCTGGTACATCTTTGTACTACAGGGATGAGCAGTGTAAGGTGTGTTATGAGCTGCCTTCATTACCTTTCCTTTTAACTCTTGGTCTGCTGGGATGACCCTTCGGTTCTTGAAATACAAAGTTCCATCTTCTGTGATGCTAAAGTCCTTCGGTCCTTCCGACTTCTCAATTTTCCCGATGACTTCTGCAAGCTTACTATCTTTCTTCTGACGGTCTTTCAGTTCTTCCCAATCCAATGGAATGAACTCTTGAACGGTGGTCAGAACTACTTCCCAACTACGATTCTTGATCAACAGTTTCCTCATACTGCATAAGAGTGAATTTACTTCTGACGACAAGATAGATGAATCCTCCGATCTGCTCTTGCGACTCAAAGCATCAGCTACCACATTGGCCTTTCAGGGGTGGTACTTGATGTTGCATTGATAATCGCTGATTAATTCCAACCATCTTCTCTGCCTCATATTAAGGTTCTTCTGCTTGAACAGATACTGGAGGCTTTTGTGATCTGTGAAAACTTCACACTTTTCGCCATACAAGTAGTGTCTCCAAATCTTAAGAGCAAAAACCATTGCAGCTAATTCCAAATCATGCGTAGGATAATTCTGTTCATGATTCTTCAGTTGACGTGAAGCATAAGCAACTACTTTCCCTTCTTGCATCAGCACACAACCGAGTCCTGCTTTAGATGCATCACTATACACTACAAAAGGCTTAAGAGGCTCTGGCAGTGTAAGTACTGGTGCGATCATAAGTCTTTTCTTCAACTCAATAAAACTGGCCTCGCACTTATCGTTCCAAACAAACTTCACGTTCTTCTTAGTCAATGCCGTGAGGGGTCCGGACAAACTAGAAAATCCTTCAACAAACCTCCTATAATAACCAGCCAGTCCTAAGAAACTTCGAATCCCATGCACACTGGTCGGTCTCTGCCAGTTCGTTACTGCTTCAATCTTGCTTGGGTCCACTGCTACTCCTCCACTAGAGATCACAGACCTAAAAACTTCACTTCATCAAGCCAGAACTCGCACTTGCTAAGGTTGGCATATAGGTTTTGGTCCTTGAGTATAGTCAAAGCCATAATTAGATGTTTTCTATGCTCCTCCTCGCTCTTCGAGTAAATTAGGACGTCATCAATGAATACGACAACAAAACTATCCAGATAAGGTTTGAATATTTTGTTCATCATGTTCATGAATGCGGCTGGAGCATTGGTTAACCCAAAAGGCATTACCAAAAACTCGTAGTGGCCGTACCTTGTCCTAAAGGCAGTTTTCGGCACATCCTGTTCCTTAACTTTTAGCTGATGATAACCGGATCGCAGGTCGATCTTCGAAAACACGGATGCTCCTTGTAACTGATCCAACAAA
Organism: Juglans regia; assembly: GCF_001411555.2. Taxonomy (NCBI): domain Eukaryota; kingdom Viridiplantae; phylum Streptophyta; class Magnoliopsida; order Fagales; family Juglandaceae; genus Juglans; species Juglans regia. The sequence continues at coordinate 7,451,909 of NC_049912.1, read as the reverse complement.
TCGTCGATCCTGGGTAACGGATACTTATTCTTGATCGTCACCTTGTTCAGCTCCCTATAGTCTATGCACATCCTCATAGATCCATCTTTCTTCTTCACGAATAGCACAAGTGCTCCCCACGAGGAGGAACTTGGGAGGATAAAACCTTTCTCTAAAAGTTCTTCCAACTGCACTTTGTGCTCCTTCAATTCGGCAGGGGCCATACGATACGGGGCCTTGTGAGTCAGAGTTGTTGCCGGTTCCAACTCTATCTTGAACTCAGTTTCTCTATCCGATGGTAGACCAGGTAGTTCATTGACAAAAGCTTCAGGAAAGTCTTCAACTACGGGTATCCCACGGGTTTCTTCACTCCCATCTGTCTTCTCCACAATCATCAACAGAAAAGCTGAGGCTCCAACATCAATACACTTCCTAGCTTGTAAAGCCGAAATCACTGGTGGGGTGGCCTTAACTGATGCTCCCACGTACCTAATTATGTCTTCACTTGGGGATTCAAATACCACTTCTCGCTTCCGACAACCTATCTTAGCATAGTGGTTGAATAGCCAGTCCATACCCAAAATTAGGTCAAACTCCATCTGACCGAATACTAGTAGGTTAGCCTTCAACGTCCTTCCATCTAGCTCTACAGGACAATCCTTAACTAAACGGGTACAAGCTACCGTATTCCCATAAGGAATTAACACTACAACCCGTCGAGATAATAGCTCAGTTTGCAAACTACAAATTCGTGCAAACGTTGCAGACACAAAGGACTGCGACGTGCCCGAATCAAATAGCGCACAAGCTGTGAAACTTAACAGATTGACGTTTCCTAATAAAATATAATGTGATTCTATTAATAACCCTATTTCCAACACGCAAGTTAATAATAAAAGCATAAAGACTTTAAGGGAAAATACCAGTGATGACGCCAGCTTCCTCAACCTCTGGTGCGTTAGCATCGATATCACCTAGGGTTACAGCATACACGCATGCTGGGATGTGGGGCCTTGGCTTATGATCACCAGCTCCACTATCTTGTGCAGTGTTGGGACAATCTCTAATCAAATGTCCTGGTTTCCCGCATCGATAACAAACTCCATAACCACTACGACATTCTCTAGGATGACGCTTTCCACACTTAGGGCATAACGGATAAGCAGATGGCACATGTCCTCCTGTCACTATTCCCTTGCCTTTCGCTGGGCTGGAAAAAGAACTTTTCTTCTCGGCACAACCGCTTGCAGCAAATGGCATGGTCCTCTTTCATTTGGAATTGATCTGGATTGCTAGACCTCTCTGCTCAGCCTCTGCTATCGCAGCCACATTTACCAACTCTTGGTAATTCTCTATTCTTTGGCAAGCTACTTGACTACGGACCCTTGGCTGAAGTCCTGCTTGAAACTTCTGCGCCTGCATCCTTTGAGTAGAAATCAGGTGTGGTGCAAACCTTCCTAACGTCATGAACTTAGCAGCATACTGTTCTACGGTCAGACTGCCTTGAGTTAAACTCGTAAACTCCTGCGCCTTCAGCTATTTGGCAGAATCAGGGAAGAATCTGTTGTCGAACTCTTCCTTAAATCTCTCCCATGATAGTGCAGTGAGACTTCCTAGTTCTCTAACTAGGAGCTGCCTTCGTGTATCCCACCACATTCCAGCTTCTCCTTGGAATAGGTATCCAGCGTATAGAACCTTCTGGTCCTCAGTACAACCATAGATCTCATATGTCCTTTCGAGATCCATAATCCATTTCTCGGCTTTCAATGGCTCTTCACTACCAGAAAAGTTTGGATAACGGTGGATCAAGAACTTCTCATACGGACAACCCCTGACTTCGGGTCTAGGTACGTGCGCTTGATGTTGTTGTTGTTGTCTGAGCACCTCAGCCAGCAGACGTACAGCTTCAGCTAATCCTCCATCCAATGGGGGATTCTGATTCTCTTGATTGATGCCTCCCCCTGGGTTCCGAGGTATCCTACCGCAAGTCATGTATCACTTCCTGAAATACACGAGTACACGTATTATAACCACGTACTATCTCACATACTTAAAAAAATTCAAGCCTAATGAAGACTAAAATTTCAAGCCTAATATTTGGTGCATTTCCTAAGGACATGTGGATTTAAACCCAGAGACGTAATGCTCTGATACCACCCTGTGACGCCCACAGATTCCGCTTGGGATCGGACGAATATCTGAAGTGTCGGGACATGCAACACAAGGTTACCTGCCCTCGTTCATGACATATAAGATGCAATGTTCCTAACGTGCATCTAGCATTATGCAATATTCGTAGCGGATAATTGTTTTTTTTTTTTTTTTTATAAAAGCAATACTATGCACCAAACTTATAATATCCCAAATACTTACAACATACTTCATACATAAAGACATACTAATCAACTGAGATCACAACACTAGTCCAAAATGGTTGTGAATAAAAGAATGCTGGAGATTGAACTCCACAAAATACAAGTAGTAACCTAAGGCAACTACATCTAAGTCACACCCTCGCTTAGTCGACCGTTTCTAGTTGGTCGTTTCCCAGTTCTCCTTCAGATCCTGAAACAAAATCTACCATTCGGAGGGAATGGTAGTTGGGACTACCACAGTGAGATTTGATTACAAACCTCAGCAAGTTAACAAAAAACTTCACACAGGTTAATGATGCATGCATGACAATAAATGCATGAATGCACAATCAAAGTCAATAGTAAACATAACCTGACATAACATGGCATGAAATAATAACCATAACATGCCTTGACATAACATGGCATGGAATAATAAGCATAACGTGACTTGACATAACATGGTATGAGCTGACATAACTTGAACTGGAACTGAAACTTAGCTTGACGTGACATAAACTTGAAACCTGACATGAACGTAAACTTGAACATAACATAACGTGAAACATGACTTGGACGTGAAATACATGAACTTGGAATCTTTCTCAGTTGACTTAATTATAAGTGACCATATGGGTGCTACAGAGGTCCCCTTGAGCCGTGTGTCCCTGCCGATTACCGCATCACAACACAGGTGTCTATACCAGCTGTGAGTGCATTAATACGTACTCCACAGTTGTTGTGGCCCCACGTATCCTACGTGTCACAATTGCTGTGTCTCACGTAATGTATGCTCCACAGTTGTTGTGGCCCCATACTTCATGATCCACAGTTATTATGGCCCCATGAATTGTTTGTGTCACACTTGCTGTGGACACACATAAAATAAAGTTTGGCTCCATCGGCGTTAGTGCCTAGCGCGCTCCGGTGACTAGCTAGTTAGGCCCCATTCGCAACCTGTTGACTGTACTTCGTCAACCCAGGTAATTTCACACCTATTTAGACTCTCCAGCGTGAACAAAGGAGTTTCAGTAGGATATTACCCCATCCTAGAGCTTAGAGTCGTGATTGACATGAATAACTTAACAAGATTGTTCTCGAGATACACAAACTGTATTCGACACGGGATGACATCGATACCAACCCAAGGAATTTCACACATATTTAGACACTCCAGCGTGAACAAAGGAGTTCCACTAGGATATTACCCTATCCTAGCGCTTAGGGTCGTGATTGACATGAATGACTTAACTGGCATACATGACATTTCATAATGTGACGTAACATGAACGTGACATAAAAGAAAAAAGTCCTAACGTAGCATAACGTGACATGAACGTAAGACGACGGACATGACATAGTTGGGACATAAATATAACAGACAACATTTCATAACATGGTATATATGTAACAGACAATATTTCATAACATGACATAACATGTGACAGTGAATATTACGTGACGTGAAATACTTGTAACAGATAGCATACTTAACATGATATACTTCCAATGCATAGCAATGTATGAAAATACGTGACAGAATATCTTGTGTAACAGATGAATAATTCGTGACAGAATAAATTATATAACAGATAAATATGTAATAACCTGGCATGACACATATGATAACATGCATACATACACTTTAGTTCTCTTACTTATCACTCATACACATTAAACTGATAGTAAGTTAAAAGCTAACTTACCTCGATCGTCGCGTTCTACTAGAATAAAGCGCGAAACACTAGGAACTGTAAAAGGATATTCTAAAAGTTAGAAATTAATTACTAACAATTAAAAATGTGAAAAGAGACAACTTAGAGTAAAATTATCATTTTACCCTCTACATGTGGGCAAATGACCATTTTACCCCTAACTTAAGGATTTGATATCCTAATTCCAAAAATTACCAAAATTTACATTCCTCTTGTAAATTTTGTCCCAAACTCAAATATCAACTCAGAAAAATTTAAGATCAATCACAACTATGAAAAACTCACTATGGCCGAAACCTACATAGGCCATTTGTCTTATTTTGGTTGCAATTCTTTCAAGTTTCAAAACTCATGAATAAACCAAAATCTTGTAACAAAGATCTTCCTATCCTAAGTTTAAAAACAACCTTAAAAATATCCATTAAGAAAAAGCTAATTATCAACACCAAACTTTTTGTAAAAAGACCCAAACTTTTTAACAAAAAGTAAACCTTAAATCACAAGTTTTGACCTGAACCAAAACATCTCCAAAAATTCCAAAAAATCAAATCTTACTTCTAACATATTCATAACATCAACCTAAGATAAAAAATGCTTTAAATCATCAAACAAAACTTACCAAAAATCACAAAACAACACTTGGAGTTTTTTGGTTTTAAACTTAGTCCAAAACAGAAACTGTTTTTCCCAACTAACTATGATCAATCTCTTGATCCATGGCTTAAAGACATGTGATCTTCAAACTAACACATTACATGGTTTAAAAATGTGTCCTAAAGAAGATCCAACCATCAAACTTAAAATCACATGGCTAAAATTTAATAAAACATGGATCTAACTCAAAAACATCAGAGTTTAGGCCTAACCGAAATCCTCTTGCATAGAAAATTATATCTTTAAAAATAATACTAAATATCTTTGAAATAACATCCTAACATGTATATAAGAGGCTTAGGATCATCATATAAAAATATCAAAACCTTTGGAATAAGATTAAACCACGAAATATTCAAACTTTCACAAAACAGAAACTGTTTTTCCACTTCCAGTTTTCAATTTTCTAACTCTAAGAAAATCTATCATCAAAAACATTATTCAAGCAACAAAATCTCAATGAACATTCATAAAAATATGTTAACAACACTCCATAAAATTTTCGGACCAAGATATGTCGATTAGCTTGGTCAAAACTTCCAAAACATAACATACTCTCTAGTTTCACGCCTAGAATGACATATCCATGGTTAAAAATACGTTTGACCAATCAAATAAGCATGGAAAGAGACTAATAAGATATCCACGGAAACTAGACTCAAAGGCGAACAACTTATGTGAAGGAATCATCATGAAAAAATACTTACAAGGGGTCGTAAATGGCCGCGCAAAATGTCACAGAAATCTGCCCGAGAGAGCTCTTTTGGGTTTCTCTCTAAGAATGGGGGAAAAGAAGTGATTAATCAAGTGATTAAACACAATGCTAGAAATCGGATTAAAAAGGCTTTGGAGGCCAACTTTAGGGTTTGGGAAAACCATTTAGGGTTTTGGTTTCAACCAAGCTTTTGGGGTTTCAATTGGATTACAACCATTTAGGGTTTTGCTAGGGTTGAAACCCTCTTTGGTTTGGCACAATTTGGTTGAACAGATGAAACACAGCTTTGCTTAGGTGGCATGATCTCACACCTTGATTCCTTCACAAATCTATCTAAAGGTTCTTCTTTTTGCCAAGTGTCCAATACCATTTACTATGTGTGGCTAAGTTCTTACCAAGTGTCCAAATAAAACTTCTCTAACCTAATTTGGACATTCCACACTGTGATTTTGAAAACACTGCAATGGGTGCGCTTATCGAGATTACTATTCACTAAAAGAAACATAATAAATTTAGTACTAAAAAAATTCTAAATAATCATATTAACTTATAGTAAAAATCGTTCACCGAAATTCAGCTTCCAAGTGTTCCTAAAAAATAATTTCACAATTTCCAACAGACATTTCGTCCAAAATTATGAAAATTGGCTATTGCGCCATAAAATCCTAAATAATGCACTGAGTCTAATGGTGCAGACCATAACTCATTCTGACACTTCTAACTATGTCAAATAATTAAACCCATAAATTTAGCACCATAGTGAGTGATAACACTGATCATGATGATCGACTAAAACCTAAGCGATTGGTCGATTCGTAAAAACTTATGGGTTTTCACGAGATTCCTAAAGTCAATAGAAATTCCACCAATGAAATTCTAGTGGGTTATTACATGTAATGTGAACAAAAAATTGATCAATCATTTGTATCAGTTCCATTTGTAGATTCACCTTCGTCATCTGTAGATACTTCAGAAGACTCAACATTTTACTCAATTGTTACATTAGCAATTTTAGCCTCAATATTTTCTCTATGTAATGGAATAATCTCATGCTGGCTCAAATCCACAAACAAGTTAAAGACGGGTTGATTCTCTTGGTATGCTTCTTGAGTAGAGGGATCATCTTCTTCTTCATCTTGTCGCTCCGCTTCAAGGATAACATCATATATATATTTTGGAGAAAACTTTTGTACTACTCGCAATTGATTTCCTAACTCAAGATCATCTAAGTAGAATACATGAGATGCTTGGGAAGCCAAAATAAACAAATCATCTGTATACCATTTTTTTGATATATTAATACTAAAAAAATATTCATTATCGCGTTTTCTCCTTCGAGGATTGCTTAAATCCCACCAATCATACCTAAACAGATGTACCCACAAGCTCTCCCAAATATCTCATTCCAAATATATCGACAATAATCCCATAGAAATCAATGTTTTCTCTGTCATGACTTCTTTCGACTATAACACCACTATTTTGTATTTTCCTATAGCGTTCTTGATCTATTGTGTGAAACCTACTTCCTCGAGAAATGCATACAGAATATCGAGCAGCGCATCTCAATGGGCCACGCACCAATGCATATTGTACATCCGATATATCGTTTGGATTACTCGTTTGAATACAACATAAACATACAAAAATAAATTTTTTTATTCTACGAGGTGTCAAAAAGAAGTGGAAAACTTCTGCATTTTAGTTCATTGAATACTTATTATGCGTTCCCTAACAAAAGAAGCTAGGAAAGAAATGGCCGCCTTGTCCCATATTGTTGATAGCCTTAGGACTTTTTTGCGAAAGTAGTGAAGACTTTAGAAGTGATCGTATCAGTTGCTTCTCTTACTTTCTTTTTTTTTTCTTTTTGAGAAAAAGCATATCACATTTATTAATAATGGACATTACAAACTTAACCTGAAAAATACATTACAAGCCAACTAGAACATTGATAGTTCCACTGTACACAGTCGTGACTGACATGGTCTACTCCTAACTGCAAACCTCTATAGACCTAAAGTCTGATAGACAACATAACTCTGTCCAAGACAAACTTAACCAAACCCTACACTCCGTCTAAGATAGAGTAGAGGACACTCTACGTATGAAAGTCCTAGAGATTATGTGTTTTTTCAATTGCACTTTGATCCAGCATCGAAGCCTTTGGCGGACTGTTCTCACAACAAAAGACTTATGAGAAGATCAAGCGTATTGACCGTATCACATCGAAGAGACTATTGTGCTCCACCCAGACTGAGCCACCTCTGATTTTATATGATTGTCTAACCAGTTTGATTAAAGGAGAGAGAATTATAAGGGAGACTTAGTTCCAGTTACTACTTGACTTAGATAACCTTAACAGCAGGAACTAACCCATGCAGGAAGGCACTACTTAGCACTAGCAACAGCAGAACTAGCGCTATGTAAAGATCAACTCCTGTTGCTATGAGTCTCATATTCATGTAGTTTCCGGTTGCTAAGGAAGAAAGATGGCTTGCATTTAGATATAGGGGCTTTCTCGAGCCTACCCATGTGTAAAAATTTTATGTTTCTAGACAATACAGAAATTCAAAATACATGGGAAAATAACTAATTACATCTTAGAAAGATATAGATCTGCATTTTCAAACTTGGAGGAAAATAAATTGCAAAAACAGCAACTATGATCCGCATCCTTTGGACCGCGCTTGTGGCTCACGCGCCATTCTATTCAGTGAAACTATTCGCCAGTCTAAAGGATCGGCGCCTTGGGAAGCCTTCGGTAGGGCGGAGAGAGGGAGACGCCAAAAATCACCATACTTAGCCCTGAAAATAACCCAAAAATCAAAAAGAGAAAGAGAAAACTAGAGAGGAGAGGAAGGAGAGATGAGGGAGGGAGGAGAGAGGGAGACGCCATAGCTCCTAATAATTAATGAATTATGATGGCTAAGAAGGAGGAGTCTTATCTTAATTCATTAATGAATTATGATGGCTAAGCAACTAATAATTTAAGACACTGATATCTTGAAACAAATTAATGATTGTTTTGCAACTGGATTTGGATTTATGTTTCATAGAATTTATCCCTTGTTTTGATCATTCGTCAATTTAATTAGTTAACTAATCAACAGGTACTCCTAAAATTATGCGATATTACCTTACGTCTAGAATGGGGTCTTGGGATGAATACAGTCACTGGCCTTCTAATTAGGATCAATAAAATCAATTATTACGTACTTTTATCGATATAATACTCAGTTAGCCTCTCAAAAAATGATAAATTTATAACTATTTTATAATTATTATATAACTAGACAGTAACTATGCGAAATTAAAAACTATTTTAAATGAAGTACTAACGTGCATAATTACATTGATAAGATGTGTTAACGTCAAAAAATGCACAGTCTGGAAAAGAAGAGAGATCCATTCCCGGGACACGCTGAGATGGTCAGGGCCTCAATCGGGGACATGTATGTGGAGCCCCTGGCAGTGGTCCGGTGTGATTGTATGGTGTTGGTGCATGCACCCATGGTTATGAACAGTAATTAAATAAAGAGGAAATAAGAAGATCTAGATAAACATACATATTTATGTGGTTCGGCACTAGGCCTACGTCCACAAGGGTTTGGAGAGCAAATATTCCACTATAATAAGCTTATTTACAGACTCTCAAAGTCTCTCATTTCTCACTGTACAATGGGAGTTGCAGATCTATTTACTGGAGAAGCGATTCTCTCTAGAGCTCTAAGGTTGAAAAAACAGCCGAAAAGGAATCGAAGGATCAGAATTCCTAGAAACCGTAAGTACCCTGCCCCTTTTATCTGATCCTCTTCATGTGTGTACCTCGGTAGTGGTGAGGGATGTCTGCTTTGCATGTTTGACCGTCTCTTCCCTTTCCATTTTCTCCTGACACCTCCATTTTCTCATTACAAAGTCATTTTGGGTCTGGTGTGTTTTAACCCGTCACAGTTGCCCACGATTCTTAAGGGTAGTTTGCGACCTTGAGAATCTCTTAAAGTTAAAATATGTAATCAAACTGATTTGCCTCCATTCGTAGAGAAATAAATTATGGGAGCTGGCCCTAGTCACTCGTTCTTATTCGGTTAAGAAGTAAACATTTTTGTGCATGGGATTAGGCGGCAAATCAGCTCAACCACATAAGAGGCTTAAGGTGTATAAACGTATTGGCGAGATAAGCAGGAGGTAGGCCCGACCCCATGAAACGCGTAGGGTGCGAGCACGTAGCTCGGCTAGGTAAGTGGGAGGTTGGCATGACCGTGTAAGATGGTTATGAAAGTTGGCTGGGTAGTCAAGTGACTTGCCTGCCTATTGGAACACCTAGGAGGCCGAGTGGTCCCTGACCTTTCCCACCAGCAGACTTTTATATAAAAATTGGTAAAAAGGGGCGAGTAGTTTGTAAGACTGGACTCACCCTAAGTCTTGTTGAAAGGCATCTGTTCTTCCAGCGTCTTTGTTTTCAATGATGTTTGGCGAAGTTTCCTTTTTCGATGTGAATTAAGGTTAATGTTAGATGTCTGTCGTAACCTGCAAAAAGTGGTAATGGTGCCCATCGACCCTCTGGGTCCACTTCAGGCAGTTGGGGACCTCAGAGACATTAACTCCGAAGGCTCGTTCCCGAAGGTAACCTGCTGGCAATGGTTATGACAAGAGCGTGAACACCAAATGTCTGCTGGTAAAGATGCTTTCTCAAAAGATATGTCAGGCAGTCGGAAGACTGGACCTGCACTTCACTGTGAGGCAGGCCGGGCCACCTTAAGGCTGGACCCGCCTATTGAACCCCACGAGAAGGTAAGCAAAATATGTCCAACCACACTATGTTGTCTCGAAAGTAATGTCGGGCAATCGAAAAACTTGACCCACACTTCTCTGTGAGGCAGGTCAAGCCGCCTTAAGGCTGGATCCGCCTGTTGACCCTCACAGGAAGGTAAGTAGAAGATGCTGCAATATTCAAACTTGTTAATGCAAATATTTTCCAATCAGAAGTGCAAATTTGAAAATTTGAGCTGTCTTGCCAGGATGTGGTAAGGGTCTGAGGCGCTATTTGTTTGCCATTCTGTTACTGCAGATGAAATTCTGCTAATGGAGATTCCACTGGAGATTCCGTTGATGGAGATTTCGTTGGTGATGTCCATATCTTTCTCTTCATTATTCGGGCGGTCCATAGACACAGCCCGCTCTCCGTCGAGGAGAGCTCGCAATGCCACATACCAAACCTCCTCTTTCTCCCCTAGGAGGTAATTCAGACAGTGAAATGGCTAGTCCACTCTTTCGCCTCGGTGGGTGTTGGGGTAAGTATTTGGACAGCCTCGGGGCTGAACCCACTCTGCTTCACGAGAGGAACAAGACGTCCTTTGGCTCATCTAATGCCTTTGTTCCCTACAAAAGGGTATGTTGTTCGGACAATCTATTCTAGACACGCTCCCACCCATTGACATCGCAAGAAATGGTAAGTTTGGGTAAGGCTTGCGCTAATCTCACACTTGGTAGTAGGAGGGGCTAGGATAAGTTATTCGAGTAGCCGCGAGGCTGATCCTACTCTCCACTGCGGGGGGGATGAGCTAACCTTTAGGCCTACCTTTCCCCATGGTATCCTGCAATGAAGTATGTTGTTTGGACAGTCTGTTATTGAACCCGCTCCAGCCCATTGATGCTTACGAGGAAGGTAAGAACTTTTCTTCGGGTGGCTAAAGACTGACCTGCACTCTATCGCGAGAGGGAGAAGGCACCCTTTAGGCCTACATTTCCCTTTGTTGCCTTGTGAAGAGGTAATTTGGACAGCGATGTGGCTGATCTACTCCTTCACCTTGATGGGGGTCGCGATAACTTATTCAGGCCACCGTGGCGGCTGGTCTTGCTCTCCTGGACAAGGAGGTCAAGCCACTTGCTCACCTATCATCCTTCGTCGGAAGGTAGGTTGTTCGGATAGTTTGTTCTGGACCCAGTCCCACCCGTTGACGTCACAACGAAGGGTAAGTTTGGGTCAGTCTGGCGCTAATCCCATACTTCATTATAGTAGGGGTCGGGGTAAGTTATTCGGGCAGCCACGAGGCTGATCCTGCTCTCCACTATAGGGGGGCTAACCCCACACTTCATCGCAGTAGAGATTAGGGCAATTCATTCGCATGAGGCTGATCTCGTTCTCCACTGCGGGAACAAGGCAAGGTTTAGGCCTACCTTTCCTTATGGTATCCTGCAGGGAGGTGAGTTATTCGGGCAATCTGTTACTAGACCCACTCTCGCCTGTTGACGCTTAACGAGGAAGGTAACTTTTTCTCTTCGGGTGGCCAACGACCAGCCCGCACTCCTCCGTGAAAGGGAAAAGACAACCTTTTAGGCCTAACTTTCCAGTTTTGCCTCGCTAGGAGGTAAGTTGCTAATGGAGATTTTGCTTATGTAAAGTTCGTTGCTGGAGATTTTGTCTTCGGGTGACCAAGGCCAACTCGCACCTCCGTGAGATGGATAAGGCAACCTTTTAGGCCTACCTTTCCCTTTTTGCCTTGCGGGGAGGTAAGTTGCTATAGGGATCAATCATGTTAGTGAAAACAAAATCCATTTAAAGTAGACAAACCAGAATATTTTGCCGCCATGACTAATTTTTTCCTTCTTCTCTTCTTTTCTTTTTCTCTTTTAGCTGTTGTTTGCCTGTTGTTTGACCAAAGTTGCCCATTGTTATTTGCTATTTCCTTTCTTCCCCGCCCCTTGTTTTTATTCCGCTTTCCATTTCTTCCTCTTTTTTTTTTTTTTCTTGTTTGCCTGCTACTGCTTGTCATTTCTTCTATCTTGCTCCTCATTTTATTTCCATTTCTTTTTTTTCTTCCTTTCCTCTTTACATCTTTTCTTTCTCTTCTAGGTAGATTTCCTTTTGTTTCCTTCTCTTTTGTAGTTCCAAACATAATTCACTTAGGCCTAGGGTGCTCGCCCGTGACCGACGGTCACATGGCCGTGGAGAGGAGGCCACTGGCTGTGGTGCACATGGCCATGGAGAGGAGGTCGTGGAGTCCAGTGTACGTGCCACTGATCGTGATGCACATGGCCGAGGAGAGGAAGCCGCTGAGCTCTGCCCTTTGTGCATGACCATGGGCGAGGAGGTTGTGTAGTGCTTGACCACAGTGCATGGTCGACGAGTGGAGGCCGTAGAGTCCTTGGCCGCTGTCCCTAGGCCGTGGAGAGGAGCCGACTGGCTGCTGTGTGCATGGTCTTGGAGTATAGTACATCCTCATTCACTGGTGCGCGGATTCAAGCCGCCGCTAGCCACTGTGTGATGGGGTGCAAAGGCAGCATTTAGGAGGGGACATAAAATGTTGGTGGTCCACATGCTGGCCGCGTGCACCCCCATCATGCTACGATGCGACTAGGCCGAGGTAATCTCAACAATGGGAAATCCAGTTCTCGTAGTCATGCGGCGGTCTCCGTCATGGGGCAGTGGTCTTGGACCTTTTTCGAGGCGACAAACGGTGCCAGCTGGTCGCTTGGTGACTGCCAATGCAACCCTCTAGCTTCACCACCGCAGGGCCATGGCTCATCTAGGTGCATGCTTCCATGCACCTTTGTGCGTAGCTCAGATACGGGGTATGGCCCACGGGTGGAGGCCACCAGCCCCGGATAGAAACTACCAGTGATCCCCGTGGTGGTCATCGGCAAGTCAATAGGCCATGTGGCAAGGTGGCGTAGAGCTTCTTGGTGCACGGCAAAGTGCGTGCCAAGCACAATTTGAACATGCATGGGCAGTGCACATTGCCAGGCTTTTGTGCACCTGGGTATGCTCCCAGTGTTTTCCAAATGTAACGTGCAATTAAAGTACACGAACCAATGGCATTTACAGCTTGAGTGGGTGGGAAGTTTGGTTCCCAGCCGTACATGCTTAATGTATTAAAAGTGCAATGCACTTTTAATTTCCCATTACCTATAGTAGTGCTTTTCATAAAAATAAAAGTGGAAAGACTGAAGAAACTTATCTAGAAGAGTTTCATCTCCTCCTTTGGAGATTATTTAGCATGCTGAGAAATCGTCCATTTTCCACTTCCGCAACAAGAAACATCTCGATCTCACTGACGGTGCCAACTGTTAATGTAAAAAAATGCACAGTGCAGAACGGAAAAGAGATCCATTCTCAGGACGCGCTGAGATCGTTGGGGCCTTAATCGGTGATGTCTAGAGTCCCTAGCAGTGGTCCGGTGCCGATGCATACATCCATGCTGATGAACAATATTTAAATATAGATGAAATAAGAAAAGAATAACACACAGATTTATGTGGTTCAGCACTAGGCCTATGTCTATAGGGTTTGGGGATGAGAGATTCCACTATAATAAGCTTGTTTACAGTCTTTCATCGCCTATCATTTCTCACTGTACAATCGGACCTGCAAATCTATTTGCTAGACAAGTAGTTCTCTCTAGGGTTCTCAGGTTGAAGAAGCAGTCGAAGAAGAACCGAAGAGTCAGAAGTCCTAGAAACCATAGGCACCCTGGCCCTTTTATCTGACCCTCTTCATCCATGCACCTCAGTAGTGGTGAAGGATGTCTGTTTTACGTGTCTGACCATCTCTTCATTTTCCATTGTCTCCTGACACCTCCATTTTCTCCTAACACCCTCATCCCCTAGTCCCTTCTTGTCCCCTCTCCTTCTCGCTCATTTTGTCTTCTAGTGATGGCCCCTTTTGATGGGTTGGGTCTTGAAAGCCATTTTGCGTCTGGGGTATTTTGCCCTCTCACAAGTTGTACAGTAAATTATAAAAGAGTTATAGGTATATCATTACTTTAGGAGTACATTTGGCTCCCATTATTGCATGGAGATGAACTGAAGTGAGAAAGCCATATTTTCACTTTTCTATTTTTTCTTGTACCAGAACATTTTCTAGCCCTTGTTGCCAAGGGAAATAATACTACTATAGCTATTTTTATGCAATGGATGAACCTTGTAGAGATTATGTTTGTGATTATAATTTCCTAGATCGCGAATGTGGTTTTTAAGCTCCATATTATGAGTAAGTATTAGATATTCCCAAAATGCATATATGCGATAGTCTCATCCTACCATAGAATGTCATGTCAATTAGAATTAAATCATTGATACTTAGTTTAAAAATATATATATATTTACATGACATGTGAAACAATGAGAGTATTATGACATTAGTACTTTGAAAGTACCTAATAATTTTCAACATATTCGGTGGATAAACTCACAATATATATCTGCTAAATTCCACATTAGTCCTTTTGAAACACAGTCCTTGGTGGTTAATAGGGCTGGACATTTATGACTCCAAATAACTAGGTTTAGGTTTGATACAAATGGTCATTAGGTCAAAATGTGTTCAATTAATATGATATGATTATTAAACGGGTCAATTGTGATAAGCTTGTGAAACTCTTACTCAACCCGTTTAACTAGATTAAATATAATTTTTAAATTCTATAACTTTTTTTTTATGTATGTTTGTTGATGTCGGGATGTAATATTAATATTAGTATTTGACTACTTAATATCTCAAATTAGTATTAGTATTTGTACTATTTATATAGTTATCCTTGCATTATGTATGAAATTATATTAATTAGAATAAAACAAATACACAGGTCAGTTAAACTCATTAATATGGAATATTACGTGGGTTGTGTTGTGTGGTATTATCCGTCATTTATACAAGTTTGTTAGGGTTTCAGGGGCTGACCCATTTAATTAAATGGGTCGGGATTGAGTTAATCAATATAGTCGAATACTTGTAACTAAACACGATATGAATACCTTTAACAAATCATATCACCTCACTATCCAGATGCAACCTAAGTATCATGTACATCTATTGAGTTGATTGAGTTTGATTTTAATGTATGGGGTCAAGATGTTTTCTCATTTGAAATTCTTCCACAAGGAAAAAAACAAATTGATTGTTTATTAGGTGTGGATTCATAAGGAACAATTACAGATGCAAATATGAATGACGCAACAATTGAATTGAATAATTTTGAGAATTTCTATGTCACAGGACGAGATAGAGTGGTGTAATGTATTCCTTATACAATGTTACAAAGTGAATCTTCCCACCTTGGTGAACCATGGGTTTATACAAAATAACTAATTAAATTTACGTAACAGGTTAAGCACGTACCACTACAAGAAACACGGCCTTTTCCAACTTCAAAAATTGCCGCAAATAACCCTCAAAATCGCTGCAAATAACCTTTCGCAGCAATTTATGCTGTGCCAGACATTCATCGTAATTGTTGACTCACTTAAAAGTTCAACCAGCGAAACCCAAAAATTGTCGCGAAAAATATTTATTTGCAGCTATTTTTTTCGTTGCTAATATTGTAAATTACCCCGCAAATAACGTTCGTATTTCAGCTATTTGTCGCTGCAGAAAAGTATTTGCAGCTTTTTATATCGTCGTGAATACACAAAATATCGCTGCAAATATCTTGATATTATTTGCAGCGTGTTCAAAAATCGCCGTGACTAATATTTTTGCAGCGGTTAACTTCACCGCAATATTTTTTCCAGCGAGTAATTGTCGCTGCAAAAGAGCAAAATTTGCCGCAAGTAAGCTTATATGAAGAAAAATATTTCCGGCAAACTGAACTCGCAGGAAATGATGTTTCAGAAAATTTTAAAAAAAATGCACAAAATAGAATAAATAAAAAATGTAATGCACATCCAAATTATATTCACTATAAATTTCTAAATTTGATTCCCACATCTTTTCTTTTTCCACATTACCTAGCTCCACCCAATGCATGTGCAAACTACTAAATAAAAAAAAAAAAAACCCAAACAAGAAAGAGAATGAAAGGGTTCTCACAATCATCACACCAAGTGACAAGTTCTCAAACAACTGGTTACAACAAATTTTAGACACCCCATTATAACACTTTTGCAAACATGGTTCATAACCTTGAATCATAGGTTTTAGCACATCAATCTCAATAAGGAACCAGTGACTTCATTCATGACTGTTGATAAAAACAATAACAAAAACAATGGACTACCAAACTCTGCGCAAACACACAAATATATATAGAATTTATAAGATTGATTTAACAATATATTTGGCATTTTTGTGTGGTAATGGTAAGAACTTCCCACTAATGTCTTTCATTCACGAACTTAATCAACTTGCAATTTGTCTTAAGTAGACTAATCAAATTTTAAGCTTCAACTAGTTCATGCAGGTATTTAATGATAGCATACCTATGCTCCAAAAACAATCGTGAGGCTCTTTATAGGATGATAAAGCTCCTTCTACAAGCATTCAAAGTGCATGATGAGCCAAAGTAAAAATAAGCTGAATGGAGCATTTTAAATAGAAGGAAACAAAAAGTTGCATAAACCATATTCATTAACCCAATAGCTATCATTTCCTTCTTTCCATCTACTCGGTAGTCCTTTAGAGTAGCAAAAGTCCTTCCCTCAGCAATGCCTTCCTGTTTGAAACAAAATTAAAACAAAAATCGATTAAGACTTGCTGGTTATAAAAACTAGAAAAACATTATAAATATTGAATATTGATGGGAAATAAAACATACTGTGAGGAATAGGATGCCAGTAATCAGGCCTGTCTTCATTACCAATCCTAGGTGGATACCATGAAAATGCAACATGTGCCATGAAGGTGGGTTCAATCCTTCTTGTAGTTTTCCAATCTACAAATCAAAAGAGCTTAAAAATTAATTAGTAATGAGGATTTTGGTTATGTTGGCTGGCCATAAGTGAAGGTGCCTCGTTTGTATTCGTAACCCATCTCAAACCACCTCAACTCATCTCATCTCATCATTACAATTTTTTCAAATTTTCACACAAAATATAATAAATAATTCAACTTTTTTAAATTTCAAAACAATTTTATCAAATTTTCACACAAAATATAATAAATAATTCAATTTTTATTCTACTATTCACAAACCATCTCAACTTATCTTTGAATCCAAACCACTCCTGAGTCTCCAAATAGGAAGTAGGGCCTTGCAAATAACTTACCGCGCTAATGCCATGATGATCAGCCTTGAATACAAAGACCGGAAGGGTTGAGAGGATCATAGACACAAGAGGGGCTCCAGCTAAAACCCATAACAACTTTGGTTTTCTGATGCTCTGCATGATATATAAGATCACGCAACTAATTAAATGTTATTATTCAATATTGGAAAATGAATTAAGTTTAATTGGAATGAAAAACTTATAAAAAATAATGAATAAGAACTAAGAAGTAGTACTCGAGAGCCTTTCTTCACAATATGGTAAATATATAAGTGAAAAGTAAAACTATGGTTTTGGTAAAATCCTCAATTAGCATCTATATATTAATTTTTCTTTTAAGGTCAGAAGTAAAATACTTGTTATCGATCCTCGAGGCAAAAAATGATACTGTACATATAAGTGGTTATAGTGGCGCCATCTACCTTTTTCTTCTTTTTTTTGCGTTCAACGATAGGTAAAAAAGAAACAAATTGACAAACTAAGAAACTTGATAAACTAATATAGTCTCAACAAATAGACTAGGGGAGAACACCAATCAAAATGCATAGAAATTCTAGGCAATATCTTCTTTTTATAAGAATTCAAACCCCAATTAAAACTAAAATAGTCTAGAAAAATCATAAACAGGTAACATGAACAAACCCCAATTAATCTACTCGCACATTTGAAACATTAAAAGACTCACCTTGACAATTTTGGTGCCGGTATCATATGCAGACAATTTCTGTAAATCACACATTGATGGAATTAAGTTCTCATTCAGGGGAAAGAATCTCAAATGTTTCAAATATAAACACAGATACAAAGAAATCTATAAACAAACTAGCGACCACACAGATATAAACACAAAACCCAATCTCCAAACGGAACTAAAACAAGAAATCAAGCAAACATAGCAGGAACGAAAAGAACCCACAAACATGAAAATAGAAGGCAATATCAGGGGTGGTCGTGGTAGTTGCTTGGTATGGAGTGGTCGCTCGGGAGGAGCACGGTGGTGCTGGGGAGACCTGGTGGCCATGGGCTACGAATAGAGCAAGGGGGAAAGGGAGTCGGACTGGCGTGCAGGAGAAGGGGGCTCCGATGGAGAAGAACTGTCGACATGACATGTGGGTGATGGCGAACGAGCCCCTAGCGGCTGCGATATAGAACTGAGAAAGAGAAGGGTGACACCAGATTCAGGGAGGGCAGAGATTCTGGGGGCTTGGGGAGAAGGAGCGGGTCCTCCGAGATGAGGTAGTGGCGTGGTAGGAACGATATGGGCTGTGCGTGGCGGCGTGGGTTGTGTGCAATGGAGGGATTGGAGACAGAGAGGGGGCGAGAGGGATGGAGGGAAATGAAAGGAAAAAGAGCGGGACTTTTAATTTTATTAGCTGTTTGTGGTGAGTATATATTGCTGCTAATAATATTTTGAGTAGCCGCAAATATTTTGCGGCAAAAATTTTTGCCGCAAAAATTATATATTGCAGCGATTTTTGCAATCGACGGACATGAAATTTCGCTGCAGTCAAAAAGTGCTTATTGGGGCGGAAAAACTTACCGCAATAGCTATGAAAGTCGCTGCAAAAACTTACCAGTTAATTTCTTCCTCAATATTATCCAAAATCGTGCTTTTAAGTCACCGGCAACATTTAAATTGCTGAAAATAAGTATTATTTTCGTTATTTTTTTTGTGGCGATAAAAATTTTGCTAGAAATAATTTTTGATTTTGAAAGTGAAAAAATCGTTGCAAAAGACCACTTTGAAATTGAGGGATTAAAAAACCGTCGTAAGAAGTTTTTTAATATGCCGGCAAATATTTTCGTTGCAAAAAATGAATAGTCGTTGCAAAAGACCAATTTAGTATTTGCAACGAATATTATCGTCCCAAAAAGTTCAAAAATTACTACAAAAGACCAGTTTCAAAACTTTATATAAAAATATTGCAGTGATTTTTGCGTTTTGCGGCGATTTTATTTTCAACAGACATAAAATCGTCGCAAAAAGCCATATTTCTTGTAATGTACAACCAAAACATCTAAAAAACACAACAACTAATCCATCGTTGTGGAGGATTATGTTGCATGGTATCCTCCTCTATATATTTTGTTGACCTGATGCTGCTTCAATCACGATCTACGATTTTGGGAGTATTGTTAATGTTATAGCTATGGAACTCGATAGAGGGATTGTTAAAGAAAGTAAGGTGCACGTATCCCAAATCATGTTGAGTGCTTGAACAATTGTAGAGGATTGAATAGTTAATACATTGCAGTTCGCTTTGTCTTGAATGCACCCATGGGCATTGAAAAACAGAGCAGAAATGAAGGTGGGATAAGGCTAGGCACACAAGCTAGCATTGGCATTGAAAAACAATTGTAGAGGACTGAATTGTCATACTTGTTGCATGTTGGGTAGTGCAGGACTTTTTTGCTACCTAGAACTGATCGAAGAGGATAGTTCTGCTTTAGATGCTGGAGAAAACGACAATGTTGTTTTGGTGGGACATGTCGGCAATGTGGCAAAAGCAGCGGGAACTCTAGTAGTTGGAGACGATGGGAGTTGAACAATGGGTGTAATTAATCTGGTTTGATTCGATTTTGGATATTTTTTTATAATTGAATTGGTATATATTAATTTTGAAAATTTAAGAACTAATACCAGACCGATTTACCATCGAAATCAAAACTTTCAATTTTTCCAGTTTCAGTCTGATCTAGTCCGGTTTTTCAATTTTATAGATAAACATAATCATACTCCAACAAAATTTTAGCAAGGGATTGATCCATATCCCTTATTTTATGTTATATTAATTTTATGACTTTATAAAATTAAAATTTATAAGTTATATCAAAATTCAAATGTTATAATAAAAATTATAACATAATTTTGGGGAAAAAGGATGGAAAAGTACTTCTATATTTCAATTGACAAAATGCTTATTCTGCGTCGTCCAGGCTAACAAACGAACCAAAGAAACCTTATCCCATGCAAGGAGTGTAGAATTTAGGCGTTCGATGAAGTCAATCTCCAGATCAGTAGATCAATGAAGGAACATCGAATCGAACGCTTTTCAGAAATCATTTTTTTTCAGGCATTCACTCAATCATAGTAAAATTGCCTTGTACATAAAAAAGTGAAATAAGTTCGTGAAAAACAACACATGCAGTAACCAGAATCAATAGTAAATTAATTATATATAATATACGAGACAATTGTTTTCATCCAAAAAGTAAATTATAAGCAAATAAATATTCCAATAGGAAAGAAGAAGCGAGGAAAACTATGTATATAACAACTGATTATGATATAAAGCAAACAATATATATATATATAACTATATCAATCTTAATAGAGAAGCATGCAAAAGCAATCTACCAACTTCACCCAACCGAATTTAGGGTAGGTTTGAATAATAGAGATATGGCTGAGGATTGTTCTAAAATATTTTTAAAATAGTTGAGGAATATTAAGTAATAATCATTTTAATCAAATCAAATCAAATATATATATATATATATATATAAATAAATTTGGTAGTTTTTGTGGGTGCGCAGCCAATACCCAACTAGCATTGTTCCTGCCAAGACCATCGAGAGTCTGGCCAGCATGGCTGTCAAGACTCGTGGCAAGACTCTTGGTTGTGACTAGGCTCTCTAGATTGGCCCACCTTTCACGGCAAGAGTGTCTGGCAACCAACTGGCGAGATTCTGCCGCCTATTGTGGCAGTCAAAGGAGCCACTACGAGTCGCAAGGCTAAAACATATTTTTTTATATATAAATATGATTTGAAAATGAATTTTTGAATTTTTTATATTTTTTTTTAAATTTGAGAATTAGATGAAATGAAAAATCTCATGATTTTTGGTTCTCTGAACATGAATTTCAATCCCCCAAAATTCTTGTTCGAATTTTTTAGCCTAGAGTGAGGAAGAGATAAACACATAATGTGAGTTCTACCATATTTATTAATAAACATTAAATGTTGTCCAATAAATAGCCGTAAATATTATGTCATCTACTTTATGAATTTATCTCTCTTCGGCTTTAAATTTTAAAATTTAGACAAATTCTAAGAGATGGTCAAAACGAACTAAAATGTCATATATATAACAAGACACGAAATGAAGATTCTTTCCTACATGGCAACATAATTCTATTACCGACATTATAAAGAGACCGGCCATGGATCGAGTAGGACCTCAAAAGAGATGAGCAATCCCAATCAGTAGAATATTTATTGAATTAAGATTTATCTTAAATACGACAATCATAATATTCTTGTAGAGCTCAAAAAATATTATAATTGTCATAAATTATTGTAATATTATTATTAAAATGATTTCAATTATTTAAGATATTATGAGATTTAAATTATGTTGAAAGTTTTTATTAATTAAATGGTTTTATTCTCTTTAATATGTTAAGTGAGACTTCATCATTTTGTTAATGATGAAGAATATTATTTTATAAACTAAAGTTAGATTAAAATAATATTCTACCTTAAT
Organism: Juglans regia; assembly: GCF_001411555.2. Lineage (NCBI taxonomy): Eukaryota > Viridiplantae > Streptophyta > Magnoliopsida > Fagales > Juglandaceae > Juglans > Juglans regia. The sequence goes on along the minus strand of NC_049912.1, from coordinate 7,430,022 downwards.
TCCTCTAAGCGCTTTTAATTAAGTTATTAGATAATACATTTTAAATCAGTGTTTGAGATCCGTCGTTAGATCGTTGTGTAGACCCCAAGACGAAGGGTCTGGATAATAAACACAGACCCTCTCTCTTTCCCCCTCACTTTCCCCAGCCCTCTCTCTCTCCTCTTCTCCCTTTCGGCATACGTAGTACGCATCCCACTCCCACGCCGAAGCCTCCAATGCACAGCCCGGCGCCGCTGTGCACCGGCAGACCTCACCGCCAGCACCATAATCTCTGCCTCCCTCCGGCGAGCTCAACCAACCCAGCCTCTCTCTCTCACGCTCTCCCTTTCTCCCCGTTGGAAGTGCAAAGCCCGAATGGGCTTGTTGCACGTAACGCCGCCGTGCGCCATCCTCCGGTGCCACCACTCCCACGGCAGCTTCCTCTACCACTGGCCACCACTCCCTAGCGAACTCAACTCCTCCCATGCGGCCACCTTCCTTATAGCATACAAGAGGAGACCCACGCACGGATTCACGGTGCGCTGCCGTGCACAACACCCATGACCACCAAGCGACGCCATAGACCTCCTCTCCCCTTCCCTTTCCTTCTCGATGTGACCCGAGGCCCATAGCCTCCCTCCACCGCACGGGCTTCCCCTTCTCCACGCACGGGTTGCACAACTCTCACCGCCGTGCACCGCCACCCACGGCAGATGACCAGCACCTCCAGCCTCCTTAGGCCACCACCGAGCTATCCCAACTGCCCATAGCCCCGATCTGCCACCCATGCATGCACACTCTCCCTCACTCTCTCACGGATTTCTCACCCTCTTACACGGCTGTTCCCACTTCCTCCGCCGTGAGCCACCGGGGCTCCACCCCAGTGCCACCATGAGCTCTACCAGCAACCTCTCAGCCCAACCCTAAGTCCAAACCACCACTTTGAGTGGTGGGTAGTCACTGCATATAATGGACAGCCACTGTGCATGGCTGACCGCCACTGTACACGGCTAGATCCACCGTGTTATGCTCCTTGCCACCATCACAAGGCCACCACGAGCCCTTCCAAGACCACACCTAGCTATCCAAACACCTAAACAGTTAACGTACGTGGGTTAGCCACCACGTACGATACTTCTGACATCATTAGTTATGACGATCAATGAGCAACACACGGGTTATCCCGTCGATGATATAACCCTTTATCCCTCGTTAATTATGCTAGATATTGATTAGTTGACTAGGTTGTGGACTCTGCTGTTGGTATTGTGGAGTTGTGGTATTGTGATGTGGTGATGTGTAACGAAGTGTTGGGCATTTTATGTAGTGAAGTGTTGGGCATATCTGTGTTGTATGGAGGTGCATTGTGCCGTGTAGTGCGCTATGATGTGTTGGGTGTAGATGGGAAGTGTTGTGGACTGTGCCATGTAGTGTGATTGGGGAATATGTGCTGTATTGGTGACGTGACAGGTGGAATGGAAACAGTACACGCTGTGTGTACTCTGTATGTGGCGTAGTGTGAGACAAGGAGAGTATATGTAAAATATACCCTCATAGCATATTATGGAACGGGAAGTGTACACGCTGAGTGTACTCTATGTGGCGGAATGTGTATGAAGGGAGTACATGTGGAATGTACTCCATGTGGTGGAGTGATGCACCATATGGTGAATATGCCATAATGGTGATGTGGCGTTGTACGTGTAAAAGGAGTACACATGGAGTGTACTCCATGCGGTGGAATGATGTACCATATGGAGAGTATGCCATAATGGTGATGTGCCGTGTGAAACGGGAAGAGTACACGAGTGTACTCTGTATGGTGTATGGTCTATTAGGGGAGTACATGCGGAATGTACTCCATGTGCTAGAGTGATGTACCATATGACGAGTATGCCATAATGGTGATGTGGCGTAATGCATGAGAATGGAGTACACATGGAATGTATTCCATGTTGTGGAGTAATGCACCATATAGCAGGTACGCCATAATGGTGATGTGGCGTATGTGAAGGGAATACACGAGGAGTGTACTCCATGTGGGGGAGTGATGCACCATATGGCGGGTATGCCATAATGGTGATGTGACGTAGTGTGTATGAAGGGAGTATACGAGGAGTGTACTCCATGTGATATAGTGATGCACCATATGGTGGGTATGCTATAGTGTTGATATGGCGTATGTGAAGGGAGTATACTTGGAGTGTACTCCACGTGGCAGCGACACTCCATGTGGCGTGTCGCAGAGATAAGGGTGGTTGTGTGACTGATGGGCGTGGAACATGATGGCAGTATCGGGAACTGTAGTCTGAGGTGACAAATGTCACCGTGATGGACTTATGGCTAAGAGTATGCGTGAAGTAGTAGAACAAGTGTAAGAGTACGCAGTGGGAGCATAACTGGGCAACTTCACTAAGTGACGTGGTTATTGGCAGTCATGCTTATGATGGTTGAAGTGTTAAAGTGTAGAAATGGCGTAATGGAAACGTGACGAGATGTCACGATGTGACAGGAGTACGTGAGGAACCGTACTCGTGATGAGTTAGGAGTTGACATGGCAGAACGTTGGGTAACGCAACAAGGTTACGGTGTAGCTTAGGTGTAGTCTCGAGCTATATGACGTGACATAAGGCGTAGTTGTGAATGGAGTCTTGTCATGTTAAGTGTTGGGATGAACTGTCAAAAGGGACGGCTAGCGTGAAGAGTCATGCTAGCCAGGTTAAGAGGAGGTTAATATCGGAGTATGGTGCTTGTTTATACAAGTAGGTGATCAACATGTCATATGTTGATCTTAGGTGATGAAGGGGTAACGTACATGTGTAATCTGTCATGAGCATAGTTGCACGGTGCTTAAACCTCATAATTGGCTTAGAGCCGTGCGGCTTGTATGGATGGGAATGAGGATTAGTATGGGCTGAGGTACATAAAGATAGTGACGGGCGTATTATCTAGGATTGGGATGCGTGATTCCATCGGTCGGAATCATGCGTCGGAATGTGGTTGTAAGAAGAGTAAGACGAATGTCTTAGTGTCTTAATCGTAAGGTGAATCATGGGTTTATTTTAGTGGATGAGTACTCGAGGCAAGGCTTTGAGTTGGAAGATGTGGTGACCGTAAGTGGTCCCCGAAGGGTTTAATATAGTAAAGGGCATGTAAGTGCATGGGATAGAATGTTCTAAGTGATGTGTAGCTCTAATTCTAGTTTAAGTTGCTTATGCGTTAGATAGAGAATGACGCTAAGGTATGTGTATGCATGTAGGTTGCCATTTGACAAGCACATGAATGGACTGCATGACATGCAAATAGCATGGAGTCTAGGTAAGTGTTACATTCATACTCTTCTAGAGTTTTCCAAGATACAAGAAATGATTTTCCTTTAAGATGCTTACGAAAAGAAACGAAAGACGCTTTAAGAAAGAAAATGCTAAGTGTTCAAAGGCATAAGTATGTACAGCCCCTCCTTGGCAGCCTCTTTTTACGCAACCAAAGTATTAATTGTACGCATGTAAATGAATGACTATACGCTGTATCAATTGTATATATTTCCTAAGAAAATCTATAAACTGATGAAAATACATGAAAGACATAACAACTGATGTTTTTATGGATCCTATGAACTAACGCTCTCATGTGTGCCACGAAGTGATGCTTGTATGCCATGATTGACGACGTTCAAGGTGATGCTTATGGATGCCATGAAAGCTGACGTTTAAGCCCATGTATGTTCTTCAATGACCTTTTCACGAACAAATTGTTAAAGAAAGAATAGAACTGAAATGAACTGAGAAAGGAAAAGATGATTTTCGGGCTTACGCCCCAAACGATATTTTTCTCATGAAAATAAATGTTTTCTCCTGAAAAGAAAGGACTTTGAAAGGAAAGAACGAATTGAATGAAAGCTCCAGCTCTTCCAAGCTGACATGAACGAACGAATGAACGAATGAAAAGCAAAGAAAGACAAGGAAGCATGAAATGTATGAAGATACGTAACGGCCATATGAACGAATGAAAAAGGTACCAATGAATGAGCAGATTGCAATGCCGGGTAAGCAGTACTGGAAGTGCACCCAGTGTTGCCCCCTATGAAAGGGATTCCCAACTCATGGCCACAGGCGGAATCTGGGTCCAAAGGAAGACCGCTAACCCCAACACATGGGGCGTAACAGTGTGTACTGGCCTATGAAAGTGATAAGAACGAATGGATATATGCATGCATGTACGAACGCACGTATGCACGAACTCTTGAAGAAATGAAGGCACTGACGGGAGAAACGTTTTACGAAAAGGAAACCCATGTATGCACGTATGCATGCACGTAATAGTATGTACAAATGATGAATGCATAAATGAAAACCTATATTGTTATATTTTAATTGTATGAATTAATGCTTACCTGTCTTCGACTCATTTTAGTTTTTATGCATATCCCTCCCCCCACAGGAACTACATGATCAGGACGGACACGGCCCATGGGGAAGAGCAAGGAAGTCTAGGCACGAGTTTTAAACGTACGACAGGCCTTTTATTGTAAAAATTAATGTTTTCCGCTGTAAACTTCTTTTATTGTCAAATCACATTTTAATTTATAAACGTGGAGTCTCGCACCCTGGGTATGCAAGTGAAAAGTTTTAAATAGGACGGTAATTCCCGTCGTCCTTTATAAAAATATTTTGTAAAAAGTCCCACCACAAGGATGGGCGTTACAGTATACCACTTAGAAAAGTCATCATTCATAGCATTTGAAACCCTTCCTACCAGTGCATCCAAAAAATCCATTGGGCCTCTCTGATCTGCAGTTGAAAACAGCTGCTGAAAGTACTCAGTAATCAAACCATCCCTCAACTCCCTTCCTGCCATTCACCCTCATCATTTTGCAATTTTCCAACCAAATTCTTCTTCCTTCTATAAGAAGCATTTGTATGGAAAAACTTTGAATTCTGGTGCCCCTCTCCAAGCCAAAGTGTCTTAGACCTCTGCCTCCACATAACTTATCCCGCTCTAGCCACCTCTGAATATCATCCCTAATAGCCTGCTGTCCAGCTCTTCTTAAACTCATTCGATCACTTTCTTGCAATTGCTTTAATTGAAACTTAGCTTGTTTTAGTTTCTTGTGGACATGGCAAAAGCTAGACCGATTCCACACTTGAAGCCTTTGCCCACAATCTGAGATCTTATTCATCAAATCATCCATAAAGTTGTTGTTAGTGCCCCTCCTCTAGGTATCTTCCACAATATTATCACAACCCTTCTCTCCTAACCACATGGCTTCAAACCTGAACAACTTCTCCCTTCTACTCGCCACAACAGGTACTTCTAAATGCAAACAAATGGGTATATGATCCGAATAAGCAGCCCCTTCATGTATGACTCTCTCTTGTGCAAATCAAGTCCACTGTTGTCGGTTCCCAAAAAATCTATCCAGTCGTACACTAATACTCAAGCTAGACTCCCTCCCATTACACCAGGTATATTTGGGACCACTAAAACTAATATCCCTCAATAAACAATCGTTAACAACCTTTCGAAAATCTAGCAACTGACTTTCGGGTCTATCTCGACTAGGCTAAGACTCGTTATAGCCCGCTCGTTTATGTTTAAGTGGACTCGTTCGCTCGACTCGATTAAAACTCATTCATATATTGATAAATATATATATATATATATATATATATACCTATGTACATATACATATACATATACATATACATATGTATTAACTAATAACAAAAGCATACCACTTTTATAATTAAATATATAATATATAATCTAATTACTTATATCTATATAGTGAATATACTTCATAAGTATATTTTATAATTTGTATAATAATTAGTCGATAAAATTTAATAATTTCATATACTAGTATGTGAGAACCATATATTATGAAATAGATATATGCTATCATATTAAGTGTATTTATTAATAATATATGTAGGCATATAATATATTATTATTTTGGATAAATATCAACTAGTTAGATATTAATTATTTATAAAATTTATAAAATTTTATAATTTAATAGATGTTCTACTTGTTAGTTGTATAAATTCAATATTAGATTTTTTATTTTTTTATTTTTTATTCAATAGATAGTCAAGCTCGCGACTCAAACTCGTTTGTAGGACGAACTCGAGTTGAAAGTTCAGCTTATCGAGTCGAGCTTGAACAAAGAATATAAAAAAAATCTCGAACTCGAGTATTTTGAGTCGAGCCGAGCTCAGCAAGCCAAAGACAACCCTAGTGGGAGTGGTGTCCTTTTGTATCTCAAGTTGTTTGGCTTGATAGAAGCAATATTTTTTAAGGACAATTGTTCGGTGATTCAATGAAATCTTTGATTATCAAAAAGAAAATATAGAATTTTCTTAAATTTCATATAACTTTTCTTTTTTTATTAAACAAACATCTTCATTTGATATGATCAACAATTACAGATATTTATCAAGCCAAATGACTTGAGAAATAAAGTCTGGAGCACAACCCAACCACATTTCAGTACTATCAACCCTCCAAGCATTCTTAGCAAGATGATGAGCTGTCATATTCCCCTCCCTATACGCATGATTAAAAGAACAACTTCCAATACAACATTTCAACCTCTGTACTTCTGAAAACAAAATCCCATGGATGGAGTCCCCCATATCATTTTGCTGTAAGGATTGCTCTAGCAACAAGCAATCACTTTCAACTAGAAGATTCGAGATACCCATAGAGGAACACAATTAAAGCCCCCTGAAAACTGCCAACAGTTGAATAACCTTTGGATCTTCAACTTCACTTTTAGTTTTACTAGTAACCCTTACCACATTTCCAGATGCATCTCTAAGAATTAAACATACCCCAACTTTTTGAAGATCTCCAAACATAGCTCCATTTATGTTGAGTTTGAGAACACCTGCTGGAGGAGGCTTCCAAATGAGGTGATTTCTGAGCTGACCTTGTGATTTTACAGAAACTGCTTTGAAACTGTGCAGTAACACCGACATAAATGTTTTTGTTTTAAAAAAATAAAATCACCTTCAATATCTAAATTATGATATTCCATTTAATATATATACGAGACAATTGTTTTCATCGAAAACGTAAATTATAAGCAAATAAATATTCCAATAGGAAATTAGAAGCGCAAAAAACTATGTATATAACAACTGATTAAGATATAAAGCTAGCAAACAATATATATAACTATATCAATCTTAATAGAGAAGCATTGTGCCTCCCAAGACCATCGAGATTTTGGCCACCTGCATGGGTGGCAAGACTCTTGACTTCGTCTGGGCTCTCTACATTGGGCCGCCCATCACGGCAAGAGTGTCTAGCCAACAACTACCGAGATTCTGCCCCCTATGGTAGCAGCCAAGAGCCACAACCAGTGACAGGGCTAAAACATATTTCTTTATATATAAATATGATTTGATAATGAATTTTTAAATTTTTTAAATTTTTTTTAAATTTGAGAATTGGATGAGATTAGAAATCTCATATTTTTGGTTATCCAAACATGAATTTCGATCCTCTAAAATTCTTGCTCAAACTTTTGGGCCTAGATCGAGCGAGGAAAAAATGAACACATAATGTGAGTTTCAACCATATTTATTAATGAACATTAAATGTTGTCCAATAAATTCATTTGTGTAGCCATAAATATTATGTGATCTACTTTAGATTATAGAATATAGACAAAAATGTCATATAACTAGACACCGAATGAAGATCCTTTCATATATGGCAACATAATTCTATTACCGACATTATAAAGAAACCCGCCAGCAGTACAACATTGCCCTCAAAAGAGATGAGCAATCCCAATCAGTAGAATAAATTCCGGCTGTCAGTGCATGCCATGCATTACATTATATAGGCAATTGATTATTAGTTGTGCTCTTCTGCTAAAAAAGTACTCTTGCTATAACATTTATGAGAGAGGATATCGACAATCTTAAACTACGTACAATTTACTATAACCCATGCATGCCTTATTAAATGGTGGCTAATTAAGCAACTAATAATTCTAATTAATTAGTGTAACACCCAGACGTAGCGCCAAGTTTGTTTTTATATTTTTTTAGTTAATTATATGAAAAGCTCAGTTGAAATTTTTTTTTTCAAATACTATTTTATCGGCCCATTTTGGTTTTATCGATTATCAAATTATTTTTTTTATATATGGACTCTACCTGATCACCTTATGACCCACGCCCATTTTTATTAAACCAGAGACCCGATCGCTGTTTGTTTTTTTTTTTAAAATCCCTTTACACGTCTCTTTCCGTTAGTCAAAGGCTAACACGTCTAAGGTATTTACCAACTTCATGCACACGCACGTCCCCCTCATTTCTCTAGGATTTTTTTCCGTCACCTATATATATACATACTTCCTGCAAAACACCAAGTCGTAGCACCGTAACTCAATCACTTCGCACCATCCGAAAATCAGCCCAACGCCTCCACCCACGCACATACGTTCGCAGCATGTTTACAGTGCATCTCTGCCTCCGTCAAACCCTCCACCAAGTTCCAGCCGCTGCTACCGTCTTCAACCGCCACTCCACTGCCGCAAGCGAGCCAGCCCAAGACGCAACTTGGCATTACCGAATCAGAAAAGCCAACGCCGAGCACACTCATCCGAACTGAAGCCACCCCGTGCAAGTTTCCCCCTGCACGACGGAAGCCACTGGCCATTGCCCAACCCCACGAGAAACCGTAAACCACCGAGAATCACGATAAGTCATTCCCCTGTTTTTGATCATCAAAACAGAGCCAATATATCCACTGCGTAAGGCTCCTCTACGAGCTGCCCAACCACTAGGAGTTCAATCCTCCACCGCCCAGTGATGTCCAGCGCCACCGTCCGAAGCCTCTATGCACGCCACATGGTGCGTAATCTCCCTCTCTGTCTCTCTGTCTCTCACTCATCTCTCTCTCTCTCAGTGTTCCGCCGTAGTGTCTCAGCCACCTCCCACTCGCCTGCCCCATCGCACACCTCCTTCTCTTTCGGTTTCCTTCTTTCTTTTTGTTGTGTCTTTTGTTTTCCTGTTTCTAGAAGCTTTGGACTGAAAATATTGTCATATAGATAGTTTAAATTATATGGTCATGACATCCCTTGGAATTACGAAAATGCCATCTAGCTTTTGTTCATCGTTTTTTCTTCCATAAAACACCTCAAACCCATTTTTAAGCGTTTTTACATTTTGCCATTCCTGTTATACAGCTCTTTGTTATTTGTTTCAATGCACTCCGGCTCATTTTTTTAAATGATACCTAATGGCATTAAAGTTCTTTTTTTTTTTAGATAGATTTGAGTAAACAATATTGGTGTAATGTTGTTTTTACACTTTAGATATGATTTAGACTATTTAAAAATTTTATGGTTTATTTTTAAAATATTTTGGGATAATTATATTATCTAATATTAAACTTTATAGTTTGGTTTCATTAATAAATAGGTTAGACATATAAATGTTTTAGTCAAAGTTATTAAATCAATATTGATGATTTTAGAAAGTGATTTGTAATTTTAGGTTTTGAGGAAGTAAATAGGTTATTTTAGAAGCTTATGATTAAATATCGAAATACGTGATTAATTGAAAATTTACGAGAATTACATGATTATTTTATAGGTGATGCTTAAATATTGTTTGACATTTTTAAGAAAAATTCTGAAAAAACTAAGAAGTCCAGGTAAGCGGGATTCTTATGCTAGATTTTGCATAAAATAAAAATGAACTGAGGTTGATTTATGAAAATGTGCATTGTGTATTTTGAAAAGAAATGTGAAAATAACCTCAGTTATTTATTTGTCATTACTCATTGAACTCTGATGAAAGAAAAAGCATTTTTGTCATGACTCGTGTTGAGCTTATTTTTGATATTCTATTTTTGATCTATGTAAAAGGAGTGAATATGAAAATTTGTGCATAATTATGTAAATATGCGTTGGATCTACTTTGATTACGAAGATGATATGATTTTGTTCAGTACTTTGTTTGGATAAGATGTGATTTCTAAAATCCTTTGGCATGACTCTCTGATTCTGAATTTGATTATGTTTCCGCTCTATTCAGTTATGGCCCAACCACGGGTTATAATAGTGGATACGGCCCAACAACGGGAATAATAGTGGATATGGCCCAATCACGGGTAATAATAGTAGATACGGCCCAACCACGGGTTATAATAGTGGATACGGCCCAACCACGGGTAATGATAGTGGATATGGCCCAACCACGGATAATAATAGTGATACGGCCCTGCCACAAGTTATAGTAGTGGTCTCTATTTTTAGTGCACACGTTGGTGACAGAGTGATTTTTGTTCTGCTTAGCTATTCTCAGATGCTCAACCCAACTACGGGGGTTATACATGGCTTCTGTTCTGATATGATGTTCTGATGATAATGATCATCATCATTTATACTATGCCAAAGGATATTTTTGAATGAATTTATTTCGGAATCTTCACTCTGATACAGAACTACGGGGGTTATACATGATGTAGGGTGCGAGCACGTAGCTCGGCTAGGTAAGTGGGAGGTTGGCATGACCGCGTAAGATGCATACGAAAGTTGGCCCGGTAGTCATGCGCCTTGCCCGCCTATTCGAACACCTGGGAAGCAGAGTGGTCCCTGACCTTTCCCACCAACAAACTTTTTATATAAAAAATGGTAAAAAGGGGTGAGCAGTTTGTAAGACTGGACTCACCCTAAGTCTTGTTGAAAGGCATCTGTTCTTCTGGCATCTTTATTTTCAATGATGTTTGGCGAACTTTCCTTTTTCGATGTGAATTGCAGTTGATGTTAGAGTATATCTGTTGTAACCTTCACAAAGTGGTCAAGGAGCCCATCGATCCTCTGGATCCACTTCAGGCAATTGAGGACCTCAAAGGCACATTAACTCCAAAGGCTCGTTCCCGAAGGTAACCTGCTGGCAACGGTTATGGCACGAGCATAAACACCGAATGTCTGCAGGTGAAGATGCTTTCTCAAAAGATATGTCAGGCAGTCGGAAGATTGGACCTGCACTTCACTGTGAGGCAGGCCGGGCCACCTTAAGGCTGGACCCGCTTGTTGACCCCCACAGGAAGGTAAGCAAAAGATGTCCGACCACACTATGTTGTCTCGAAAGTAATGTTGGTTAATCAAAAACTTGAGCCGCACTTCTCTGTGAGGCAGGCTAGGCCGCCTTAAGGCTAGACCCGCATATTGACCCTCACGAGAAGGTAAGTAGAAGATACTGCAATATTCAAACTTGTTAATGCAAATATTTTCCAATCACAAGTGCAAAATAGAAAATCTGAGCTATCTTGCCTGGATGTGGTGAGGGTATAAGGCACTATTCGTTTGCCATTCTGTTACTACAGATGAAGTTTCGCTACTAGAGATCCCACTGGAGATTCCGTTGGTGATGTTCGTATCTTTCTCTTCATTATTCAGGTGGTCCATAGACACGACCCGCTCTCCGTCGAGGAGAGGTCGCAATGCCTCATACCAAACCTCCTCTTTCTCCCTCGAGGAGGTAATTCAGACAATGAAGTGGCTGGTCCACTCCTTCACCGTGATGGGGGTTGGGGCAAGTATTTGGGCAGCCTCAAAGCTGAACCCGCTCTACTTCCCGAGAGGAACAAGATGTCCTTTGGCTCATCTAATGCCTTTGTTCCCTACGAAAATGTATGTTGTTCGGACAGTCTATTCTGGATACGCTACCACCCATTGACATCGCAGCAAATGGTAAGTTTGGGTAAGGCTGGTGCTAATCTCACACTTGGTAGTAGAAGTGGCCAGGGTAAGTTATTCAAGTGGCCCCGAGGCTGATCCTACTCTCCACTACGGGGGAGATAAGGTAACCTTTAGGCCTACCTTTCCCCATGGTATCCCGCAAGGAAGTATGTTGTTTGGGTAGTCTGTTACAGAACCCGTTCCCACCCGTTGATGCTTACGAGGAAGGTAAGAAATTTTCTTCGGGTAGCTAAGGACTGACACACACTCTATCACGAGAGGGAGAAGGCAACCTTGAGGCCTACATTTCCCTTTGTTGCCCTGCGGAGAGGTAATTTGGACAGGGATGTGGTTGATCTGCTCCTTTCCCTTGATCGGGGTCGCAAAAACTTATTCGGGCAACCGTGGCGGCTAGTCCTGCTCTCCTGGACGAGGAGGTCGAGCCGCTTGCTCACCTATCATCCTTCATCAGAAGTTAGGTTGTTCGGATTGTTTGTTCTTGCTCCTCACTTTATTTCCATTTCTTTTTTTTTCTTCCTTTCCTCTCTATATCTTTTATTTCTCTTCTAGGTAGATTTCCTTTTGTTTCCTTCTCTTTTGTAGTTCCAAACAGAATTCACTTAGGCCTAGGGTGCTTGCTTGTGGCTAATGGTCACACGGCCATGGAGAGGAGGCCACTGGCTGTGGTACACATGGCTATGGAAAGGAGGCCGTGGAGTCCAGTGTACGTGCCACTGACCGTGATGCACATGGCTGAGGAGAGGAGGCCGCTGAGCTCTGCCTACTTGGCCACAGTGCATGGTTGACGAGTGGAGGCCGTAGAGTCCTTGGCCGCTGTCCCAAGGCCATGGAAATGGGGCCACTGGCTGCTATGTGCATGGCCGTGGAGTACAATACATGCCTCATTCACTGGTGCGCGGCTTCAAGCCGCCACTAGCCACCGTGTGACAGGGTGCAAAGGCAACTTTTAGGAGGGCAACTTTTAGGAGGGGACATAAAATGTTGGTGGTCCACATGGTGGCCTCGTCCACCCCCATCGTGCTACGGTGCGACTAGGCCGAGGTAATCTCAGCAACGGGCAATCTAGTGCTCGTGGTCATGCGGCGGTCTCCGTCATGGGGCGGTGGTCTTGGACCTTTTCCTCGGCGACAAACGGCGCCAGCTATTTGCTTGGTGATTGCCAGCACAACTCTCTGGCTTCACCACCGCGGGGCCGGGGCTCATCTGGGTGCATGCTTCCATGCACCTTCGTGCATGGCTCAGACGCAGGGTATGGCCCACGGGTGGAGGCCACTGGCCCCGGACAGAAACTACCAATGATCCCCGTGGTGGTCACTGGCAAGTCAACAGGCCTTGCGGCAAGGAGGCGCAAAGTTTCTTGGTGCATGGCAAAGTGCAGCCGTGTAAACGTTGAATGGCACTGTGCGTGCCAAGCACAATTTGAACGTGCATGGGCAATGCACATTGCCAGACTTCTGTGTACCTGTGTATGCTCCCAGTGTTTTCCAAATGTATTGTGTACTTAAAATACACGAACCAATGGCATTTACAACTTGAGTGGCTGGGAAGTTTGGTTCCCAGCCGTACATGCTTAACGTATAAAAAGTGTAATTCACTTTTAATTGCCCATTACCTTCAGTAGTGCTTTTCATAAAATTAAAAGTGGAAAGACTGAAGATACTTATCTAGAAGAGTTTCATCTCCTCCTTTGGAGATTATTTAGCATGCTGAGAAATCGTCCCTTTTCCACTTCCGCTACAAGAAACATCTCGATCTCACTGACAGCGCCAACTGTTAATGTAAAAAAATGCACAGTGTAGAAGGGAAAAGAGATCCATTGCCGGGACGAGCTGAGATGGTTGGGGCCTCAATCGATGATGTCTAGAGTCCCCGGCAGTGGTCCGGTGTGGATGTACTGTGCCGATGCATACATCCATGGTGATGAACAGTATTTAAATAGTAATAAAATAAGAAAAGATGAACACACAGATTTACGTAGTTTAGCACTAGGCCTATGTCCACGGGAGTTTAGGGATGAGAGATTCCACTATAATAAGCATATTTACAGTCTCTCATCGCCTCTCATTTCTCACTGTACAATGGGAGCTGCAGATCTATTTACTAGACAAGTAGTTTTCTCTAGGGCTCTCAGGTTGAAGAAGCAGTCAAAGAAGAACCAAAGAGTCAGAAGTCCTAGAAACCATAGGCACTCGCCCCTTTTATCTAACCCTCTTTATGCATGCACCTCGGTAGTGGTGAGGGGTTTCTACGTTATGTGTCTGATCGTCTCTTCCTTTTCCATTATCTCCTGATACCTCCATTTTCTCCTAACACCCTCATCCCCTAGTCCCTTCTTCTCCCCTCTCCTTCTCGCTCATTTTGTCTTCTAGTGATGGCCCCTTTTGATGGGTTGGGTCTTGAAAGCCATTTTGCGCCTGGGGTATTTTGCCCACTCACAAGTTGTACAGTAAATTATAAAAGAGTTATAGGTATATCATTACTTTAGGAGTACATTAGGCTCCCATTATTGCATGGAAATGAATTGAAGTCAGAAAGCCATATTTTCACTTTTTTGTTTTTTCTTGTACCAGAACATTTTCTAGCCCTTGTTGCCAAGGGAAATAATACTACTATAGCTATTTTCATGCAATTGATGAACCTTGTAGAGATTATGTTTGTGATTATAATTTCCTGGATCACTAATGTGGTTTTTAAGCTCCATATTATGAGTAATTATTAGATATTCCCAAAATGCATATATGCGGTAGTCTCATCCTATCATAGAATATCATGTCAATTAGAATTAAATCATTGATACTTAGATTAAAATATATATATATATATATATATATATATAAATTTACATGACATGTGAAACAATGAGAGTATTACAACATTAGTACTTCGAAAGTACCTAATAATTTTCAACATATTCGGTGGATAAACTCACAACATATATGTGCTAAATTCCACATTAGTCCTTTTGAAACACAGTAATAGGTGATTAATAGGGCTGGACATTGACTCCAAATAACTAGGTTTAGGTTTGATACAAATGGTCATTAGGTCAAAATGTGTTAATTATTAACATATGATTATTAAATGGGTCAATTGTACATAAGCCTGTGAAACTCTTACTCAACCCGTATAACTAGATTAAATTCAATTTTTAAATTCTATAATTTTTTTTTTATGTACATTTGTTGATGTCGGGATGTAATATTAGTATTTGATTACTTGATATCTCAAATTATTAAACTTTTTATGTTAATATAAAATTTTTATTTTTGGAGATATTAATTTTCTTATATATAATTGGTTTAGATATTGGTCATCAAACCCTTTATCATAAATGTAGTTGTAGTTTTGTACTATTTATATAGTTATCCTTGTATTATGTATGAAATTATATTAATTAGATTAAAAAAAATACACCAGTCAGTTAAACTCATTAATATGGAATATTACGTGGGTCGTGTTATGTGGTATTATCCATTATTTATACAAGTTTGTTAGGGTTTCAGGGGCTGACCCATTTAATTAGATGGGCCGGGATTGAGTTAATCAATATAGTCGAATACTTATAACTAAACACGATATGAATACCTTCAACAGATTATATCACCTCACTATCCAGATGCAACCTAAGTATTATGTACATCTATTGAGCTGATTGAGTTTGATTTTAATGTATGGGGTCAAGACCTTTTCTCCTGTGTAATTCATCCACAAGGAAAAAAAAACAAATTGATTGTTTATTCGGTGTGGATTTCATAAGGAACAATTACAGATGCAAATACGAATGATGCAATAATTGAATTGAAGAATTTTGAGAATTTCTATGTCACAGGACGAGATAGACAGGTGTAATGTATTCCTTATACAATGTAACAAAGTGAATCTTCCCACCTAGGTGAACCATGGGTTTATACAAAATAACTAATTAAATTTACATAACAAAGCTAAAATCGTGTAACAAGTTAAGCATGTACCACTACAAGAAACATAGCCTTTTCCAGCGCCAAACATCACCACAAATGACCCTCAAAATCGTTGCAAATAACCTTTCGCAGCGATTTATTCTGCGCCGGACATTCGTCACAATTGTTGACTCACTTAAAAGTTCAACCAGTGAAAACCAAAAATCGTCGCGATAAAAATTTATTTGCAGTGATTTTTTTCGTTGCTAATATTGTAAATTACGCAGCAAATAACGTTCGTATTTCAGCTATTTATCGATGCGGAAAAGTATTTGCAGTATTTTATATCATCGCGAATACACAAAATATCGCTGCAAATCATCATATTATTTGCAGCGTGTTCCAAAATCGCCGTGAATAATATTTTTTGCGACGGTTAACTTCACCGCAATATTTTTCCCAGCGAGTAATTGTTGCTGCAAAAGAGCAAAATCGCTGCAAATAAGCATATATGAAGAAAAATTTTTCCAGCGAACTGAACTCGCTGGAAATGATGTTTCAGAAAATAAAATAAAAAATGCACAAAATAGAATAAATAAAAAATATAATGCACATCCAAATTATATTCACTATAAATTTCTAAATTTGATTCCCACATCTTTTCTTTTCTCACATTACTTAGCTCCACTCAATGCATGTGCAAACTACTAAATCAAAAAAACACCCAAACAAGAAAGAGAATGAAAGGGTTCTCACAATCATCACACCAAATGACAAGTTCTCGTACAATTGGTTATAACAAATTTTAGACACCCCATTACAACACTTTTGCAAACATGGTTCATAACCTTGAATCATAGGTTTTAGCACATCAATCTCAATGAGGAACCAGAGACTTCATTCATGGCTGTTGATAAAAACAACAACAAAAACAATGGACTACCAAACTCTGCCCAAACACATAAATATGTACAGAATTTATATGATTGATTTAACCATATATTTGGCATTTTTGTGTGGTAATAGTAAGAACTTCCCACTAATGTCTTCCATTCACGAACTTAATCAACTTGCGATTTCTCTTGAGTAGACTAATCAAATTTTAATAGTTCATGCAGGTATTTAATGATAACATACCTATGCTCCAAAAACAATCGTGAGGCTCTTTATAGGCTGATAAAGCTCCTTCTGCAAGCATTCAAAGTGCATGATGAGCCAAATTAAAAATAAGCTGAATGGAGCATTTTACATAGAAGGAAACAAAAAGTTGCAGAAACCATATTCATTAACCCAATAGCTATCATTTCCTTGTTTCCATCTACTCGGTAGTCCTTTAGAGCAGCAAAAGTCCTTCCCACATCAATGCCTTCCTGTTTGAAACAAAATTAAAACAAAAATCGATTAGCATTTTGTGGTTATAAAAACCAGGAAAACATTACAAATATTGAATATTTATGGGAAATAAAACATACTGTGAGGGATAGGATGCCAGTAACCAGCCTTGTCTTCAATACCAGTCCTAGGTGGATACCATGAAAATGCAGCATGTGCCACGAAGGTGGGTTCAATCCTTCTTGTAGTTTTCCGATCTACAAATCAAAACAGCTAAAAAATTAATTAGTAATGAGGATTTTGGTTATGTTGGCCGGCCATAGATGAACCTTTGAGTCTCCAAATAGGAAGTAGGGCCTTGCAAATAACTTACCGTGCTAATGCCATGATGATCAGCCTTGAATGCAAAGACCAGAAGGGTTGAGAGGATCACAGACACAAGAGGGCCTCCAGCTGAAACCCAGAACAACTTTGGTTTTCTCAAGCTCTGCATGATATATAAGATCACGCAACTAATTAAATGTTATTATTCAATATTGGAAAATGAATTAAGTTGAATTGGAATGAAAAACTTATAAAAAATAATGAATAAGAACTAAGAAGTAGTACTCGAGAGCCTTTCTTCACAATATGGTAAATTTATAAGTGAAAAGTAATACTATGGTTTTGGTAAAATCCTCAATTAGCATCTATATATTAATTTTTCTTTTGAGGTCAGAAGTAAAATAATTGTTATCGATCCTCAAGGCAAAAAATGATACTGTACGTATAAGTGGTTATAGTGGCGCCATCTACTTTTTTTTTTTTTCGCATTTGACTATAGGTAAAAAATAAACAAATTGACAAACTAAGAAACTTGATAAACTAATATAGTCTCAAAAAATATACTACGGGTGAACACCAATCAAAATGCATAGTAATTCTAGGCAATATCTTCTTTTTATAAGAATTCAGACCCAAATTAAAACTAAAATAGTCTAGAAAAAGCATAACCAGGTAACATGAACAAACAACAAAAAAACTAAGAGTTCGAAACAAGAGAAAGACCTAAACAAAGATAGTAAGGGATAAAAAAAGAACCCAAAAAATCTTGAAACTGAGAAGTTGTATTATTACTAGAGGTAGCACTCCAGATATAGAGAACTTGCTACAAAGTATGTTATTCCAACTTGAAATAAGAAACCTTATTTTCATTTAGTAAGAGACTTTTATCTATAAGGCCATATGTATATGTATGCATTGATATATGCCTGAAGACCATTCAAGGTCAATTACCATTATACCTTGACTTAATCTACTCCCACATTTGAAACATTAAAAGTCTCACCTTGACAATTTTGGTGCTGGTATCATATGCAGACAATTTCTGTAAATCACACATTGATGGAATTAAGTTCTCATTCAGGGGGAAAGAATCTCAAATGTTTCAAATATAAACACAGATATAAACAAACCCATAAACAAACTAGCGACCACACACATATAAACCCAAAACCCAATCTCCAAACGGAACTAAAACAAGAAATCAAGCAAGTATAGGAATGAAAAGAACCCATAAATGTGAAAATAGAAGGCAATATCAGGGGTGGTCGTGGTAGTTGCTTGGTGTGGAATTGTAACGCCCCTTACCCGAGCATCCGAAGAGTTAACTCATGTCACTTAAAAATCATTTTTCTTCCACATAATACATACTCTAATTTTTCTCTATAGCACAAAATACTCATATATTTACATCACTTACTCCAGAATAATGATTCTAAGACAAGACAAAGTCTTAATATAAACATCAATCTCCCGACAAATCACAACATCAGAACATAACAAGCCTACTGAATGAAAATTTTCAATACCCATATAAACCTTCTATGCTTAAACCATCATTCTTAACTCTTCTCACCCTTGCTCCAAATCCTTGATCCTCAACTGAAACATTCAAATCATCTGAAAAAGATGGTGGAGATAAGGGGTGAGTTATTAACAACTCAGTAAGCAGAGAACATATACTAGCATGTAAACATGAGCCTTTTCAGAAAGTTCAATATGCAGAAACAAAACATTTTATTTTGTGGTGAACTTCCCCTTTTTCAATCTCGGAACCCCGAGTGTGCACACAGGAAAGAACACGTAAAAAGACCACTTTGTTTCCAAAATGGGTGCACTCATATCATATCATGGTGGTACCAACCATATCACGTGAACAGTATCATCATATCAGAACCATATTCAGAACAGATAAGTATGCCAAAGTTTTATCATATCCATATCATATCAAAACACGTGCAAAACATATTCATATCATTTCTATTTGATCAAAAACAGATCCAAATCATTTAATATCACATGCATAAAAATTTCAATGATATCATATTCGCTCTTTTGCATATTTCAGAAACATGTCAAATATTGCTCATGTCTACACATTTCATGTCAAAAATATTTCTTTTCTCTTTCATACGTATCTCATGAGGGAATGCAAAACATATATTGAGGTTGTTTTTCACTTTTTCTTTTTAAAACAACATGCACATTTTTTTACAAACCAACCTCAGTTCATTTCTATTTATGCAAATCTAGCATAGGAACCCCGCTTACCTGGACGACTTAACTTTTCCAAAATTTTCCTCAAATATGTCAAGTCGACTATAAATCATCACCTATAAAGATAATCACGTAAGTGCCGTAAGTTTCCAATCAATCATGTATTTCGATATTTAAGCTAAGCTTCTTAAATAACCTATTTTAAATTTCTCAAAACTTAAAACCTTCATAATCCCAAAATATATCATCACTTCCTAAAATCACCAATATCCGCCACAACCCACGTCATACACAAAAGACCAATATTTAAACCCAAACCGCCAACAAATCTCATAGTCTAAGCCAATCATGCTAACAACTCCATCACCCAATCCAATCAATCTCACTTACTCCTCGGACTCAGTCCGGCAAAACCAATCAGCAATTAAATAGTGTAATGTGCTAGTGCAAAAATACATTAAATTCATGAGAATTCTTTGGAAAATACTTACAATGCTATATAATAAATTCTGGAGGATCACGGAGGCGCAAGAAGTGGAAAAACAGCTGCGGAACAGTGCAAAATACACTGTGGCCGTGGGTCACAGATACCCACTTTCCAACGGGTGCAAAAGAAGACCCGAGATTGATAGGGTAGGGCCTAGAAAGGTCGGTGAAGCCAATGGTTGTGGTGGTTTGCCGTGGGTCACGGCGCAAGGGGTGTTTTTAGGCCAAAAATGCCGAAATCGGAGATGGGCTTGGTTGTGCTTCACCGATGACGGATCGGAGCCGGGGTTGGGTCCATTGGGTTGCTAAGAGGTCGGGGATGAAGTGATAGGAAGATGGTGGCCGGAGGTGGTGCGACAGCGGCGCAGTGGTGCATGGAACGCCGCGGCTTCAATGGGTTCGTGGTGGCTAACGGCGGCACAAGGGAGGTTGAGATTGGAGGGGTGAGGTCGTCGGCCGGTGCGGAGCCTGATGGGGTGGGCGGTGTAGTGCACGGCGGCGGGCTGGGAAAGAGACCAACGCACGGCGAGAGAGAGAGAGAGAAGAAGCTGGACATGCGCGGGAGAGCCAGGAAAGGAAGAAGAAAAAAGGAAAGAAAAGAAAAGAAGAAAAAGAAAAAGGAAGAAAAAGAAAAGAGGAAAAAGAAAATGTAGGGAAAGAAATAAGGTCCAATTCTCACATCTTGGGTCACAAAAAAAATGATCCAACAGAAACGATTTTAAAACAGCAAGTGAAATAAAATAATTCAAACCCAGTGATTAAAATGAAAATAAATAATTAAACCCAACAACAAGTTAATTTAATTCGAGAAGAAATTTAAACACATAACAATAATTAATTTAAAAAAAGCACTTCAAAAAAATAATTTTCGTCAACTAAAAATCATAAAAATAGCCTAATTAAAAATCCCATAATTTTAAAACAAGAGAATAAATTCTGAATCAATAAAAATAATTCCTTCATTAAAATACACTAAAATACGGGGTGTTACATCCTCCCCCCCTTAAAAAAATTTCGTCCTCGAAATTTGTAAGGTCAAACATTAATGCTAAAGCAGGATAGAAGATACAACCCAAAACACGCTCGAAAGAATCATGCCATCAACAACTCCCAACAAGCATGAGTAATGTTCTCTCAAATCTATTTCCATAGGCAATTCCATCATACTCGTATTAGGCCCCCAGTGGCACAACACGTCCAGTATTCTTAGGGTGGCAATGCTATCCAAAATCTCATCTTTCCACAAGAGCCTTAACACAACATCTAAGGAATCCCAATGATTATTATTATTTTCGTAAAACAATCTGCACTAACCTCAATCGACTCCTATGTTAAAACTCACAAACCTTCATTGAATTATACAAGTTGGTAACCTATTAGCCACTTCCAAAGTTAACTATCAATAAACATTTCCATCATCCAGACCTATTCCCTCAAAATCAACAAGAATTATATCCTAATACCGCACCACCAAAAGTTTAAACTCTAATTACAAGTATCTTTATCAAATTCTCAAATCACCACTAATTCCTTAAGATCAATACAAGGTTTAAATCCTTAATTATATCACAACATAAAACCATTGAGTACGAGGTGGCTCAATGCCTACTAACCAGAAAACTCTCACCACATTTGGTAGAAAAATTCTTTATCTCCAAAACCATGAACGATTACACACTTTCCTCAAACTCACCAAGATTTAATTCCTGGATCTGCACCAACTATTATCCTTAAATCTAATATGGATCTAATCCCAAAACCTACCACTAAAACCTCGAATTAATAACAATTATTATCCAAACTGGACCAATACCTTCAATCCTCAAAGAAATAATCCCCTTAAAATTTCCTATATTAATAACTCAACTTCGATCAACTCCATAATAATGGTCACATACTAACCAGTCCCCAAAATAAATCCAGCTAGCACACCAAGCCTGCAGAATAAAAAAAAACTTAAATCTCATTTCCATTCAGTCCTTCAAATCTGTAATTTCTAAAACCTTAAATTATACCAGAATCATTCTCCGAAATCTGTAAGATCGATGAACTTATATCCAATAATAAAACAATCGACTCCCGAAACTTTCAAAATCTAAAACATTAAATGATAACAATCATTTCCTAAAGTCTACAAAACCTTAAACTTTTGGTGAAATTTCCGTAAGTCTATCCTTAAAGTTTGTTGAACTTACAATCTTCTATTCTAAAACCTCGTGTCATACATCCATGAAATCGAAAATCTCAAGTATCTTACTCCCTAAATAGATCACCCAGACTATGCCGTTCCTTTCAAACCTTGATATTATAAATGCACACCAAGTCGATAAAAGTTCAAGCTTACTCTGCTAAATATAACAATAGCGTTCTCAGTCGTACCATCTTCCTGCCATAACTTAATCCTTAACCCGTTTTCAACTTCCAACGAGACGAACAAAATAAAATAAACTTAATAAGTAAAATAACATAATTTCCATTCCAATAAAATCAAATCAAATAAAACCAAATAAATTTAATTTAAATAAAAACAATAATTTCCAATTAAACCTTTAAACTTTTATGGTACTGCACACATGGTTTTACTCATTCTTAGCCATATCTTTGACCAACTCATATAATCATTCCTATTATCTCATATTGTAAACCAAACATCGCTCTAAACTCCAGTACATCTTTAGAATCCAAATCACAAAAAAAATCTAAACCTTAAATCTTAAAAGGATTATCTCTTATAGTCCACAAAGTAAGCTTGTCGGATCTAAAATCTCTACACTTCAAAATCTCAAAACTCAATCATAAAGTCTGCAAAATTTAAAACCTTAAATATCTACAAAATCCATTCTTATTCTTTACAAATTTGCACCTCAAATCTGAAGTTTCTTCCTAAACCCATGGATATCCAAAACTTAAATGTTTTTAGTCTGCAGAACCTCAAACTTATCATACAATTGAACTTATGTGCACCTTCAAAATATAAACATTACATCTTATAAAAGATCCTTACCTATAGTCAACAAAGTACGCCTACCTAATCTAAAACTCCAAGTGTAAAGAAAGTCATTTATTAAAATCTAAATCCTTAGTTCTCTTCAAAATCTTCATTTTAAAACCCACACCATCTAAGACCTCAAACATCCTAGAATATATTCCAAAATGTTGCCAGATTCTAAAACTTAAAAAAAACAAATAAAATCATCTCTTATAATCTACAAATTTCCATACCTCCAATCTGAATTAACTTTCTAGCTCACAGATATTCAAAATCTCAAATTTCGTACACCATCCAACATGAGTATGCAAAAGTTCAAACCGAATATTTTTAAAATCATGTCCTAGTGCTTTCAAAATTTTAAAACCTTAAATATCATCAAACATCTTATTATAATATGCAAACCTCAAACCTGGCTTTCGCTCAAACTTATGTAAACATTGAAATCTAGATCTCCAAGTCATGTCCTACAGCCTTCAAAATAAACCAATCAAATCTAAAACCTTAAATTCCTAAAACCACAATCCATAAAGTCTACAGAATTTCAAACCTGGAATTTCTCCATAATCATCCAACTTGTAGTCCTCAAATTTCTATACCCCAAGTATGAAATTACTCCTTAAACCAAAAGATATCCAAAACCTCATGTTATAGTCTGCAGAATCTCAAACCTGGCTCTGATACCAACTGTAACGCTCCGTACCCGAGGTTCCGAAGAGTTAACTCATGTCACTTAAAAATCATTTTTCTTCCACATAATACATACTCTAATTTTTCTCTATCGCACAAAATACTCATATATTTACATCACTTACTCCAGAATAACGATTCTAAGACAAGACAAAGTCTTAATATAAACATCAATCTCCCGACAAATCACAACATCAGAACATAACAAGCTTACTGAATGAAAATTTTCAATACCCATATAAACCTTCTATGCTTAAACCATCATTCTTAACTCTTCTCACCCTTGCTCCAAATCCTTGATCCTCAACTGAAACATTCAAATCATCTGAAAAAGATGGTGGAGATAAGGGGTGAGTTATCAACAACTCAGTAAGCAGAGAACATATACTAGCATGTAAACATGAGCCTTTTCAGAAAGTTCAATATGCAGAAACAAAACATTTTATTTTTATATGCAGATCTCAAAAAACGTGTTATCAGAAAATCAGAGCGACTTTTCAAACATTTCATACTCAAGTCAACAATTCATATTTGAGGATCCATTTCATATTCAAAAACGCTTTGGCATAACATAACTGAACATTTTCATCTTATCATATCATATCATATACCATGTTTAACCCCCGTGGTAGGGTTGTGCTATCCCCGGTGGCCAAACCAGGTAGTATCATGTGTAAACTTCCCATTTTTCAATCTCGGAGCCCCGAGTGTGCACACAGGAAAGACACGTAAAAAGACCACTTTGTTTCCAAAGTGGGTGCACTCATATCATATCATGGTGGTACCAACCATATCACGTGAACAGTATCATCATATCAGAACCATATTCAGAACAGATAAGTATGCCAAAGTTTTATCATATCCATATCATATCAAAACACGTGCGAAACATATTCATATCATTTCTATTTGATCAAAAACAGATCCAAATCATTTAATATCACATGCATAAAAATTTCAATGATATCATATTCGCTCTTTTGCATATTTCAGAAACATGTCAAATATTGCTCATGTCTACACATTTCATGTCAAAAATATTTCTTTTCTCTTTCATACGTATCTCATGAGGGAATGCAAAACATATATTGAGGTTGTTTTTCACTTTTTCTTTTTAAAACAACATGCACATTTTTTTACAAACCAACCTCAGTTCATTTCTTTTTATGCAAATCTAGCATAGGAACCCCGCTTACCTGGACGACTTAACTTTTCCAAAATTTTCCTCCAATATGTCGAGTCGACTATAAATCATCACCTATAAAGATAATCACGTAATTGCCGTAAGTTTCCAATCAATCATGTATTTTGATATTTATCCTAAGCTTCTTAAATAACCTATTTTAAATTTCTCAAAACCTAAAACCTTCATAATCCCAAAATATATCATCACTTCCTAAAATCACCAATATCCGCCACAACCCACGTCATACACAAAAGACCAATATTTAAACCCAAACCGCCAACAAATCTCATAGTCTAAACCAATCATGCTAACAACTCCATCACCCAATCCAATCAATCTCACTTACTCCTCGGACTCAGTCCGGCAAAACCAATCAGCAATTAAATAGTGTAATGTGCTAGTGCAAAAATACATTAAATTCACAAGAATTCTTTGAAAAATACTTACAATGCTATAAAATAAATTCTGGAGGATCACGGAGGCGCAAGAAGTGGAAAAACAACTGCAGAACAGTGCAAAATACATTGTGGCCGTGGGTCACAGATACCCACTTTCCAACGGGTGCAAACGAAGACCCGAGATTGATAGGGTAGGGCCTAGAAAGGTCGGTGAAGCCAATGGTGGTGGTGGTTTGCCGTGTGTGGCGGCGCAAGGGGTGTTTTTAGGCCAAAAATGCCGAAATCGGAGATGGGCTTGGTTGTGCTTCACCGATGACGGATCGGAGCCGGGGTTGGGTCCATTGGGTTGCTAAGAGGTCGGGGATGAAGTGATAGGAAGATGGTGGCCGGAGGTGGTGCGACGGTGGCGCAGTGGTGCATGGAACACCGCGGCTTCAATGGGTTCGTGGTGGCTAACGGCGGCACAAGGGAGGCTGAGATTCGAGGGGTGAGGTCGTCGGCCGGTGGGGAGCATGATGGGGTGGGCAGTGTCGCGCACGGCGGCGCGACGGCGGCGGGCTGGGGAAGAGACCAACGCACGGCGAGAGAGAGAGAGAAGAAGCTGGACGTGCGCGGGAGAGCCAGGAAAGGAAGAAGAAAAAAGGAAAGAAAAGAAAAGAAGAAAAAGAAAAAGGAAGAAAAAGAAAAGAGGAAAAAGAAAATGTAGGGAAAGAAATGAGGTCCAATCCTCACATCTTGGGTCACAAAAAAAATGATCCAACGGAAACGGTTTTAAAACAGCAAGTGAAATAAAATAATTCAAACCCAGTGATTAAAATGAAAATAAATAATTAAACCTAACAACAAGTTAATTTAATTCGAGAAGAAATTTAAACACATAACAATAATTAATTTAAAGAAAGCACTTCAAAAAAATAATTTTCGTAAACTAAAAATCATAAAAATAGCCTAATTAAAAATCCCATAATTTTAAAACAAGAGAATAAATTCTGAATCAATAAAAATAATTCCTTCATTAAAATACACTAAAATACGGGGTGTTACAGGAATGGTGGCTCGGGAGGAGCACGGTGGCACTGGGGAGACCTGGTGGCCGTGGGCTACGAACAAAGCAAGGGGGAAAGGGAGTCGGACTGCTGGGCTAGGCGTGGAGGAGAAGGGGGCTTCGAAGGGAACTGATGACGGCGTCGACGTGTGGGTGGTGACGAATGGCGCCCCTAGCGGTTGCGATATAGAGAAAGCCGAGAGAGAGAAGGGAGACGCCAGATTCGGGGAGGGTAGAGATTCGGCAGGGGCTTGGGGAAAATGAGTGGGTGTCCTTCGAGGTGAGGTGGCGTGGTGGGAACGTTGGGGATGGACTGGAGACAGAGAGGGGTGAGAGGGGGGGAGGATAGAGGGAAATGAATGGAATAAGAGCGGGACTTTTAATGTTATTAGCTGTTTGTGGCAAGTATATATCACCGCTAATAATATTTTCAGTGGCCGCAAATATTTTACGGCGTAAATTTTCACCACAAAAATTATCTATTGCGGTATTTTTGCATTCGACAGACACGAAATTTCGTTACAGTCAAAAAGTGCTTATTGGGCCTGAAAAACTTGCCGCAATAACTATGAAAGTCGCTGCAAAAACTTACTAGTGAATTTCTTCCTCAGTATTATCCAAACTCGTGCTTTTAAGTCACCGATGAAATTTAAATCGCTGAAAATAATTATTATTTTCATTATTTTTTTTGTGGCGATAAAAAATTCACTACAAATAGTTTTTTAGCGATTTTGAAAGTGAAAAAATCGCTAAAAAGACCACTTTGCAATTGCAGTGATTAAAAAACCGTCGTAGGAAGTTTTTTAATATGCTAGCAAATATTTTCATTGCAAAAAATGAATAATCGCTGCAAAAGACGAATTTAGTATTTGCAGCGAATATTATCGTCTCAAAAAGTTCAAAATTGACGCAAAAGACCAGTTTCAAAACTTTATATAAAAAAATTGCAGCGATTTTTGCGTTTTGCGGCGATTTTATTTCAAACAGACATAAAATCGTCGCAAAAAGCCTTATTTCTTGTAATGTACAACCAAAACATCTGAAAAACACAACAACTGATCCATCGTCGTGGAGGATTATGTTGCATGGTATCCTCCTCTATATATTTTGTTGACTTCATGCTGCTTCAATCACGATATACGATTTTGGGAGTACTGTTGTTATTCCTATGGAACTCGATAGAGGGATCCTAAAGAAAGTAAGGTGCATGTACCCCAAATCATGTTGAGTAGAGGATTGAATTGTTAATACTTCGCAGTTCGCTTTTTCTTGAATGGACCCATAGCCATTGAAAAACAAAGAGCAAAAATGAAGGTGGAATAAGGCTAGGCACACAAGCTAGCATTGGCATTGAAAAACAATTGTAGAGGATTGAATTATCGTACATGTTGCATGTTGGGTAGTGCAATACGTTTTTGCTACCTATAACTGATCGAAGAGGATAGTTCTGCTTTAGATGCTGGAGAAAACGACGATGTTGTTTTGGTGGGACAGTCTACAATGTGGCAGAAGGGAACTCTTGGAGTTTTCAAGTGAGTTTGGATTCTAAACTCATCTCAACTCATCATTATAATTTTTTTAAATCTCAACATAAAATATAATAAACAATTCAACTTTTTCAAATTTTAAAATAATAACAATATTAAAAAATAATATTCTAACAATATTTTATCATCTCAACTTAACTCAACTTAACTCAGTTCAACATCCAAGCGCAACCGAAGACTATGGGAGTTGAACTAGGGGTGTAACTGGTCAATGTCGGCAATGTGGCAGAAGGAGCGGGAACTCTCGAAGTTGGAGACGATGGGAGTTGAACAAGGGGTGTAACTAGTCTGGTTTGATCCGGTTTTGAACATTTTTTATAACCGAATCGGTATGCATCAGTTTTGAAAATTTAAGAATTGATACCAGACCTATTCACTATCAAAATCGAAACTTCCAATTTTTCCTGTTTCAGTCCGGTCTAGTCCGATTTTTCAGGTTTATAGATAAACAAAATTTTAGCAAGGGATTGATCCACATCCACTACAACATAATAGGCCTTTTTCCACTAATTTGTGTTCCACGACAAACGCTGGTGGGAAATACTTACTTGATGCCACGAAATGGGTGTGTGACATAAGAAATTACTTTTTGCATCGACATCACTACGACCCAGTCTATTTGGTTGTAATAAGTATGTTTTTTCCCACGAAAAAAACTCGCCGAAAAAGAAAATGCCCAAATATACACACGTCTACAAACTTTGATTGCATTTTGGACAAAACCTTGGTGGGAATAGATTCTCTCTCATTTCACGCGGTAAAATTGCTGACCTTCTCAGACCAAAATCTACCAAATTGAAGGTGAAATCTCTTTGAAAAAGCAGTGGTTCTATCCCATACAACACCTAGAGGGGGGTGAATAGGTGCAGTTCAAATTTTGTGGACTAATAAAAATTAATGGCAAGAAGCAAATAAAAGATGACACAAATCATACAAATAATCAACACAGGGATTTGGTCACGAAGTGGAAACTCATTTGAAGGACGTCTTCAAATTCTAAAACCACTCCGGGTGTAAGCCACCACCTAAAATTCACTATAGAAAAAGTTCATTACAACAAATATAGAAACACTCACAAAACCTTTGTAGTTTCTACACTTGGCTTGCAACATCACGAGTGACCCACTTAATCTCTACACGCATGTAGTGTCGGAACTCCGACCTTCTATAGCCTTCCACGAGAACCTCTCGATCTCTGCATCAACAGCAGCTTCGAAAACCTTCCGGCCAACAAAACGTCCACTTCAATGGACTTTGAATGAGATTTGATCTTGAGTGCGTGTGGTGTGGTGGATTTGTGTTTGTTCAAGAGAGATTCACAAGGTGAGGAATAGGTTTCTCTCTTTGGCTCTTGAAACACTTAGGATTTTGCTCTATTTCTCCACACCACAGAACAGAAATAATCTGTTCTATTTATAGTCCCAGCAAGTCACGGCGCTCAAAACATGAATTTTAGGTTGTCTTGAACATTGGCTCGAGCGAAGTGTCAAGTGAAGGTCGAGCGCACATTATCTTATGAAACCGCTCGAGCGAGGTGTCGAGCGAAGGTCGAGCGCACGTCTCTGGATGAGTTCTACTCGCGCGCAACGTCGGGCGCACATCGAGCGAACCACTCTGGATGGGTTCAGCTCGAGCGCCACGTCAAGCTCACCTCGAGCGAACCACTCTGTTTGGGTTCCGCTCGAGCGCTGCGTCGAGCGCACATCGAGCGAACCACTCTGGAAGGTTCCGCTCGAGCGCTACGTCGAGCGCCCATCGAGCGAACCACTCTGGAAGGTTCCGCTCGAGCGCCCATCGAGCGAACCTCTCTGGAAGGTTCCGCTCGAGCGCCAGTCGAGCCATTTTGAGCATACTTCAATCTTTTTCATGTAACACTGCATCAACACTTGTTACAACTCAACTTTACATAGATTTTCACAAGAATATGCCAATTAACTAATTTTTCCCTCAACAATCTCCCCCTTTGGCATTTCTGTGACAAAACCTCTAACCTATACATAGGACCTAATCCTAACACACCCAAATTAGGATTCCCATTATTCAGGCAAAAAGTCTTGAGCACATTGAGATATTTCAGCAAACACTTAGCAAACGGTTAAACATACCAATAACAATATGCAAGAAATAATCTCATAAGCATAAACAATGTCTGTAACACAGTTTTTAGAAAAGACTTTTCATTAACAATTAAATCATACATTGTTTTCAAATTAGACAAACAATAGCAGCACGAGCAGCATGTGATACAAAAAAAAAATAGCTGCTCCCCCACAAAACAAAAACAAAAGCTGCCCCTACAGCTTTCTTGCTACTCCCCCTGAATCTCTATACCACTCCCCCTTAATCTACTCCTTACTCCCCCTTAATCTATACCACTCCCCCTTTTTGTCACAATAAGCCAAGGGTCTCAACTATCACCATCAGTCTGACTGCCATCATCTTCATTGAGGCGCTCCTCAATGTCGTTGAATCGTTTAGTCACAGGCTGCTGTAAGCTGTCAACTTTGGCATCAAGACGATCAAATCGGGCCTCAAACCGAGCTTCAAGATGGGCAAGGTACTCAAGGACCTGCTGAAGGCTGGGATTGACTGATCCCGCTATCGGTATGAATGGTGCTGAGCCCTGAGGCTGTGAACTGGATGGCTGAGAAGTGGATGGCTGAGACGTGGATGGCTGGGAGGAGGATGCAGGAGGATGCTCGACATTCAGTGGGTGAGGGGTAATGTGAGCATGACTCAGCTGCATGGTCCTACGCCCAATAGGAGCCTTAAGAGGAACTCTAGGCTCATTAGGAAGAAGCATAACAGCCTGAGAGAGGGCTATCCTAGTGATGAGGCAGGTGAGAGGCAAGCCAGTCCGTAATTTTGGGGAATTAAATGCCTCAAGCATAACCCGACACAGATGACTCCCCAGATCAATGGAGACATCATTTACCAGTGCATACAAAAGAGTGACGCGATCAGGACCGACATCACTCTGATGACCAGTAGGATATAGATTTGTAAGGACTATCCTACTGAGAATGAGAAACTCGGGTGAAAAAAGTGAGGTGAGAATGGGTGACTTACCATCCCAACTTGAAAATGGACCGATTAAACATTCAACAATGACAGTCGGACTAGGAGGAGAAGTCCGTGTATATGGATACGTGGGGTTTGCCACTCACGGGGCATTTAGCAAGTCCGCTACCATGCCCGGAGTCACCCGGAAGACAATGTTCCGGAGACTGACTTCAAAAGAGCCATCATCAGAGATGGCATCAATGTTGGAGTAAAACTCCTTAACCAACTCCACAGAAGGAGTGGGATGACCAGTGGTCAAGGCCAGCCACTGGCGAGACTCAAAAATTCGAGGGATAACAGTCTCAGAAAGCTCACCAAGGAGAACTTCCCGCTCGACAATTAGAGAACGGGTGGAAAAATTTTGAGCTTAAAGTTCTCTTGCACGGGGATTGCGAAAATGTGCTTGAGCGAGGGCAGGAGGATTTTGGCATGAACGAACTCTTCGAGACATGACTGAAGCTGGACAAAATCAGTGACCATTAGACAAGGCTAAAGGTAATGTGAAATGCCCAATGCTTGATGAATGCACATGCCTAATGTGAACCAAGCCAAACTTAGGTTTTTAAAAATCCATTTCAAAAACAAGTCATGAATGTTGCCAAAACTATTTCAAAATGCACAATGCTCAATGCACATGCCCACTAACACAATATAACAACCCATTTGGCATTTTTGAGCACTTCAAACTCAACTAAGCCAAGATTGGGTTTTAAACCCAATGGAGGTCCCAAGCCTCAATGCCAAACACTATCCCAACACTAGGATAGACAAAAAAGATCATGGGAACAATGCAATATCAATGTATGATGAAAATAAGAGATCAAACTTCATTGATGCATTTCACCGAGCACTTGGAGTGCATCCAAGTACAAACCAAATGAAAAACCCCTTGGGGGTTCTATGAACCTCCTAAATACAAAGAGAATAGGAATAGAAAACCAAGAGGTCCATCCAAACATCAAACAAACCAACAAAAATGCTCCATTTCAGAATACCAAAAACAAGCCCTAATTTCCGAAATGCATGTGTATGGAAATGCATGATGAAAATAAAAACAAAAACCGAAAATAATTGATAAGAATCAAAGATTAGAGACTTACCGCGATTAGAAAGGGATTTCTTGAGAGAAATCAAGTGAAAACACACGGAAAGAGAAGTGGGATGCGTTGCGCACGAAGAGGGAATAAGAAATGGCGCAAAGAGGACAAAAAGGCTGGGGAAAAGAAAAGGACGCGGGGGTTTTAAAACATATTCTTGCTCGAGCGGAAGTTAAGTTTGCTCGAGCGGAAGCCCAAAATTTTCAAAACTCAAATTTTTCATTCAGTGATTCAAGCATTAATGAAGTCAATTTTGAAGCTTGAAAAACACATCAAATGTAAAAGAGCATCATATTATCACAATTTACGCAAGTATAATTTCCAGTGCATCACAGGTAAGATGAACATGCGTGTTTTGTGAGTCCTAACTCAATCAAGAAGTTTCAACCAAATATGTGAGTGAGGTTAGGCTAAAACAAGAAACCATAAGTGCATGGGGAGCCTTTCCACGATACAGAAGGCATCAAAAGTTTCATCATCTTTCATTCTAAGTTCTTCAAAACACGTGGTCAGCATTTGAAGCTTAGAATTCTTTACAGCCTTGGTACCTTCATGGGTAACCTCAAGAATGTCCCAAGCTTCTTTACAATTTTCACACATGGAGATTCGCTTGAACTCCTCCCTGGACACAGCCATGAAAATCGCATTCAGGCCTTTGTTATTCCAACCACACTCACTTATTTCATCCCTAGAGTAATTATCCACACTTTTGGGAGTTTGAACTCCCTCAATGATAACAACTGGTTCTCTCCATCCTTTTGTTATGGAAACCACACTCGTTCATCCATAGACTTTAGAAACGCTCTCATTCGGACTTTCCAATAAGCATAGTTGTTTCCATCAAAATATGGTAGTGATGTGAGAGATTGAGACTTATCCATTTAAACCAATATAGCAAAAACACACTCAGGAACTGAATCCTAGCAGAGTGAACCCGCTCTGATACCAATTGAAAATCCAGTGGTTCTATCCCATACAACACCTAGAGGGGGGTGAATAGGTGCAGTTCAAATTTTGTGGACTCATAAAAATTAATGGCAAGAAGCAAACAAAAGATGACACAAATCATACAAATAATCAACAAAGGGATTTGGTCACGAAGTGGAAACTCATTTGAAGAACGTCTTCAAATTCTAAAACCTGTCCGGGTGTAAGCCACCACCTAAAATTCACTATAGAAAAAGTTCATTACAACCAATATAGAAACACTCACAAAACCTTTGTAGTTTCTAAACTTGGATTGCGACATCACGAGTGACCCACTCGATCTCTACACGCATGTAGTGTCGAAACTCCGACCTTCTATAGCCTTCCACGAGAACCTCTCGATCTCTGCATCAACAGCAGCTCCGGAAACCTTCCGGCCAACAAAACGTCCACTTCAATGGACTTTGAATAAGATTTGATCTTGACTACGTGTGGTGTGGTGGATTTGTGTTTGTTCAAGAGAGATTCACAAGGTGAGGAATAGGTTTCTCTCTTTGGCTCTTGAAACACTTAGGGTTTTGCTCTATTTTTCCACACCACAGAACAGAAATAATATGTTCTATTTATAGTCCCAGCAAGTCACGACGCACAAAACATGAATTTTAGGTTGTCTTGAACATTGGCTCGAGCGATGTGTTGAGCGAAGGTCGAGCGCACGTTATCTTCTGAAACCGCTCGAGCGAGGTGTCGAGCGAAGGTCGAGCGCCAGTCTCTGGATGAGTTCTGCTTGCGCGCAACATCGAGTGCACCTCGAGAGAACCACTCTGTATGGGTTTCGCTCGAGCTCTGCGTCGAGCGCACATCGAGCGAACCACTCTGGATGGGTTCAACTCAAGCGCCACGTCAAGCTCACCTCGAGCGAACCACTCTGTTTGGGTTCTGCTCCAGCTCTGTGTCGAGCGCACATCGAGCGAACCACTCTGGATGGGTTCAGCTTGAGCGCCACGTCAAGCTCACCTCGAGCGAACCACTCTGTTTGGGTTCCGCTCGAGCTCTGCGTCGAGCGCACATTGAGCGAACCACTCTGGACGGGTTCAGCTCGAGCGCTACGTCAAGCTCACCTCGAGCGAACCACTCTGTTTGGGTTCCGCTTGAGCGCTGAGTCGAGCGCACATCGAGTGAACCACTCTGGAAGGTTCCGCTCGAGCGCTACGTCGAGCGTCCATTGAGAGAACCTCCCTGGAAGGTTCCGCTCGAGCTCCAGTCGAGCACCAATCGAGCCATGTTGAGCATACTTCAATCATTTTCATGTAACACTGTACCAACACTTGTTACAACTCAACTTTACATAGGTTTTCACAAGAATATGCTAATTAACTAATTTTTCCCTCAACACTCTTATATTTTCTCACATTTGTTGGCCACATCCCGTAATTGATGCTTGTGGATTGGGTAAATTAGGGCTAATTGGGGAGAGAATTTTGTAGGGATCTCTGCAAGGAGTCCCAAGTTTTGCCGGGAATTTCGTAAATCATCCTCGTCAGCATCCACCAGTTGGAGGGATTCCCACGACTATATTCCACCATGTTCAACCACAGAAACATCGGTGGAGCTTCCAACTTCGTTGACGTCGTGGATCGTATTTCCTATGGTTGGACCCCGAGCTCCTACGAAGACTGAACATGGCGTCACCTCAGTGCGTCCCTCCATGGATTCCAGCCTGAGACACTTTACAAGGATCGAGCAAAGGGGTTCGCGCGTCATACCCTCCAAATTACAGACTTCAAACAAGAAAAGAAAGGAATACATAGCAACATATATATTTGTTTCCATATATAATTATATCTCCCCTGATCTCTCTTTCTTAGCTTAGCATTCTTGGGTCTCTCTAGTGATCTCTCATGGTAAATTTTAGTTGCAGAATCTCTGCCATGATCCGTATTCTTCTCGTGGTTTCTCTCTACTTCTTAGGTACCTGATCTTTGCTTTTATTTGTTGGGTACTTCTGTTTTTGCTTTTGTGTTTGGTAATATTAGTTCCTAGTCTCTTATAAAAAAAAAAATATATTAGTTCCTACTCAACAGAGGTTTCTTTGTACATATAACTATTGTATCAGCACCCAAACACTAGAAATACAAAAAAATCAAGAAGAGTTGGCATAACATGGTACTCATGGCAGAAACACTATAGGTTTTTGTTTTTGCTTTTGTGTTTGGTAATATCATATGTGGCCTATAAAAGGCTATATATGTATATCCACTATAGTTAAAGTAGCATGAAAAAAAACAAACATTAATAAGAAAACCAGTATATATTAGTAATCTGATATACCTGCAGTTTTGCACCCTTGATTGTCTCATGCTCGGGTCCCTCCATGGACACACTAAGTGTTGCTCCACTTCTTTAGTGCTAGCACTGTTCCTGTTCCAATTAGTGATAAATTAAACCTTATTTCTCAGCACTTGTAAATAAAGTTGTAATGCAGTTTCTTAAGTTATTATTTTCCTCGAGCTCATTTGTCAAGACTTGTAAATAACTTTCAACTTATTTCAACTTCTGTAGGTTGTGGATACCATGGTGCAACATTGTCTTGCATACTGATTTGTATTTAATTAGTTTCAAACATACCCTATTTACCACGCCTAGTCAACAAACAATCTTTAAAAAGCTCTCTCAAGCAATCCTCTGCAGATCATTGGAATTACTAAAGGTAATTTTCCTACATAATTCTACATTTCCAATAATATTCTGCTAAATTTAGTAGTATGATTATTCGGACTCTTTTCCAGAACATGTTCAAACCCAAATACATAGCAGTCATTTCTATATACGGTCTTATCACCCTATACGGTTTTAACTAGTCTACAGAGAACTGAGCAGCTAATAGGTATGGTTACTCATAGTCTATAGCACAAGTTAGACATCGACTCTAAAACAAACCACTTAAACATAGTTGTTCATCTATACCTACCCACAAAAAGCCATGAAAAACAGATTGCACATGGTCCATTCCCAATTTTGCTTTATTAGCAACTTTTGCGACCACAATCCCAGTATATAACTCCATTGCAAAGTACATGTATCATCTTCATTTCATTGACTATCACCTTATAATCATAACTATGGGATTTCATTGTGTATGATACTAATATATTTACTCATGTCTTTTTGATAGTCAAAGCCTGTCTCCAAGTATGGAGACTAATATTTATGATCTTAGTTTTGCCTAGTTATTACACCAAGTCTTCTTGGACCTAACATTCTATTTTCTACTAGTTGCTCACCTGCATAGTATGGATAAGGCTTGGATGCATATCAAAGATAGATTGCAATCCAATGAGTATGCTGAAGGTGTTAGACAATTCCTGTCTATGGCGCAAGCCCACACACCTGCATCTAATCACATTAGGTGTCCATGTAGGAGATGCCGTAATAGAGCTTTCCATTCCATTCATACAATCGAAGATCATTTGTTCATCATGGGGATTGATCCAACTTATACGGAATGGATATTCCATGGGGAAGATGATCCTTTCCTAGATGCTACATTTTCTGACGAAGAAGAAGATGATGCCTCGGCTTACAGTGACTACATTAATGATGTCGATGAGATGTTAGATGATATTCGTCATGGGTCATTTTTGGATAATTCATATAGAAATGATGGAAATGCAAACCCACATGAACAACCATCCACCTCTACTACGCCAACAAACCTTAATTTCGAGGAGTTGGTAGCTGATGCACGACATCCACTTTATCCTTCATGCGATAAGTTTTCAAAGCTATCATTTATCGTAAAGTTGCTTCACATCAAGAGCATTGCTGGTTGGACCATGAAGTCATTTGATATGGTGTTAAAGCTTTTGCAAGTTGCATTTCCCGATGCTCTATTCCCTGACTCATATAACGATGCTCGTCGCTTGCAGCGTGGCTTGGGTTTTAGTTACAAAAAGATACATGTGTGTCCAAATGATTGTGCCTTGTTTTGGAGTGAAAATGCATCATTAAATGCCTGCCCTAAATGTAACGCATCTAGGTGGATTGAAGAAACAAGTAAGCAACGAAGGATACCACAAAAGGTTCTTCGATATTTCCCCCTGAAGCTACGCTTGCAGAGGCTATTTATGTCAAAGAAGACAGCCAAAGCCATGAGATGGCATGTAGAAGCTCGGGTTGATGATCCAACATGCATGCGACATCCAGCAGATTCTAAGGTATGGAAAGACTTTGATCACAAGCATGAGAGGTTTTCCCAAGATCCTCGCAATGTTAGACTTGCTTTGGCGAGTGATGGGTTTAACCCATTCAATAACATGAGCAAACCGTACAGTATATGGCCAGTACTACTTGTACCTTACAACTTGCCCCCTTGGTCATGCATGAAAGATCCATACACCATGTTGTCCTTGCTAATCCCTGGCCCTAAGTCACCAGGGAATGATATTGATGTGTTCTTACGTCCTCTTATGGGAAGTTGAAGGAGTTATGGGAAGAGGGTATTCAAACCTATGATGCGTATACCAGGCAAATGTTTAGATTGCATGCAGCGCTACTTTGGACTATCAATGACTTCCCCGCATACGCCAACCTTTCTGGGTGGAGCACAAAGGGCAAGATGGCATGTCCTTTATGTACATCTGACACAAATTCACAATGGTTAGTACATGGGCGCAAACATTGTTATATGGGTCATCGACGATGGTTGGCACCAGATCACATTTGGAGACAAAAAAAAAATTCTTTCAATGGGTACGAAGAACACCGACTCCAACCATCAGGATTTAACCGAGAGGATTTGCTAGAACAATTACGTGGGGTGTCACATGTCCAGTTTGGTAAATCTTCTTTGAAGACAAAACAAACACCCAATCAACTAAATTGGACAAAAAAATCTATATTTTTTGAACTTCCTTACTGGTTAGACTTGGGGTTGAGACATAACCTGGACGTTATGCATATTGAGAAAAACATATGTGATAACGTGTTAGGAACTTTGCTCAATATTGATGGGAAAACCAAGGACTCCGCTAATGCGCGTAGGGATTTGGAAAATCTTGGACTAAGGAAAGAATTGCATTTACAAAATGATGGTGATCATATTTCAATGAGTCTTGGTTGCTACATGTTAAACCTAGAAGAGTGAAGGAAATTTTGTGCGTGGTTGTCAAAAGTGAAATTCCCAGATGGTTTCGCCTCAAACATTGCACGGTGTGTCAGTGTTAGTGATGGGAAAATCAAAGGATTGAAGAGCCATGATTGTCATGTCTTTATGCAAGCACTGTTGCCGGTTGTGATTGGTGGGTTCTTACGGCCCGATGTACGTCAAGCCTTAATAGACTTAAGTTCGTTCTTCAAAGAATTATGTTCACGAACTTTGACCTTATCAGTGTTGCATCAGCTTCAGGCTAATATTCCCATCATTCTTTGTAAACTGGAAATGATATTCCCTCCCGCCTTTTTTGATATCATGGTGCACCTAGTCATTCATTTGCCAGAGGAGGCATTGCTGGCAGGACCCGTGCAATACAGATGGATGTACCCTTTTGAAAGGTACCTAGGGAAGTTCAAGCGGTATGTCCACAACAGAGCCCGTCCAGAAGGCTCAATTGCTGAGACATATGTTCATCTCCAGTGTCTTACATTTTGCTCTATGTACCTTCATGATATTGAGACTAGATTTAATCGAGAGGAACGCAACAGTGACATACCTGGTGGTTCGAATGGGTCGGGAAATGAGCCTTGTTTATCTGTTTTCTCACAAAAGGTTCGACCATTGGGGATAGCAAGCTCGCAGAAGTTGTCTGACACACTAATGGCCAAGGCTTGATGGTATGTACTTAATAATTGCACGGAGGTTGAGAAATACATAGAGTAAGTACATCCTGCTTGGAAAATTTCTGTTTTAATTGAAATTTATAGTTTTTGACTTGTGTGGATATGTTTGCTAACATATATATAGGGAGCACTATAACAAATTGAAAGAAGAGGACCCTCATAACATCGATCGGAGGCACCAGAGTCAATTCGCATCGTGGTTCAAATTACGTGTAACTATACCAAACCTTTTGTGATACATATGTCTCCCTTATACTTTCTTATATTAGTATAACAATAATTGTGCCTTTCTTATTTCCTAGATTCGAGAGTTGCGTGCAATTAGGCCAACTGAGGTAACCGATGACATATATGCATTAGCATGTGGTCCAGATCCGTGGGTCGCATCATATGCCGGATGTATAATGAATGGAGTTCGCTTCCATACGAAAGAGCGTGAAAGGCATCGCCGCACCCAAAACAGCGGGGTGGTGGTTCATGGCCACCACCAGGGATCCCCTGTTGACTTCTACGGAGTGTTGCATGATATTATAGAATTACGATATATGGGTTGGCGCAAGGTTTATCTGTTTAGTTGTGCTTGGTATGATGTTGGCGACCCGAGAAGGGGGATACGTGTCAGGGACCACTTGACGATAGTGAATACTGCTAGACAATGGTATAAAGATGAGCCTTTCACCCTTGCGTGCCAAGCATTGCAAGTGTTTTATCTCACGGATCCAACATTGGGGGGAAGTTGGGAGGTTGTACATAAGATTACAAATAGGAATGTCTACAACATTCGCTTGATGACTACTACTGATGATGAGAATGATGATGAGGAATCGTCTGGGGCTGAAGCAGAAGATGATGATCAAGCACTTCTCCATAACTATCCCCCTATTCTAGAGAGTGAATCAACTATGGCCGATCCATTGAATCGAGTTAATGAAGAGAATTTGCAAGTTGATGCAGCATTCATACCACGTCGAGAAAAGGAACTTTATAATTTCCTTCTGTTCTTGTTGCAGTGAGGAAGCAAATGTTTTGGTGGTTAGCTTCTGGGCAGTGTACAAGTCCAAAACTGGAGTTGCTTCTCTTCTTCTACTAAACAGACATAGAAAGTAACCTCCTTCACTGTGGATTGTTTGGTCTGCTTCTCTCCTTGACCTCTCACACGCAACCCAGCCCCAAAACCAGGTACAAGTAGTTGGTGATTTTCTAATATTTTCCCTCTCCTCCTTCTGCCTGGATAGATAATATAGATCACAGTCTTTTACTGTGTTTTACACAATCTCACTACATACCATTCATTTTACGTGTTTTTTGTTATCTAAGTTTGGGAAAAAGTTAGAATATTGGTCTAAATATTCAATTCTGCCATCTGTTTTTTTGAAATTTGAGTTGGCCCTTTTGCATTTCAAAAGGTATAGAACACAGCCATTGAAGTACATATGGCATTTGAAAAAAATGTTATTGGATATGCAATAGATACCGTAAAAGCTAGTAGAGGTTATTGGCTGTTTTTTTAGATATTTTTCCCATAAAGATGAGATTTTAGTAGAAGATATAAAGTGTTTATAAAGCTATTTAATACATAGGTGTAAGATACATGGTTGATTGTTAAACAAAAACAGAACTGAAAGAGAGGTTTTGGGTTTTTTAAATATCATATATGTAATAGTAATACACTTTATAAGAAGCTAGTACTTAAGTTAAAACCTATAGAGTGTATTTTAAATGGATGCAAAACCACAAGTATATGTACATAAAATTTTCAAAGGTTAGGAAGCTGGAAAAATTTAAAACCAGTTAGCTGCAAGGAGACCATACAATGACAGATTTCTACTACAAAGCAAAATGAGCCATTTAACATGCATACTCTATTACAAAAACATACATGAAGGGAATATGTAAGATTGGTAGATTAAGAGTACTGGCCTCAAGATATGTTCAATGGTCATGCATGAAATATAAATATACTTATTAATGCCTCAAAGTTTAATGAATGGGCAACATGTATGGAAGTTGTCCAAAACACTTTTGAAGCTTTGACACTAACCTGAAATATACAGTACAATCCTAGAAAGGGGCATTAATTTGCACATTCCCATGATAATTGATTTATATATGAACCCCACAAAATGAATTGAAACATGAATTCTGCCCTATGATAGTTCTTAATCAACAAAGGTACGATCTAAGGTGCACCCAATATTACTTGTAATATTAGTAATCTTCCCCATACATATATGTGTAATAGTGAACTTCAAACATTTTCTACTGCTCATGTATAAGTGCATGATCTGTCTTGGTCTATTTATAATCATATACTCATTATCCAGAGGCTAAAATATGGCTTAGCTAGGTTAAGTATGTTATATAGTATATGTATAATGATTAGTAATGTTTTGTTGGTTGCATGTGACAACATTCATCAATTGAATTCAACCAAAGGCAAGGATGTGGAGATCTGTAAAGAGGGGAAGGAGGGGAAGACTCCGACACTCGAGACCGATCATATGCTCGACCCCAGATGAAGAAACATTGGCTGCAAGAAATATTTTACGAGACGAGGTGGTGGCAAATGAACCGACTGAAGCAGTAGGAGGTGCGGGCGTACAAGAGGCCATGGAAGTAGCTGAAAGTGGAGAGGGGAATATTAATACAGGTATGCCAATTACTCTATATAATAGTTATGCATCTGTGGTCTAGATCAATTCATATAGGAGTCATATTGGAGCAATTTGTATTATGGTTTGTAGATCATATTTTAATTCTAGTTCTAATCCATAACTTTTTTGTTCATAGATCCACCTATTAAGAAACGGGGTCGAGGGCCTGCTCGGGGCGCACTATTTGAACGCCTCCGGAAGGTGGGTAAGGTTCCTTTGGATATAAAGGATGGTCATCGAGGTCCATCGTGCGAAAATGCCTCCATCTTCACAGGGAGGGTTACGTGGATCGTTAAAGTATATGCCGACATGAGGCATGAAAGCTGGAGTTATGTACCTGAGGAAGAGAAGCAAGAGCTAATCGATCGTGTTAGGGTAGGACATTTATTTTATAGTAACAATTAAAATGTAGTTCTTTACGCATTTAGCTTAATGTGCATTTGATGACAATATGTAACAACAAGCATAACTGAACTTGCAGGCAGATTTTATATTGGATTGGACGAAAGACAACCATAGGGAAATGGTTGTAACGCATTTGTCCGAGAAGTATAAGGCGTATCATTATGAACTGCACAAAATCTACTTAAAATATGCATCACATGAGGAGGCCCTACATGGTGGGACACCTATGGTTCCAAAACCTGTTTGGGAGTTGCTTTGTGAGAGGTGGGCAAGCAGAACATTCAAGGTATAATGTGCCTATGTTCAGATTCAAGTATGGCTATTTATGTTTCTCGAATTTTTTGGTTTGTGTTAGATGTGATATATATGTATATATATGTCAGATGTGATATATATGTATATATATGTTAGATGTGATATATATATATATATATATATATATATACTGCTACCTATTTAAAATCCAGCGGTCATTACACAAAATGAGACTTGATTTCTTGGAAAAAAAATGCAGGAGAAGCCTCGGAAAAACACTATAAATAGGCAAAAACTAAGGGTGAATCATACCAGCGGGAGGAAATCCTTTGTAAGGATATTGGAAGAGAAGGTTTGTGCCTTTTATGATGTATAATATTCATTAAGGGAAATGTTGTTCAGACTTTAATATTAACATAGTAGGTTAATTATGTGTTGTAGCGGGATACAACAACAAATATGATTGCTTTCTACAGGGAAACACATTGGTCAGCACGGAAGGGCAAATTCATCAATGACACAACTAAACACAATTATGTGGGAAATACTTGTGTTTGAATTAATTTGTGATAGACTACATATTGGATCTCTATTAACAGTCTTTTGCTAATTTTCTTTCATATTATTTTCAGAATCTCATGCTGGAGAGATTGAATGAGAAAGATTCTGAGGAGGACGTTGATGAAGCAGCGGCTGAAATTTTCAAAGACGTGTTAGGGTTCAAATCTGGATACGCATCAGGGATGGGGCACATGGTCATTCCTGAACCTTCGCCTTCAATGAAGAAGAACAAAGCTTTTATGCGTCTAGCGGAGGAGAACGAACAGAACAAAAGTGATGCAGAAATGTATAAGAGTAAAATAGAACAGATGGCTGATATTGTAGCTATGAAGAGGAATTTTTATGAGTATGAGAAAGTCATGAACTATCGGGTATCTAAGTTGGAGGGAAATACTGAGTCTCGTAGAGAGACTTAGCAGGACGCTTAGGCGGCCCAAGTCCAACAGTAATTTTGTGGACTTTTTTTGTGGATGTTTTTTGTGGATGGTAACAATCCAAAGACCATAGTGGTTTGTAGAAAAGGAATATATGTATCTACTAACATTGCTGCCCATATTGTTAGGTTGGGTATGGTAGACCCAGTGCAGGAAAATTAACAAGTGTTTTGGTTTTCCATTTCCTAGTGTTTTGTAAGCAAATATTGGAGATGTTAGTAGTCTCCCTTGATTGTCTTGCCACTTCAGAGACTTGTGGTTATAAAGGGGTAATTATTGGCTATAATTTGTGCATTTAATTAATGGTTTGTAGACTGTGTATATATTAAACCAGACTTCATTGGCTAGTATTAGTGTTGCTTTCATTGTATGCAGGTTTAAGCTCTCTCAAAACTTAGGTATAAATTTGATGGAAGGATAGAACAACAGTTGGTGGAGATGAAGAGGGTTTCAGGAAGCTGGCAAAATTCTCACTGTATTCCTTTGAGCACTACATAGCAGTAAGTGTAAAGTTTCCAGCCCATTTGCTTTTATTCAAGCTAATTGTGCAAATACATGATGGATGAAAAAAAACATGTACAAAACAAGATTGGTTGGCACATTCACGGTATTGTTAATTTGCATAATGCAATTTGGTTCTTGTGTTTGAATATGGAATAGAGTGGCTTTTACATTTATGCGCTTGCCCTCACTATGCCATTCCAGTTAGGGTATATCTTCATACTATTCAATTATTTCATTTCTCCTTTCTTCCAACCAAGTATTGCACTCTTTTCCAGTTTCAATTTTTCTAGTGATTGTTTTGCCATTGAGCTATGAAAAATGGTAATATTCTCTGTGGGCATTTTTTTATGATAACGTTATTTTGTACCTAACATAAGCCTTGACCCAACCATCTTAAAACCTAGAAGGAGTGATGCATAAAAAAAGCAATGGTTGAAAAGAAGATATTATTTTTAACACACACTTTAGTGTTTGAATAACCATGAGGCAACTAGAATGAAGGTAATATTCCGATGACATAAAAAAACCTATGCTGTACTTCTGGCTAGGAATACTTAGACAAATTAATTTTGGGGCCAGTTATGATTGATCTACATCATAACATAATAGGATTTGGGTGTATGCCTTTTTGGGATCTAGACTGAAAATGGATGGGCAGTACTTTCCTAGATGATGTTATTTTCTTCAAGCATGCTCTTATTCTTATAACTGGAAGCATTTTTTTTTTGGAATGATCCTTTTATTTATGTATTTGCTCTGCTGTCTTTGATTTCCCGGTGGTCTAAAAGTGAAAAACTGCCCCTTTCCCCCAACCAGAATTTTCTTATTGCTTTCTCTTGCCTCTCTTTTCATTTGTTTATACATAGACTTGTGGATCGAGTTGCCTAGGCTAGTGAAGAATCTTAATACCAAGCTTGTAATTAGTATGGTTGTATTGATGCTTTGTAGCTAAATTTGGTAGTTTCTGGTGGTTATACTCACAAACATATTAGTTCCTACTCTGGTACTGAAAGATTAATGGTGGTTAGCTTATCCAAAAAAAAATAAAATAAAGGGGTCCTGGTGTGCTAGCCATGATAAGTTGTGTAGTTATCATTTGCTCATTTAAATTTCAGTACTAGATTTTATGAATTGAGGGTTTTTTTTTTTAGTAACTATTGTTTAACCTTGTTGAATATTGTGAAGGATTATAACTACACAAAAAGGGGATCTATATGTATCGAGTGTTAGATCATTTGTTAGAAATATGGCTTAATTGCTTGTACTAGTCCAAATCTCATA
This sequence comes from Juglans regia, assembly GCF_001411555.2. NCBI lineage: Eukaryota > Viridiplantae > Streptophyta > Magnoliopsida > Fagales > Juglandaceae > Juglans > Juglans regia. Next base: position 7,385,183 of record NC_049912.1, on the reverse strand, counting down.
TTTCAGGTCTTAAAGGTACAATAGAGGATCCAATCTCTCCAGGCAGGGAGCACTATTCCAGAATGGACACAAACCTCAGCTCATCAGCATTAGTACTGCAACATGTGTTTACTGCAGATTTGTAATTCCATCCTGTACTTGGGTTCTATTTGCAAACATACTTGTATTTTGATGGCCTATGTTGATTGGTTAACCTAGTGGACAAATTTGTAAATTACAATATTAATTATGTATATATACATAATAGTTGTCGATAATCTAAATTTTTTGTTTGATAAGTTTGAAATATGTTGTTGCTTATATTTTTTGATAGATTATTGTGTTGAAAGAGGTTCAATACAGGCCTGTTTGTGGGATTAACTGTTGTGATAGTGTTGATTTTTGGTTGGATTCATTGTTTTCAGATCTGATTGGTAGGAAAACCTTTTTTTTTTCCCTAGTCGCAGACACTGGTGAGAACAAACTTTTTCAGAAGAGTTAATTTGGTCACAAATAATCTTTTCTCACCATCGTATTTCCCACAAATAATATTCCTGTGAAATGCATCTTTTTGCACAGATGATTTTCCGACCAAGAGATTGTAGTGGAAATTGTAAATCCCATGAACAAATTGGTGGGTAAAACGCAAAAAACCCATCTTTTGCCACAAATTAATTTTGGTGCAAAAAAATTGAACCCATTTGTTATAAATGAGCTTCACCGGAAACCACTATTTACGATCAAGCAATTAGTAGGAAAATGTTATTTTCCGACCAATTGATTGTAGTGGAAAGTATAGTTTCCACCAGATTTTATCTTCCAGATTATTCTTTTCCCATGAACAAATTCGTGGATAAAATGCAAAAGACTCATCTTTTGCCACAAATTAACTACCGTGGAAAAAAGTTGAATCAATTTGTTACAAATGAGCTTCACCGGAAAAAACTATTTACAATCAAGGAATTGGGAGGAAAATGTCTTTTTCCGACCAATTGATTGTAGTGGAAAGTATAATTTCTACCAAATTTTATTTTCAGGATTCTTCTATTCCCATTAATAAATTGGTGGGTAAAATGTAAAAGACTCATCTTTTGCCACGAACAAATTTCATGGATATAATAGTGTTGCCACGAAATTATTTCATAGGTAAATGGATTATTACCGACCACGAGGTCATGTTAATGGACCTATTTGCCACAAAATTAAAATGATTTATCCACTGTGAAGGTCATCGCAAAAATTGGGCTTTTCCCATGAACTGAAAATTTGGTGAAAAATTTATTTTTCCCCACCAGTTATATGCCACGAGTTTCCCACGGATCAAATTGGTAGATATAATAGTGTTGCCATGAAATTATTTCATGGAGAAATGGATTATTACGGACCACGAGGTTATGTTAGTGGACCTATTTGCCACAAAATTAAAATGATTTATCCACTGTGAAGGTCGTCGCAAAAATCGGGCTTTTCCCATGAACTGAAAATTTGGTGGAAATTTTATTTTTCCCCACCGGTTATATTCCACGAGTGTCCCACGGATCAAATTGGTGGGAAAAAAATGATTTCCCACTAAGTCGATATTTTTCCCGACCACAGTCCCTACTAGAAAAAAATGAGATTTCTTGTAGTGATCCCTTATTTTATGTTATATTAATTTTATGGCATTATAAAATTAAAATTTATAAGTTATATCAAAATTCAAATGTTATAATAAAACTTATAACATAATTTTGGAAAAAAGGATGGAAAAGTACTTCTATATTTCAATTGACAAAATGCTTATTCTGCGTCATCCAGGCCAACAAACGAAACAAAGAAACCTTATCCCAGGAAAACTATGTATATAACAACTGATTAAGATATAAAGCAAACAATATATATAACTATATCAATCTTAATAGAGAAGCATGCAAAAAGCAATCTACCAACTTCACCCAACCAAATTTAGGGTGGGTTTGAATAATAGAGATATGGCTGTGAATTGTTCTAAAATATTTTTAAAATATTTGAGGAATATTAAGTAACAATTATTTTAATATAATAAATCAAATAAAATCGAATCGAATCAAATATATATATATTTGTCAATATAACTGGACACGAAATGAAGATTCTTTCCTACATGGCAACATATTCTATTACCGACATTATAAAGCGACCGGCCATGTAGTAGGACATGCAACACTGCCCTCAAAAGAGATGAGCAATCCCAATCAGTAGAATAAATTCTAACAAAACATCGACGAAAAGGAAGAATAAGGTGATCAGGTGTTTATACTCGAACCTCCTAGGTATCTACAAATAGCACGGCGACATCATATTTTAATAAAGCATATATTCTTTTATATAAAACCGTCTATCCCAAAAGGAACAATCTTTTTTCGTCTCACAATTTTTTTCCAGTTTTACCCTTCTTTTTTAGTTGTTTTTCCTTTTTATCTTTACTTTTTTTATATTCTGTGCATTTACCTTTTTACCTCTATATTTTGTTTGTTTACCGTTTTTATCCCACGGTTTGTTTTTGTTTTATTCGTGGTTTTACCTTTTCTCTATAGTTCCATGAACAATGAATTCACACCGACACATTGTGTTTAAATTTATTCAACTTCAGGAATAAATTCAGTTTCGAGATCAATTTATAGACCAAATTACACAGACTAATGAGTCTAAAATCTGCTACTTTCACTGGGTTCTTATTCTTTGGAATTAATGTTATAAAAGTATGGTTTAAAGAAGATAGAAAAGACCCAGTATTTAAAGCATCTAAAACAACATGAGTAACCGAATTACCAACAAGATGCCAATACATTTGGAAGAACAATGGAGCCATACCATCTACTTCAGAGCCTCCTGAACTTCAGCCTTTGTATAACACTTAGAAAAGTCATCATTCATAGCATTTGAAACCCTTCCTGCTAGTGCATCCAGAAAATCCATTGGGCCTCTCTGATCTGCAGTTGAAAATAGCTGCTGAAAGTACTCAGTAATCAAACCACCCCTCAACTCCCCGTCCTGCCATTCACCCTCATCATTTTGAAATTTTTCAACCAAATTCTTCTTCCTTCTATAAGAAGCCTTTGTATGGAAAAACTTCGAATTCTAGTACCCCTCTCTAAGCCAAAGTGCCTTAGATCTCTGCCTCCACATAACTTCATCCTGCTCTAGCCACCTCTGAATATCATCCCTGATAGCCTGCTATTCAGCCCTTCTTAAACTCATTCGATCACTTTCTTGCAATTACTTTAATCGAAACTTAGCTTGTTTTAGTTTCTTATGCACATGGCAAAAGCTAGACCGATTCCACACTTGAAGCCTTTGCCCACAATCTGAGATCTTATTCATCAAATCATCCATAAAGTTGCTGTTAGTGCCCCTCCTCCAAGTATCTTCCACAATATTATCACAACCCTTCTCTCCTAACCACATGGCTTCAAACCTGAACAACTTCTCCCTTCTACTCGCCACAACAGGTACTTCTAAATGCAAACAAATGGGTATATGATCCGCAGCCCCTTCATGTATGACTCTCACTTGTGCAAATCGAGTCCACCATTGTCGGTTCCCAAAACATCTATCCAGTCGTACACTAATAGTCAAGCTAGACTCCCTCCCATTACACCAAGTATGTTTGGGACCACTAAAACCAATATCCCTCAATAAACAATCATTAACAACCTTTCGAAAATCTAGCATATGTCTTTCGGGTCTATCTCGCCTCCCCACTTCTCATGCTGATAGAGGATTTCATTAAAATCTCCAAACACCAACCATGCCTCATCATCCTGTCTACACAAGGAACAAATCAAATCCCACATCCTATGTCTAAGGTTATGATCCAGATGCCCATAAACCCCCGTAAGAAAGAACCTATCCGTACTAATTCCATCCACCATAACACATGTATCAATATGGAATTTTGAGTAATTCAGAATTTTTAAATGAACATTCCTTCCCCACAACATCACAATACCACCACTCCGTCCCTCACTACTCACTGCCAAACAGTTACTAATTCCAAGCTTAAACTTACAAGAATCCAAATCACGCACATGTAACCTGGTTTCCTGAAGAAACACAATATCAAGAGCTACCTTCTTGATAAGATCGCGAAGGGTCCGAATGCCGCGTGGGTTCCCAAGCTCCCGAACATTCCAACTTAGGAGTTTCATGGCTCTCGGCGGTGCTAATCGTTAGCCATCACCGATATGGAAGTTTGGGTCTCCATAAATAGATTTGGTGAGTGAATAGTAGCCCTTCAAATTTAAAGAAAACCATCCATTTACTGTAGCTCAAAATTTCACACTTATCTCTTTGGCTAATCCAATGTGGCCCTATTTTGATGAAATTTATTATATTTTGCATTTGGCTAGGCTTTTGATGAAACTAATGCCAATGCTCTAATACATGTAGATCTAAAGAACAAACAAATTATGGTAAGACCATTACACAAATTTACAGTCGGACTTGTACAAAGAACTCAAAATATCTTCAAACTTGTAAGGATTCAAAAAGGAAATTTATAAAAAAGAAGCAGACAAAGGGAGAGGTAAAATGTAATAGATCTACATGTATCAAATATGAGAAGAAATATTGGATTGTACAGCTGTTAATCACCAAGAACACATAGGCGTGGGAAAATGTACATTCATAAATCTATTTAAAAAAATTGATACATTACTTTTTTACATGATCTTTTAATCATTCTAGGAGCATCTACCATATTTAGAACACATTTCAAGTAAAGTTTCCGAGAGAGAATGGATTATCTATTTAGGTGCATAAATAAAACAACATGGACAACTGCGTCAAAACAAGCTCAACACCCTCTCTATCAATCTTGTAACTAAAGCAACAACATAAGCGTTCCAAATCTTTTCTTGTGAAACTTTCAATATTGTAAATATATGCCTAAATACAACACTGACTTGTATATAAACTCAATGTTTCTTTTCTACATTTATTATGTGTTTTATTTAACTTTTGTAAATTTATGACCTCTTCTAAATCTGTTTGAATTTTTTTATTTACCTTCACATTTACCTCTTCCTGATAAACAACTCCCAAAACTTTATTACTTTAACGACAATCCAGAAAAGGGAATGTTCGGCTCCAAGATATTAGAAGGGTGGTTTATTGGGCTCCTCCTCCAATTGGGTATTTAGAGATGAATGTTGATGGTGCTACTTTGTTTTATCAACAGAAAGCTGGTATTGGTGTCCTTCTTAGAGATGATAAAGGCAATGTGGTTGTGGCATGCAGTAAAGTGGAAAGGGAAGTTCTCTCTTCAGAGTTTATTGAAGCAATTGCCATGTTGAGAGGTCTACAATAGTGTGCTCAATGCGGGGTGCCGAATTTGCTGCTTGAGATAGATTGTTTGACTCTTGTAAATGCTTTGTAGGATGGTTCAGATTTTTTAACAGACTTTCATTATTTGCTTAGAGATATCAGAAGGTTAAGTGATATTCAGATTTCTTATGTTGATAGATTGGGCAACTCAGTAGCTCATCTACTGGCAAGATATGCATAGGGGGTTGATGATAGTGAAATGTGGTGGGAGGGGTGTCCTTCTTTTGTATCTCAAGCTGTTTGGCTTGATAGAAGCAATATTTTGGAAGGACAATTGTTTGGTGATTCAATGAAATCTTTGATTATGTATTAAAAAAAAAAAAAAAAAAGAGGAAAAAGGAAATGTTTTTCCTGAACACCGATTGAAATATTTTTGTTTCAAAAAGAGAAAATCACCTTCAATATCAAAATTATGATATTCCATTTAATACCAATATCAAAGGTATTATATATAAAATGGACAAACGTGAGTACGTAGTCATCATGTGCTACAAATATAGGCAATTGACAATTAGTTGTGCTCTTCTGCTAAAAAACTCTTGCTATAATATTTATGAGAGAGGATATCTCATTATTTGTCGACATCCATTGATCGTCGACAATCTTAAACTACGTACACTTTACTAGAAGTGGAACCTAGCTCGCTATCAAGAATTAGGACCCATACATATTGCTTATTCTCTTACATGTATACCTTAGCCTAACAACAAACACTGCTTAACCTCTCTTATAAGTCTGATCTCTCTAGTTCTGATCCTTGACATGGAACTCTACGTAGGGCTTCTTAGTTTCTAGAGAGAGCAAGGTGCACCCCAGGATCATGGTGAGTGCATGAACAACTGTAGAGGATGGAGTTGTTAATGCTCTGCACATTGCTGTTCACGAATGCCTTCATGGGCATTGAACTTGTCACTTTTTCTTTATGACTTTTATTCTTCTTCAGATTCCCCACGGCCTCATTGCTACTAGTGCTTTCCCAGTCATTGCCAAGGCTTTTTGTTTTGGGATTTTCATTCTTGTGAACAACTTCATGTTTCTTTGAGGACTGGATTAGTTTCATGAAGGCGCCTTTGTTTTCTCCTGCAATTGTTATAACCCTCATACCCACTTGCTCTAAATCCAAAATATTTTTGCAACTACTTTTCACCATCTCCTTGGTTTCATATTCTTTTGAAACTTCTTCCTTTCCAATGGTCTTGATCCGAACCACCACATCTCTCTGCTGGACCTCCATTTGGATCTTCTGCTCAAGCTCGCCCTGCGACTTCAATTGGGAAGGCAAAATGGTCAAAGCAGATGGTGGTGGAGCCGTAGGCTTGGGCTTAGGGGATTGAGGTAGGGTTTGAACAATAGGCTCAATGGTTTTAGGAGGTTCTGGTGCTAGCGGGGCAGTACCTCTGGCTGCTGGACTAACAACCGCAGATGGTCGTGGGGTGGGTTCTTGAGATTGAGGTTGTTGAAACGTCCCGGCCAGTGGCCTTATTGATGCAGGCCTAAGCATAGGTGGGCGTGGCTCCGGAGCAGGGGCAGGGTTCGGGATTGGATCAACTGGGGCGGTTGGGCGAGCTAATATTGTAGGTAAACGGAACAAAGGACGAGGGCGGGGGGCCTGGGTCTCCATTGCTAAGATGATTTGTGCAGAACTGATGAGTCAAAGAGAAGAACAACGAAACAAGCTGAAACCTTGGAATGGACACAAAGATAGATGGCTCCCAAGTGCTGTTATTTATAATTCTACGATGAAGATCTCAGCTTGTAATTAGACATACGACGCTAGGAATGAAAAAAAAAAACCAGAGAGAGAGAGAGAGAGAGAGGGAGCATTAATATGAAAGGCATCGAATTCTGTACTACAAGAATTCAAAGGATCATAAGATTCAGATCATTAGAATCAAGTTAGCGGAAGAGTATGCTTTTCAAGGCATGATAGAGCTTTGCTCATTATGCATGTTATCTTTATTAATTAATTGTACAGATGGCCTCTTTTTAATTTTACAAAGTATAGTCCGGGGTGTCCACTTAATTCCAAAGGATGATGCTAGTGGCCGCCCGCTAGTTCATCCCTCTTCTTTTTTAGGAAAAGAAAAAGAAAAAATTATTTTGTAAATATATTAATTATATAAATTCATTGGTAGAAATTTTTTTAAATATCTAAAAAAATTATACAAATTCATTAGTAGTAGTTTTTTTAAATATTTAAAAATATTAAAATACACTACTTAAGAAGTCAAATTCAAGGACAACCTAGCTAGCATTTAGAGTACTCTAGCGAAGATCATCTCACTATATATTCTTATGGCAGCGACTCAATGAAATCCCAAAGCATCTGATCAAATATAGTTCCATAACAAGAAAAAGGAACATGACAAGGGAGCATGTTGGAGATCAGAACATTTCCCTTTTTGGTCATCTTTTATATATTTTATAACTAAAAAGTTTTATGCGTTTTAGTTAGTACTTATAATATAATATGGTTCAGAATTTCCATCATTCTTAAGGTACGTACGTATGAAGAATAAAAATATTTTTATTCTGCTTGGTGTCAAAAAGGAGTGGAAAACTTCTGCATTTCAGTTCACTGAATACTTATTCTGCATTCCCCAACTAAAGACGAAGCTATTAAAGAAACGGCCGCCTTCTCCCATATCGTTGATATATAGCCTTTTTGCGAAAGGAGTCATCAAGACTTTAGAAGTCGTATCGAATATTTTGAGAAATATTACACATTTTTTTTCCTTCTTTCTTTTTCTTTCCAAGCAGTAGTAGTAGTACTTACGTAGGTTGTTTAACCCTAATATTGCTGATCAATACCATGCATGCACCTTATCTTAATGCATGAATGAATGATGGCTAAGCAAGTGTTGGTTTTTAAACTTAGAAATGATTAAAATATTTTATGTAAAGTAAAAATAATGTGAATCATTACATTTGTTCAATGTATCGGTTCGGTTGTCTATATTTAAATAAAAATATGTCTTGATAACTTGAATCAATGTATGCCTTTTGGGGATATGAGCCTTAACTGCTTCCCAACCAAACAAAAGGTTGTGTCATTTGGTAAATTAGAAATATTTTCAAGGTATTCTCTAATATTTGAAAAGTTGACTTCTCAAAAGTGTTCCTTCATTTTAGTTGTGGTTTTTCACAAATACCCTTTCATTTATATAAGTTGTGATTTTTCACAAGTATCATCTCATTTATATGATATGACTTTTCATATGTATCATTTCATTTATGTGATGTGACTTTTCACAAATATCATTTCATTTAAAACACTTGTGACTTTTCACAAGTATCATTTCATTCTAATTGTGATTTTTCACAAGTACCCTTTGATTCTCTATAAATAGGTAACCCCACCCACAAATTCATTAATTCCAAATTTTCTACAAAAATTAGAGAAACACTTTCTCCTTCATTTTGTCTTTTTTTTCTTTGGGTTTTGGCTATTTTATATTCGGTTTGAGGATCTCCTTTTGTGTGCACCGACGAGGAGACTAACGGGAACCAATGTTGTTATATCTTGGGAGTAGACTGTCAAGAAGCCTAGTGCACGTTGAAAATTGGAGGCGGCAGAATATACTCTAACGAAAGCGCCCATCACAATGTGCCTCAACACCGAGTTCTCTCTTTCTAATTTGTTCTTATTATTTTATATATTTTCCAGTTTACAAGGCGTTTCAAAATATTTCCCAACAGCCTAATAATTTAAGACACTGATATCGAGATACAAATTATTGTTTTGTAGCTGGATTTGGATTTATGTTTCAAAGAATTTATCCCTTCATGTTTTCATTCATACAAACAAAAGATTTGGGAATTTGGGACGAAAATAAAGCGTGTCAAGGTCGTCCCAATATCACTGTCCCAAAAATATCTTTTGAGATGAAAATTTGTAGTACCTTTCGAACGTGATTTTTTTTTTTGGGACGGCTGAATTTTTTCCCATAAAGGAGTTCGAACGCCAACAAAAAAATGTTCGAACGTATCCTACATTGGTGGTCGATCGATACTAGTCTGTTCGACCAAATAGACATACGGGAACATTTGAACAAACCAAATCATGATCGAACAGAAATTATATTTTTACGGATTGAATAAAATGTTAATGAAAGGATCGAGCAATTTGCCAATTAACATCCATTCGAACGATATCATGTGATGTTCAAACGATTGTTTTCAATGTATCCTGTTCGAACGTCCCATGGACGTTCGAACGGTTAATGTTTTATTTTAACCAAGAATTTAAAACAAAATAGGCATAATTAAATAATATTTAAAAAAAAATACATTACAAATTGTTCAATACAAATAAAAGTAGTCATAAGTTTGAATTAAATAAATAAAATAGTAATAATACTAATAATATCATCCGTACAGAACTTTATAATAAAATCCTAAAATTATGTATGCAAAACACGGAAATCAATTGCTTGGAGGTCTGAATTGTTGCATAAGCGTCTGCATTTGGAGTTGCATGTCTCTCCTGAACTCTTCTTGTTGTTCTTCTTGCTATTTGATGCGCATCTCCATGTCTGCTTATTTCGCCAATTGAGCCTCTAACTCATGTTGTCTTGCAATCAATTCTTCGATCCTAGAATTCGCATTCTCTAACGCTATTGAGTACTTGACGTTGAGGAAGAGCTAAAAGGTTTTACACAGCAACTCAAACCCCTCAAATATCTTGAACGTTAACCCAGAACTTGTGTCAAAATTTCAACATCACTTGTTGAGGAATTTTGATATAACGTAGCTTCAACATGTAGGGCAACCACAAAAAGTTCTAGATTCTAGAGAATGGTTGCTAATCGTATTCCGTTTTGTTGAATAATTCAAAATGGAAGATTAGAAATGGAGAGATTTGTTTCTAGTATGACAAATGGAGGGATAATGGTTCACTCATTAATGAGATGCCATTAGTGGGTTCACCCTTGCTAAAAGTTAAAGAGTGTAGATTGTTGGATAGTTAGGATGTGGATTTTCTAGAGAATTTGGTTGGGCTGGAGAAGGTGGATGAGATTTTAGTCTCTTTATCTGGGCCTAATTCAGGAGAGGACTTTCTCGTTTGGACTCCGATGGAGACAGGTACGTTCTCGACCAAATCGGATTGGCATTGTATTCATATTAGAGGTTCTTTTCTTGACTAGCATGATTGGATTTGGCATAAAAGTCTTCCTTTAAAAATGTCTATTCATTTTTGGAGGGCTTGGCATATGGCCTTGAGTGTGGATGATCGATTGCACCGTTTTGGTATTCCCCTTGTTTCCAAATGTGATTGTTGCAATGTAGGCCATATTCAAAATATTAACTATGTGCACTTTGAGGGTGATTTTCCTCATAAGGTATGGTCTTTTTTTGGCACTCTGTTTGCTATTTCTCTTGGCATATCTTGGAAGCAAAATTCTGGAATTTGGTCTAGGCATGCTCTTCTTCTTAGGTAGGTTTTATAGTTGGCATCATTCCCATCATTGTCACTTGGCGCTTATGGAGGAGAAGATGCCTTGCTAGAATGGAAGGTATACGAGAAACTTATGAAGTTGTTATTCATTTTATTTGTGTGTGGCTTGGTTCCCTTTGTCATGCGACAAAGAATCCTATGCGTTTGTCTCACCAGGATGGTAAGATATTGGAGGCCTTGCGGATTAAACCGATTGTACCAAAAGCTCCTTGTTGCAAATTGGTTAAGTGGATTAAGCCACCGTCGAGATGGTACAACACGGATGGGAGTAGTCTCGAAAACCCCGAGATCTTGTGGCATTGGTGGGGTCACTCAGAATGATTCAGGATGTCTTGTCAAGGCTAGTGCCTCTCCTATTGGTTTCAATTCCAACAACAAAGAGGGACTTTTTGGCGCTCCTTCAATGTTCGAGATTTTGCAGTGCTTTACATATTTCTAATGTGATAATAGAAATGGATTTGATGGTGGTTCTTTCTTGGTGGATGAGAGGGCATTGTGGTGTGTGGTATCTAGAGGATTTTTGTAATGAACTTGTTGGTTTGACTCACACTCTTCATTGCCAATTTCAACATGTGTTCCGTGAAGGAAATATGGTGGTGGATTGGTTAGCTAAGGAAGGTGCCTCAGGCGCCGACTTGACTTTTTCTAATAATTGCGCTCTGCCATGAACTCTTTGTGGTTTGCTTCGTTTGGATTTCTTAGACCTTCCATCTCTAAGAGTTTAGTTTTTTCTGGTATTTGTGGTTTTGTTTCCTTTGTCCCTACATTAGATTGTCATAGATTTGCTTTTTTGGTTGTGGTCCTGATGGGTTTTCCCATGGTCCATTTCTTGTTACCATGGTATTACTTCGCCATAAGTGAAGTCATTATTAATAAATTTGGGAGGAGATCACTCTTGGACATATGACTTCCTGCTCTTAAAATATATATATATATATATATATATATATATATAAGGCAACCATTTTATCATATACACAACAACATAAAGAATTAATACGTTCACAAATATTCAAATATGTTTAATTAAAACAGATTATAATACTTACATAATTTTTACGAGTATCGAGATGAGTCCACTCTCCATTACAATCAATATGTGATGTAGTATATAATTTTGTCAGATCATAATTGGTATCTGACTCTTGCTACAAGAGACATTATTAAGATATAAAGTCAATATCAAAATTGGTACCTCCAAAAAATAAACTAAATAGAATAAAAAATAGAAAATGTGTTACCAATTTCATAGAGAGACAATGGAAATATCTTGAGCCTGCATTATGATGAATTTTCAATTTCGATCTATTTGTTTTGTTTATAAAACCTCGCTCCTACATAGAAGTTGTAAATATTAGTAGGTAAAAATTATAAATAGGACACGTAAAGAATTCATTTAATTTACCTTATATGATCGATCTTCAAACATGTCGCAAAGTTTTTTCCAATCAGAAAGTTGGACATTGCAAGGTTGGACTAGGAGTTATAATCAGAAACTGGGAAGGCACAGTAATTGCTACACTAAGATCAGCTCGTGAGTTTTTTCCAGGTCCTTAGTTGGGTGAAACACTTGCTATCCTTAAAGCCACAATGTTGTGTATCGAACTAGGGCTGGAAAAAGTGCAAGTTGAAGGGATTTTTTTTTTTTAAGAAGAGCCGATAGCCACCCACATAGCAGCCCCGTCCCAAGTTTATTAATAAACCCTCATTTATGACAGAGGAATACCGTGGTAATAGACAGACACTTGGGATTTACAAAAATACCCCATGCATCAAACAAATTAAAAGAAAATAAAAAAACTCATCCTATACAAAGCCCAACAAGAAACCATCTAACTACATGCCACACTCAAAAGAAACTTTCTACCTTATAGACGGAAAACCAATCTTATCCAGTTGGATCATGCCCCTCACAACAGAAGCTAGAAAGTTCGTACCTAATCCATACATCCTCATGATCCCTGATTCCCCTTGACGGGCAAAGAAATCCGCAATTTTATTACCTTCACGGAAAATATGAGAAACGGAAAAAACCATTCCTACCAGACATTCAAGCAACAACTACCAATAGTCCCAGAGGTACCACACATTACAGGCCCCCGAAGTCAACCAATGAACAATTAATGCAAAATCACACTCTATCTCCACATGATTTAGGCCAAACTCTTTGTAGACCATGATGCCTCTCAGAAGGGCCCTTAATTCAGCCGCATTATTCATGCCCATACCCAAGTGTTTCGAGATGGCCGCCTTGACATTCCCCAAATGATCCCTAATTACTCCACCCCCGCCACAAGATCCCGGATTTCCCCTACTGCTCCCATCAACATTCAACTTCACCCAACCTGCCAATGACTTTCTCCAAGCCACTGCACGAGGACGGCTCACAGGAACCTGTTTAATAGGCACATTAATATCTAATAGAATCTCATAATCACCCGGAGAGAGCCTCTTACACTTCGACATGTTTATAGAAATTTGGCTAAGCCAAAATTTAACCGCAAGCCAAACTTCCTCTGCCGATTCATAAGTCGCCTCCATTCTAGCCTTACACCTTCTTGCCCACAGTCTCCAAGTAACCAAACACGAAAGCAAGCCTACAAGTACACCCCGCTAGGATGCACGCTTCGCAAAGCTGAACCAACAGGAAATACGTGCACGCCATGATGAAGCTGTCATGCTCTGAACACCCAATGCTGTCGAGGCCTTCCTCCAAACTAACGTAGCTATATCTCCCGAGCACAGAACATGATCCAAAGTTTCGAAACTTCCATTCGTACAACAATCACAACAAGAGGTAAGATTAATACCCATAGTTATAATACGAGCATCCACTGGGAGGCACCTGAACCATGCCTTCCAAACACAAACAGCCACACATCTAGGGAGGAGTTTATGCCAGAACCAATCCGTCCATGGACAGGTTTCCCTACGAACCCGTATAATATCCCATGTGGAAGACATAGAAAAAAGACCATCTCCGTTCGGTTCCCAAATGTAAACGTACGACCTCTCCTTACCTGCCACCACTGAGCGAATCACCTCAAGAGCTTTATTTTCTCCAATTAAATTTATCAGGACAGATTCATCCCATGCATTACCAACCCATAGGTCCTTGACTTGGAGATTAGAGTTTATAATATTATGGGCGTCAACATTAAGAGATCCACTCGAAAGCCATCGATCATGCCAGAAAGAGACTCTTCCTTCCTTAACCCGCACCCTAGAGTGCTCATAAATCTCTGGAAAACCAGCATGATAGATTTCAAAAAACGTGAACCATTTACACATGAAACCACCAAAAGAAGATTTCCTTCCTTCACGTATTTAGCTCGGAAGAACCAGGTCCAAAGATTATCTAATGTTAGGAGACGCCAAGCAAATTTCATATGCATGGCTTGCTGAACTTCATCTAGGTCCCGAATTCCTATGCCTCCTTCCTTGATCGGTTTACAAATAGCTGACTATGAAACCCACTTCTTTTTTGCCTTCCCATTATACTCTCCCCAAAAGAAAGTCAATAAAATAGAATTTATCTGAGTGATAATAACCTTAGGCACATTAAGCACCGCTAAAAGATGTGTCGGCATACAAGACACCACATGCCTAAGTAAAGTGAGATGACCACCTTGAGACAAAATTTTTAATTTCCACCCCGCAACCTTGCTCTGAATTTTAGTCACCAAAGGTTCCAAGGCTCTAGCCGTAAGAAGCCCCGTCACCAAAGGCAACACAAATAAGTAGTTGGAAAAGTACCTTCCGTAAAACCTGTCATTCTAAGAAGGCCACATTTCCTGGACAGATTAATCCGTTTGGACAAAAATATAGCCGACTTCTCATTGTTAATACGTTGTCTAGACCAAAAAGAATATTTTTCCAATGCCAACAATAACATTTTAATCGATCTTTTCTCCCCCTTGGCAAAAATAAAAAGATCATCAGCATATAGAAGATGAGATACTAAAGGGGCTCCTCGAGGATGATAATACAAACCAATCTTTCCTTCCTCAAAATCCTTCCGCAATAACCGAGTGAGAACTTCCTCCATGATAATAAACAAATATGGAGAAAAAGGATCCCTCTGCCATAGGCCCCGAGTTGGTTTGAAAAAACCTTTATATGTTCCATTCATCATGATCGAGAACCAAGGGGTCTTTATACACGTCTCCACCAAACCACAAAACCTTTCAGACAAACCAAAGCCCTTCAGAACCAAGCATAGGAAAGACCAATCAACTCGGTCATATGCCTTTGCCATATCAATCTTCAATATTACATTTCCTCCATTACTCTTACAATGAAGAGAATGAACCATTTCTTGTGCTAGCATGATATTCTCAAAAATACTACGCCCCGGAACAAATGCACCTTGTTCCCATGAGATCATGCAAAAAAGAAAACTAGCCAAATGATTCACAAGTATTTTTGAAAAAATTTTATATGCAACACTACACAAGCTAATAGGCCTAAACCTATCAAAGCTTTGCAGATTTTGCACTTTAGGAATGAGAACAATAAATGATGCCAAATAAACCCTTGGGAGAGACGTACCTGAAAAGTAATCCCGAGCAGCTTCAACCACGTCCCTTTTAACTATATCCCAACACTCTAAATAAAAAACAAAGCCAAAGCCATCTGGCCTGGGACTACTATTTTTTGGAATAGAAGATAAAGCCCTCCAAACCTCCTCCTCAGTTGGTTCTTGATAAAGAAAGATATTCTCCTCATCATTCACCACTGAAGAGACAAGACCCGCTAAATCTAGCTGCACAGAAGGACCCTCTCCCGTAAGGAAATTCTGAAAAAAATTAACCTCCTCATTGTGAACCACTTCTGGTGAATCCAAACAAACCCCGTTAGGAAGAGTCATTTTAGAAATAGATGACACTCTCCGGCATTGATTCACAAAGGCATGAAAACACTTCGTATTACGGTCATCTTCCTCAAGCCATTTCCTTTTTGCCTGCTGCGTTAATCTCAGTTCCTCTCTATTTTCCCACACCTCCAATTCAGCCTTGGTACATAAATATTCATGTTCCAAGTCTGACTAGAACCCATCCTGAAGCTTGAATTCAAGAAACTCCATGCGTTCCTCTAAGGTTTTAATGGAAAAATCCACTCGGCCAAAAACCTCCTTGTTCCATGTGCGCAAAACCATTTTTAGACTCTTAAGCTTGGCAGCCAACCCGATTAGTCCTGTACCATTTACCTCTTCCCTCCAAACATCCTCCACGCATGTCTTAAAATTTTCATGAGTACACCACATGCTTTGAAAGCAGAACGAATGAGGACCATAAGAATTCACTTCCTTATCAAATCGGATTAACATAGGACAATGATCTAATCACTTACGATTAAGAACCTCAAGATGAACTTCCGGAAACCATTGGAACAAAACAGTATTAGATAATGCCCGATCCAAGCGTGCCCAGCATCTAGACGTTCCTCTATGACCATTGCACCATGTCATTCTACCGCCTCTAAAGCCAATCTCCACAAGTCCCAAATTATGAATGCATGAATTAAATTCAGCCATTGCTGATAAAGGCCTTGGGTTACCACCTATCCTCTCTCCATCATCCCGAATGGCATTAAAATCCCCTACTACAAGCCAGGGAGCCTCATCCTTCTGAGCATCCACAATATCCTGCCAAAGATCCCTACGTTCCACTTGTAAGCACTTAGCATACACAAATGAAATATAGATCCTCTTAGCTTCCTTTACAAAACACGCATGAATTAATTGATCCGACATATTCTGCACCTCAAAAACTAAAATTATCACCCCAAAACACCCAAAGCTTACCACCCATCGCCTCATTTGAACAATAGGAAGGAAAATAAGGAACCGCGCCCAAAACTCCATAGAAGCTTCACCAGCAAATGGCTCCGAAATTGCTAGAATCGGAGGCCTATAATCCTTAACCAGACATTTTAATCTACTCCTAGATGTATGCAAGCCACGCACATTCCACACCAAAGTCTTCTCAATCATATATTAAGTTTTGCAAGGCGAGAACTAACCCGTCAAGAGTGACGCAACTCCAGGCTTACTAACTTCTTCATCGTAGACACCAGAGCATTTAAATCTGACTCAGAGCCATAACCTTTCTCTATTGCCAAAGAATGACAAGGTTCACTCTCCTCTTGGTCTGAACTATAAGCATCATTAACCCAGACGCTATGTCAGTATTCTCCAGTGCTAACATTTCAGAAACCAGATCCTGATGCCATCTGCAACCTTCCTAACCAACGGGACTCCCTCCTACATGGCGATAACACCTGCAGCCTCCCAGGACCTCTCTAAAGATTTACTCAGAATCATCTGCAACTCAGTGCATGCATAGTCACCGAGAGACTCCTTATGCATATTGTTTGTAACCACTTGCGCCAAAACTTGTCCATCATCACACCGCACCTCATCAAACTGCACCTCCTCAAACTGCACCTCATCACCTTGAACCGACTCACCACCAACAACCCCCTTTCCTTTGAGTTCTGAAACAAACTTCACACTCCCAATGCACTCCACCAATCCACTAGCCAAAGGTTCCCCCTGTAATTGCACTTCAGGATCTGCGCTAGGGCCCTCAGGGGGCTCTTCTACAATAACCAATTGCTCTGGAAAGCTAGAGGGCACTTCAACACTCTAATCCTCCTGCTCCTTACTAGGCCCCGCTTGTACAACTCGTCATTCCTCTCTAACATCTTGTTTTACTTTCTTCGGAGCAGCACGATCATTTGGTTGCTTCTTGACCCCAACACGGCAAACTACCTCTGTATGGCCCTGGCAACAGCAACGTTTACAATACGACCCCTGCTTCTCGTTACGTACCTCTTGCCAAATTTTCTTGTGCGCCGAAACCACTATAGGGAATCCTTTTATTGGTTCCTCAAGAAGATCCACCTCTACACATAATCTTGCACCGGAAGCACGAGTCTTGTTCATAGTCGCATTACCAATACCCAAGAACCTGTTGAATCTTGATGCCAAGATCTGCAAACAATCAATCCTATACAGGTGGAGGGGAAGACCTGGCAAGAAAATCCATTGAGGCACCGTAGTCGGTTCACTTTTCAACTCAAATTCTTTCGTCCAGTGGAACAACTGAAATACGCATCCTTCAATAACTCACCCTTCCCTCGCCCATGCATGGATAAAATCCCGTTCAGACTTCAATTGAACAAAAACATGATGAGCATCCATGAAGTTCATGACAGGAATCTCCAGCAAGCCCCACGTCTTAGGCACTGCAAGCTGAATGGTATCAATGGAAGGATGTGAACGTAGGAATTTCCAAACCAGAGCATAACGGAAATCCTCCATAGCCCTTGTCATCTCAGCCTCTGAGAACACAAAACCTGGTTGGTCATCAACATCCACAGGGAAACGCATAGGCAGTTTGTAATTGGAAGACGAAGCAGTCTTCGACATCGCTTGGGAATATGATAAGCAGTCAAGAGAAGTGGACTTCAGATGGGTTGCTGTTCAGATATGTAAAACAACTACTAGGAAAGGTGCCTCACCGATCAATTATGCATGTTCCTAGAAGTTCAAACAATGTAGCTCATGTATTAACTAAAAATGCTCTACTCCTCACTGAGGAGATCATTCAACTGGAGGTTGTTCCTCCATATATTCTCTCTTTGTTACTTTGAAGTAATGAGATCAGTCTTTTATCAACAACCAAAAAAAAAAATTCATTGTCACTATAAAAAAAAAAGGTCATTATCGATCGAGTATAACTCACAATGACATTTTTTATTTAAATTTATTTTATAATAAAAATAATTTTACAATCTAACGTATCATAACAATACACATCAATTTATGAATTTATTTTTATAAAATATTTTTGTGACTAAATTATTTCCCAAACATATAAATGTGTTTTATATTGAAAAGCCAGTAGTCATCTATTTCTAAATGGATGCATGAACTTAATTGTTTTATTAAACATGCTCTGCCTCTTAAACTGGATTCCCTCTTTTTTACTATTTTATTAAACACACAAGCGTGGAATAAAGAATAACTCTATTCTAAGGTCTCTACACCACATGCATATAGATGGTGTGTAGTTTTCAAGCTTTATAATACCATTTGTGAAATTAAATCTAATAGAAGGATGTTATTCAGAATTTTATCCAACAAGGGTTGGTATCGTTTCAAAAAAAAAAAAAAAGCACAGTATGCATGCTAAAATAAAATAAGCCAAAGCACAATGAGTACTTCAACAAAATTTCCTTCAATTTGTTATAACTTTGTCTCAAAGGAAATATTTTTCTGAACTCTGGCAAAAATATTTTCCTTCAAGTTTACAATCAAAATTGGGATATTGTGACAACTTGTGAGAAAGATTATGCCAGCTAGAAAAAACCCAAAGAGGGAAGGAGGGAGGGGAAAAGAAAGAGAGGAACATGAAAACCATCAAATTGATTATTCAGTACTGCATAGAACAAATGCACACAGACAAAAGATTCCACTATGTTTAAGGCTATGTTTGGTTATTACTATTTATAAATTCATTACTATTTACAAATTATTTATTACTTTTTCATTATTATTCATAAATCATCTGAGATCGACTCAATATCCAAATGTAATCTTAAGTTGTTGGAAAGAGTTTGCATACCGAACTGGCTTGTTTGGACATACATCTTATGTCCTTCCCAAATATAATTCAAATACAAATATTTTCAAACTACAGTTCCTCTTCAGAACGGTCAGTCCATTCCTGGGGTTTTAACAAGTCCCAATAAAAATCGACCGTGTCAACAATCCAACACTCCATATCACGAGACTCGTCACATCAAATAAAAAATCCAAAACCACAAAAAAAGAAGCTCCATCTTCATGTGACTATTGTAAATATCTTGAACACCCAGAGTAGTAGCAACAGTAGAAGAAGACCACGATGAAGAACGAAGTACCTGTTATTCTTACTTTCCATCCTCTTGATTTTCACGTCACAGGCCAATGTCGTCGTGCTAGTCTTCATAGATTTTACAGCTCGAAGGTCAAGTAATGCCCAATTCAAAGAGAGAAATTTCTCTCTTTTTATTCCAACCCAATCAAGAAAAAATAGAAAGATCATAAATACCTGTAAAAAACTCGAACCAAAATACTGGATGAATCACATTCATTCACTTGGAGAATAAATGATAACCCCATTAGTACACGAATCTCCCAACAATCCCAAACCCATCTTCACTGGCAACTCCCCGTATATTATCACTCTTTCTTCTAATTTAACAAATTAAAAATAAAGCCTTACAAGTGGAAATTTAAACCCTGGAAAAGAAAGCCAAATGAAAATCCCAAAAAAGCATTACAAATTTCACACATCAAGGCTATGAAGGTCATTTCTCTCACAAAAATCAAGAACGAACTCCAAAATATTAAAAAAAAGATTGGTAGAAAACCAAAGGTTTTGGCACCGTAAAATGGCGTTGCATCATGAAACTGCCACCATCTTCTCTGTCTCTCTCGCCTCTGGCCTTTTTCTTCTTTCTTCTTTCTTCTTCTATCTAGCATCACATTTTCTGCATTTAGTGTGGCACCCCCGACCCCCATATAAGGAAACACGGGAATCGAGATGCCAGGATGATGACAACATGGTCACGCATCCCAACGATAGTGCCAAGTGTGTGTACATACAACAGTGTACAAAAATAACGCAGCGGATAATTAAGTATACTAAGTACCAGAGTTTAAACACAATTTAAACAATCTGTAAAAAGGTTTAGAAATTCTACAGTCATCCCAAAATAAATAATACAAGTCTCAAAAAAATGAGTGATACCAAATCACTCCTCAGGCGGAACCGAATCCTCAGGCTCACCCTCTTCTTCATCTGCATCAAAATCTGCGTTACCACAAAATGGTACCGCAAGTAAGTATAACCCAAACAACCCTCAGGAATAAGAATGCATTAATGCAACCAACATACATGCATATGATGAAATATGTTTTATTCTCAAAATATCATTTTCTCCGAAAATGAATATTTTCCAACACACGCCAAAATTCCATTTGGCACAAAATATTCGTAAAACATTTTCCCAGAAAATGATTTACACAAAAAAATCCAACACACGCTATTTTCCCAGAAAATAGTCCATTTATCCATTATTACCATATGCACCATGATCTTCCCTAGGGACCATCCGCATGTCCTGGCTTGGTAGCGATGCCTAGTTCCGCGCCTAGCGCGTTCATGGCCAAGCACCCACTACGCAACAAGCGATACCCAGTTCTTCGCCCAGCGCGTTTGTGGCCAAGCATCCTCTAGTCCCCCGCCAGCAAAGGGACCACAGAGTCGGCACGAGACCATCTCGTCCGATCCCATTGTCGACCAGCGACAATCCAGGAGACGTCACTCAGTATATTCCACTCCCGAGTGACCAAAGGAGCTCCACCGAAATAATGTCTCATCTCGGCTTGGGGTCGTGATACACACGCACCCAAAATCCATTCTCACATGGAAACCCAGTTTTCATAAAACAATGAACATGAATGCAATACACGAAAATCCAGTTTCCTTTACAAACATGATCATGCGTGCAATTATGCAATGTACATGTACCACACAAATCCCAACCAAATATTCAGCACAGCCCAATACACATAAACAACTTCCTCTACTAATCCATCCGACCCCCATACACTTCGGACTCAGTCCGACAAAACCAATCAGATCATAGTGAAATGAGTTAGTGCAAAAATACATTTAAATCACGAAAGTTCTTTGGAGAAATACTTATAGCGCTATATAGTAATTTCTGGAGGATCACGGAAGTGCAAGAAGTGACGTCTCAGCAACGTAACAGTGCAAAAGGCACTGTGGCCATGGGTCTCAAAAACCCACTTTTAAACGGGAACAAGCGAAGATCCAAGATTGATAGGATAGGGCTTAGGGATGTTGGTGAAGCCAGTGGTGGTGGTTGTTGGCCATGAGTGGCGGCGAAATGGGTGGTTGAAGTGCAAAAAATACCCAAAACAGAAATGGAGTTGGATGTGCTTCACCGGTGACGGATCGGAGCTGGGGTTGGGTCCATTAGGTTGCTAGGAGGTCGAGGATGAAGTGGTGAAGAAATGGTGGCCAATGGTGGTGCGACGGCGGCGCAACGGCGCAAGGAGTGTCGCGGCTTGGAGAAGCTCGTGGTGACTAACGGCGGCGCGAGGAGGGCTGGAAATGGAGGGGTGGTGTCGCCGGCCGGTGGGAAGCTAATGGGAGGGGCGGTGTTGCGCATGGCGGCCCAAGGCGGCAGTTGGGTGGAGAGGAAGAAATGCACAGAGAGAGAGGGAGGGGGGTGTCGCGCGGGAGAATGCAGAGGAAGAAGGAGAAAAAGAAAGAAAGGAAAAGAAGAAAGAAAAAAAACAGAGAGGAAAGAGAAAATTGAGGGAAAGAAATGAGGTTCAAACTTCACATCTTGGGTTATGAAAATGATCCAACGGAAACGATTTTAAAACAGCAAGTAAAATAAAATAATTCGAGCATAGTGATTAAAATGAAAATAAATAATTAAACCCAACAATAAGTTAATTAAATATGAAAAGCAATTTAAATGCATAACAATAATTAATTATAAAAGTAAAACATTTCAAAATAATTTTCTCAAATTTAAAATCATAAAAATAAACCCACTAAAAATCCAACCAATTTTAAAACAAGAAAATAAATTTTTGAATCTATAAAAATAATCATTCAGTAAAAAGACACTAAAATATGGGGTGTTACATTTAGAAACGCTTTGGAACGGTCTGCAAGGGATTTAAATGGGAGAGAAGGGAAGGGTGAGGGATCTGGGCGAAAGGGGATCATTCATATTGCTTTTTCCCTTCCATAGGTCATTGTGATTGTGTGGTGTGAGGTCTCATTTTTAGCCCCATGGATGGGATACGTGGCAAAAAATCATTGAAAGCTGTTTTTTGCCCTTAACAATGTGACCAGTTAGAATATTTTTTTTTCAAAGTAATCATTACAATTTTTTCTATCTAATCATTATAACTTTCCCAAGCTTTCAAATAAAAAATAGAAAACAATTCAATTTTTTTTTAAATCTCCAAACAAAAATATTATTATAAAAATATATTCTAATAATATTTTAATTGTATAATATTTTTTATTCGAATTTTCTCTCTCATTTCCCAAAACTCAAAAAATACTCAACTCAAACTAGCTCACGACTATTCACAAACTAATTTACTACTATTCATAAAATTCTCAGCTCATCTCGCTCCCTAAACGAGCCTAGATTATAATACTTAGATTTAATGTACAGATAACCTTCTTTTCTATTATTGCAATATGCAGGGGTGTATCGTCGTTCAAATGCTAGGAAAGAGGGCAGCCAAGGAAGGGTGGAGATCCTAAAATTGCTCCTATCGCGGCTCAATAAAAAGACCCAAAGGATCTCATAGTCGCGAAATAAGCATTTATTTTGTTTCACATCGATACTCACCTCCTCTTTTGGGTTCAATCACATTCAGGTTTTCTTTTGGGTTCAAGATTTTTTTGAAAAAGAAAAATCTCCAATTCTATTCACTAAATAATATTGCTTAGAGCACTATTCATTCAGGTTCCAGACCAGATATCAGGGTATTTCTAGCCCAAAACTTGGATTTCAAACCCGGCCGGATGACTAGGGCTGAAACCTAGATGAATCCGGGTTTTTATAACCTAGAAATCCGGGTTCTAAAAACCATATTCGTCTGGGTTCCAAATTGTACCCGATATGTTTTTTTTTTTTTGCAAAAGCCTATATTTTTAAATTTTTTTCAAAAAAAAGTAGATAATGCTGAAACGCATAATTTTTTATTTATTCAAAAGCCTATATATTCTATTACAATTTTTTCACGAAAAAATGTTGAAAAGCATATAGATAAAACAAGTAATTACCTTTTTAACTAAATTCATCTAAAAAAATATCAATATTTATCATGTAAAATGCATGCAACACATAATGTAATTCACTACATATTACATTATTTGGTATTTATACATTAAATTATAAAAAAAATTACAATATATGAAAATTACATATCAAAAGTGGATTTCAGAGAGCCAATGGTTACTATCTCTTTAAACACTTAGAATGGGTCTACTTCATCCAATCAATGCATTCCTCCACAGCTCCAAAGGGATGGGAAAGTTGCCTTGCAAGCTCTTTTTCTTGCTGCCATTTGTAATGAATCAATTAGAGTTTCTACCAATTCAGATTTGTTAAGTTCGATAATATAACCCCTCCCTCTCCCCCTTCCTTTCGGCTAAACTCATTCATCATGAGGAAAGGGAAATAATAGTAGTAGTAATAATAACAATGACTCACCCTATTACCCACTGCCTAACAAGTGGTCCTCCAGCTTTAAGCTCCAACATTGCATCCTGGTATGGAAAAAGGAAAAAATAACAGGGGGATAAATACAAAGAAGTCCTACTAGCTGATACATGTGGAATGAAACATCACAATAAATGTCACAGAAACTTCATTTCTGGAAAGTCCAATACATACCCACAACCTTTGAGGAAAGAGCTAAGAAGTTCACGTCTTTTCCACAAATCTATCCCTGCACCATTGAGCAATGGCAGCATCTGATTCTGACAATTCCTTCATTGAATATCTATTTATGTACCTTATGAATTAAAACATGACAAAAAGGTTTATATTTCTTCTAGGAGTTTTTTTATGGGGTAGTCTAAGACCATATATAGACATGATCACTAGACAACTAGCAGCAGCAATAACAACATTAAAAATGGTGAGGACGTGAATTGTTATAACCCTAGTTTGCTTAGAATAATTTATCAATACCTTTATAATCTACATTGTTATAATCAATTGTATCAAAGAAAACTATTTTTGGGGCACCAAACTATAATCAATATAGGTAGAATGCACAAAATTTCTCAAAACTGTACATGCTAATGATGAAGAAACTGGATATACCATATATGATGATGGTGGCAGTGGAGTCTTTTGGCATAAGCATTTCTTTCCCAACTGGTCCTGTAATCTTTACTTCAAATCCAGCTTTTAAGTCACCTGAAACAAATCTAACATTTAAGGTTGCGTTTGGATATTGAAGTGAGTTGAGTTGAGTTGAGTTGAGATAATAAAATATTGTTAGAATATTATTTATTATTATTATTATTATTTTAGAATTTGAAAAAATTGAATTGTTTATTATATTTTGTATTGAGATTTGAAAAAGTTGTAATGATGAGTTGAGATGAGTTGAGAGGATTTTTGGTTCCAAACGAAGCCTTAAATCTACTTGGGACCAAAATATTTTTTTTAAAACGAGTTGTCTCAACTCTCAACATCTATCTCATCCCAGATTTGCAGACAACTAATTTCTGCAAGTTTAATACACACTGGAGGAATATCTGAAAGTATTGAAATATATGCACATGGTCCTCACCTGATCCATCAACTCTTATCAATGTTCCACTAATTTTATTGGTCCCTGCACTCTATTCACTAGCATGCACCCTTGTGTTTTTTTTTTTTTATTAGAAATAGACTTCATTCATTCATGGCTTTACTCAACATTACAACATGACTCAACATTACTCATCATTACAACAGTAAGGAAAAACTCCTTACTCAACATTACTGGCTTTATTGAAGGTCATTTTCCTTTTAAATATTTGGGCATGCCTATTGTGGTTGGGAGACTTAAGGCCTCTGACTTTTGTGAGCTACTCAGAAAAGTTAAAAAGAAAATAGCGGGATGGAAAATGAAAATACTTTCTGCTGGTGGTAGAATTATTTTGATGAGAAGATTAAAATGGTGGGTATTCTCCCATTGCCTCTAAATGCAACTATTGTGCCACAGGTCACATTGAAGATCTTAATCATGTTCTTTGCACTGGTGACTTTGCTCGACAAATTTGGCCTCTGGCTGCGACTCATTTAGGGGTGCATATGGGTATGTTTCAAATTTGGCAAAAGCAAATAAATTTTTGGTTCTGTTGTGCTGGTAATATTCTCAATTATGAACAATTTTTGGTCTCCTCCCCTTGATAGTATCTTGGAAGCTTTGGCAGAGGCATTGTAAAGCCAGGTTTGAAGATAAGGCTAACACGATTGAGTCTGTTTGGCACGCTAAATTGAGGCTACCCAATCAGGATGTGGCTATTTTAAATTGGTTAGAGATCTCGATTGTACTTCCCAAACCTAGGAAGGTTCGTGTAGTTAGAAGGCACAAGCCCCAACAAGGTTGGATAAAACTTAACACAAATGGGAGTAGTTTTGGTAACCCTGGGCCGTCAGGAGCAAGGGGTGTTATTCGGGATGAAAATGAAAATTTGTGTGCGGCTTATTCTGTCTTCTTGGGTCAGAGCTCTAATAACTTTGCTGAAATGAGGAGTTTATTGGAAGGGGTTCGGAGGTGCTATCAACTTGGCTTTCACAGGGTTGAAATTGAGACTGGTTCCCAAACTCTTGTGGATAGGGTCACTAGGGGTAAATGTAATATTTGGTATTTAAAGGATTTCTAGGATGAGCTAATTGTTTATCTAGAGTCTTTGGAGTATAGCGTGAAACATACTTTTAGGGAAGGAAACGTCGTAGCTGATTCCCTTGCCAAGAGTCGAGCTAAGGGTTCAGAAATTGACTGGTTTGGAGATAATTACATGTTACCTAACACTTTCAGAGGCCTTCTTCACATGGACAAAATTGGCCTTCCTTATCTGTGGATCTCTTAATGTCGTTCCTGGTAGGTTATTCGTGCTCCTTTTTGTTTTGATAATCTCACTTGCTTGTGTCCTTTTTGCAGGTTCTTATATTGCTTATGTCACTTGCTTTGCCTTCTAGTTTTTCTTGTACTTTGTCTAGTTGCATTACGATTTTTTACGCCTGGCTTTTGGATTTTTATGCTTATTTGTATCCCCCAGGCATCTGGATGTAATCACGGTTTTCCTCTTCCACAAGTGAAGGCTATCAATAAACTTGGGATATCGTCATCTTCTTAAAAAAAAAAAAAAAGACTTTATTCATTCATGAAAGCGAAGTTACTGTTCTGACTGATAAAATAAGGAAAAACCCAGGTTACAAGCCAACTACTCATAGTTGAGGCTCCACTAGTACACAAATTTCTTTGTAAATGGTATGCTCTTAACTTCTATAACTCTCTGCAGACAAACCGTCTAAGAGACTACGCTCTGCCTAAAGTAGAGATTTCAAACCCCATCCTCCAGAAAAGGAGAGGACTTTCACTCTATGGATAAAATGTCCAAGAGATTATTTCTTTTTTATTATTAACCTAAAAAAAGGAAATAATAGAAAACATAAATGATACATGGAAAAATAGCGAAATACAACTTGGAAAGCTGTAGATCCGCATTTTCAACCTTAGAGGAAATAACAAAAGCAAACACTGAGACTGTGGTGGCGTTGATAGACACGCGCCACCCTGGAAGTACAGTGGACAATCGAGTCTGAAGAAACTAATGGCCCTGGTCATAGAAATGTTGCGTGTGGCGACAGTAGAGCTCCCGTTGCGGTGGAGCATGGATGTCACACTCGCAATTTGGACAGCGCGTGTGGCTCACTTGCTACTCCGTTCGACGAGATTCTTTACCCGTCTGAAGGATCAGGGCCTTGGGAATCTTGCGGTGGGATGCGTGGCGGTCACCCGGCTCTGGAGAACATTAGATCAACATTTCACCCTACTTTAAAAGAAAAACACAAAAAAAAAATCAGAAAAAATAAAAGAAAAAAAAATAGAGAGAAAAGGGAGGAGCCAAAGCCCCAACGGTTTCGACTGAGAGACCCATCATGCACCCTTGTTAAGATAATGAACCGCAACCAATTCCATGGCTAAAAATAGGAACACAGCTATGAGCTATGTATGCACCCTTGTTAGAGAGATATATAATTAAGACTTAAGGAACAAGACATTTTGGTACTTTACGCTTTTTTTTTTTTTTCTCTACCACAAATAGAACCCTGTTTTATTTTCTAGAGTAATTTTTTTCTCTCATGTACCCTTTTTATTTTCCTAGCAGATAGCTGCTTAGCATTTGTGCAATACAGTATAAAACCCACAGGCAAACCATAACCACCAAGGAACCCACAACAAACACGACATATCAAACACAGCAAGAAACATAAGCTAAGGATAAGGACGATAGAAAACATTAGGGCAACGTTAAAAATATAGAGCCAATCAGTATAGAAAAAACTAAGAAAACTATTTTCCAATTCGTGATAGCGTACGATTTAACTTATTAATTGTGTCCCTGAAATTTTATTTTTCCTCTCCTTTGCTATGTTCTTTGAGCTACAAACAAAGAAACCCACAACAAAATAAATAAAAACGAAAGCAAAAAACAGAAGAGAGGATAGAAATGAAAACATATAGCGCATCCCAGAAAAAATATATAATAGCCACTCACTGCATTCATCCAAAAGAAGAAGTACCCCTAGAGCTCTCTCTCTCTCTCGAACTGACTGCTTGATTTGAAGTATATTCCGTCTTAATCATCTTCCAGAAACTTATACTAATGGTCTAATTATCTATCTCTCATTAAAATTCACATAAAAATAAAAGAATACAAAAAAGAGAAATAGAAGAACCAAAACGTAAACCCTAAATACTTCATAAAAAAACCCATGTTTAACAAAAAATAGCAGATCTAGCAAGAGAACTCATACACTTCATACCCACATAAGATTTGTTCAAAGGCATTGCTCATAGATCGAGAGAGAGAGAGAAGAGAGAAGAGAAATCACACAGGGGGACTTAAGGCTTAGTTTGGATTGAGAAATACTCTCAACCCATCTCATCTTATCTAATCTCATCATTACAATTTTTACAAATTCTCACATAAAATACAATAAACCATTAAAATTTGTCAAATTTTAAAACAATAATAATATTAAAAAATAATATTATAACAATATTTTATTCAACTTTCAACTTTCATTACAACACATATCATCTCAACTTACTATCCAAATCTAACCTTAAAGTTAGATGGATTTTAATTTTTTTTTTATTTATAAAAACCAGGTACCGGGGTTAAAATTTGGTACCCGGGTGTAATACTCGTAACCAGCCCAGGTTGGGCCGGCTTGGGTGATGCGATTTTCAACTCGGGTTTTACCCGGGCTGGAACCAATAACCAGAACCCTGTTATTCAGGTTTCGAATAGTGCCGGATTTTTATTCGACCCGAATAAACACTCTTAATTGTTTATTCTACATTCCTAACCAAATATGGAAATGAACTTTTTCCATATTGCTCACAACCTAAGAACCTTGTTAAAGAGTACTAAAGAACTAAGAATTTCATTGGTTGGCTTCATCAATCACTTCCACAGTAGATCATTGCAAGATATAGAGTATTAGGAGAAATATGCCTTCTCTTTTTTTTATTTATTTCTAAAAATAATATATTGACATACTCTTATGACAACACTTAGTCCAACTAAATTGTAATGATACTAGGTAAAGTTCAGGTTGAAAATGGAGCAAAATTCGTAGAAATACCAAGTTTATTAGATTTAGTGATATAGACAAAGTCAAAGTAAAATAGTCATAATGTTGTCTAGTATTGGATGAAGATCATCTTGGTGTCATTGAAAAGTTCATCAAAGTCCTACAATTTGACATCATAAAGATAATAAAATTCTAATGTTTATTAGGTCAAAATGGCTTGTCAAGAGAACGTGATAGAATCTGAATTAAAACATGCTTCTGCAATCCGAATTTGGCCTAATCTTGACCCTAGCTATTTAAGCATAATAAGTGAAAGTACCCAAGTACTCCTGTAATGTAGCGAAAATATTTACCAATTCACTTAACAAATTGGTTAGTATTCAAGTATGCAATTAATTTAATAATTAAACAATAACATAAAATAAATTGCATAACGCTAAGATTGGTATCGAAGGGAAACCCTTTAAAAAACTATTTAAAGTTAAAACCCTACGGAGCAGCCAAACCCAGGACAGTCAATCTTATTATTTGAAAATCAATTACAAGTACTCATCAATTACAAAACCTTTGCAACTTGACTCTCTTACTTGCCTAGAAAAACGATCCGTTTGTCTTCTACCGCAGTAGCAGCCAGAACTTCTAACGATTTTCAAATATTGCCTTTCCTCTTAAAACTCTAGGGGCTAAAGTCCAATCACACGATCACACTCAAAGAGAGATCACAAATATGAAAATTTACGAAGGAATTTTCTCACCAAACAATGCACTAGAAAGTGTCTAGAACATATGTAGATCTAAATCGCTAAAAATCTTAACCAGTATAATTCCTTAAATAAACTATCTGGAAAGAGTTCCAATTTCAATAGGATTCTGCTGACGAATAGAATCTGTCGGATTGCTGACATGTCGCGATAACTCTTCTCTGTAGTAACTGATTTCTGTTCAACTTCTGTTCTGGATAACTTCTTAATAGTTCAAAATTTTTTCTGTTTGATATCTTCTTTTTGAATCTTCTATCCAGATCACTTGATATCTTCTATCTTTTCGAACATTCAATCTTAATCAAAAGTCTTTTGATCATTTATCTATTTAACCACTTATCTTAGAATTCAAATATTCATAGATAAAAATAAAGACAAACATTTATCTATTAATCTATTTATCTTTGAATTTAAATATTTATAGATAAAGATAAAGACAAATTACATTCATCTAAAAATTCAAATAGGTCATAGTCATCTAATCCTAGCCAGCAAACTTTTACATCAACAATAAGGCACGATTTACTTATGGGACTTCATCACTATTTCAAAGATCCTTACTTCTTGCCCTGAGAGAAAACCATTGTGAGTTACCGAGCCTAAAAACCAAACAACTTTCTCTACAATATATAGACCATCACCGTGTTGATCTTTAATCACCTTGTTCTTGGGTTATTGTTATTGAGTCTATTGGTGTGTACATGTTCATTGGCCAGAATGATTTTCGGAGCTGTCGTTACTATAAAGATCAAGTTGGTGCTCACGGTGAAAGTATAGAAAGGCCAAAAGGATTTCTGAGCTCCATTATTGTAGAAATCGTATGGGTATGTCACTCGTGGAATTACAAGACAAGTTTAGAGTCACCAAATGCAACATTTGATGATCCAAAAAACACGAGACATTGAAGACTTGAAAGAAATTAGTATTGTTTTGATGCTGAATTTGGAACTAAATTTAATATAATTTATTTCTTCTTATTATTGTTCAACTTTGTTAACAAATCAAAAGGTACTCATAAAGTTAAATGATATTGCTTTGGGACTTGAATGGGGTTTGGGATCTAAAACAGTCAATGCCCTTTCATGAGAAGTAGCGTCAACTGTAGTCATGAAGGCATATTTTCACTATCTATTTTTTTGTTGTAATTGAACTTTTTCAAGCTGCTATTTCTAAGCAATGGATGAAACCTCCCTACCATTGAATTCCTCCTCTTAGACCCTACAAAGCTCCACCTTCTTTGATTTTTCTTAACAAGTTATTCCTCTCGATCCCTAGTGCCTTTCCTTGAGAAACTTTGATTTATTACACCAAGAAAAATAATTCTCGTAGAAAATTATCATTTTAGTCGAAAATGTCTGGCCATGAATTTGATCGACTTGCACCAGAGCTAATAAAGTCAAGTAATTGTATATTATTTCCTCGCATATGCAAGTGTAAAATTGATGTGATATATACATAAAGCTCAAGAGAGTTGACCAAGCTATACTAGGAAAATAGATAGACATTGGTCTTGATTCACAGAGGCTAGTCTACATCATGTTGAGGCTTGATTTCAGGCATGTTATTGTGTTGTATGTTTACAGCTTGATCTTTTGACTTAGTGTCAATATTTGGTGCAGTTTCCGGGCTTCCTTCTTGGCTGCATTGATTGGTGCACTATTAGTCCCTCTCAAGCTCTATGGGGAGGAACAAATTACAATGAGTTTTTCTTGGAGTAGGGAAAATCTATGAGCTACCAAGGGTTTTGTGAGAATGTCAGCCGTTGATCCTTGCCGAAAATAAATTGAACTTTGGGAGAGCCATGAGTAACTCATTCCCGAACAGAGTGAAAGTAAATAGCTACGTGTTTAGTATGAGTTTGAAAAAATGGATTAACTGAGAGGTAGGTAGCCCCTATATTGTCGCACTAGAGAGTAGGAGCTTGGTGGAGAAAAATATCGAGTTCTTGAATGTGTCCTTGGAGCTGATTAGTTCAGCAATGGAGTTGTCGATTGCTTGATACTCACCCTCTGTACTAGAACGGGCAATAGTTTGTTGTTTACTTGCATTCCATAAAATGAGATTGTAGCCAAAGTAAATTAGATAGACACTAGTGGACCGGCAATCATCTGGACAGCTAGCCCAATCCATATCAAAAAAGACCTATAATGTGGGAGTATGGGCAGGAGTGATCAGCAAACCATGGTAAGAGGCGGCTTTAAGATAGTGAATAATTCGTGTGACAAAGGTTTAATGATTGACAGTGGTGCGGTCATGCATGTATTGACGAACACGATTGATGGCAAAAGACAGGTCGGGCCGAGTGAGCATAACATACTGGCGGGTCCAACAGTACTACGATAGAGTGGAATTGTAAAAAGGATCACTAAAAAAAAAGTTGGAGTGCATGGGCCGAACTCATGGGTTTGGAGACTCTTTTGGCATTGGACATGTTGGTTTTTTTAGTAGGTCCATGATATGTTTATGTTGAGAGAGGAAAACCACACCAGGTTGAAAATGGACTTCAATGCCCAAGAAAAAGTAAAGTTGCCCCAAGTCCTTAACAGGAAGGCTACTTCGTAGATGGTGGAGCAGAGTGTCAATGGTCGCTGAGGAGGAACTGATGACAAGAATATCCTCAACATAAATAAGATCAAAGAGTTCTAGAGAAGCTTGACGATAAATAAAGAGTGAACTATTTATAACGAAAAGAAAATAACTGGGTTAAACTCCCCTGCCTTGAATGGCTTCCGAGAGATAGTATTTATAGAGTAACAGCTTTACAAGATAGAGTTTGTTACAAGTTTGAATTTTACACAACAAATATTATCTCCTATAATCTTGGGCGAAGGCGTCAACATCCGAATGCTTTGGAGTAAAGTTGAACGTGGAGTAGGTGTCTTTTGAATTTGAAATTGTCTTATCCTTATCACGCCCCTGCAAGTTCAACGGAGGAGACCGTACGTTGAGCTTGTCTCGCAAATGA
Organism: Juglans regia; assembly: GCF_001411555.2. Classification (NCBI taxonomy): domain Eukaryota; kingdom Viridiplantae; phylum Streptophyta; class Magnoliopsida; order Fagales; family Juglandaceae; genus Juglans; species Juglans regia. The sequence goes on along the minus strand of NC_049912.1, from coordinate 7,352,224 downwards.
GAAAAATGAATAGAAACCAGAGGTTTAGTGAGGACATCGGCAATTTGATCTTTGCTGGACAAGAACCAGACATCCAATGATTTATTATGAACTTTTTCTCGGACAAAATGACAATCTATTTCCACGTGTTTTGTACGAGCGTGAAATACTGGATTAGCCGCCAAATAAGTTGCTCCTATGTTGTCACACCATAAGATCGGACGAGATGGAATAAAAATATGAAGTTCACGAAGCAAAGATAACAACCATAAGGTCTCAGCAGTAGCGTGAGCAACAGCACGATATTCGGCCTCAGTGCTTGAGCGAGCTACAGTGGGCTGCTTTTTGGAACTCCATGAAATAAGATTGTGGCCATAGTAGATACAATAGCCCGAAGTAGATTTACGATCATCAGGTGAGCCAGCCCAATCAGCATCGGAATAGACTGAGAGTTGTAGGGAGGGGCTCGGTTGGATGAATAAACCGAAATCAATGGAGAATTTAAGGTACCTTAGTATCTGTTTAACAGCAGTCCAGTGAATGTCCGTCGGCTTGTGCATGAATTGACACACTTTATTCACTGCAAAGGATATATCTGGACGAGTGAGAGATAAATACTGAAGTGCTCCTACCACACTGCGGAATAAAGTCTCACCAGGACACGGGTTACCATCAAACAGAGATAACTGATGGGAGGAGGACATGGGAAAGGAAACTGGTTTAGCCTCTAACATGTTGGTGCGTTTCAGGAGATTAAGGATGTATTGTCACTGAGAAAGAAGAAGACCCCCTGAAATCGAGATGACCTCCACGCCTAAGAAATAATTTAATGACACCAAGTCTTTTACGGCAAAATCACAGATGAGTTGAGCAAGAAGATGAGTGATGGCTGCTGCGTTTGAACCTGTGATTAAAATATCATCCACATATACGAGTACATACATGGTGAGTGAGTCTGAAACATAGATAAATAGAGAATTGTCGGACTGAGAATTAATAAATCCAAGATCCATCAGTTTGTCACTAAGACGTGAGAACCAAGCTCTCGGGGCCTGTTTTAATCCATATAACGCCTTGTTCAGCTTACAAACGTGCGTCGGAAATTCAAGATGCACATAACCCACTGGTTGTTGCATGTAGACAACTTCAGAAAGAAACCCATGGACAAAGGCGTTGCTTATGTCAATCTGATGAACAGGCCATTTGTGAGACACGGCGTGACTGAGAACAAGCCGAATGGTTGTAGGCTTGATGATTGGACTGAAAGTATCTTCATAGTCAAGCCATTGCTGTTGATGATAGCCCTTCGCAACTAGACGAGCCTTTCTTCGTTCAGGAGTGCCATCGGAGTTGATTTTTGTTTTGTAAACCCATTTGTTGCCAACTAAGTTCATGCCAGTTTCATAGGGGACCAAGGACCACGTACCTTGCTTCATAAGTGCAGAGAATTCGGCATCCATGGCCTCATGCCATTCTGAGAATTTCTGAGCTTCAGAGTAGCTTGTAGGGTCAGTGGGAATGGTGGAAATGGCAAGAAGTGCAGTGCGCAGGGGGTACCTGGTAGTGCCATCGAGATATTGCTTGGGCTTCACAATATTGTTCTGTGAGCGGGTCACCATCGGGTGAGAACGAGGCGGAGGTGGTTCAGTCAGCAAGGCAGCTGTAGATGACGCTGTAGGAGGCAGGGGACATGTCGGTGAGGAAGACGAAAACAGGGGAATGTGTGTCGGTGAGGAAGACAAATGCAGAGGAGAAGACTCGTTTGACGCAACAGGGGAGGAAGATAAATGAGTGGCTGTCGTTTCAGGAGGGTCCCCATGCGACGTCATACTCTGAAATGAAGGAGGGGCAAAAACGGTAGGACAAGTTTGGTCGTTTGAAGAAATGAGTAAAGGCAAGATTGCGGACGATGCTGGGCGAGGATTTTTGGCAAGAACGGAAGATGTTGTGAACAACGAAAACATAAACAAAGTCTCGTCAAAAATAACATGCCGAGACACAAACACTTTGCCAGAGTCAGGATCTAGACATTTATAACCCTTGTGGAGATTACTGATGCCAATAAAGACACATTTTTTTGATCTAAAATCCAACTTGTGTTTGTTAAAGGGTCGAAGATAGGGATAACAAGCACAACCGAAAATCTTAATTAGAGAAAAATCAGGTGCTTGATGAAATAATTTTTCAAAAGGAGAAATACTGAGAGGAGCAGTTGGAAGACGATTAATAAGATAAGTTGCCATGAGGAAAGCATCATCCCAAAAACAGTGAGGAGTTGAACTTTGAGATAATAAGGATAAACCAGTTTCAACAACATGACGATGTTTCCTCTCAACTGAGCCATTTTGCTGAGAGGTGTGAGGGCAAGAGACACGATGTTGAATTCCCACTTTGTGAAAATACCGATGAAGTGTTTGAAATTTACCACCCCAGTCTGTTTGGACACATTTTATTTGTCGACTAAATTGACGTTCAACCATTTTTTGAAATTGAGAAAAAATAGTTAAAACATCAGATTTATTTGCAAGAGGATAGAGCCAAACAAATTTACTGAAATGATCAACAAAATAAATATAATATTTATTGCCTTTGGTAGATAAAATAGGGGATGGACCCCATACATCAGAAAAAACTAAATCTAGGGGATGAGCGGAAATAGATTGAGAATCTGGGAATGGTAGACGATGGCTTTTTCCTTGTTGACATGCTGAACAAACACTCGGTATTTTATTTGAGGAAACTGGAAGGGAGAACTTAGACACAATACGCTTTACTGTTTGATAAGTGGGATGGCCCAGCCGGCAGTGCCATATTTCCAAAGGAACACGTTGACACAAAAAGGATTGGGATGATGATGAAGTCGTGTTGGAGGAGGGAAAAGGATAGAGTCCATCTTTAGGCTTGCCTTGCAGAAGGACCTTCTTCGTAACCTCGTCCTTCACAAAAAAATGAGATGAGTGAAACTCAACAAATACATTATTGTCTTTGGTAAATTGACTCACAGAGATAAGGTTCTTCTTAATTTGTGGAACATGTAAAACATTGTGAAGATTAAATGTAGAATTTGAAGATTTAATCTCAGATGAACCAATGTGAGTAATAGCCAAACCTGCCCCGTCCCCTACTTGAATTTGATCCACACCATTATAGGTATCGGCGTGAAGATTCAAGTTCTGAATATCGTTGGTAAGATGGTTGGTGGAGCCGGTGTCGGGATACCAATTGGTATCAGTTGGAGATTTTTGTGCTGCAAAAAATGCCGCCATGTTGTTTGGCATGTTTTGATAAGCCTGATCAAAACGATGGAAACATTTGATGGCGAGGTGACCAGCTTTGCCACAGATCTGGCACATTGGGCGATTTCCACTATATCGACCACCCCGGCCCCTGCCACGACCACGTGATCCTGAGTAAGATGGAGCACGAATTGGATATGGTGACTTACCATGAGTACCACGAGATTGATCAGTGCGGGTTGCAACATTGGCAGACCCGACAGTAGCTTCAAGGACTTGAGTATGTTGCTGTAGTCGTAATTCAAAATTGAGAAGATGACCAAATATATCTTCAAGTTCCATCGGAGCATCCCTTGTTTGAATAGACGTAACAATGGGATCATACGAGGAATCGAGGCCACCTAGCAAGCATGAGACAATCTCAGCATCTGGAAGCGGGTGTCCAATGGCTGCAAGAGTATCAACCAGGGACTTCACAGTTTGGAAATAATCTGAGACAGTCATGCCACCCTTTGTGACGGTAGAAAGTTGACGCCGAGTGGTTGATAGATGAGCTCGAGAGTGAGAGGAATACATTTTTTCCAGTGCAGACCAGACCTCCCGAGATGTAGTAGCACCAACCACTTTGGCAAGGATGCTTTCTGATAAAGAAGACATGAGGATACTCAATACAATCTGATCTTGATCAAACCAGTTAGTAAATTTTGGATTGAGAAGCAGAGGGGGGATTGTAGTTGACGTAGCAGCTGCTGGGTTTGAAATATATTGGGTGGGTTGATGGTGGCTCCCATCAACATACCCAAAAAGACGTTGGCCTCTCAGATATGGAGTGATTTGAGTTCTCCATAATAAGTAGTTTTCACTACTCAGCTTGATAGTAACCAAGCTTTGGATGCTAGGAGGTGTAATGGGTGTGTTTGAGAGAGACATTACAGAGGAATCGGAAGATGATGCCATTGACGTTAGTCACGATTGCTCTGATACCATATAACGAAAAGAAAATAACTGGGTTAAACTCCCCTGCCTTGAATGGCTTCCGAGAGATAGTATTTATAGAGTAACAGCTTTACAAGATAGAGTTTGTTACAAGTTTGAATTTTACACAACAAATATTATCTCCTATAATCTTGGGCGAAGGCGTCAACATCCGAATGCTTTGGAGTAGAGTTGAACGTGGAGTAGGTGTCTTTTGAATTTGAAATTGTCTTATCCTTATCACTATTTGCCATAGAGGATAAGAACCAAAGCTCGAGAAGTCGTGTACTGAGTTTGGAAAAACAAGATCGAGGCTCCTGATTTAGGCCATAGATGGTTTTGTGGAGATGGCAAACACGATGAGAATATTGTGGATGGACAAAACCTAGCGGTCGAGCCATGAATACTAATTTAGAGAGGTCTCCATGCAGGAAGACTTTTGTATGACTAACTAACAAATGGAGCAATGGCGGATTACGACAACGGAAACGATGAGCCAAATGGTCTGAGGTTTAGCACTGGTATTGTATGTTTCATCATAGTCAAGGCCAAGTTGCTGATGGAAGCCCTTGGCTACCAAGTAGGCCTTGAACGATGTCGTCAGCTTTATACTTCAGGCAGAAGACCCACATGTTACCGATGACATTCATATTAGAAGTCGCAGGGACCAGTGACCATGTGTTGTTCCAAAGAAGAGCATCAAGCTCCTCACTCATGGCGTGCCTCCAGGCAAGGCCTCTGTTAGCAGTAGTGACGCAAGTGGGTTCTAAGGGAGCAGTGATAGTGGTGGTTACCATGGCTTGGCTTGGATAAGGAACTGTCACATCAGTGCATTGCTTCGGATGCTGAATATTGTTCTACAGTCGAGTGTGCAGTGGCGGAGCAAGTGGTCCATTATAGGAAGCGGTTGGCATAGGCAATGGTGTAATAGGTGGTGAAGCTGATATATAATATTTGAGTGGCATTGGCATGGGAAGTTGAAGAAGATGAAGACATTGTGGGCTCATTTGGGAAAGCTGTTGAGGATGAGGGGGTTGCTGCCCGTACCTGTAAAACACAAGGGAAAGAGACACCAGATGGACTGGTCAAGTTAGAGGGCCTAGGTTCAATAGGTGGATATTCCCGAAATGGGAAAAGGGCTTCGTCAAACATGACATTGAGAAATATGTAGGTATTAGATATGGCCCGTTTCATGATAAAGGTACTTGTTGTTGAGGAATAATCCCACATTGACTGTGGACAAGGTCTTGGGCATGTTTATAAGCAATGAGCAATCCTCTCTTATACAACCGGTTTTATGAGATGAGTTAGGCCCATGAATTTCATCATGGTATCAGAGCCTGCCACAGGACGAATGTGGGCCTACACTACTTACCCCGTGACAAGGACCAGAAAAAATACTGGCCTGCACGTGAGGGAGGGTGTTGAGGAATAATCCCACATTGACTATGGACAAGGTCTTGGGCATGTTTATAAGCAATGAGCAATCCTCTCTTATACAACCGGTTTTATGAGATGAGTTAGGCCCATGAGTTTCATCACTTGTAGCCTTTATTAGGGCGAAACTGATTTCAACTAAGTGACAATGTTTTGGTTCAACCAATTCGTTTTGTTCGTGAGTGTGGCCAGGACAAATTAGATGGTGTGGTATAACATGATTTTTAAAATATTTATTCAGTGACCGAAACTCCGTACCCAATCAGTTTGGACTGCTTTGATTTTACACCCAAATTGACATTCAACAAAGCTTTGAAAATGATAAAATGTTGGTTCCACATCAAATTTGCTCACCAAAGTATATATCCGCCTACTAAATTTACTATAATCATCAAGAGAAATAGCATAATAACAGTCATCATCCACAGAGGAAATAGGTGCAGGGCCCCAAACATTAGAAAAGATAAGATCAAGAGGATGTTGGTGTGTCACAGTGGTGTCTGGATACCAACTTGAATCTGGATGATTTACTTTGATTTACAAAAGTGGTCATATTGGCTTGGAGACTGCTAGATGAGTCTGCTTGGTACGTAGGCAACCTCTGTTTGTCTGAGAAACTGTATTTGCAATACTGGCGTGAGCAAGCTGTAAAGATTGACACGAAATGAAGCCAGAAAAGTCGCACCAAATATTGACACAAAGTCAAAAGATCAAGTTGTAAAGATACAACACAATAACAAGCTTGAAATCAAGCCTCAAAGAGAGGTATGTTGTTGTTCCGAACGGAATTCAAAAGTTATTCTTATTATTATTATTATCATTATATATATATATATATATATAATATAATTTTTGAATGAGGTACCCTCATATATAATGAATTAGTGAGGTAGATATCAATTAAGATCTTTTTACCTGTTCATCTGGCCTCATTCATGCATAATACATGCAAAAAGAAAATCATTATTATTATTATGTATAATGTAGTTTGCGAACATGGCCAAATGAGCAGATGTAAGGATCTTGATTGATGTGTACATCACTAATTCATTATGCATAACGCATAACTGTTAGGAATTTGGACCTCCTAAATTCACCCCTTAGGATCCACCCTTTGGTGAAATATGAAGAAAAACAGAGAAATAATAACAACACAAGAATTTACGTGAAAACTCCCAAAATATGAGAAAAAACCACCAGATCCAGAGAAGAAAATACACTATGTGAAAAATTATTACAATCACACAATTTTTCTCATCACTCCAAATGACACCCACAAAGCTTCCCCACTAGCAAAACTTTAACTCTCACATCTTTCCTTTTTACAAGAAAAGACTAATAGAGGAATTTTACTAGAGTCACAAGTTACTAAATAAGCTTATGATTTTGTGTACTTAACTAAGAGGCTAGGTCCTCTTATTTATAGGCCTTGAGGCCTGCTCCTTACTTTTCACCCACCGGTGTGGGACTCTAAAGGAGCAAACCCAACAATCTCCACCGTGCGACTTTGGCTGATCCCACAGCCACGCTCCACCGTAATGAAGATCTTCATAGCTTCTGCTATCATGCTCCACCATAAAAGCATACCCACTCAGAATAAACCAATTTCAAGCATTTCAATTTCGGCACATGTCGAAAATAACCTTGCTAAAAATTATGGTGCAACTTCCACGTTTGGCTTTCCTAGAAGTTCATCAGCCATCGACATAAATTTCCACCACACACCCTACATTAATGCCAAACCAATGCTTGTGTGCAAATTTGTGGACCCGCTAACATTAACACATCCTTTATCATGACAACTTTGGGAATTAATGGCATGCCATGAGGATGTACATGTCCCTTTAACAGACATCGTCTTCCATGGAGAGGGACACAACGTTAGTTTCATTATCAGTATCTCCATTTACTGACTTGGAGCCACTTGCCGAACCTGCTCCTGCTTTTGGACAATTTTTCTTGACGTGCCCAGATTGTCCACACCCCCAGCAGACTACTTTCATCTTCATGGAGTTCTTCTTCTTCCCATTACCAGCTACTACCAATGCTAAGTTCACAGGTGGACCATTTCTTCCACCACCTAGTCTTCTCTCTTCAGAAAAGAGTTTACTGGTAACTTCTGAAAAAATTATTTTCTCCTTCCCATGTATCAAAATAGGCTTCATATGCTCATAGGAAGATGGAAGAGACCAGATGAGCCTCAAGGCTTGATCCTCATCATCAATTTTAACTCCAATAGATTCTAGCTCAGAGACAATACCATTGAGAACACTTAAATGATCTGAAATAGTCGTACCTTCACTCATATGCAGTGTATGAAACTGCTCCTTTAGGTACACTCGATTTGAGACGCCCTTTGTCTGATACAACTCTTCTAGCTTTTCCCAGAGTTCCTTTGCCGTAGATATTCCATGTATATTTGCAAGAACATTCTTGGCCAAGCACAGACGTATCGCACTTGCTGCTCTCAAATCCAGATCTTCCCAATCTTCATCGCTCATTACAGATCTGCTCTTTGTTTCATCAGTCACGCTAGTATCACTGCTGACTTCAGGGGTTGGTCTGCCCTTCAATGCCTTGTGTAATCCTGATTGAATCAAAACATCCTTGACTTGAACTTGCCACAAGCCAAAATTGATTCTCCCATCAAATTTCTCCACCTCATATCTGATAGAATTTGAAACCATACTTCCTGACATTGCCTTGATGAATTTTACCGTAGAAATGAATGGTACTCACTAAGTAAGTTCCCAGGAAAGATTATTCTTTTCTAGACAGAACTTCAAGGTTCCCAGGAAAGATTGGAGGGTCACACTGGACTACTTAAATACCAATCTCCTAGACAGAACCTCCTTAGACTGTACGTATCCACACTACCACACCAAAGCTCCACCCACCAAAAAGAACCTAGTGGCTCTGATACCACTTGTTAGGAATTTGGACCTCCTAAATTCACCCCTTAGGATCCACCCTTTGGTGAAATATGAAGAAAAACAGAGAAATAATAACAACACAAGAATTTACGTGGAAACTCCCAAAATAGGAGAAAAAACCACCAGACCCAGAGAAGAAAATACACTATGTGAAAAATTATTACAATCACACAATTTTTCTCCTCACTCCAAATGACACCCACAAAGCTTCCCCACTAGCAAAACTTTAACTCTCACCTCTTTCCTTTTTATAAGAAAAGACTAATAGAGGAATTTTACTAGAGTCACAAGTTACTAAATAAGCTTATGATTTTGTGTACTTAACTAAGAGGCTAGGTCCTCTTATTTATAGGCATTGAGGCATGCTCCTTACTTTTCACCCACCGGTGTGGGACTCTAAAGGAGCAAACCCAACAATAACTCATGCAAAAAGGAAAATCATTATCATTATCATTAACTATAATGTAATTTGAGAATAAGGCTAAATGAGCAGGTGAAAGGATCTTGATAAATGTTTACCTCACTAATACATTATGCATAACGCATAATACATGTAAAAAATAAAATAATTCTCATTCTCATTCTCATTATCAATAATTTAATTTTTGAATAAAGCCAAATGAGCAGGTGAAAAGATTTTGATAGATGTCTACCTCACTAATGCATTTGGCATAATGTATAAATATTTTTTTTATATATAAATCTCGTATTTATTATTTTTTTAAAAAAAAAGATTATACAATATTTATATACTTAAAAATTACAAATATGATTTTTACATAGTCTTTGAAACTGAAGCTGAAGCAGTTGCCAAAGAAGCATCTGAAGACTTGTTAAATGCTTGGCAGCAGTCACGGGCTTAATACTATGAAGCTCAATATTGGTGGGGTCACACTTGGAAGACACCGTCAATATTAGGACAGACACGTGTTGTAAAGATCGGAAAAAATCTACTTTACCGCACAAAGTTTATCGTTTTATTTGACCGAAACAAAATTAATAATAATATTTTTTATTTACTTAATTATTAAAAAAATAATTTTTAGTATATTGATGTATTTTTAATATTTTTTAAAAATATTTAAAAATGATAAAAAAAAAATATGAATAAAAAAACTGGATATAAAAAAAACATTAACTTTACACTAGCGGTCACCTGCTGCCGTAAGCTGCAAGCGGCACGCTAGCTTTACTCAAAGATGGCACACAAATGTCGGATACATCACGATTCTATCTAAAGAGTGGACGGAAGTTCGAAGTACTAACAAAGCAAAAGCATCTTATTCACAATTTTCCAGCATAGAGAGGTCGTATCGCTAAAACAAAGTAAGCTGCCAAAACACAAGTCGTATTTCAACAAAACTTTCTTGAATTTTTTATGACTAATTCGTCAAGAAGGAAGAAGGAAACTTTATTTGTGAACTCCGACAGAATATTATTTTTTGAATAAAAAATAGAAAAGCAAATCACCTGAAAGATCTGAAGTACGATATTCCATGTAATACGATGAAAAATATAAAAGGGCAAACGTGAGGAGCTGTGTTTTATTCGTTGACATTAATCACTAACGTATTCATGCAAACCGCATGTTTATTATAACCAAACATAGTTGATTGACAATCTTCAGCTACACTTTACCAGATCAAGTGGAACCTAGCTATGAAGAATTAGAATACATGCCCTGTTTAATCACCAGCAGTAGTACTCTAGTCACCTTTATATAGTTTATTCTCTAACATAGCTTAGCCTAACAAGAAACGCTGCTTAATCTCTCCAAGTCTCTCTCCTCATGTTCTGATCTTTGATATGGAACTCGGCATTGGGCTTCCTAGTTCCTAGAGAGAGCAAGGTGCACCCCAGGATCATGGTGAGTGCATGAACAATTGTAGAGGATGGAGCTGTTAATGCCCTGCACATTATTGTTCACGAACGCACTCATGGGCTGCGAACTTGTCACCTTTCCTTTGTGACTCTTGTTCTTCTTCGGATTCCCCTCCTTGTTGCTATCACTTTTCGAGTCACTGACATGGCTTTTTGTTTTAGGATTTTTATTCTTGTGAGCAACTTCATGTTTCGTTGCGGATTGGATTAGTTTCATGAAGGCACCTTTATTCTCGCCAGCAATTGATATAACCCTCATACCCGCCTCCATTGAATCCAAAATAGTTTTGCCACTACTTTTCCCCTTCTCCTTGGTTTCATTTTCATTCGACACTTCTTCCCCTCCAATGGTCTTTTGAAACACGACGGTCTTCTCCTGGACCTCCATTGGGATCTTCTGCTCAAGTTCAGTCTGCGACTTCAGTTGGGAAGGCAAAAGGGTTAAAACAGGTGATGGCAAAGCCGAAGACTTGGGATTAGGTGATTGAGGTGAGGTTTGAACGGTAGGCTCAATTGTTTTGGGAGGTGGGACAGGGCTAGGCACACGGGTTGCGGGGATAGAGGTTGCAGTATTGGTAGTGGAGGAAGTTTGTGGTGGTGCTGCTTTAGAAATTGATGAAGTTGGAGCTGAAGAGGGGGATGGCGCTGCTTTAGGTGCTGGAGAAGTTGCATCTGAAGAGGAAGAACCTAAACTTTTGGCACTAGGTGATGTTTGCACTGATGACGAGAATGCAACAATTGGCACTTCGGAAGAAGAGGAAGAAGCTCTTGGAGTTGGAGATGATGGAATTGATGCAGTGGTGGCAACAGGAACTGTTGCTGCAATGGAAGGTATTAATGGCCTTATTCTAGGCCGAGCCACAGGTGGGCGTGGCTCCGCAGGAGGGGCAGGGGCTGGGACTGGGGTAGCTTCTTGAGCTATTGTAGGTAAACGGAACAATGGACGAGGGCGGGGGGGCTGGTTTGCCATTATTAAGGTTATTTTTGCAGAACTGACTTGAAAACAACTAAACAAGAATACTTGTGATGGGCACAAAGATAGATGGTTGATGTTTATTGTTATTTATAGTTGTACAATAAAGAGGGAGGGAGGCCTGGAGGGGCAGAGAAAGAGAGGAACATCTCGAAGGCATCGAATCAATTCTGCACTACATACAACAAAAGTACACAGTAAAGATTCCACTGCATTTAAATCGTTCGAATGAGTTTGCCTTCTAACCGTGACAGAGTTTTACTAATTATAGTACCCAGGTAGGACTTATTGGGACAAATAATTCCTCTACACTTAAATCCTCAAAACTGCTAGATGGAAGCAATACAAAGAAGGAAGATTCGGGAACGTCACGCAGCACTTCACCTGCAGCAGAGAATATTTTGTTATAACTCAATGTTGAAGTGCCTGACCACCATTGGTTCATTTATAGGAATTATTGTATTATTTCTTTCTCCTTCATAAACCACAAGTGTATAAATATACACCATGGTAAAGCTTCAACATACAAGGATATAGAATCAGAACAGTTTCGTTCCTGAGGAGTTTTACTCTTTGTTTTCCATAGTCTTTTTATCAAGCACATACTGTGCAAAAGATTTTATATGGTATCATAGAGCCACTCGGACCAACGTCCCCTCTGCTACAATGGCCAACCCAGAAAACTCAAAGAAAACCCCTTCCCCAGCTAACCCAACCATCATTGGTTCCTCATCTCACTTTATTACTATTAAACCTACCTTGGAGAATTATCTCCTATGGAAGGCACAAATCGTGCCCTCCCTTAAAGGCCATCAGCTTCTCGGCTATGTGGACGGCACCATCCCTATGCCGCCTCCCATGGTTGACAATGCTGTAAATCCTGAATACAAGTGCTCTCCTGCGCAACCTCCTTTGCGATTTGGAACACTTTGGAAAGTCTATTTGGTGCCCAATCCTCTGCCCATGTTACGCAAACTAAGCTCCAACTCGCCACCTTGTAAAAGGGTTCAGCTGCCATAACAGAATATTTTCAGAAGGTCACCACTCTAGCTGCTACTCTTAGCGCCGTTGGCCATCCATTACCCACGTCTGAGTTCACTATCTACTTGTTGGCAGGTTTAGGTTCAGATTGTGAGCCCCACGTGACCACACTTACCACTCGGCCTAATCCCCTGTCCACCTCTCAAATATGCAGTTATCTCTTGAACCATGAGTCACGTATTTCGCATCAAACCAACGCTCTTCTCTCACCCACTCCTCTTACTGCCAACAACACAACCACCCTAAACACTCGTACAAATTCCTCTTCTCACCATGCTCGAGGTCAAAACTCTCGTGGTCGCTGGGGTTGTGGCTTTCCTAGCGGTGGCAACTCTACCTTTCCTCACCCACCTAACTCTCGCTCGTGTGCCAATTATGATAAACCAAGTCACGCTACCATGACTTGTTATTTTAGGTTTGACCATTCCTACCAAGCCCCAACACCCTCTTCCTTCTCAGCCAATCTCACTGCCATGAACGTTGTGCCTCCTTCCAGCTCTTGGTTTCCTGATACAACTGCTACGAACCATTTTACATCTGACCTTTCTAACCTTCATTTGCATGTTGCAAGGTACCAGGATCCTAATCAGGTCAGCGTTGGGGACAGTTCCTCCTTCCCCATCCATCATACTAGCTAGTTCTTTTCGTCTCTACTTTACTTCTCAAAATTTTCTTCTCAATAAAATTTTTCACGTTCCCTCTATAACTCGCAATCTCCTTTATGTACGACAATTTTGCATTGATAATCCAGTTTATTTTGAATTTCATGCTAATGCTTTCTGTTGATGTCGTGTTTTGCAGGCCTGGACAACTTTACACCCCCGGTAATCCAAGCGCGATCCTGCACACGGAGACAAGGGACCTCCCCGATCCGTTAATCATCCGATGCTTGAGTTTAGTACTTGAAATCAGCGAGAAGGTCAAATGGAATAATAATGCATGAATGAAGACGACTGTGTATTCTATATATTTTACCTGTCGTGGGATTCACTTCTATTTATATTTACCGTGTTGGGTTTTGCCGCAAACATGTTCTGGGATGGTGGGGTTACGTGTCCTACGTATTCCATTGCCGAGCAGCCTTAGCGTTATTCTTTTACCAAGCAGCGATGACCCCAAGGCCCTCTAAGTTCGCCACTCTGATCTGGGCTGTATTTAATGCCGCACACCTTGCATCCTGGGTTGCATTTAATGCGACGGGGCTTCTGCTCTGGGCTGCATTTAATGCGATGTGGCCCCTGCCCTGGGCCGCATTAAATGCGATGTGGCCTCTGCTCTGGGCCGCATTAAATGCAACGTGGCTCCTGCTCCGTGCCTCCCTTTCATCTGGCGAGGCATGTCATGGTTTTTCATTCTTTCTTTTTGACCTTCCTCCAAATTTCTTACCCGCCCCGATCAGCAAAGCCCAGCCCCAAACTGACTTTACTTTATCGGCTTGGACTCCTGTGACTAGGTCGGGCCCTATTGGTGACCTAATTCCTTTATTTAACACCTCCCACCATCGTGGGCCAATACCAATGATTTTTCCCCATCACACTTTCTTTGTGAAGGATTTGAAAACTCAGGTGGTACTCTTCCACATCATGTTAAAGATGGTCTCTATACACTGCCACTTGATGTCACGACTCATCCTCCATCCAACACCACCTCTCCTTAACCCTATCTTACTAAACATACAACACCAACAATTTGGCACACTCACCTTGGTCACCCATCAACCCGCACTACATCTCTCATAATAAATCGGTTTTGGCTCCCAGTTACAATGTCAACCTATGTGTCTCCTCCTTGCTTCGCCTGTCCTCAAGCTAAAATCCACACACTTTCACATCCAAGTTCTCCTTCTCGGTCTACTGCACCTTTTAATCTTTTGTTTTTGGACGTATGGAGGCCGGCGCTTGTGCCTTCCTCCTCTGGATGTAAATTTCATCTTAGCATTATCGATGACTTTTCTAAGTATCTTTGATGTTTTCCCCTGCAATCCAAGTCCGATGTGTCTACTTTCTTCACTGCTTTTCTCACATATGTTGCAAATTATTTTTCCTCCAAAATTCGTGAAATACAAGCAGATGGGGGTGGGGAGTTTCAACCATTGAAAAAATTATGTCAAACTCATGGTATAGTTCATCAAGTATCCTACCCCTACTCTCATGCCCAAAACAGCACAATCGAAAGGCATCATGCCAAATTGTGGAGTCTGGGCTCTCACTACTAGCCCATGCCTCAGTTCCTCAAAAATTTTGGGCCGAGTCATTTCTCACTGCTGTCTATCTAATCGATAGACTTCTTGCACCCATTCTCCACAACAAATCTCCCTTCCAAGTTCTTTTTAAAAAATTACCTAATTACAAATTTTTAAAGACCTTTGGGTGTCTTTGCTAGCCCAATCTTAGGTCCTTTAATCGACAAGAAATGGATCTACGATCCAAACCTTGTGTCTTTATGGGCTATAGCCCAGACCACAAGGGCTATCTCTGCATTCATGAGCCAACGGGCCTGATTTATGTCTCACGGGACGTCCAAATCACAAGTGTATAAATATATGCCATTGTAAATCTTCAACGTACAAGGATATAGAATCATAATAGTTTCATTCCTGTGGAGTTTTACTCTCTATTTTCCTTAGTCTTTTTATCAAGCACATATTGTGCAAAAGATTTTATAGGACTAAACTTCGTGAGGGAGTGGTATAGCATCCTTGAGTCGGTGAGATTGATCCAGTGGCATTGTCTGTAATACCATGGCCCAGTGCTGAACCCAACCCAACTTGGTGCAAAGCGCACCATTTAAAACGCTCAGTAGATTTTTCAAGCAGTTCCTCTCTATTCCAAAAATCCCTCATTTTTTTATCTCCAACTCCCCTCTACGCACAACACTATCTATGCACGTCTACCCCTTTTCATTCTCTAGGGTTTTCATATCACCTATATAAATATACACATATATCTCATGCCTTTGGAAACTGCCTATTTACTGTTGCCACAAGAATCACCCAGCCTCTCCTCGTTCAACAACAATCTCCATCTCGCTGAGTCCTCTCCTGTAAGGAGAAATCCTCTAGCCCACTACCTAGCCAATGTATAACCGCAGCACCCACTACCATCGCCAAGACCTATATCGGCCTCCATCTTCACCTGAAAACTGACACCACCACCGTCCATGACCCGCGCCACTACAAATCTCCACCTGAAGCAACAAGCCCAGCTGTCACACATTGCTTCATCGCAGAAGCCTAACTCGAGTCGGCCACCGCTACTCTACCCTGCACTTCTGTGCCTAGCCATCGATAGGCTTTGGACGTGAATGGCTCTATTTTTGCACGCCGAAACAAGGGAAGCAACCCCACCATGAGACACGTCGTCAACCCCCTCCACTTTGACGCCACTACCATCAGAGATCTCCAAAGGACAAGCCTCCCACCTTCAGACGCTACCCTGGTCAGCCCCCATACTATCACACGCCTCGCTGCCTCACGATGAGCTTCCTCACTATTCCTTCTAGTGCATCTCTCTCCTCTCTCTCTCTCTCTCTCTCTCTCATCACTCTCTCTCTCCTGTGCCCAGCCCTTTAGGTCAGAGGCATCTTCGCCGCACCACCCAGTCTGTCATCTCGAGCAGCTCTCTTCGGTGGACTGCAACGCCTCTGTAGCACAGTTTCCCTTCTAGTAAGATTCTTCCTTTAGAAAGTTACGGTTGCATGTTACGTACAGTTTTGATAGGGAAGGTTAGGTCATGATATTACATTTTTACCCCCAGAGTTATAAGTCAAGGCATGAGGTTTGAATTTTAGATTTGAGACATGTTTATTTTTTATGGAGGACCTCAGTCGGATTGGGATAAAAATTGTCTTTATATTGTGATGATATTATGGTGTTAGAAATTAGTTGAGTGGGGGCCGAGAATAGTTTTAGAATTTAATAGATTAGTAGGTGAAATTAAGTGAAAATTGATGTATTTGAGAATTGTTGACATCTTAGGGTTACGAGAATGTCAGATTTTTTTTTAAGGATAATAGGTTATTTAGCATTTCAAGTTTAAATATCGAAATACGTGTTCGAATGAAAATTTACAAAATTTACATGATTATTTTATATGTGACGAATAATTTTCGTTCGGCATTATTGAAGAAAATTTCTGAAAAGTTAAAAAGTCCAAGTAAGCGGGGTTCCTACACTAGACTTTGCATAAAAATAAAATAGACTAAAGTTGATTTTTAGAAAATATGCATATTTTGTTATGAAAAGAAATTTGAAACAACCTTAATTATTTGTTCTCCACTACTCATGAAATTATGTATAAGAATAAGGTATTTTTCTGGCATGACTGGTGCAGACATGAACTTATCTTTGGTATTCTGTTATTGAACTAAGAAAAATGAGCGAATATGAAAATTTGATAAATTTGCATGTGACGTGAAGATGTTCTGAATCTATTTTGAAAAATGTGAAATGATCTGAATTTCAGTACTCTGTTTTGATATAATGACATCTGAAAAACCTTTGACATGACTTTCTGATTCTGTTCTGATTCTGAAATGGTGATTCTAATTCTGTTTTCCTAATATGTGGCCCTGTCACCAGATATAATAGTGACCTCTAGCCCTGTCATGAGATATAATAGTTACCTTTAACCCTACCTTGGGATGCAATAGTAATCTCTTACCCTGTCATGGGATATAATAGTGACCTCTGACCCTATCACGGGATACAATAGTGACCTCTAGCCCTGTCACGGGATATAATAGTGACCTCTGGTCCTACCACGGGATAAAATAGTGATCTCTGCTCTGATAACATGGTGATTTATGTTATGCTTAGTTTTCTGCATAATGCACAACCCTACCAGAGGGTTAAACATGGCTTCTGTTCTGATATGATGCTCTGATATGGTATGATAAAACAAAGATGTTCAGTCATGTTGTGCCAAATGGGTCTTTGAATAAGAATATTTTTGAACTTTCACTCTGATATTTTTTATAACATGTTCTGACTCTGCAAAAATAAAAAATGTTTTATTTCTACATTCTAAACTTGGTGAAAATTCTCGTGTTTACATACTAGCATATTTTCTCTGCCTACTTCATAACATTTTTTCAAATCTTTTTATGGTTTAGCTGGAGAACAAGAGTGGGAAGTATTGGAAAAGTCTAATGATCATAGATGAATAAGTGCTAAGGGTACAAGTATTTTTCTTGGAGGATTATATTTAGTAGTTTTATCTTTAGCAGTTTTTGGTACGTCAAGTTATGAATAATTTGAGTCTTTATGGAGATGTTATTTTATTTTATTGAAGTTTTTGTTCAGTATTTCAGTGGAGGGACACGGATTTTTGGATCAAAAAAATAAGTTAAGTATTTTGTGGAGTTTCTATTTATTCATTATTGATTATTGGAGATATTTTTAAGTAATAGGAGCTGACTCTCCAAACCTCCGCGAACGGGACGTTACATTTTCAACTCAGTGGGGGCTGCCAAACATGTTGGGCTTTACATCGACAAGTTCTTGATGGGGCTAAGGCTCCCCTTCTATCACCTAGTTCATGACATGTTGGACTACCTACGCATGGCTACTATTCAGCTCTTGCCCAATGCTTGGAGGATCTTTATGTCCTATTGCATTGTTAAGAGGCAATAGCTAGGGTAAGAGAACCCTGACCTTACTACATGTGTGTTCTTCCATGTCCATGGTGTAAGAAGGCATGACGGAAATCAGTGCAGATTCTGTTTGTGTACCAATTATCAAGTTGTCCACCTGGAATCTCGCTACTCCCACATCAAGAATTAGGACTAGATATTCTTTCTTGTCTCAGGATTCGGTTCCGAATTCCCTATTGGTGAGGCAGTCTGCCGCAAGTTCCCAGTCAGGGCCTCTAAGTGTTCCTTCCCTAACAGTTGTAACTTCAAAGTGACACCCACCAAGTGGGAGATGGTGTTTCTAAATCTTATCTACGCGTGGATCAAGGTGATCCCAAGTTTTGTTAGTTCAGAGCTTGTCCTTACCTAGGAGAAAGTTGATCACTCATTGGTTTTGCCAGACTGGTGGCGTGTTCTGGGCTGTCAAGTTCCAGTCTCGAAGGGACCAGGGCGTGCCTGTGGGCACAACAAGTCTGCCCCTACCTTTTCGAATGCCAAGGGAAAGAGACTGTGTACAAAGGGCAATGAAATCCATGGTGGGTCATGTGCTCATCGCGACCCTGCTTGCCCAGAATAGACCACACAGAGTTACTAGCCTCCAGCCATCCCTTCCTCTGAGGATTAACAAGACACACGGCATTTCCCTCCACCGTTGCACTCTCATCACCTCCTGGATGTGATTGGCCAATGGGCTCAGGATCTGGACTCATTTCTGGATTCCAACTTCTTCAACATGATTCCGACGTCTTCTCAGGATCTTTTCTTGATGCACTATTTGAGTAGTTTGGCTCACCGTTACTTCTTTAGCTTCGAGCTGATCCGTTGAGGTGTTGGAAGTTCTAGAAGAAAAGCTCGCTCCAGGCATTCTTGAGGTCATAGTGAGGAGTGCAGAAGTTGTTGAAGACCCGTTTGCATCTATGGCACAGATTGTGGTCCCGGCTGAGGTCGTTCCTTCTGCTGTTAGAAAGACAATTGTGAGCAAGGGTGGCAACCTCCATAGAGAGCAAACCTGCACCTATCTTTGTGGAGCTAGTGGAGTCTTCTCACTAATTCATGGAAAGACCCTCGCAAGCCATGTCTGCAATGGTATAGGAGAGGAAATAATGGGAGGAGGCCTACTACCAATTGGGCACCCACTCGCACATGCAGAAGGCAAATATTGCCGCTCTAAAGGCAGAGGTGTTGTATTTTCAATGCACTTTGGCCTTCAGAGGGATCTCCATTGGCGAAGGCCCCAAGCGACTTGGATCGGCCCTTAGAGCATCAGTGGGAGACCGCCCAAGTCGCATTGTTTCTGAGTATGAGTTTGTCATAGAGTATCAACGCAATGGCGAGCAGAAAGCCTAATTAGAAAAGGCAGTAAGGTCTGCTTTTGAAGTGTAGGAACATTGTTCCGCCTATACAGAGAGAATTGTGAAGGCTGAAGAGTCCAACCCAAAACCTCGTCTTGACCTCGACACTGCCCTGGGAGTTGGCGCAGGCTTACACTAGTCAGCAAACTATTAGGGAAGAACTTCACAAGGCGGATGGGCATTATGTTAAGCCTTCCAAGATTATTGAAACATTGCGGGGGAAACTTGCAAAGTCTAAGAAGCATGCCAATGAATTGGATGCCCAACTTAAGCCATTGAGGGATGGGGTTGTTTGCCTTTCTCTCCAACTATCCACAGCTCTTCAAGTTTGCAATCGGGCATGAGGAATCAGGTACAACCTTGGTCTCCAGACGTAGAGAAAGTTCTTGCTAGCTCATGCTAGAAAAGATTTGAGGTCTTTTGAGTTGTGCAATCTCCTCCCTGATGTGCTAGCTTTGGCCATCTTGGACTGATTGGGAGCCAACATGATGCCCGATGCTTTCTTCACTCAACTGCTTCCTTCCCCTCATAATGGTGGCCCGAAAACCTTGGTCTGGGGCTAGTTCCTTTGTTTGTTTGCACTAGTTGCATTATTATTTGATATATCTTGTAATAGACCTGTTTTGTAATGGATATACCTTGTTATAGATGTCTTTTTGTTACTAATAGTTGTTACGGATTTTCTTTCATGCTTGTCACCAATCTAGTTTTTGCCCTTTCTTTTTCTATTGTGTTTACCCTATTAACTACCTCAACTGCGAGTGTCACCAAGGAGGGTGTTAACCTTGGTCACCAAAGCTGAGCCTGCACTTGGTTAGACTTTACTTTTTAGACACACGTTGGTCACCAAGGTCATGCTAGTCTTGGTCGCCAAAGCTGAACCTACATTAGGCTAGGCTTTGCGTTTTAAATACATGTCGGTCACCAAGGTTGTGTTAGCCTAGGTGAGTCTGCACTTGGCTAGGCATTACATTTTAGATATGCATTGGTCGCCAAGGTTGTGTTAGCCTTGGTCGCTAAAAGCTAGCATGCCCTTGGCTAGGCTTCACTTTTTAGATATGTGTTGGTCCAAGGTTGTACTAACCTTGTTCGCTGAAGTTCAGCCTACACTTGGCTAGCCTTCGCTCTTTATATATGCATTAGTTGCCAAGGTCATATTAGTCTTGGTTGTTGAAGCTTGGTCTGTACTTCGCTGGGCCTCATGTTTTAGATACGCATTGGTCACTAAGGTTGTGTTAGTCGAAGTGGTGTGTTGGTCACCAAAACTCAGCTTGCACTTAGCTAGGCTTGGCCTTTTGGATGCGCATTACTTGCCAGGGTCGATTTAGCCTTGGTCTTTGAAGCGCAAACTACACTTTGTTTGTTTATGCAGGCATTAATAGTTTCTCTGAAACTTGCCTTTATCATTTGAAAACTCATGAACGTGTCTATGTGAATAAAAGCGATCTTTATTCATCACTTGTTTTGGTTACACAGAGTTATTTAAACAAGATATTTTCTCACGTTCCACTGGTGTGGAAAATTCTTTCTATTCATGTCCTTTAAGTGGTACATGTTGGGCCTCTTGCTAGCTACAACAACATACAATCCTTCCCAGCTTGGTCCAAGTTTGCCTTCTCCTTCTTTTCAGGTGGTGGTGTTGGCTTTCCTTAACATGAGGTCTCCGACTTTGAATTCCCTGTGTTTGACTCTCTTATTGAAGTAATATGTTGCCCTCTTCATGTAGGCTATTGCTTATACCTTGACTTCTGCTCTCTTTTCTTCTAGCAAGTCAAGGTTTCGTTCTTGACCTTTCTTATTTTCTTCATCCTTGTAATACTAAGTTATGTGGCTCGGCACTCCAATCTCCACAGGTATCATTACCGTATGTCTTTGCATAAGAGGTCTCTCCCATTAGGGTTCTCACAGTGGTTCAGTATGCCCACAATTCTCTTGGAAGCTCTTCATCCCACATTCTTTCTGGTCGTCGAGCTTTTCTCCACTATCTAAAACAATGTTTTGTTCTTTGCCTCTACTTGCCAATTCGCCTTCGGGTGACTAGAGGATGAGTACTTGACCTTGATTCCAAATTTCAAGCATCATTCTCTGTATTGGTCATTGTAAAACTAACGTCCATTGTTTGAGACCAAGGACCGCATTATAAAGAACCGACATACGATTGATTTCCAGATAAACTTTATGATGTTCCTCGTCGTAACTATTGCCAAAGTTTCCGCTTCCACCCATTTCTTAAAGTAATCTATGGAAAAGACCATGAATTTCACCCCTCCTTTTCCTAGCGACATGAGTCCCACAATGTCCACGCCCCATTGTATGAAGGGCCATGGTTCAAACATAGTGGTTAGTTCCTTATGGGACTACAAGGTAAAGTAGCATGTATTTGGCACTTGGTACACTTCTTACCCAATTCCTCCTCGTCTTTGGTTTCATTCCGCAAATAAAACCCACCCTCGTAGCCTTCTGTGCCAAAGCTCTACCTATTGAATAATTCCAGCAAACTTCTTCGTGTATTTCTGCTATTATATATAGTGCCTCTTCTTTGGACATGCAGCAAAAAAGGGGTGAGAAGAAGCTCCTTTTGTACAATACTCCATCCATCATGGTGAATATGGCTGCCTTGAGCTTCACCTTCCTTGTTTGAGTGTTTCCCTCCAAAACTTCACCACATCAGGCCACTTCGGGACAATCGCCCCTATCGTCAATTCTCCTCCAGTGGCATATGATGAATGTTGAAATACTAGAGCATATCATGCCATTCCCATACTCATTGTAAATACAACTTTAGTTTAACCCCTAGCTAAATAATCCTATGTCACCTGGTTCACTATTAGCTGAGAATCTGCGTGCTCTTCAACTTGCTTGCGCCCAATCCTTTTGCCACGGCAAGTCCTACCAATACTGCTTCGTACTCAGCCTCTTTATTGGTCTCCTCGAATGCCAACTTCACACAGTAGTATGTCTCTTTTCCCTATTTTGTTACCAAATATAGGCCTATTCCCCCCACCATTACGGCAGGAGAAGCCGTCGACATATGCTTGCCATGGCTTTCCCTTCGGTGCATTCGGTGGTTCTTCTAGGAAGTTGCTGAACTCAGTAATGAAGTCTTGGAGAAGCCAAGAACCTAGCCTTTCACTGCACTCCTTGGTAGATAGTCTAGATCAAACTCACTAAGCTCGAATGACCAATTCATAAGCTTGCCTAACGTATCTAGTCGATATAGGGCCTTCTTCAGTGAGGCTTCCATCATGACCCTTACAATGTGAGCCTAGAAATAAGGCCTCAACCAGCGTACCATCCTAACTACAGTAAAAGCCAGTAACTCTATCCGAGGATAACGCGTCTTCGCTCCTCTTAGAACCCAACTTGTGTAGTACACGAGCCTCTATCTCTTTCCTTCTTCCCCCGCCAGTGCCTCTTACCACATCTGGGGTAACCAAAAAGTACAGATAAAGCGTCTCTCCTGACTTGGTTTGGCAAACAGGGGCAGTCTAGATAGATAGCCTTTTTATTGCTCAAACGTCTTATCGCGTTTGCCATTCCAATTTCAGGTATAGTTGATCTTGACATGAACCTGTTCAGTGTCGCTATTCTGTTGGCTAGTTTTTTACCTCATTCATATTCTAGCGAGGCTTTATCGTCATTATCGCCTTGATCTTTTCGAGGTTAACTTTGATTCCTCACTCCATCACCTCGAAGCCTAGGAATTTGTGTGAACAGATTCTGAAGGCACATTTGGCCGGGTTGAGCTTCATGTTGTATTTGGTAACACAGCGAGGGTTTCTCGCGGATCTACTATGTGGTGGTATCTTAACTAGCAAGTTGTCTACATACACCTCCATGTTGCTTATGATTTGTGTTTTAAACATGCAGTTCACTAGCCATTGATGAGTTGCCCCTGCGTTTTTCATGTCGAACGGCATCACTAGAAAACAATAAAGCCCCATGTCCGTTATGAAGGCCATTTTTCTTGGTCGCCTTCACACATCTATCTCTAGTTGTAATCTGAGTCAACATCCATGAAAGCCAACATTTGGTGTCCTGCCGATGAGTCAACTATCAAGTCGGCCAGTGGCAAAGGAAAAATGTCCTTCGAGCATGCCTTATTTAGGTCCATGAAGTCTATACACATTCGCCACTTCCTGTTCACCTTCTTTCACAATCTTCAATGCTATTATCTACCTGGCATTGTAGCAGTCTTCAATGCTATGATTTCCCCTTTTGTGGTAAGAGCAGTAAAGGTTGGACTCGTGCCTGTCCGCATTCCTTCCATTGCCTTTTTCTCCCATGCTTCCTCGCCTCCCTATACATTCATACTCAGTGTGCTACTCGAGAGCTTGGGTGGGTCGTATGTGAGTCACTTCCCTGCTTCCGATCATCACACCAACCACTTCTCATTCTCTCCTCCTTTGCTCTCCCCTTACTGCCTTCAGCTGCCTTCTTCGCCTTTCTATCCACATCATTCACTTCCTCTTTTCATGGGTTTGTTTGCACTCTCAATGTGTCTTCCACATTGTCAAAGTCATCTACACGGTCCATGAATCCCCACAAAGTTGTTGGTGTTTTCTTTGCCAGTTTTACCATAAAGGGCCTTATGAGCCATACTCCTACCTAGAAATGCCGCCAGCATTATCTTCTCATCTTGATTTTGCTGTTAGACGCTCTTCGTTGAACCAGCTAACATACCCTTTTAGGTTTTTGTCCTACCATTGTTTCACTTTAAGGAGGTAGGCTGCTAGTCGTGGTCTCCTCCTGCTTGCAATGAGTTATGTGAGGAACTACCTACAAAGTTCCTTGAAGCTGGTGATTGAGCTATAAATTATCGTACCACCCTCTCACCACGCCTTTAAGATAACGTGAGAGCCAAGCATAAAATCTCCCCTAGGAACCTGTGTAAAGTCTATTTTTGAAACTTTAAACTTTGGAAGGATGAGTACAACCATGATCTCTACACTATATAGCAGGTTCATGCTATTGAGCAAGTTGTCGACTGATGACAATGCCCCCACTCACTTCACCATCTCCTCATATTAGTCCATGAGATCTTGCAGGTTGTCATGCATCATCTTCTTCTCTTTCTAGTCGTTCGGGGTTTGTCCTCCATCGCTTTCAAACTCCTCATCGCACTATTTGTTCCAATCTTGGCTTCCGCACCCTTAGACTCTACATATGTTCACTTTAAAGCCTCGGTCTCCCTCTACAAGGCCTCTATCTCTAGCGTTATTCTCTGCAATCATTCCTCCATCGTAGTTGCTTCCTAATTAGGGATTGTATAAAACCATGTGGTCTTGCGTTTGAATTCCACAGACGGCACCAAATTGTTTATGCAATTTCTAGCGATGCCTTCCACATACTCTACGAACTTGAAACTAGGATAAAGTCTCATGGAACCCACGTACTCCACCAACTTCTCTTCATAATCAAAAAAACTAGAAGCCATTTAGAACATAACCGGTGCAAGTATCTCACCACTGATAATGTCCTTCTGATGTGAGTATCTAGCTTGGACCTATCTCTGTGGATCCTGACCTCATAGGGATATGGTTGCTTGGATGTCTTCCTGTGCTTTACTTTGGGCCTATGCGTCGTCCTATCTTTTGCTTGCCCGTTGTCACCTGAATCTCTCGTGATTTTGCTTTTCTCGCTAGTTATATATGTGTTTGTGCGCGCGCATGCCCAACACTTAGGTTCTGTTTGGATATACAAAATGTTTAAATTTATTTTCATTTAGATGAGGATACTCTCATTTCAAATGCACACAACTTATTTCATCTGAACTAATCTCACATTTTTCATCTTTTTTCATCATTATTGAATGAAAAGACAAACCAAACAAACCATGGCACATGGAAGCCAGGAAGAGGAAAGAGAAAAAGCCTTACTTGTTTATGCACCCGGCTTGGCAAAGGGAAAAAAAAAAAAAAGACAAATCACTTCTCGTACGGGATGGCAGAGGCATTAGCAAATTCTAATCACTTCGTACGGCATGGCAGACCAATATAAATAAAATAAATAATTATGTTTTATTACTAAAACATATAATAAAATAATTATTCTGTTATTATAAAAATAAACTAATCAATTCATCACTTTTTTAAATTTTTATAAAAATAATTAAAATTATTTCTACTTAATTTATACATCCATAAACATCTCATTAATACCTACAATCTAGCACAAAACTCATCAAACATTGCAAGTCATTTCTATTTACAAATATTTTAAGATACTTTAGACCTCCAAACTTTAATGTATTGATGCCTTTTTCAATCTTATTATTTTCAATCCTTATATTAGAGGTTGATGGCTTTGGGATTTTTGGCACCTGAGTTTTATGTTTATCTTGTTTATTTTGTTGTAAAAATTCAGGTGTTCTTGATTTATTTATAGGTATTATTTCATCATAAGTGAAGATTTATTAAATAAAAGTGGGAATGGATTATTTTTAGAGATGTGATCTCGGCTTTTTAAAAAAAAAAAACAATCTTATTATTTTCAAGGAGTGTACTCGTCATTTAAATGTTAGGAAAGAGAGCAGCAAAGGAACGGTGGAGATCCCAATATTATTTGAGTAATTTTACGTACAGTCTTGAAATGCGTAAATATCATGTAGTTGCTTAGAAGAAAAGTAAAGTTCATTATTAAAAAATTAATTTCCTTTTATGTGAGTCCCGTATTTATTCATTTTTTTTAAAGTGACTACACGGTACTTGAACACTTACGACTGTAAATATCATTTCTCATATTATTTCTAAGGCGGTTCAAAACAAAAACCTAAAGCATCTCCTAAAATAATACTCAAGAGGTGGACGGTTTTGGACAATAGAATATCTCTCTTTTTCATCTTCTTTTATTTTATAAATAAAAGGTTATGGATTTTAGTTACGTATGGTATGGTTCAGAATTTCAATTCAACTTTATTTCCTTTCACATTGATACTCACCTCCTCCTTTTGTACAATCACTATCATTTTTATTTTGTGGTCAATGCAAGCTACCGAATAAGGACAATAATAACCTTTCAACTGAATAAATCAGTTTATAATTAAGATAATAAAATTATTTTGTAAAATTATAAAATATTTTTTATATTAATTTTTTATTAAAAAATAATATTAAAGACAGTCATAAATTATACAAACGTCATCCACTTTTATTTTTGTAATAAAAAATACTAATATTCCCGCTCAATCTTCTTGCTCGAAGTTACTGTTAGGATTTTTTTTATTATTTTTATTTAATGATTAAGTAAATATTTTTAATAATATTTTAATTTTTTAAAAAATATTTAAAAGCATTAAAATATATATATAAATATATATAAAAAAATAACTAACGACAGCTCCAACTATGAGAATAGCACCGTCCTTTTATAAATAGTTGAAGAAGTAGAAGTTCATTGTTAGGCAGCTCCATCTATTCAATGCACCTTCGTCATAATGCAAATCAACGGCACGCAACTGCATATGAGGCATTGAAATTTATTGGAAAAAGCTGGCATATATTGTTTTGCGGCTGGATTTTAAAATATATTCAATAGAATTTATTCCTTCTTGTTATTCTTTAATTTAAAGGCATATTTTCACTATTTATTTTTGTGTTGTAACTGAATTTTTTCTATCTCTTAGAGCATTTTCATCCGTTTCTTTATAAATTTTCTTATAATTTAGTTAAAAAAATATATTTTTTAAATTTTACTCATCTTTCAAAAACTTCCTATATTACATTCTATATTTTTTTTCTATTCTATTAAAATAATCATTTTCTATTCTTTTTTTATTATTTTTTTTCTCAAACTTCCATTTATATTTTTTTTTATTCTATTAAAATATAAGTTTGGAATAAAAAAAATCAAAAGAAAGATTTAGGATGTGTACAATTGCTTCCCAAAGAATTTGGAAAATAACTGTACACATTCTAAAATCAAAAATTATTATAGGGAATCGGATGTAATTCAATTTTCTTCCTTTTCCATATTTTTTCCCTATAATTTAACTAAGGATTGCATATGAAGAAGCGGATGAGAATGCTATTAGACCCTACAAAGCTCTCTACCTTCTTTGATTTTCCTTACAACTTATATATACCTCTCGCTGTGAAATTTTTATTTGTTCATTTGATGTTGTCTTTAATAGTTTTTCCTAAGAAGTACTAAACCTAATCTTATTAAAAACAAAGATTGAGTTTCTATATATAGCTATTGAATTTGATCGACTTACACTAGATCTAGCCCCAAAAAAAACATTTATTGAATATTATTTGTGGTGTCGATTTCACAAGGAATACTTTCAGGATTAATCACTACAAACCAACACAAGAAATCGTACGTTTTTTTTTCAAGTTATAAGCTATATTTTCTACTGCAATTCCAAACATTATTCTACGTACCCAAACTCTTACTTTCCCTCCAACCCTACCCACCACCCCCTTTACCAGAATCGAGCATGCAACCCTCTTAATAATAAAGCTAAAGCTAAATGCTTTGAAGAATCTGATGCAGATTGCTAGCTAGTAGAACAAAAATGGAGAGCAAAGAACTTAAAAACTGCAAAGAACCTTTGAGGACTATGAAAAATGAGAGTAATCCTGATATTATGTATTCTCTCTACAGTAAAATCTATTTGTACACTTGTATGCTCTAAAAGCTTTCAAGTAACAAACTGAGCTAACTAAGTCGGCTATATATACGTGTGATTACATTCACATCATAATAAATAAACTCTTATACTCCCCCTCAAGGTGGAGCATGTATATTAAGAATACCCATTTGCCAAGTAATCTATGGAAAGTATCACAGCCAAGTGGTTTTGTGAAGAGGTCACTAAGTGACAATTAATCCAGCTTGTACTTTCTCTCTCACTAAGTGACAATTAATCCAACTCAATGTGTTTTGTTCTTTCATGGAATGCATGATTTGCAGCTATGTATAGAGCTGCTTGATTGTCACAGTATAGTATAGCAGGTTGTCATGAATGTGGCAATTTCAGCTCATGAAACAAAGACAACAACCAACTGATTTCACAACAAGTGACTGTCATAGCTCAGTATTTAGATTCTGCTGCGCTTCAAGAGATTGTGGTTTGTTTCTTGCTTTTTCAAGAAATAAGTAAATCTCTTATAAGAACACAATAACCAGTAAGTGATTGTCGTGTATCTGGTTTGTTTCTTGCTTGTCACAGTATAGATGCTTGTTTCAAACCATACAAAGACTTGTGTTACGGATGGCCAAAGGGCCACATCAAGTGGGTTGCACGACACTTCATGACTATCTCTACCACCCCAGCCTCGACACACAACAAGAGTGGCAGCAGGCCAACTAGTGGGGATCGAAGGCATCTTCACTTTCCTCGGGTGTCTTGCTTGCTTCTGCTTGCCAGTCTAGGGGCTTAATGGGTCACCGATGGGAAGGGAATCCCCCTCTCCATCGATGGCGAAGAAAAGTTATCCCACTCTTTTTTTAGAACTTTTTAATTTTTTTTAATTTTTTATTTCTCTTTTTCAATTATTTTAGAACTTTTGTAAATTTTCTTTTTTGAATGAAAAAATTAGTGGATTTTCTAATTTTTTTTTATTACGGTTCTTGTAAATATTTAAATGTTTTAAGCGTTTTTCTTTTTTAATCATTTAATTAGCTCATAAATGTTTGTTCATTTTATTTATATTTTTCATTTTTTGGAATTTTTTTTTAATTTGTTTCTTTTCAATTTAGTAGGTAGGGATATTTTGTCGTTTTTGTAGGTTTTACAGAAATAATTTTATGTTTCTAAGTGGAAAAGTAAGTAGTTAGAAATTTTTATTTATATACTCTTAGGTGATTTGCAACCACAACCACCAATTGCCCTATAAATTCACTTTTAAGCTACAGAGTATGCCCCCACTTGAGAGAGGCCTTTTAATTCCACCAATTAGGGAGGCTTGGATGATCAATTTCCTTTTACACTATATAGTTCGAGTTTAAACTTGTTAGAACCCCTTTTACACTGTTTCAACTATTTTACAATGTTAAGCATGTTCAATCTTGCTTTTTAAAATATCAAATTCGAAGGAAATTAAGAATTTTTTTATTAATATTTATTCAAAAATCCTTTAAGGCCAGTTTTAATCATGTATATTTGCATCATATTATATATGAGACATTTAAGCATTAATTAATACATATTTAGAATTGAGTAATGATATATATTGTTGAGGAATAATCTCACATTGCCTATGGATAAGGTCTTAAGCATGTTTATAAGGAATGAACAATCATATCTTGTAAAACCGATTTTATGAGATGAGTTAGGCCCATGAATTTTTTTTTTTGTATCAGAGTCAGGTTTCGATCTTGGGACCTATGGGTTATGTGGTTTTATAAGATATGATTGTTCATTCCTTATAAATATGGCCAATACCTTGTCCACAGGCAATGTGGAATTATTCCTTAACACCCTCCCTCATGTGTATGCCAGTATGTTTTTTTTTTTTTTTTGTCCTTGTCACATGATAAGTAGTGTATGCTCCCATTCATCCTATGGCAGACTCTAATATCATAAAAAAGAAACAAAGAGAAGAGGAATTAGAAAAATGATTCACACTTCATTTCAAATATTACGTATCCTTATACACATCATGTAGCCAATGATAAATTAAATGCATGATCATAAACAACATAAATACAAGATTTACAGAATAATACAATAAAAGGAAAATTCTCACAATCTTCTCTTTCAAATCTTCACTATATCGGAATTGGTAGGTTCCATGATTTTAGCAGTTTCAGCTTGATGTTGGGTGGCATACTTTCCAACTTTGGCAGACTTGATTTCAGACTTGATTTTGTCTAGCACAATTGCTGCATCATAGTTAACATATACAGTCCTAGAGTGGGTAAGCCATATGCACTCTTTTTCAAAAAGAATTTGGTTCCCTATTAAAATATGAATTTTTTCATATGAATTCTATATTTACCTTTTTTTTTCAAATGAAATGCGCATGACTTGCACATTCTGAGACTGTATATATCAAAAACACTAGAGAAGAGTATCATTCTTCTTGACTAAAGGTAATTAATCGTGTTTGTAAAAAATATTAACCAAAAGAGAGTGTAGCAATATGTTTTACTAATTAACAAGCCCGGTGTGTCATCACACTACTAACAGCTTGTCTATATAATGTTTGTAAGAACAATTCTATTTATCATTCTCAAACCACACACTACAAATAAATTTTTTATATTTTTATTTTTTTCTCTTATCAAATGTGTAGTGTATGGATAATGAGTAGAAAAAATTAATTAGTTTATAAAGAATAAAATCAAAAATAATAAAAATAATTTTAACAAATTAAAAAATAAAAATTAGTGTGGTGTGTGGTGTGTAGAAATAATGAGTAGCAAAGCTTTGTCTTTAAAAGGTAAATGCGTGCCATATTTCTCCTTGTTTGTTTATTTTAGTTGAGGAAATTTTTTCGAGAATGATTAAAAAACAGGTGGATATGGGTAAGATTATTCCATTTTATCATTCGAGGGGATCCCCTATTATTTCTCATCTACTTTACTCTGATGATATGGTGCTATTTTGTAATGGAGGAAAGGCTTCTTTAAGAACTATTATGGAGGTTTTAAAGACTTATGAACGATGGTCGGGTCAAGTTGTTAACCAAAAGAAATCCAATATATTCTTTTCTTCGCAGATTTCTTTGTCTAGACGTAGGGATCTTATCCGTTTCACTGGTTTTGTGGAAGGATGTTTTCCTTTCAAATATTTGGGTGTTCCTATTACTTCAGGTAGACAGAAGATTGTGCATTTTGATGATTTGATTGCAAAAGTACAGGCCAAGTTGGAGGGTTGGCAAGCCAGATTGTTATCTAGTGGGGCACGGTTGATTCTTATCAAACACGTGCTCCAAAGTATTCCTATGCATAGTCTGTCTATATTAAGGACGCCTAAATCCGTCTTTGAGAAAATTCAAAGAATCATTAGTACTTTTTTCTGGGGAGTAAAAGATGGTAAACCTAAGAAAAAATGGCGTTCCTACGAGGATATTTGTAATCCGATTTCGGAAGGTGGTATGGGTATCAGTAATCTGAGAGAAGTACAGTCATCTTTACATATGAAGCTAGCTTGGAATTTATTGCAAGGTAATTCTCTTTGGTCCAATTTTTTCATGCTAAATATGTTGGGGATAGACATAGAAAATCCAAAGAAATGGTCCCTTTTTTGGAAGTTGATGTTACAGAATATTCCTCTTGTGCAAGCTCATTCTAAATGGAAAGTGAGGGAGGGAAACCTAATCTTTTGGCATGATAATTGACATGATCCTTCTCCTTTAAGTAAGAGTACTCAGATTTCCGATTTGCCGAATCTTAAATTGGAAGATTGTAAAACTGAGTTGGGTTGGAACTTGGAGTTATTTACTCTGTTGATTGGTCATCAAAAAGCTGAAGATATTATCTTGCAGCTAGGGAGGATTAAAGATGGGCGAGATGTTCTGATATGGCTCCCGAATGCTGATGAGAAATTTTCTTCTAATTGCGCGTGGAATTGTATTGTTCGAGAGGTCTAGAATTTCCTTGGGCAAAATGGGTCTAGAACCCAACTCTTCCAAAAAAAATTTCGATTACAATGTGGAAGGCCATTCATGATTGTCTGCCGGTGGATGATCGCATACGGAAAATTGGTATTCCTATAGTTTCCCGTTGTGATTGTTGTTTGTCATATGATGATGAGGACCTTAATCATATTCTTGCCAGAGGGGAGTTTGCAAAAAAAATTTGGAGAATTTGCTTAGTTGTTTTGGGAGTACCTTTGATGGTAGGTAGTTCATGGAGACATAGAGTGGATTGCTGGCATAGGAGGGCAAGGAATTATAATCGTCCTGGGCAATTATTTGGTATTCTCCCGGCTATCATTACTTGGAGGCTATGGGGGCGTAGTTGTAAGGCTAGGATGGAAGGTGTGAGGGATTCGGTCCAACAGGTTTGGTGTTTCATAAAATATTGGGTGTCTTGGATTGCTTTAAAGCTTAGGGAGGTAAATGTGCTCACTCGGCGAGATGAAGGTATTTTACAATGTTTCAATTTGCCCTTAACTTCCATGAGAAAAGAGATATTTCGGTTATGTGGAAACATCCTAAGCCAGGTTGGGTTAAGTTGAATGTGGATGGTTGCTATCTGGGAAATCCCGGTGCTTCGGGTGCGGGTGGAATTATTAGGGATTATAAAGGGGATTTGATTTGGGGGTTTGCCGCTACGATTGGTTATAATTCTAATAACTTTGCTGAATTGATGGGTTTACTCCATGGGCTTATGCACATTGATCAGTTGGGTTTTTTATGTGTGGAAATTGAATTGGATTCCTTGTTAGTGCTTAACTAGTTGAGGGCTCAGAGATGTGGTCTATGGTATATGGTGGATTATTGGGAAGAAGTACAACAAAGGCTAGCTGGACTTCAAGTTTCTTTTGTTCATTGTTACAGAGAAAGTAATTCGGTTGCTGATGGTTTGGCTAAAATGGGTGTGAAAGGTTTAACTAGTTCTTGGGCTACGTTATCTGAGTTGCCTGCTCCCATTAGAGGAAACATTAGACTTGATAGAGGGGGTCTTCCCTATATTCGAAAAGTTTGCAAAGTTGGCTAGGGGGGACATCGATCCAGGTATGTTTTTATTGCAGGTTAATACATTGGGTCTCGGTTTTGTATCCTTTGATTTTTTTTGTACCGTTGTTAAATTAAGTTGAATTTTTGAGGTCTAGTTTTGGTCTTAGTTCTATATTTGTAATCCCAGACCTCTAGATGTAACCACGGTATTCCTCCGCCAAAAGTGAGGGTATTAATAAAATTGGGACGGGGTCACTATTAGATATGTGACATTCGGCTCTTTCTTAAAAAAAAAAAAAAGGAAAGAAATGCGTGCCATATTTAATTCATATAATATCAATTATGACAGTCCTTCGATTTATTTTAATATCATATTAAATTACTATTTAATCCGATAAAAAAATAAAAAATAAAAAAAGGTAAATTTAATGGTTCAAGTATTCTCAAGTATAAAGGCCAAACATAATAACATATTTGGTTAAAAGTATAATTCATTTTTATACTTTGCGGTTTTTTGTACTCACAAGTGCAAATATAGTTTTTTATTTAATTATTTTTTATATATTTTTAAATATTTAAAAAAATTAATTCACTAGTAGTCACTTTATTTCTTAATCATTAGACCAAAAAAAAAAATCAATTGGTCACTTTTATCGATTCAATTATCATTTTCCTATATATATATACACACTAGTTAAGAGTTCACGTGCAAGATACGTATTCTCTATCAAAAGTTTTACTACATTTTTTATATGGTAAATAGGAGTTTTAAGACGTATATCAATTAGAATAATAAGTATGATAAATGTAAAGATAATCATAAATCTATTAAAAAAATTTTACAAATAATTATAATTATACTTGAAAAAAATGAAGGAAAAAGAAAATGTAAAATTATTAAACACATATCAAATCAAGTATTAGAATTCCTTATATTGAAATCATAATAGAACATGCATTGCTCCAATCATTATAAGACCAATTAGACATGTACATGATAATAATAATAATAATTGAAAAAATAAAATATTATTATTTTAATTTTTTATAAAATTATTGGATATAATTGTTATTAGAATGATAAAATATTACAAAAATAGACTATTCATTTGAAATTTAAAAAAGATTAATATTCTATTCAAATGAAAATAATATTAATTTAAAAGTGTCATTAGTATGATTTATTATTATGAGAAATAATATGAAGATAATTATTATCTTTTTGAAACGATATCCTATAATAATAAAATATTATTCTTTAAATTTAAAGACAATATTTTCATTTTTGAACTTAAATATTATATTATTATTCTTTTAAAATTTAGAATTGCAATATCGAGCTTAGAAAATAAAAACATGCTCTTATCATAATAAGTTTTAAAGGATAAAAAGTGTTATTAATTCTTTTACCACAAAAAGTAAAATAGTAAATATGATAAATTAAAGAAAAATTATCGACTGATGCATAAATTAAAACCTAAAAATAATAATTGCATTTTATAAAATGAAAATATTATTAGCCCAATGAATATGATTTATTTTATGAATTACTATGAAAATTAATAAGAAGATAATTTTTATTTTTTCAAATAATATTATATACCAAAAATACTATTATTCTTAAATCTAAGAAGATATATAAAAAAAAAAAATCCTAAGTTCTTAATTTGTTCCACAAAAGTTCAATAAATTAAAATCTTCAATTTAAATTATTTGTAAGTTCATTAATATTATTATTTTATTATTATATTCTAATTAATTTTAGAATAATAGAAAGGTTTAATGATGAATGAAGACAAAAATGTGCCAATGAGGCCAAAAATGTAACTGTGCAAATGGGAGACAGTGTGAACTTAAACAAAATCTATTCTTCATGTGGAATTAATATTAGAATAATAATAGACGGAAAATGTTGAGTCTCCTCTCTTTTTCTCTCTAGAAACTGAGGTGGTGGAAAACAGTTATAACTAACTGTGAGGAAGGACTGCGTGAGGTGGCCATGGAAGAGTCCTCTGGAGGAGGAATGAAGAATCTGGAAGCACAATGGGAGAAGTTTAGGCTCTCGAAGGAGGAGAGGCTTGTTGTTGATGTTGGAGAAAAAGCAGAGGAGGATGTATGGGAGTGTGGGGAACGAAGTATTGTAGGGAAGATATGTATGGAACGAACAATCGGAAGGGAGATTTTAGCAGTCACGATGGGGAAGATTTGGAGGATTAGCAAGCCTGCTGAATTTCGTGAAGTAGGCGATAATAAATTTGTGATTACCTTCCAATCTTTGAGTGATAAACTGCGAGTGCTAGACGGTAGACCGTGGTTGTTTGACAACCACCTGTTTGCACTTAAGGCATTTAAGGTTTTTGCCCAGCCAAATGAGTGGAAGTTTGACAGTGAGTAGTTTTGGATTCAGATCCATAATTTGCCAATGTTCTGCATGACGAAAGAGAAGGGAAGAGTGATTGGAGAGTCACTTGGAAGTTTGATAGATGTGGATGTGCCAAGTGATGGAATAGGTTGGGGGGAATTCCTACGGGTAAGGGTGGAGATACCTCTGAGAAGGGCTGTGGTTAGAGGAAGGTGGATTAAAGTAAATGGGGCAAATGTATGGGTTAATCTTAAATACGAGAAGCTGCCCAAGCTATGCTTTCAGTGTGGTTGGTTAGTCCATGGAGAGAATGGTTGTGTGAGTGAGGGAGAGGGTAAGGGGTTTGGGAATGTAGCTCAGGAGCAGTTTGGCTCGTGGCTAAGAGCGGGGAGGGGCTTTAAGAGAAGGAATTATATGGGAGGGGGTGTAGGGAAAAATGGGGGATGGAATACTAATACTAATACAGAAAGATCCTTTAGGGGTGAGGAAAGTGAAAATGATATGAATGTTAGGGGGGATTAGCCTCTATGGAAGGTAATGAAGAGGAGGGTGAGTCAAAGGAGGTGAGGGTCAAGGTGTGGAAGGAGGTTAGGAAAGAAAGGGAGTGTATGGAGAGCCATGAGGGGAAGAAAGAGAAACTTGAGGGTGAGGTATCCATAATTGAGGTGATAAGGGGGGGAGGGTTTGCATAAATAGAAGAGGAGGGAAGAAAAGTGGTGGATGGCGAAGGGCTAAGTCAATTTAAGGAGGGGAGTGTGAATGAAAAGAAGAGTGGGGTTAAAAAGACTTGGAAGAGGAGAGCAAGAGAAATGGGGAAAAAAGATAGTGTAGGACCAAGGTTGGTAAGGAAAAGGTTAATGATTAAGGATGAGGATGAGGTGGGAGGAGATGAGGATTATATTAAGAAATTAAGGGTGGATACAAAAGAAGTTACTATTTCACTTTCGAGGGCAGGATCTGCTTGGCAGCCCTGCCAAGATCAATGAGGGCTCTAAGTTGGAACTGCCGAGGGCTTGGCAGCCCTCAGACAGTTTAGGTCTTTTGTAAGATTACAAAGGAAAAGCTGCCAGACTTTGTTTTTATTATGGAAACAAAGTTGAGATCTAACAAAGTTGAAATAATTCAAAGGAAATTGGGTTTTGATGGTTGTATGATGGTGGAACCGAGAGGGTTGAGGGGTGGTCTATTAATGCTATGGAAGAATATGGAAGAGGTTGAATTGATGAACTTCTCTCAATGGCACATTAGCCTTTGGATGAAGATGAATGGGGAAAGTAAGGGGCTTCTGACAGGATTTTATGGGCATCCAAAAACTGCCAAAAGAAAGGGATCTTGGGAATTGTTGCAAATGCTAAAACCTTCATCTGAGGTGGGTTGGTGCGTAATTGGTGATTTTAATGAGTTGTTTTCTCAAGATGAAAAATTGGGGGGGGGGGGGGGGGGTAATGAGAGGAGAGAAAGTCAGATGGAGGAGTTCAGAAATGCCTTATCTCTTGGGGGTTGAGTGATCTTGGATGGAGGGGTAACAAGTATACGTGGAGCAATGGCCACTCAGATGGGTCTTTTGTAAAAGAGAGGCTTGATCGTGTTGTTGCTAACCAAGAATGGAGAAGGGGTTACAGCAGGGTTGAGGTTGAAACTCTGGTTGCATGGAGCTCTGACCACCTTCCTATTTTACTATCTTGTTATAATGACAACAACTTGAAGAGAAGATTTGAGAGACCCTTTCGTTATGAAATGAGCTGGGATCAGGAAAAGGAGTGTGGAGACACTGTGAAAGAGGTTTGGAAGAGGGAAAAAGGGATGAGAGGTAGTCTCTTAAGTGTTCAGAGGTAACTAAAGTCATGCAGTCAGGCTCTCAGAAAATTGTATATGAGGAAGAATTCAAGGAGAGGGAGAGAGATCAAGATCTTTTCTGAAAAACTCAAAGAATTAAAAGAAGAAGAAGGGCCTTCTAATGTAGATGAAATAAGATAGGTGAATAGGGAGTTGGAGGAGTTGTTGGAACAGGAGAATTGTTGGTGGAGGCAAAGAGCTAAGGCTCATTGGCTGCAACTTGGGGATCGTAATACTAAGTTTTTTCATGCATGTGCTAGCCAAAGAAAAAAAAAAAGAATGCTGTAGTTGAAATAGCTAATGTGCATGGGTGTACTGTGAGGAGGCAGGAAGCTATTGAAGAGGCTTTTGGAGAGTATTTTATAGGAGTGTACTCGTCTAGTAATCCCTCTGAAGTTGATATTGAAAGTTGCATTTCAGACATTGAGCCTAAAATCTCCAGTGAACAAAGAATGGGCCTTGAAGGAACCTTTAGAATAGAGGAGGTAGAAACGGCACTGAAACAGATGTCACCTTGGAAATCCCCTGGACCAGATGGTTTTGGGGCTGGGTTCTATCAGAGGCATTGGGAACCAATTGGCTCTGAAGTTAGTGATGCTATGTTGGAGTTTCTCAACAGGGGTACTATGCTGGCAGATTTAAACCACACACTCATAGCATTGGTCCCAAAGGTCAAGATGCCGAGGACTGTGATGGAGTTCAGACCAATCAGCCTGTGTAACATCTTATACAAGCTGATTTCCAAGGTCCTTGCAAATAGAGTGAAAAAGGTATTGCCTGATGTTATTTCACAAACTCAAAGTGCATTCATCTCTGATAGACTTATTTCTAATAATATTATGGTTGCATTTGAATTACTTCATTCAATGCAAACCAAGCATAAAGGAAAGTTGGTAGTATGGCTGTGAAGATTGATATGTCTAAAACCTTTGATAGAGTTGAATGGTCATTCTTAAGAGCTATGCTATTCAGATTGGGCTTTGGGGAGAAAATTACTAGATTGATTATGATATGTGTCCAAACTGTTAGTTTTTCAGTGGTGGTTAATGGAAAACCAGGGAAGCAAATCATTCCTTCGAGGGGGTTAAGGCAGGGAGATCCCTTATCTCCGTATCTGTCCTTGATATGTGCAGAAGGATTAAGTCACTTATTTGAGAAAGCTGAAAGGGAAGGGGTGATTAAGGGAGTGGCTGCAACTAGAGGGGGTTTAAGGGTAAATCATTTGCTGTTTGCAGATGATTGTGTGATTTTTGGGAAGGCTGCAGTAGAGGAATGGAGGAACATGTATTCCATCCTTGAGTGTTATGAAAAGGCCTCGGGGCAGAAGTTAAATAAGCAAAAAACCTCTATCTTTTTTCAGTAAAAACACGAAGGAATGTATTAGAAATGAGATATTCAATGAAGCTGGTTCCATTATTTGTGACAGTTATGAAAAGTACATTGGTTTACCAGTTGTGGTTGGCAGATCCAAGTATAATGCATTGAGGGGCCTTAAAGAAAGGGTGTGGAATAGGGTTCAAAATTGGAAAAATGCTTTTCTCTCAAAAGCTGGAAAGGAAGTCCTTATTAAGGCAGTGTTGCAAGCAATTCCCACATATACTATGTGTGTCTTCAAATTGCCTAAGAGGTTGTGTGAGGAAATTGAACAGCTTTTTGCTAAATTTTGGTGGTCTCAACATAAAAAAGAGGATGGAATCCATTGGTGGAAATGGAGTAGATTGGAGCAGGGTAAAATGCATGGTGGGTTGGGTTTTAGATTGCTTGAGGATTTTAACTTGGCTATGCTTGCCAAACAAGGGTGGCGGGTGCTTAAATACCCTAATTCTCTAGTGGCTAGAATTTTTAAAGATAAATATTTTAGAGATTCTTCATTTCTTGATGCCTCATTGGGTAAATGTCTCTCTTTCATTTGGAGGAGTGTGTGGGCTGCTATGGGAGTAATTAAGAGAGGTATGAGATGGAGGGTAGGTAATGGTGAATCCATACATATATGGGGGGACATAAATGGTTGCCTAAACCTGTGACTGGCTATGTTCAATCTCTAGTAAAGGTGCTAAATGTTGAAGCTCGAGTGAGTGAGCTGATTAATGACTCAGTTAAAGGGTGGAAGATGGAGTTGGTGAGACAGGTTTTTGATGAAGATGAAGCTGAAATGATATTGGCCTTGCCTATTAGCCCTATGGGTGCAGATGATAGACTAATTTGGGACCAAACTAGTAATGGTAAGTATTCTGTTATAAGTGTCTACCATATGTTGCAGCAAGTTAGGAGGATGGGGGATGGGGAAACCTCAGAGGGAGACAGAGAGGAAACTATATGGAAGCAGATATGGAGATTGAATGTCTCAGGGGCAGTAAAACACTTTTTGTGGAAACTTGCAAACAATATTCTGCCTACAAGGCAAAATTTATGGCAGAAAAAGATAGTGAAGGATGGCTTGTGTCCAGTTTGTTAAGTGATGAAGAATCTGCTATGCATGCTATTTGGTGGTGTCCAGCAGCCACAGATGTGTGGGCAGAGAGGGGAAGCCCAGTGCAAAAATGGAGAGTGGGTGTGGAAAGTTTTTTCCAGTTATGGAAGGAACTGTACAGCAAACTCACAATGGAAAGCATTGAGAAGATGGTTCTAATAATGAGGAATATATGGCATAGAAGAAATAAAGTGGTCTTTGATAAAAAAAAATTTGCAAGTCCTACTAGGGTGGTACAGTGGTCAGTATCAGGATATGAGGAATTCAATAGGGCTAGAAGGAAAAATGAGAGGGAAGTAAATCAAAGTGCAGCTGATGTTGGTAACAACTGTGGCAGGGGATGGAAGAAACCTGGGGATATGAAATTAAAGGCAAATTTTGATGCAGCTATTAATGTGCCTTCTAAAAATATAGGTATTGGGGTGATTATAAGAGATGGAAGGGGTGAGGTGTTTGCTGCAGCATCTATTATCAGAGAAGCTATCTTTGGTGCTTTTGGGGCTGAGTGTTCTGCCATGTGGGAGGCTATGGTCCTATGTGAAGAGTTGGGAGTGAGAGAGGTCATAATTGAAGGAGATGATGCAAAGGGTGTGATTGAAGCCGTGAAGATGGGAGAGGGGAATGATTCAAGTCTGGATCATTTGGTGGAAGATCTACAACAGAAACTGAGACTCTATCCAGAGTGGGAAATTGGGTTTACTCATAGAGAAGGTAACGAGGTGGCTCATCAACTTGCAAAATGGGTTGTACATGGGGTAAATGATTTGTATTGGATTGAGAAGGGCCCTGGGTATATTACTAATCAATTGAGGATAGACAAAATGTATTATGATACAGTTACAATTTGAATTGAATACAAGGAGGTTTGTTTCAAAAAATATATATATATTAGAATAATAGAAAATCTAATTGTTTTTTTAACAATGAATTAGAGGACAAAAATGTAAGAAAAATGCTAGAAAGCACGCCGATCATGAGACACGAAACACACACCCAACATCAATAATGAATGTCTATTTTGCCCTTGAATCATTTACTTTTGTTTTGCGCCACCAGAGACCATCTCATTTCTCTGCATTTTGTCTCCATCACCGAATGCAGTGCCATTAACTGCCATATCAGAATAACATGAAAGTTAAAAAATTAATATATATTTTTTTAATAATAAATAAATATTTAAATTATAATTAGAATTAAAATAAATAAAAATATTAAAATTAATATTTTAATAAAATAATAATAAATTTAAAGAATCTATTATTTA
Organism: Juglans regia; assembly: GCF_001411555.2. Taxonomy (NCBI): domain Eukaryota; kingdom Viridiplantae; phylum Streptophyta; class Magnoliopsida; order Fagales; family Juglandaceae; genus Juglans; species Juglans regia. Next base: position 7,311,280 of record NC_049912.1, on the reverse strand, counting down.
ATATTAAAAAATAATTAATTAAATTTATAAAAACGAATCCTCTAACCAAATATGCTCACAGACAATAATAGCAACTGTTAAACACCCTGCTTCGTGAAAGCCACACTACAAGAAATAAAGCTTTTTACGACGATTTTTTGTCTGTTGGAAATAAAATCGCTGCAAAAAACCTTTATTACAGCGATTTTTTACATCGTTGCTGTTTTTTTACATCAAGTTAGAAAATGGTCTTTTGCGGCGATTTTTTTTACTTTTTACGACCGATAAATTCGCCGTAAATGCTAAATTGGTCTTTTGCAGCGACTTGTGACTTTTCGCGATGAAAAATTTGCAGAAAAAATCACTTTTTTTTGCGACGAATTTTTAATTGCTGCGATTGTGAAAGTGGTCATTTGCAGCGATTTTTTTTATGTTTAAAAATCGCCATAATAGATTATTTCCAGCGATTTTAAAATCGCCGCAAAAAATAACTAGGAATACTGCTATGACTTTTCCTATTTGCGGCGAGAATTTTGTTATTTGCGGCGATATTAAGACGCCGAAAAAAGATAATTAAATTAAAATGCCCGCTCGTTCTCCATTCATTTCCCTCCAACCCTTCCCCCCTCCCTCCCCTTCTCTCTCCCACGGTTTTCCTTCTCGAGCACAACCCACGCCGGTAAGCACAGTCCGTCGCCACCGCCACCACGCCACCTCCACCTTACCTCGACGGCAACCCCCTCATTCTCCCCCAGCCCCCCACCGATCTCTTTCCTCCCCGAATCTGGCCTCACCTCTCTCTCTCTCTCTCAGATTTCTCTATAACTTGAATGAATGGAGAGATTTTAGAGATTTTCTTGGTTATATAAGGTGGTGTGGTTGTATATATATTATTATACAACAGATGATGAAAGATGCATCCAACTATTTGGCATTCCTTATTTGTTTCTAGGACTCAACTGCTGTTATAGTCGATGCTGCAGGGTAATTTTTGTTGTTAGTTCTGCTGCAGGGTAATTCTTCCCCAGAAGAATTTCGACCGCTGAATGTTCCGTGTACAAGTGTGTTTGATTGTTTACTTCTATAGAAAAGAGGTATACCTCTCTGCCTCCCTCCCCGCCTGCTTTCCTTTGTGTACTTACTCTTAAAACCTTGATGTGGTCTTGTTATAATAAACTCTAACGTTCGTAATTAGAGTTGTGCCAACGTATATGGAACTAATTTTCACATTGAATAAATTCATGAAATGTTGTAGTCTCGCATGGTTTTTTCAATATTCAGATAATTTACAGTGAGTTCTTGATTTGAGCACTTCTAAATTCTAAAAATGCCCACTTGCATCATCTGTTGGAAGTGGAAGTGGTGGAAGATTAATATTCCAGGCATGCCCTTTTTGTTTATAATCTTCAACTCTCTCTGTTAATCCTGAGTATTATAATTTTTTCGTCATAGAAGACTATTTGCGGCATAAGTTCATTGTGTTCATACTTCATATTTGCACTAATCTCACTGCTACTTTGTATTGTTACAGAATCAAGCAGTATATTTGGATGCTTTGGGTACTCTTGTTCCAGTTAATGCCAACAAGTTCTCGCTGGAAATCAAATTAATTTAATTTATTACTAAAAGGTTTATGAGGTACCAGACTACACTGAACCCAAGCAGAGCCCTTGAGGGTGTCCATGGGGTACATGTGGTGCCTCATTCACCGTGTTTGCTTTGTCTGAGAATAATAAAGATGGGGACTTTCCTGAAGCAATCAGTAGAAGCTCAGCTATTGAAGCAAATCAGCGGCTACTAATGCAATGAGTGAAAAATTCATGCTTGTTAAGTATTCAGATATGGTAAAGTAATTTGTATAATTTCGTAAATATAAGAAAAATAGTGAGGAATTTGTCTGTAATTCTTGGGAATTGATTTCTCCAATGGGGAAGTCTGATTGCTACCTAGGTACATAGCAGATCAATGGATGCTAAATTGATCGTGAAGCACTAGCTAGCCATACTAACTTTTTGTTTACATGTTTCCCAAATGGATATGCAACACAGACCAGCCTATTTGAGACCCATCCAAGGGTGTTGTCATGGTATTGCAAAGAAAAAAACATTTTACTTTTCTCTTATGCAACCCAATCTCTAGGGAAACAATTGATTTACATGCTATATCTTTTGCCAGGTGACAAGAATCTGGCAGAAACAATGGCTAATGTGCTTACTTCACTTGCTTTTATAGCTCTTGGAATACAGGCCCCAAGGTTATATTTTTCTGTACATAACTTGAAGTGCATGAAAAAACCGTGCATATTTGTTACATCTTGTTTATTTGCTTTTGTTGGGAATGCAGGAAGAACCTGAATACTAAGTTGTATGCTAATTCATTAGTTGGAGTTGGAGTTGCCTCCAGTTTGTACCACTCTTCAAGAGGAAAATTGAGGCAGTATCTGAGATGGGTGGATTACACAATGATAGCCACGGCATCAGTTGTAAGTCAGACTTAAGTTATTGATTAAAGACAACATAATGGCCTTGACATTACATTAATTCTGTCTCTGATTTAATTTCTAGAAATTAAGCTGTCACGTCATGATCATCATGTGAAGCTTGAAGATTTATGAAAAGTGGAGAACCAGCTTGTAATGGTTCATCTTTTTGCTACCAAAATGTGGGGTTTCTTCAAGGACATTATATATACCATATATATATATATATAGTTAGTTAGCCCGTAGCAAAAGCTTTTTTCCAAACAGGGGAGGATCCACAAATATTGGTGCTTTGATTAATTCAATCTAGTTGTTCAGAAAAAAGGAAAGGTAGTAGACCCTTTCGTGTGTCAGTGGTCCATCCAAAGATTAGTCATGAGCTGGGTTCACAAAAGAAATGCCTGTATGGTTTTATTTCATGAATATTGGTACTAGCTAGCATGCATGCCTCAATTGTGACATTTCTATTAATTGTCCTTTAAATTTTCTACTTATTTATTTATTTTGTTTTTATTATACTGTAATGAAATCAGGCATGCAAGATTTTAATAGCTCATAGAATATATATAAAATCAAATATATATATTTGATCTTCTTTAATTTGTGCATATATTTCTGGCATGCAATTAACAGATTGAGCTGAATTAATCAAAATCATACCTTTATTTAATTGAGCATCCACATGATTTCTTTTCTTTTTGTTTCATCTTGGTCTACATGAGTTATTTGAGGGAGAAGGAATATAAATATATATAGGAGGGAAATGACTGGATTTCCCGCGACTGAAACTAGTACCACTCTCATGTAGTAGTACTTCTTTTATATATTAATATATAATTAATTTCTTTTCATATCCAGCCTTGACCTGCACTATATATACTTGCTGGCCTGCATGTTCATGGTATAGTAGCTAGGTCCTCCTACTAATTAATCAAGGATTTCAATTCTATTTTGGACGCCATTGATATCTTCATAATATATATTAGAATGATCGTGTATGTATATGCTGGAACACATGGGTCCGTTTGTTCTCCATTGGTAATATTTTCTGCTTTGCTTCTGTTTGTTATTCATTCTGTTTTGTGCATTTTTTTTAATTACCTGAAATTATTTCCGGCGAGTATATTTCGCCGGAAATAATATTTTTCGTCATAGAACATTATTTCCGGCGACTACATATCGCAGCAAATATAATTTTGCAACGACACTTACTCGCTGCAAAAGAGACAACCTTATTTGCGACGATTTTAACCGTTGCAAAAAATATTATTCACGGCGATTTTTTAACATGCTGCAAATAATATCAAGGTATTTGCGGCGATATTTTGTGTATTCGCGACGATAGAAAACGCTGCAAATATTTTTTCGCAGCGAAACGAGACTAAAATCTCAACCTTATTAGCGGCGAAATTAATAATATTAGCAGCGAAAAAAATCGTTGTAAATAAAAATTTTTTGCGACGAATTTTGTAATTCGCTGGCTAATCTTTTAAAAGGCTCTACAATTGCGACCAACGTCCGGCGCAACATAAATCGCTGCAAAAACTTATTTGCAGCGATTTATGGGGTTATTTGCGGCGAATTTAAGCGCTAGTATAAGGGTCTGTTTCATTTATGTTTTAATTGTTTTCAATCTTAAGGGAGTTGTTTGATTTCATGAGCATGCGGATGGTTTTAGAATTCTTATTTATTTTCCAATTTTTCAAAAGTTTTTTTTTTTTTTTGTGAAGTGTTTGTATAGTTTGTTGAACCGTGTTCATCTAGCATTTTTTTTTTATTATTATTATTTTGAAATGGTTTTGTTAATTTGAGAAGTGACTCCATACTAGAGCTAGGTCTGATGCTCATTCATGGTCTGAGACTCTGATAGGAGCTAGGTCTGCGTATGAGTTTTTCAAAAACAAATCTCCGCATTACTCTTTCACGACTGCTTTTGAGCGATGGATCTTTCAGAAAAAGAAGAGATTCTTTAGAGAGGAAGGCAACAGAATGCAGAGAGATTTGTATTTCACACGGAAATCATGAGTATATCCCTTTTCCATATATATATTTCTTTAATTATTTATTTTGAGGTGACTGAATATAATATATATATATATATTAACGGTCAAATTTTGATGATCAAGAATACTTGTGAAGGTTTTTGATAGTTGGAAGATTTAAATGTGCGTTGAAAGTTTTAATGGGATGTTTGAAATGAAGGAAGTACAAAATCTAACGAATAATGCTAAATACAGTTATAAGTTGTGTAAATATCGTGTATTTATTTTAAAAAAAAGTTAAGTTTATTATTAAAATATTAATTTTTTTATGTAAATCTCATTTTTATTCATTTTTTTTAAAAAGAATGTGAGGTACTTATAACTTCCATGACTACAATTATTATTTTTTAAATCTAATCTAAATATATATATATATATATATATATATATATATATATAGAATAGAATCCAAACCGTGTGAATTTGAAGTAGGGCAGTTGGCTTGTTCAACTTTGACAGTTCATTCACGATGATTCTATGGATTAACTCCTACAGAGGGTTTTGTTTTGTTATACGTTGTTATACGCGCATTGTACACGCTATATCGTCCGTCCGTCCACGTGCACAAGAGAATTTCTACAAGAAAGTGCCGCCTCAAGTTTGAAAATTATTTATATAGTGTTCCTACGGGTAAGTCTTGCAATTTTTTTTATAAAAATTAGAGTATACTTTGAGATCTATACCAAAATGGAGCAAGGATATCTAAGGACGATGACATGTCTGACAAGGCCCCGAGACCAACCAACGGAAGAGCCAAGAAGGCTCTGCATGTCCTTCTCTTAAGAGTGACCTAAATGGCAGAATTTCCAAAACTTCAGTGCATGATAACTTGGCCGGAATTTGGGGCTAACTATTGGGAGTTGGGCACCAAATCAGGACATGTAGCGACCTATAAGCAGGCGAGAGGAGTGAGATAAAACATGCACAGAAATGTGCAGTCACTTTTTTGTATTTTTTGTATATTCTACTAATGTGATTGATTGTGTGACTTTTTCTAATATAAAATAACTGTTTTAACTAATCACATTATTAGAATGTGTAAAAAATATACAAAAGTGACTGTATATAACATAATTCTATAGAGTCGCATTAATAATGACATGACAACAGAGAGCATACAACATTAATGAAACTAAAGTCTGGTACAAACCTTTCAAACAATCTCATTTTATATCATTTCATCTTCACAACCAAACATAATTCAAATACAAATATTTTTTAATTTTAAATGTTTATCTTTTTCATCTAATCATTACCTAATTATTATAATTTTTTCAAACTTTAATTTTTTTCAAATCACAAAACAAAAATTACATTAAAAAAATTATGTTCTAGCCCTCTTTTAACTTGATAATTTTTTTATTTAATTTTTTCTCTTCTTTTTCAAAATTTCATAAAAATCTTAATTCAAATTATTTCACTATTATTTCTAAATTAATACATTATTATTCATAAATTTTTTATCTCATCTCATATGTGAACTAACAAGGCCTAAGCCAAGCTATTTAGATTGTGTTTGGATGTTGAAGTGAGTTGAGTTGAGTTGAATTGATATGATAAAATATTGTTAGAATATTATTTTTTAATATTATTATTATTTTGAGATTTGAAAAAGTTGAATTATTTATTATATTTTGTGTTAAAATTTGAAAAAATTATAATGATGAATTGAGATGAGTTGAGATAAGTTAATCAACCAAACGAAGCCTTAGAGAGTAGAAAATGATGGGACACAGGAGAGCACTTGGAGAAGAGATTTCCTTACGAGACACGCAAGCATTTAGGAGATTTTTGGAAAATGAAATGAAATTATTTATGAGAATTTTGTGAATAGTAATAAAATAATTTAAATTATGTATTTATTGGATTTTGAGAAATAAGAGATAAAAATTAAATAAAAAATTATTATAAAATTAAAATATTATTTTTTTAATATTATTTTTATTTTAAAATTTCATAAAGTTGATTTTTTTTTTATTTTAAAATTTAAAAAAATTATAATAATTAATTTAAAAATATTTATATTTAAATAATATTTAAAAATATATATATATATATAATAAGATGAGTTGAAAAGATATATATTATCAAACATCTCCTGAAAAAGGCAGAATGGCTTTTGCAGGAATTAAATGTTGTGAGAGAACTTCACACAAAAAATGGAGTCGCCACTATAAATACCAGAGATAAGTTGAAGATTGCTTTCTCTACAAAATTGCAAGAGGGTGGTAGGGGTGTAAATTTAAACCGGGAAACCGGAAAACCGGTCCGGACCGGACCGAACCGGACCGGTTGGTCCGGTTTTGAACCGGTCCGGTCCGGAACCGGTTCCTATTTTATGAAAACCGGCCGGTTCCGGTTCCGTAGTTTTCGGGACCGGACCGGACCGAACCGGACCGGTTGGAAAAAAAAATATAAAAATTAATTTGATATATTATACAAAATATTTATATATATAATATATAATTATATGTTAAATTTTTATATATAATATATATAATTATATATTATATATGAAAAAATTTCATATTATAATTTATAAATAATAACATAAATGTTTATCTTAAATATGAATATTTGTAATTTATTTGATCATATGTTATTAATATAATTATATATAAGATAATGTTGTTATAATTTATAAAATAAAAGTTTAATCTTAAAAATGAAAATTTAATTGATCATATGCTTTAAGCATAATATATATATTAAATTATTAATAACATTTTATAATAAGAATTAATACTTTATTATATATTTTTTACATTTAAAAAAAATGAGAAAACCGGACCGGACCGGACCGGAAACCGGTAAAACCGGAGGTACCGGTTTAGGAGGGTAATCGGGACGTAATCGGTTTTGAAAAATACAAAACCGGTACATACCGGTTCGGTCTTAAATTTTGTCCAAAACCGGACCGGACCGGACCGGTTACACCCCTAGAGGGTGGTATAAAGTACAAAAATTAAATATGTCTACACACTTGACACATCAATGATGTTAATGATTGTCGCATCACCTAACAAAAATGCTTTTGCATTTTATTTATATAAAATATAATAAAAATTTTAATTTTTTTAAATTTTAATTTAATTTTTTAAATTTTAAAATAATAATAATATTAAAAAATAATATTATAATAATATTTTTTTTAACTTTCAATTTTTATCTTTCATCTAAAATCATTTCATTTTATTTCTGAATTCAAACCAATCCTAATCATCTCAACAAAATTCCAAATGGGTAATGGAAAGTAACAAAATTTTTGAAAAAACAATGTAAGGACGAGTTTGATGAGATCTTGATTTCGAGATAGATGTTCCAAGTATCATAAAAGCATCATATCTTCCAAGTACCCATACCATGACTCGGTTGTGTGGATGCGTAGAGATAGATGTTCGTTCTCGTATGTTAAAATTGCGGCGTCCGCAATCCACTCAACTCTCTAGTGCTATCATACTGATTGCCACTCATTATGCTTAATTTCGATCTCTATCCTTTTACGTATCGGTATTTATCGGATTTCGATTTCTCACTATAGGTTGTTATTGACAATGTCGAAGATAGTATATCTAATCATTTTTTATAGATAATTATTTAAAAAATTAATAAAATCAAAAATCAAACGCCAATCTTATAGTATAATAAGAAGGCATGTTTGGGAAACATTGAAAATTTCTAAAATTCTCAAAATTTTCTCATAACTTCATTCACAAATATCACTTAAATACAAAATAATTTTCAATTTCAAAATTTTGAATTTTTTTATCTAATCAGTACTCAAATACAAAAATAAATACAACTTGAAAAAAGCTAGGGATCCCGTTGGGAGTTCCCGCTCTAATTGTTTTTTTAAAGTTTTTTTCCCTTAATCATAAAAAAATGTTATTTAATAATATTGTATTTTTTTTAAAAATAATTAAAATTGTTAAAAAAAACTTAAAATGAATTAGCGGGAGCCCCCAACGATGGGTGTAGATCCACCTGTACAACTTTTATAAATTTCAAAACATAAATAATATTAAAGCATTATATTTAAATTATTTTAACTTTATCTATTCACTTTTACAAACTTCAATACAATACTTACTTTAAATATATGTTTATTCAATATTTTCTATCTCATTTTTCAAAACCAAATAATACATTTTCATTTAGATCATTTTACTATTATACACAAAATTCTAAGATATTACAAAAATACAAAGATGCCCTTGCTCTTATTCACTATTTTTTAATGAGAAATAGACTTTATTCATTTATGAAAACGAAATTATAGCTGTGACCTGAGACATACAAGGAAAATCTCATATTACAAGTCAACTACTCACGGTTGAAATTCCACCAGTACACAATATCATTTGTGACTGGTATGGTCTTAACTTTTATAATCCTCTACAGACAAATCGTTTGAGAGACCACACTCTGCCTAAAATAGGGATTTCAAATCCCGCCCTCCAAAGAAGGAGATGACTTTCACTCTATCAACAAAATGTCCAAGAGACTATTTCTTTTTTACATTTACTTAAATAAAAGAAAATAACAATAAACATAAGGATAGATGTGAAAATGACAAATTACAATTGTATATTCAAATTTTTAGCTTGAAGAAAAGTAAAATACAAGAAACAAAGAGACTGTGATTGCTCGTGAGGGACACGCGCCACGCTAGGAGTGTGGCGGCCAGTCGAGTCTGAAGAAACCCCCTGCTAGGGGTGAGTCTCTGGAGAGAAAAGGGAGAGAGAGCTCTGACCAAAAGTCCCTATAAAACTTCTGAATCATCGGTCTTATTTGTTTTCACAACCATTTTCAACTCATCTCATCTTATTTAATATAATTATTATAAATTTTTTAAATTCCTACACAAAATAAAATAAACAATTCAATTTTTTTAAATTTTAAAATAAAAATAATATTAAAAAAATATTTTTTAATAATATTTTAATTTTAATTTTAATTTATTTTAACTTATCTTATCCCATCTATAAAAGTAAATCAGGCTAATATTGGAGGCTCTCATCTATGTATATAATATATATATATATATATATATATGTATATACTTTTGATTTTAAGAGTATTGGAGGCTCTCGCTCAAAAAAAAAAAAAAAGTATTTGAGGCTCTCCAATTGGACCATCCAGCTCTTCTTCAGTTCACCTATTTCACGAGATGGCCGGTAGAGTAACCAGGAAACTACTTTATAAAAAAAAGTCTATAAACAGCGAAATTAATTAACATATAAAATTAAATTAAATTTTGAAAAACTCAATACCATCCGGAAAGTTTCTCGAAATGACGGAGAAATAAAAGGATTTCCTCCCAGTCAATATAAAAGGGCTCTTTCCTCGTAGGGCATGAATCATAATGCAACAAAAAGAAAGAGAAACTCTCTCTCTCTCTCAATCAGAAATATTACCTTTGCCGGCAAGTAGCCGTCTCCCATTATAATTTTAAGGTAAGTTATATATTTATAGAATTGAAAACCACTCCCTAATCCCTATCTTGTCGTCTTCGTTGCACACAATTTTCAGACTTGCGTTTTCTTTAAAAAACAAACACTCTCCCATCCACCTCTCTCTCTCCGTCACATATTTTTCTCTCTGTTCGCTCAACCCAAAACTCAAAAGGAAAATTCGAAACACCCATAAAGAGATTTTTTTTTTTTATGGGTGTTCGAACCCTGATTCTTCTCGGTGTAGCACTTGTTTGTTTTCTCGTGTTGATTCGGGTGCTTCTATTCAAAACCGGACTGATTTTTGTCGTGAAGAAATGGTGGAGATGGATTGAAGATTGCTTTCATGTTCACCAATTCCTCAAAGTCCCCGAATTCAATGAAAGTATGCAAGAGAATCAGCTTTATCGAAGAGTTTCCCTCTACCTTAATTCCTTGTCTAGTCTCGAAGACTCCGATTTCACCAACCTTGTCACCGGCAAGAAGCCTAACGACATCGTTCTCTGCCTCGACCCCAACCAGACCGTCGAGGACAACTTTCTCGACGCCGTATTAACATGGACCAACGCTGACAAGACGCTACGAAACGACTGCAGAAGCTTCCTGCTGAAGGTCCGAAAGGCAGACAAGCGCAGAATTCTTCGGCCGTATCTCCAGCACATCCACTCGGTGGCTGATGAAATTGAGCTGAGAAAACAGCGAGACCTGAAGCTGTACATGAATATCAAGCGCGGCGAGGACGACGACGATCATCACCATCATCATCATCGCAGCGGGGGTGGTGACGGAAGGTGGAGATCCGCTCCCTTTACGCACCCTTCGACCTTTGATACCATCGCCATGGAAGACGACCTCAAAAACAAGGTGAAGTCCGATCTCGAATCCTTCGTCAAATCCAAACAGTATTATCACCGTCTTGGCCGCGTTTGGAAGCGAAGCTTTCTCTTATACGGTCCGTCCGGAACTGGGAAATCAAGCTTCGTCGCTGCCATGGCGAATTTCATATCCTACGATGTCTACGTTATCGATCTCTCCAAGGTTTTGAATGATTCGGATCTGAATTTGCTTTTGTTACAGACAACGAGCAAGTCCATCATCGTCATGGAGGACCTCGATCGGCTTCTGACGGAGAAATCGACGGGTGTGAGCTTGTCGGGAGTACTGAACTTCATGGATGGGATATTAAACTCGTGCTGCGCCGAAGAGAGAGTGATGGTTTTCACGATGATGAACAGCAAGGATCGCGTCGACCCATCTCTGCTTAGACCCGGTCGTATCGATGTCCATATCCATTTTCCTCTCTGTGATTTCTTGGCTTTCAAAACTTTGGCGAGCAGCTACTTGGGGCTCAAGGACCACAAGCTCTTCCCTCAGGTGGAGGAGATTTTCCAAACCGGGGCGTGTTTAAGCCCGGCCGAGATCGGCGAGTTGATGATTGCAAACCGGAATTCGCCGAGCCGGGCTATAAAATCGGTTATGACGGCATTGCAAACGGACAGTGAACGGAGGATTGGACAACGATTGGGGAATACCGACGGACCGAGGAAGTCCGTGGAGGAAGCGGGCGCGTCCTTCCGAAGTGAAGGAGGCCATGCCGTTCGGGAGTTTCGGAAACTTTACGGTTTCTTGAGGATGAAAAGCTGCAAAGTCTCTCACTCTCAGTCGTTCGATGAAGGCTCGGTGCACAAGGAAGGGTAACAATCACATCGGCTTCGAAACGTTTCAGGTAAAAAAATATCGGCGCTTCTTGGACGTGCCTAATTCCATTTGGGTGTATAGGATGGTTGGAATTCAGATAGCTAGAATTGTGATGGGGATATCATCAATTTTCATTTCAAGGTTGAGATTTTTTTAAAAAAATGCAAAGCAATGCAAAAGTTTACAAGGAAATGATATTCTTCCTCTTGAATTTTATGATCTCCAGCTCTACTTGTAATGTTTCACATTTTCAGTAACTATTATTTTCTTGATGCTGATATTTCCTAATGATATATGATATTGCGATGTTTTACAATTCTTCAAGGGGGAGGAGTTTGCTTTGGAATGTTTTATTTGTTTTTTAGCTAGCTTTGTGGGCATGTTAATGGCAGCATTAGCTCAATTATTAATGGTGGATACAATTGAACAGATGATTATGCAGTTTTTTTTTTTTTTCTTTTTTTTTTTCTATCAAGAATATTATAGAACAAAAAACTACAGTAAATCTCGATATACAATAAATAACTAGGTAGATTATCTAAGGATAAGCTTTCAAAAACATGATTGGTTGCTTACCATTGCGTCACTAAGTGCCCACGTCGATTTTGAGATCGATTTTGGGCATGTTAACAATGCCGCACTAGCTTCTGCTACTAGAGAATTTGAGGTTTAAAGCTTTTTCATCATGATTTCTAGAATATCTCCACTTTTTTCTTCTCTTCTATATTGTTTTCCTTCCCAGGCTTTCTTGTATTATGCAGCTTTCTTGTACAGATTTGTTGAGTTGTTTTTATTCATTTTATTTTAATGTTGCTGTTGTTGTTAAAGAATTGTGGGATGAAAGCATATGACCAATTGCATGAAGCAGTTTCATATGAGCTATGAATGTTGCCACAGTTTATATTTAGCAATCATAAAATGCTTTGGCAAGTTAGAGGCATCTTTTCTCAAGAATGTTGCATTCAAGGCTTGTGAACAGACAAAGTAGTGCCTTCTCAATATAAGAGTTTATTACTTGCAAAGTTGCAAAGTTTTATTTGGGTATCGAGAATATTTCAAGTATTCTCAGAATAATTTATTATTATTTTTTCAATACTATAAACAGAATACTTCAAAAAATGATTGGTATATAGAATTACAAATTGATGCGAGCTATGTTGGGTTGTAAAGTAGATCTGATATCTCTTGCCTGATGCTGTGAACAAATCTGTCTTCTTTTCTTTCTTGCCTGATTGATTGCAAGTGACCAAAGTAACTGGCCACTGAAAATCAGTGTCTTTTTATGATAAGGGTAGAGGAGGATTTTAGCTATATTTTTGGAGAGCAGAGGAAATTCCATTTCCAGATCAGAAAAAAAAAAAAGGGACTTTGTTTTCTTGCTCTGATCATCATCATCATGATCATGGGTGATGATATACTTTGGATCCTTACTGATAAAGTCAAATTGTCATTGCGCACAGACTCAGCCAAAGTTGTTCAATTTGCTCTGTTTGGTGATGTTGATCCATCACTTGTCAATAAAAGCAGTTTCTCTTACTTTCCCCCACTACCGTCGACTATGGTCCCACTCAACCCTATGATCCGTTCTGTGGTCAATTCTTCACTCCAATTTTATTAGAGTAATGCTGTAGATAAGTTATTATAACAGTATACACTTTATACTCACTACATAGTTATTTTTAATTGATTGTTTCCAACAATCACTTGAGAAGATGTGTGGTCTAGATTATGTCATATTATGTGTACAAAATGTATGCTACTAATAGTGATTTTTATCTATATTTATTCATTTCATTATATTCTTTAGACAACATATTCTATAAAAATAAATTTATAAATTAATATTAATATTAATATAATAATTTTATAATCTAAACATGACAATGAATTACGTTAATTTATAAATTTTATTTTGTAAAATCTCTTATCAAATCAAATATTTCTCTTGAGAACGTGTTATTTTCTAGCCATTCTTAGCTATTCAATAAAAGTAAAATTTATGAATTTATATGATTATAATTTATATTTTTGTGTGATTTGTTTGTAAATCATTTTTGTTAAAAAGGAGATTTCTAGAAGGGAAACAATAGACCTATAAGTTTTTTACAATCTTTTAATAATTTATAGGAGGAATATTTTAATAAAATAATTTATAAAAATATATTTATTTTAAAATATAATTATATAAAAGATTGCTCCAATATTATTACTATTTTAGATCACTTTATGTGTATAATAATAGATAAAATAATGTTAGTATATTTCCTCATTTTGTCTCTCATTTTGATTATTTATATATTTTTTTTATTAATGATTAAAGAAGTGATTATTAATATTTTGATATTTTTTTATTTTAAAAATATTTAAAAATATTTTTAAAAAAATAAAATTTATACTAAACAATAAATAAAACAAACAGAGAGAGGCGGAGAGTAAGACCACTCTAATGGATATGGATGCCCAAAACACACAGCTGGATTTAGTTGTAGATGCATTTGGCAGGGTAATCCTGAGTCTATCGAGGAGCTTGAAAAATATTGACACATGGTCAATGATCATGTGCATTTTTCCACCAATATATATAATATATATATTTATATATATTTATATAAGTCTATTAATCCATCCCTATGTATTAGAATATATCTCTCGAGTTGGACAGGTAGATATGAGGAGAGTTTTATAGTATTTATTAAATATATATCTTTTAAAATAATTATAAATGTATTTTATATAGTTTTTAAAAGAAGAATTAAAAAACTGAGGCTCTTCTCCCAATAATATAATTATAACCCACATATTTTAAAAAAAGAAAAAAGAAAAACGAATTCAGATCCCCTGCTTTGATCATGACATGCCTTTGCTTTCTTCACCAGCAACCAAAGTAAGACATTAATTTCATGAAAAGAGCAATCATGGAGGGTGGCTGTATTCCTTGTCTGCCCAACTGCTTCTCTTATCATCATTAATCGAAAAGCTTAATGCCCAGACTGGATTCTGGATTCTTGAAATCGACCCAACAGTGGAGACTAGAATCGTCAATCCATTATTTACTTGCTTTTTTAAGTAAATTAATAAGCATCCAATTATACATCACACCGCCATAATTTTATTAATTTCACAATCCATTAAACCATATTAAATTAAATTTTTTAGAAGGGAAATTCTAAAAATCCTAAACGATCGAAGGCGGGAGCGTAAGTCTAGACGAAGTGAGAGTCTAGGGAGAAGATAATCACCTAAAAAGGCGTGGAAGTCGCAGGAACCAATAAATCACCAACCCAGACAAGATACGGATCGAAGAAACCCACCTTTAGGGAAGAGAAATGCCAACCTCGTCAGGAAGGAGAGTCCATGCAAGATGGGTGAGATTGATGAGATATATAGCGTGGATAGGCCTGTCAAGCAAGCGCAAGTACAAACCTCTCCCCCAATCTCTTTTGACGATGATGACTTTCAAGTAGTGTACCCACACAATGATGCATTGGTGGTAACAATGCTGGTAGCAAATTACACGATGCGGAGGATATTAATAGATCATGGAAATTTAGTAGACATCCTGCTTTGGGACACTTTCACGAGAATGAGGTTAAGTATGGGCCAGTATGAGGTTGAAGGGGTTCACGGAAGATGCAGTTCAACCCATATGATCCATTACGCTACCTGTGTCGGTGGGAACTGGCCCCCACCTAACCACCACCTTGACAAAATTCTTAGTAGTAAAGACGCAGTCGGCGTATAATGCCATTATAGGCTGACCAACGTTGAATGCCTTAAGAGAGATCAAGTCCACTTATCATCTGAAGATGAAGTTTTCCACAAAAGCGGGAATTGGCGAGGTACGCGATGAGTAGGTGCTTGCCCAGGAGTGTTACGTGCAGGAATTGAGGAAAAGAAAGCAAGACGTGAAAGTAGTAGAGTCGCGGGCATGCGACGATGAGACCCTCTCGCCACCACCCCCTAAAGTCTTCATAACGAAGGTGGAAAAGAGGGATGAGGAAACACTAAGACAGGGAGAAGTCGACGAGCCATTGGAACTCGTCCCTTTTGATCCTACCCAGCTGAGTAACCATGTGAGGATCGAAACTACAATGGCGAAGGAATAAAGGGTCCAGCTAATCTAGCTCCTCCTTGAGCACAAAGACATCTTTGCATGGAATCATCAGGATATGCCAGGGAAAAGAAAAGAGGTTATAGAGCACCGGTTGAACGTTAACCCAGACGCAAGGCATGTTAAGCAGAAGAAGAGGAATTTCAGCACTGAGAAGTATAAGGCAATGGCAGAGGAGGTGGATCTATTGTTGGCGGCAGGATTTATCAGGGAAATTCAGTAACTTGACTGGTTGTCGAAAGGTGTTGAGTTTCATGGATGCCTACTCCAGGTATAACCAAATCAAGATGGGTCGTGCTGATAAGGATAAGACGGCCTTCATAACCGATAAGGGCCTATACTATTACACAATCATACCCTTCAGACTGAAGAACACGGGAGCAACTTACCAAAGACTGGCAAACAAAAGGTTAAAAAATCAGATAGGCAGAACATGGAAGTATATGTGGATGATCTTTTGGTAGAGAGCATAGAGTTTGGGCAGCACATGGAAGACCTGAGAGAAGCTTTTAGTGTGCTACATCAGTACAAGACGAAGCTCAATCCAATAAATGTGCATTTGGGGTGCAGTCGGGTAAGTTTTTGGGTGTCATGGTGTCTGAGAGGGGCATCGAGCTGAATCCGTAGAAGCTTAGGGCAATCATCGAGATGAAGTCACCCACGACTCTTAATGAGGTCCAAAAATTGGAAGGGAAAATAGCAGCCCTCAACAAATTCGTGTCCCATTCAACGGACAAGTGCATTCCCTTTTTTCAAGTACTAAAGAAGGCCTAAGAATGGGATGCATAGTGTAAGGAAGCATTTACACAGCTAAAAGAATACCTGACCCACCTGTCGTTGCTTAGTTAGACCAAGCAGGGGGAACCCTTATCATTGTATATGGCTGCCACCCCAGACGATGTTTCAGTCACTCTAGTCAGAGATGAAGGCAAGGAGCAAATGTTGGTGTATTATGTCAACAAAGCATTAAGAGGGGCTAAGAGGAGATATCCGAAGATAGAGTTGATCGCTTTCGCACTTATGACGTCGGCACAACGATTGCACCCTTATTTCCAAGCCCACCTCATAAGGGTCATTGCCTCCACACCCTTGCAGAAAGTACTCTAAAGGCCTGACACTTCGGGGCGACTGGTGAAATGGTTCAATGAGCTGAGCGAGTATGAAATCAGTTATATCCTCAAAACTGCTATCAAGGGACAAATCCTAGCCAACATTGTTGCGAAATTAACGACACTTCCTGATGAGACACTTGAGGCACCTGAGAAGGAACTGTAGCTAGTACAGGTCGACAGTTCATCCTGTTGAATAGGAGGTGGCGCTGGCATCCACATGATAGTGGACGGAGGCATGGAGTCATTTCATGTTGTTTGACTGAAATTCAACATGATGAACAATGAAGAGAAGTACCAGGCGGTGCTCACAAGGTTGGTCGTAGCTAAAATGTTAGGTGGAATGGCGGTAGTAATGAGAGCAGACTCCCAGGTGGTGGTGGGCCAAATCATGGGAGAATATTCGGTAAACGAACCAAAGCTAATAAGGTACCTTTGTCATGTCCAGGAGAGATCCCGTCAGTTCCAGTATTTTCGAATCAAATGGATTCCTTGATGGGACAATTGGAAGGTGGATTGGTTAGCACAAGCGACATCGACGAGGCAGGAGGAAATGTTTCCATGGGAAGTAACTCTCAGGACAATAGACACGGCAACCATATGAGAGGAAGTTTTTGAGATCGAAGGGAGGTCACCAGGATGGGCAGATAACATCATTAGGTACTTGAAAACTGGGGAGCTACCCACTTCCCTAGAGGAGGCGAGAAAAACCAGGATCAGAGCAGCTCAGTTCACCTTGATAGACAGAACATTGTACAAGTGGGGTTTTTCGAGCCCATTACTGAGATGCATATCAAAGGAAGAGGCTGAGTATGTGATGAGGGAGATATACAAAGGCGTTTGTGGGAATCATTCAGGAGAAAGGTCATTGGCGGCGAAATTCATGAGAGCAAGCTACTATTGGCCCAGCGCTCTGCAGGACTCAAAGGAGTTCGTAAAAAAGTGTGTCTAGTGCCAACTACACGCGCTAGTCCCGAGCATGCCCCCTGAAGAATTGAAGTTGATAACTTTCTCATGGTCGTTTGCTCAATGGGAGATAGATTTGGTCAGTCCTATGCCCTTGAGCAAAGGAAAAACCAAATTCATCATTGTCGCCCTCTAGTACTTCACCCAGTGGGCAGAAGCCGAGGCAATGGCGACAGTGACTGCTTAAAGTGTGACAAAATTTATATGCAAAGCATCATCTTCGACAACAGCAAGCAATTTGATTTAGAGCACTATCATAGGTGGTGTTCAGAACTCTGGATCAAAGACAAGTATTCATCTCCCGGACACCCATAAGCAAACGGACAAGTCAAAGCAACCAACAAGACCATAGTGGGGATATTGAAGAATAAGGTAGGAGAGAAGAATGGGGCATGGGTGGATGAGTTCCCTGAGATCTTATGGGTGTACAGGACAACAAAGACGTCAATGGGCAAGACTCCTTTCGTCCTGGCATACGAAACTGAAGCCATGATACCAAAGGAAGTGAGGATTTCAAGCCACAGGAGGTCTTCGACACCAATGAAAATGGAAGGAAGTTGGAAGAGCATCTAAACTTACTGGAAGAAAGAAGAGTGAGCGCAGAGACTAGGGTGGTCGCCTGCAAGAGGAAGATGGAGCAGTACTTCAACAAGAGAGTATGGCCGAGGTCCTTCAAGGTTGGCAACCTGGTGTTAACAGAAACTAGAGTGACCACCGCAGAAGAAACAAAGTTGGGCCCAAGATGGGAGGAGTCATACGTAGTCACAAGCAATAGTTGCCAGGTAGCCTATCGCCTAAAAGACGCAACAGAACATGAACTGCCTCACCCTTGGACTGTTGAACATTTGAGGAAATTTTATGTTTAAGTTATTTATGATGAAAATTTCAGAAAAAATTTATTAAGACATTTTCGACGAAATATTCTTACCGAAGGAACGTCGTTAAGCTTAGTTATTCATGTCATATTCTTTCTTTATATGTTATCTTGCCACTTTATGATCATATTCAGAATACTCCACTCGCCAAGGTTATGCGGTCAAGGGACTCTTCCGCTATACCTTCTTGCCAAGGCTACACTGTCGAGAAACCCTCTCGTTACGCCACTCACCAGAGTTACGCAGTCGGGCCACTCTCTCGCTACACTCCACTTGCCAAGATTATGCGGTCGAGGGACTCTCCCGCTACACCGTCTCGCCAAGGCTACACGGTCGAGGAACCCTCCCATTAAGCCCCTCGCCAGAGTTACACGGTCGAGCATCTCTTTCGCTACACTCCACTTGCTAGAGTTATGAGGTCGAGCAACTCTCCCGTTACACTCCACTCGCCATGGTTATGCTGTCGAGGGACTCTCCCGCTACAACTTTCTCGCCAAGGCTACATGGTCGAGGAACCCTTCCGTTATGCCACTCGCCAAAGTTACCCAATCAAGCAACCTTCCTGCTGCACTTCATTCGCCAAGGTTACGCGATAGAGGAATTCTCCCGCTATACATTCTCGCCAAGGCTACAAGGTCAAGGAACCCTCCTATTATGCCACTCGCAAGAGTTACGCAGTCAAACACCTCTCCCACTACACTCCACTCGCTAGAGCTACGCGATCGAGGGACTCTTCCGCTACAACTTCTCGCCAAGGTTACATGGTCGAGGAACCCTCCTGTTACATCACTCGCCAGAGTTATGCAGTTGAGCCACTCTCCCGCTACACTCCACTCGCCAAGGTCACGTGGTCGAGGGACTCTCTCTTTTCACCGTCTCACCAAGGCTACAAGGTCAAGGAACCCTCCCGTTACGCCACTCGCCAAAGTTACGTGGTCGAGCATCTCTCCCGCTACACTCCACTTGCCAGAGTTACGTGGTTGAGCAACTCTCCTGCTACATTCCACTCGCCACGGTTACGCAATTAAGGGACTCTCCCGCTACACCCTCTCGCCAAGGTTACACGATCGAGGAACCCTCCCGTTACGCCACTCACCAGAGTATGTGATCGAGCAACTCTCCTGCTGCACTCCACTCGCCACGGTTACGCGGTCGAGGGACTCTCCCGCTACACCTTCTCGCCAAGGCTACACGGTCGAGGAACCCTCCCATTACGCCACTCGCCATAGTTACTCGGTCAAGCCACTTTCCTACTACACTCCATTAGTCAAGGCTACACAGTTGAGGGACTTTCCCACTCCACCTTCTTGCCAAAGGCCACATGGCTGAATTTTGGTTAAGTTAATTATATCCTTAGTTTTCCTTAACTTGAGTATATGTAACTGAGACCAAAACTAACTACATTCATACTTCGTTAATCAACAAAAATCCTTCTTTTCATTCTCCATAGTTGGAAAAAAACAAAGGTAGCAATCCCTTAATGAGGAAATTTTCATTTCACTTAACATAAAAACCACAGTTCAAAATATACAACTACCAAGGATCAATTGTCCAGAGTTCAACAAAACAAAAATACAAGAAGAAAACATCAAGCGCGACGAGGAGGAGGGAAGGCGTCCGGCATGACATCTCACTTGATAGAGTCAAAGTAATGGTGGGTGGCAGGACTGGCTCTTATCTCTCTCCACTTCAAGTTACGAAGATTTGTCTTAGGATGTGCAAGCAGAAGCTCCCGTAGCTGCTTAATCCCGAGCTTGAAGCCAAGGCCAAAACCACAGTCTTAGACTGCACGGGTGGAATTAACTTGGGGAAGGAGGCGACTTATCTGTTCTTGAGAGTGGCCTAGCTCTCCATTCAACTTGGATATCCTCGATTCCGAAGCAACCAAGTTCTTCTTACAGGTCTCCAAGCTCTGATTTAATGCTAAATAATGGCGATCGTGCTCCCTAAGAGCACTCTTAGCCTCGTCCAAATCCTGCTTTGCCTTAGTTTTCTCGCCCTGAGTTATGCTTAGTTGGACAATGGATTCCTGACGTTCATCCTCTAAGGTAGTTAGGTGTCTAATGTAGTCAACTTTCGCTTTCTGCAGTCCCTCCATCTCTTTTTTCACTTGACTCAGGTAGGCGACTAAATTATCTCATTCAATCTCTGTATCCGTTTTAGCCTTGTGCAGTGCAGTTTCTTCCAACGCGCTCACCAGTTCAGATCGAAGAGAGGCAATATGGTCGCGAAAGGTGGCTTCAACTCGGGAGAGCTCCCCAGCCAATTCTTCTTTCTCCGCTCTGGCAGAGACAACAACCCCGTGAACTTTTCCAATGAATGCGCGCATGGATTCATTTTTCTCCTCGAGCCTTGTACTATCTTCCACCAACGCCACAACCAACTTGTCAACTCCTTGCAAAAGTCAAGACAAAAAGGTAACAGCCTAATAGAAAGTTAAACTAAAGAAAAATGAAGCTCACCGGCGAAAAGGATACTACGAAGGTGGAGGATAGTGGAACGAAAAGCCTCATCACGACGCGACTTGGAGGCCTAAGAGGAGTCTTCAGGGCTAGAAGAGGAAGCACCGTGACGAGCACTTGGAATTTGGAAGGAGACCCCAGCAGCACCTTCTAGGGTGAACGGCTCCCGAATAGTTTGAGGCGACGTGCCACCACTCACCTAAGTTGATGTCTCGGCTATTTGATCGAATTGAGCCACGACAAGTTCCTCCCAGAATGGAGATCCTCTGGGAGAGCTATTTTGGAGATCGCCTATAGGAAAGGTTGGAGAAGGTTCATCACCCCCCCCTCCCCCAATAGCGGGAAAGTACTGAAGGGCGAGGAAGGGATTGACACCCTACTCCCGTAGGCAAAAGATAGGTTTGGAAAGATAAAGGGCAACTCAGGAGTATCCCCACCTGAGACCGTCAAGGTAGTAGGAGATGGCTCGCCAACATCTTCACGATGAAACAAGTCACCAAAGCCGTCCAGTGAGGAATGAAGGCCGCTCATGGGAGGTGCATTAAAGAAGTCTGGGTTCAAAACAAAGACAAAATCATCCCCCTCAAGATGAGGGTCACCTTCGGGGTTGACTACTTGCCCAGAAGTCTGGCCCTCCTTTCCAGAGGGAGCCTCTGACCTCATTCCCCCCTCAGCCTCCAGTATGAAATCCAATTCAGCATCTGTCTGGTCCATGATGTCATCTAACGAACTGGTCTTGGGCACTGGAGGGTAACCCGGGCCCTCTCCACCACTTGTCGGAGGGGGCAAAAGGACACCCCTGGAAGAGTTGGACGCGTCCAAGGACTTGGCCCAAAGGCGAGCTTTCTTCTTTTTACCCATGCCTTCGAGAGTGATCCCCTTTTGAAGTTTTCCGTCGGCGATGGGGTGCCTAGAATTTCACGACCAAGTACATGGCCCCGGCCAGGTACCATCAGGAACCTATCGATGTTGGTGGGTGTCAAATGGGCATCAAACCAAGTGGATTTAATGTTAGCTATCATCCAAAATTGAACCAGCCAAATACGAGCTTCCTCTCGGGAAGACAACAAATTTTCAAGGGCACGCTCGTTGGGAACGGGTGACCAAATAGCTCTAATAGGGAATTCTCAATATGATGCCTCATCTATGAAAAATTCCTACCCCTACTCGAAACAAAGAAAAATTTATTCGATTAGTCCTTAGCATGGGAATATTTACGCTCTAACTCGACCAATTTGCTGCAGGACCTAAAGCTACAAAGGTTCCCATCTAAATGCCTAAACCCATGAATAGAAAGGAACTCCCGAGCTGTAAGGTTAGGATAGTCATCACCAGTGGGCTCCAAAACCCGCCGCCACAGAACGCAGCAGGCCATTAAAATACACTAAGCATTCAGCACCAATCGGGTCGGCGCAAGACCTAAGACGTCTAAGACGTCACAAACGGGCCTCACAAAGGGCAGATGAAACCCTATTGAAAACATGGCTAAATAGAGGGCAACAAAAATTGCCATACCTTTGACATCAACGACCCCATGTCGCTGGCCGGGCAATGACAGCCCCACCGAATCAAGAATGTTGAAGTGGTCACTCGCAGCATTCAGTTCTCGATATGAGAGGGTGGAAACCCAGAGATGACCTTCAAAGATTGAATGGGGAGCATCTCCTTCGACGCTAGGGTTAGCCGCAACTTCTTCGCCACTGAATCACGAGGTCATAAAGAACCATTGCCATGAGAGGGGGTTCGAACTTTTGTTTCTTCCAGTAGCCATGGGTACACAGAAAGTAGAGGAAAACAATGCAAGAAGAAGGATGAGAGGGTTTGCAACGCAGAAGGCACAAAGGGTTTCGAACGCGAAGCAAGAGAAGGAAGTGAAAACGAAATTTGCGCAAGAAGATAAGAAGTGAGGAGGAGAAATAAAATACCAGGGACCAATAAATACTTGCAGCGGTTGATAAAGAGGCATGCGTATCGACGTGAGCATGAAACGATTGTGACAGGCGTATGAGGAATAACGAGCAGAACCCCAAACGTTGTCCCAAGTACGAGTCTCATTGCATTGCGCATGACGAGGACTCGCAGGGCAACTAGGACTACTTCTATTGTATTCCTTGTCTGCCCAACTGCTTCTCTTATCATCATTAATCGAAAAGCTTTACGCCCAGACTGATTATTGAAATGGACCGAACGGTGGAGACTAGAATGGTCAATCAGTTATTTACTTGCTTTTTAAGTAAATTAATAAGCATCCAATTATACAACACCATGCCATAATTTTATTAATTTCATAATCAATTAAACCATATCAAATTAAATTTTTTAGAAGGGAAATTCTAAGAATCCTAAACTCTTAAAAAATCTAATACTGATTATTTTTTTGAATTTCTTTACTCTCCAGTACTCTAAAAGGTTGTTAGAGTTGGCCGTAATCTGGTGGCCAATCACTCGATCGTCGGAGTCCACCATTATTTTTTTTATTATAATTATAATAATAAAAAATTGATGTGCCATCGTTTGATTGAAATAGATAAAAGTTTAGGAAAATGATATTTAAATAGAGAAATTTCTACCGATAAAATCGATTGATTATTTTTTTTAATAATTAAAGAAGTGATTATTTTTAAATAGACATTTTTTAAAAAAAAAATTTAAGTTGTATAAAAAATGGCTGAAAAAAAAATAAAAAAATGTATTTGCACTTGTTTGTATAATGAGATGTACGTCCGTACGTGCACATTCTTCCTCCCTTAGCATTGTCCAAAAGTTTATTTTATAATGTATGGTGATTTTATATTTTTTAGTTTAATACATGTGGAAGAGCTTTAATAACACTATAAAGACTCGTGAGGTGCTACCATGGACCTGAATCATGGTGGCTCGACGAATCGCTCTACTCGAGGTTCAAACCTCTCTGACCCGATAGGACTCATGCCACTTTGTTAAGGACATGAACACTCGTCTGCTTATCTTGGGACAGTTGGGATATTCACATATTTAAAATGAGTAAATAGTTCAAATGTTTCGGGACTCGAATTTTAAATAGTGGACAAAACAGTTAGTCTGAATAATCTTAAAAAGTCAAAAACTCTATTTAAAGAATCCAGGTACGCTAATGAATGCTCTTGAATAATTTAACTTTAAGAAGATTCTTATTATTACTGACTTAAGCATCATAGGCGCTTCATCAAACTCTCCAAATCATCTTAATCTTTGGTTGCAGGAAATTGAAAGTGCGTAGTTGTAAAACAAGTTCTTAACAAGTGTTGAAGCATTTTAAGATATTATTGTTGGATATAATTTTTTTAAAAAAAAGTTTAAAGAATTTGGCGTACAATAATTAATGAGAAATAAATAAAATTGTGTGGCAATGTGATGCACACCCATGAACAAACCATCAGCATTTGTGAAATGTTTCATGAGTGCTTGGCCTGCACTGTACCCCCAAAGAAAAAAAAAAACGATGGTATGGCTGTTTGTCCTCAAATATTGTAACGTGGAGAACAAGTTGAGACACCGCTGAAAGCCTGAAAGTTGGATGTCTTGCTTGTGAAAAGTAAGGTGTCATCATTATTCCTCAAAAGAAGAAACCATTCATTGTGACATGCCCAATATGCTGCTAACTTTTAATATTATATAATTAAATATTATAAAAAAAAAAGTAATACTCAATTAAAAGGATGTATGCTGGTTTACTTATAGTTAAATTAATATGTATTGTAAAAAAAAAAATATTCATAAGTGGTATGGAGTATATGCATAATATTGTTGATGCGATAGAATTTAATTTATAAATTTAAATTTTGTAAATCGAATCGTATGATATCAATAGATCATTCTATTAATAAACCTATTTGGATACAAGATGGTTTTATTTTAGTTCATATTATCTCGTATCATCATTATAATTTTTTTAAATTCATACATAAAATGTAATAAATAATTCAACTTTTTTAAATTTTAAAATAATAATAATATTAAAAAATAATATTCTAACAATAATTTATTCAACTCATCTAAAATTATTTTATCTCACCATCCAAACGAGTCATAATTTACATCATTTTTTTATGGAAATAGATTTCATTTCATTCAATGAAATCAAAGTTACAACTGTGACTTATCAATACAAGGAAAAACTAAGACTACAAGTCAAACTATGCATTTGCTCTGGGGCACCCCCTCATACAAATTTCTTTATGACAGACATTGTCTTAACTTCTATAAACTCTCTCCTAACAAATCTTCCGGTTTGTCTGAGAGAATAGCGCTTTGTAAAAATAGAACTAACACGAACCCTCTCTAAAAGAAGAAAAGTACTATCACCCTTCATCCTCCTAAAGGAGGAGGAGTACTATCGCTCCGCCTCCTCCCAAGGGAGGAACAAGATTATGCTATTATGAACACCAAATTTAATAGCTTATTTCTTTTTATTTTTCACTAATTAAAACAAACCAACAGAAAACTGCAAATACATAAAAACCAAAAAGTAAACTTAAAGATCCAAAGTAGCTAGCCCCAGCCCCTCCACCTAAAAGCTGCATCGTTCTGGCAAAAAGCCCTAGGGCTTCATCACTTTCCTTCCTGGGCTGCACCCCCTTTTTTCCTCTTCTCTTTTTCCTTATTTCTTCTTCTTCCTTCTTTGCTCGTGACCCCCAACTTTTTTTTTTTTTTTCCTTCGCCGGCTGCCCACCTCCTCCATCAAAACCACCTTTGCACGAGCACCAGCCAAAGCTTGCCCTCCACCTACCATCGCCATCGTCCCTCTTGCCCAGCCCTTGTTTAAAGGCTTTGTAACAGACGGGAGGTTCTGTGGTGGTTGCGAGGTGGTCGGCGACTGGGTGGCTAGTGCTCCATGTGACCACGCTATTTCTGTACTGGGGGGCTCAATGATGTGCATGCGGCCCACAATCTATTGCTGTCAATGCTAGGTGGCTGCACATGCGACTCACGGTGGTGGAAACGAAGTGCTCTGTTATGGGAAAAAATAGGGGCTCATGGTGGTGGAAAAGATTGTTTTGGACAGGATACCCGTGGGGGAGGGTGGTGCTGGTTCATGGCCTGGTCGACCTACGGTGGAGCAAAACACTCGGCGAGCGTGCTTCTTGGGCTGCTCAGCGATGCCGTCGTTCGAGCCAACTCCTCTTTTCTCTTTTATTTTATTTGAAAAAACATAAAAACAAAAACCAAAAACACAAATTTAGAAAGAGACACAGGACCAATATTATATGGAGGGAAGCTCCCAAGCTAGTTTCGGTTTGGGAGATGTTTTAGAGAGAAGTTGGAGATTCTCTCTTTAAAACAATAGTTGCCATAATCTACATCATTGATGTGAGAACAATTAGCTCTTGATTTTCTTGTTTGGCATTGACACATGGAGAGATTCACTTCTCATTCTCTATACCCTTTAATTGGGGAAAGCAGAAATATAAGCATTGGCAAATATATAATCCATATTGTTTATGACAAGTTGAAAAATTATTTTATTTCCTACAAAAAATAAATAAATTATTTTATTCTATTTTCAAGATGTGTAGTAGAGTACATCATTCATATAATTTATATATTAAAATTTAATTTACAAGATTAAAATTTAAAAAAATTTCTTTGAAAGTAAATTATATCAATAAAGAAATCTTAAAATAAGAGTAATTATTAAGACTTTAGAACAAGTAGGTTATTCAGCCCTGATTTATTGAGAGCTTCACTTCTAATTCTTTATAGCCATTAATTGCGAAAAGTAGTACCATAATCCTTGACATCTTTTAACTTTTTAGTTGTCATCACTTATCTCACCTAATTCATTATTGTGTTCGGTTTCACTTTCAAGCTTGGAAACTAGGTGCTTGTCTGAAACTATTCATAACTAATGATAGTGACGTCTGGGTTGTTTGATTTATAAAAACATCACATAAAATAATATTTATAAACTAATTTTAAAATAAATTAAATGTATCGAATATCATATCAATTTATAAACTTTTTTTTATAAAAATATTTTTTATAAATTTAATAAGATTTTTCTTCCTTTACTTCTTTCTCTAAGATTGTATAAGACCGCTTGTTTGGATCTAAAACTAATGTTCAATAAATTATTTTATATAAAAAAAATATTTTTTAAAAAAAACTTAATTTAAAACTTACAAAAACCACATGTTAAAAAATTAAAAACAAAGAAAACCAACAAATATTATAACTTAAAAATTAAAATATATAAAAGATAAAACATTTAGAAATACAAACTTCAAGAAAAAAAACAAGGGAGGAAGGAGGAAGGAAGATCACAAAGATGAAGGGAACACGAGATATAGAAAATAGTGGAGCTGGAAAAACGAAGTAATATTCGAGACTCGAGAGCTATCGGGCAAGACTAGAGACTTTTGACCATATATTTATTTTGGTCAATTAAGATAATTTCATATATAATATAACAATAATTATATAAATCATTCACAATTAAATAGATTTAAGATAAAATATTTTATGATCAATATCTAAAATTAATCATATATAACAAATTAATATTTAAAAAAAAATTACATATTAACAAAAAAATGAATAGTTTGAGATATTAAGTTATCAAATATTAACATTAATATTACATTTCACAACAATAAAGATATATAAAACTAAACTCTTGTAGAATTTAAAAATGGAATTCATTTGGATTTTGCAAATTGATTGCGGATTATACAAATTGTTTTTGGCTTCTTTAAATGTTTGACTATCTGTAGGGATGGTTATATGTGATACGATTCGTGAATCCAACACGAACACAATACGAAATTAATGGGTTTGGATTTGATGTTAATGGGTTTGGGTCAAAACGGTTGACCTGTTAAAACACTATTTATTAATGGATCAATAACGGGTCAACCCGCTTAATATGAAATCAACCCGTTTTGACCCGTTTAGATTTTATTTCAAAATTAAAATTTTATTATTATTAAGCTATAGTATTGGTATTTCTCAATATGCTTATATTTTTATTGTTGTGATTGTAATTTTAGACCCATGCTCATTTTTGTTATTGTATGGTTTGTAATATTGGTTTTACTATATGCTAAAATTTGAAAAATATTTTTTAAGATATTGTGCCTATTAATAAATATAAATTTTAATTTTTATGTGAAATTATGTTAATTAAGTCAAATGAGTTATACGTGTTAGTTCAACCCATTTACATGAAACGGGTTTAAACGGATCGTGTTGTATTAATTTATTTCTAATTAATTATTATCGGGTCAAAACGGGTGATACAACACGACTCATTATCTAAATGAGTTAGGTTAGGGTTTGACACGTTTGACATGTTTAATTTAACTAGTCGGATTTGAGTTAATCTATATAGTCTACATGCAACGGGTTTAAATGGATCGTTTTGTATTAATTTATTTTTAATTAATTATTATCGGGTCAAAACGGGTAATACGACACGACTCGTTATTTAAATGAAATAGGTTAGGGTTTGACATGTTTAATTTAACCGGTCGGATTCGAGTTAATCTATATAGTCGAATGTTCATAATTTGATAAGTAATAAGCACGATCCGAAAACACGTTTTACTACTCCTATGTTTGAGGTAGTAGAAAATTAAAATTTAAAGGATAATGCTTCACCCATTAATGTTGGACATGTTACTAGGCTATAATTATATATATATATATATAAATACAAAATTTATAGGCGTAAAAGAGGTTCCACGTTAAAGAATTTACAAAGTGATGTAGTTAATTTGATAAGTCAATTTGCAATAATGATAATTTAATTAGGATTTTATAGAAAAAAAAAAAATATTAGACGTCGTGTAGTGGGAAGAAGAGACGGGTTGGCTGATGTCAAGTTGTCAACTTGCTCTTTGCACTGGCCACTGGGATATGCCATCGGGAAATAGAATGAGGCCAGAAAATAATCAATAATAGTAAAATGATTTGTATATAATAATTAAAATATTTAAGTTATGATATTTTATAGAGTTAAAAAAGAAAAAATTGAATAAAAATATTATAAAATTATAATATTATTAGTATATAATTTTTTAATATAATTTTTATTTTAAGATTTGAAAAAGTTAAATTACTTTTTATATTTTGTTTGAAAGTTTGGAAAAGTTATAATAATTAATTATAATTAAATGAAAAAAATAAAGTTTTGAAATTGAAAAGTATTTGTATTTGAATGATATTAAAAAAAAAATTACACAACTTTTTACTATTCAAACAACCTCCAAACACCGTATTTTTTTAATTTTATTATTATTTTTTATAAAATATTTAATATATGAATAATATATGGAAGAATTGAATTAGTTTAAAAAGAATAAACTCAAAAAAAATTTTTAAAAATATAATAAAAAATTTTAAAATTTTAAAAAATATAGTGTGTGGAGATTGTGTAGGATCACTCAAAATAAAAAAAGAAATTAAGTTGAGATGAGATTTTAATGAAACCAAAGTATCCCAAACAAGCCCTAAGTACCCAATGCTGACGAACAGGACTACTTTAACTTTTCTCAAATTCCCTTGGACATATCTGAAACACAAAAGGATTAAAAAAAAAAAAAAAAAATTCAATACATCACTTTCCAATTTGTATTTTAAATAAATCTAAATGGTTTCCAACACCATGATAAGATAGCCACAAAAGATAAAGAGACTTGGGTCAAACTTTTTTTTTTTTTTTTAAATAACCCCTTGTAATATGAGTTAATTAGAAATTATCATCTTTTTAAAAAAAATCTCACCGATTAATGTTAACGAAAAGTTTTACAAATAACTACGCGTCAATTAAAATTAAAATAAATAAATAAATTCTTATAATAAAAAAAATTTATTATCAGGTTAACTGTAAAATTAGTGGCTAGGTTTTCACGCATTTGCCAAAAAAAAAAAAAAAACATTAGTTTTAAGAAAGAATAAATCTTCACAATCTCCTAACTCTCCACGCTCCACATTATTTTTAATTATTATTATTTTTTTCTTTTATCAAATATTTATTATATGAATAATAAATAGAAAATTTGAAATAATTTAAAAAGAATAAACTCAAAATTTTTTTTAAAAAAAATATTAATAATTTTAAAAATTAAAAAAAAAATATAGAGTATGGAATGTGGTGGAGATTGTGTCGCAAAACTCAGAAAACAATACCCAAAAAATGTTAAAAAAACAAACAAATAGATGAAAATTCATGTACTAATAATTTTGTAATTAATCCTTTATTATCTGCAAACAAAAGGATTATTAATTCTTGAATGTTTTTAGCTTTATATGGTTTCATTCGGTTGTCTTTTTAGGGTATTGGCAACTGTAGATGAAAATAAAATGGGACTCTATTTTGTTGCCAATTGGATACTCAATTCCCTATTATTGTCTCCTACTCTGGTAATTAATATGAGAGGAATGTTACTCATCATCCCACATTACATATTTTAAAATTATTTTATTTTTTATTTTATTCTTATTAAACTAATTTAAATTGTTCTACTTATCATTCATATATCACATATTTGTTATAAAAAAAAAATTAAAATAAGTGAAGTATGCAGTATGTGAGGATGATAAGTATAATTACTCTTAATGTGGTAGGGTTGGCCCTCTTCTTCTTGTTTATAAATAGTATCCATAACATCATATTTATATGGTGTCAAATTATAAATATTAAATTATATAAATTAATTAAATATAATTTATTTAATTAAATAAATTAAATCTTAAAATTTTAACACAACTTATATAAATAATACGACATTATCCGCATAACTCAAATTTATTTAAATCAATTAATTTAATATTTTATTTATATTAAATTTAAAAATTGTACCATATATTACCACTTTGGAGTTGAGTTTCACCAAACTCTTTCACACGTCACCCGTTGCAAAATATAAAAATTAATTTCTCTTTTTGTACAGAAAGTTCCAGTTATGTCTCGACTTCCCTCTTCATGCACCTTGGAGTTGGAGTTGGGACCTCCTCGTGTTTCTCTATCAGCCTTTTATTTATTTATTTATTTATTTAAGTCTCTATCTGTCTTTTTTGTGTCTTCTTTTTCTCTTTCCTTTATATCTTTTTATCCTTTCCAGATATTTCCCCCTACTGGGTCTGGGTCAGTTTTGACGGGCCAATTTTTCTAACATACAACTAGTTTATATAAATTAAAAATATACATATCTTAACCTTAATTTCACAAAAATATATATATATATATAAAAACGTAACTATATATAAAAATCAGATCTCGAGAATTTACTATATACATGTAGAGATAAAATTATAATAATACAACTTAATATCTATTTCAAATTTTTGACGATAATATTTTATGGATATATATTCATCCATTATTACTTTTGTAATAAAATATTTAAAATTTATTTTTTTCATAAAAACTATCAAATGATCTTTTAGAAACTTATATTTAATTATAGTATGTAAGCTAGTTTATCAAGTTTAAAGTAAAATATAGATATTAATTTGGTTTCACATTAAGCATATAATACTACAACTGAGATTTGAAATAAATATTTTCTTGCTCGATGAAGTCTAAGAGATAAAACTTCTCAAAGAATAGAGCAATGCTAGGTACAGTCTCCACTTGGGGACTGCATGTGCAGGCCTAGGCTATTTTAACTTTAAAATTTTGTAAAATTACAAAATTATCCCTCCTAAAATAATGTTTTTTCTCATTTAAGCATGTGCCTGCACATGCAATCCCCACTTCAGGACTGCAAATAGAATTTCTCTTTTTTTATAGATCATCAAGCTTAATTAATTCTTTTGAATTTATTTCACCATATTAAAAAGTCTAATATTGTATAATAAAAGACATTGAGATATAAATTAATAACTTTATTATTTCTCATTAAACTAATTTTAATCTAATTTTGGAAGGACCATATCATAGAAAATAGATAACATATAAAAAAAAATTACAAATTTTGGAAAGACATTTATATTTATATACAAATTTTGAAAATCTTGGGGAGTATATGTGAATTATAATTTTTTTGGGGGGTCATTTCTTATATATATATATAGAATTATGAAAAAAATTTAGTAGGAATTTTGAATTTTAAAATTTTTTTGGGGTGACCGTGGTTCCGCCACTGAGGATACATATCTAATATTTGCGTAATAATAATAATAAAAAAAAATCCATTTATTAATATGTCAAACACAACTATTATAGTTAAATTCCCTTGGAAATGGCTTCATAGCATTTTCTCAATAAGAAGCATGCAACACTTAACATAAAAAGTATTTATTTTCTTATAAACTTTTTAATCATATTATTTATTATTTCCTATTCTCCCATCAAATGAATAGCAAAAAAAGTGAAGCATAATAAATATATTTTTAATAATTAAATATTATATTAATAGATGATAAAATAATGATAAATAATAAATTTTCTTTTAATTTTTTTTTTTACAATTATAATAGATTCGGTAATAAGTAACATATTTATTTATACACGAGAGAAATATATAATAATTTTATAATATCTGGTCTCGTTTGGATAGTGAAATGAAATGAAATAATTTTAGATGAGTTGAATAAAATATTATTTTTTAATAATATTATTATTTTAAGATTTGAAAAAGTTGAATTATTTATTATATTTTATATAAAAATTTGAAAAAATTGTAATAATTAGATAAAATGAAATGGGATGAATTGAAAATATTTCTTATACAAACGAACTTATTATTTATTAAAATAATATCTAAAATATTTACCTAAATTCTAATAAATGTTATAAAATCTAGTTAATATATCTATATTTTTTCTAATTTTATATGCTTATGGACAGTGACGCATTTATATGTTGGTGCACTTATTTATTTGCTGAGGCCTGCTGGCCAGAGAGCAGTGACTTCGACCTACATTGACATTGTCAGCGAAAGGCTGGGAAAGAACTCAAAAAGTCCTGGAACGCAAACAGGGCGAGGACTTGAGAGATAACAAGATTCTTTTTTTATGAAAAGGGAAATATCCAAAGGAAGAGGAAGGGCTGAAGAAGAGAGAATTTTGCTACTTCTCTAATAATTTTATTTATTTTATTTTATTTTTTCTAGTGTTTTTCAGAGGTCCCTCCTTCTGTCTTTCTGTCTTCGTTGTCCCGCTGCTAGTATCTTCCGGAGGCACGATCGTTATTTTCCCAGAAATTTCTCGGCTCATTTTCTTGAAAAATCGGGGGAAACAATCTTTGCTTTTGTGAATTTTCATGGGATTCAACTCATTCTCAGGTCTGTCTCTTTGTCTCTGTTTATCTATCTTCTAGTATCAGAGAAGACTTTGTTGACTATAGAAGTCTTACGTTTCGTTCCTGAAAGCCTTTCCTTTCTGAATTTTACTTTTAGCTTCAAACTGAAACTCGGTTGGTCTTACCATAAACTAACACTATCTATCTTTATTTTACGTCACTGCTGCTCTACTGAATGAATTTTTGGGGCTTAATTGGCACTTGATATTTGGAATGGTTCTGTCAAGTCTCTTTGGTTGCCAAGAACATGTAGGAGATAAGAGTAATTATAATTGGTTCATGGATTTTTCTTTGCTGGTCATATGGGAAAATCAGACAGTTTTGCTCTATTGTGCTTCATACAAACAATTTGGCTTCTAATGTTTTCCATTTCGTGGAAATGAAGATAACATGTCCCTCCTCTGGGTATTAGAACTGAAGAATAGAGAAGAAAACAGTAGCATGAATATACCATGTTTTTGGGGCTTTCCTAAGAATTATACGTTAAGTGAAAGATTTCATCCTTCAAAATAATGTACAATCCAGGACTTAAGTTTTGATTTGTTTATCTCAGCAATCAAATGGAGCGATAACATGTGATCTAAATTGTTGTGCTCTTGCTTCCTACTTTAAATGCGTAGTAACTTAGTGGAGGCCTGGGTATATCTTTAAATAAGTTACCTATCAAATTTATAGTCAATCTAGCATAGAAAATGATAAGCTAATTACTGACTCGCTAATTCCATTGATATCGAAGGTAGGCTTATAAGAATATGTCCGAAGGGTGATCTGGGTATTGAAGCTGTTCTTGATCAAAAGTCCCAGTTTGTTTCCCAACAATCTGGGTTTGGCCATCTTTAGTTGGTGTTTTGTTGCATGGGATAAGAAGATTACTCCCTAGTTGGTTTCCGGTTGCAATATAATGGCAGTAGATGTGATCACTAGTGTTTCTTCTGTTCCGGCTTCGGAGGTCCTTTCTCAGGCAGTAGAAGGCATTCTTGAGATTGTAATTGCTGCCAATGACGTCCTTGTTAAGAAGGATAGTTTTAAGGAACTTGCGACTTACTTGGAAAGGGTTGTTCCTATCTTAAAAGAGTTGAATAGGAAAAATGTTAGTGATTCTGAGAGCTTAAACAATGCTGTGGAGATTCTCAACCGACAAATAGGAGCTGCAAAGCAACTTACTCTGGAGTGCAGCAAGAGAAATAGGGTATATCTGTTAATGAATTGCCGGACAGTAGTTAAGCGCTTAGAGGACACTGTGCAAGAGATCAGCCGGGCACTGAGTCTCCTTCCTTTGGCCTCTCTGGATCTTTCATCTGGGATTAATGAAGAGATTGGGGTACTCTGTGATAATATGCAGAGAGCTGAGTTCAAAGCGGCTATAGCAGAAGAAGAGATTTTGGAGAAAATTGAGTCAGGAATACAGGAGAGGAATGTTGATCGTTCTTATGCAAACAAATTATTAGTTCTCATAGCAAATGTTGTTGGCATCTCGACTAATAGGTCAGCATTGAAGAAGGAATTTGAAGAATTCAAGAATGAGATAGAAAATGCTCGGCTGAGGAAGAATGAGGCTGAAGCCATACAAATGGATCAGATAATTGCTTTATTAGAAAGGGCTGATGCTACTTCGTCCCTGGAGGAAAAAGAAATTAAATATTACACCAAGCGGAAAAGTCTGGGTAGTCAACGACTGGAAGCTCTTCAATCATTTTATTGTCCGATCACACGCGATGTTATGATGGACCCTGTGGAAACTTCTTCAGGTCAGACATTTGAGAGATGTGCAATTGAAAAGTGGTTTGCAGATGGGAACAGATTGTGTCCTCTGACCATGACCCCTTTGGACACGTCAGTTCTACGGCCAAACAAAACTCTGCGGCAATCAATAGAAGAATGGAAGGATAGAAACACTATGATTACAATTGCTTCCATCAAGCCAAAACTCAAGTCTGAAGAAGAGGAGGAAGTACTTTATAGCCTGGCACAGTTACAGGATCTCTGTGAACAAAGAGACCTGCACAGGGAATGGGTAGTATTGGAGAACTATATACCTGTTCTCATTCAATGTGTTGGTGCCAAAAATCGTGACATCAGGAATCATGCTCTCATCATCCTCTGCATTCTGGCAAAAGATAGTGATGATGCTAAGGTGTGTCTGATGATATAAACATTATTGCTTCATCTCCCTCATCTTTTACTAATAAACAATAGTTTGCTTTATTCTCACTGGGACTAAGTTCTGTACACTGTAGATTTTTTTTTATTGAATTTCAGCCGTTTGTTTAGGCCTGTTAGAGAATTGGATTGATGTTGGACATGGGCAAGAGTACATGTGTGCTAAAAATATATTATATTAGCATATGGGGTTCTCAGATAACAAAACTATTGCCTCTTATCTCCATATAATCCTGGAATTAATTTTATCATATTAGTTGGTTGAAAGAGTGAAAAAATTAGTCTAGATGAGTTAAGGATGGAACTAACCGTTTGAATTTATACATGTGCAAATTGGGCCCAACAGTTATTCATCGTAGTAAATATTGGTACATGATAGGTAGCTATCGATAAATTATTGCCGACATTTCTGTTTTTGAATTGGTACCCCTCAAAGTGGCAAATATAATTCACTCCTATACTACTATAGATATCCCCTTGTGCTGTTTGGTTCCTTTGGTAAAAAACTGCAATATGATTCATTTAATGACAAATGCTGATTATTTTCATAGATTTCAATTTTCTCAACCACAAAAATATATATATATATATATGCAGGAAAGAATTGCAGGAGTTGATAATGCTATTGAATTTATTGTTCGATCACTTGGGCGTCGTGTTGCTGAGAGAAAGTTAGCAGTGGCATTACTGTTGGAATTATCAAAATGTAATTTGGTAAGAGATTGTATAGGAAAGGTTCAAGGTTGCATATTGCTCTTGGTGACCATGTCAAGCAGCGATGACAGTCAAGCTGCCCGAGATGCCCAGGTGCTGTTGGATAATCTCTCATTCTCCGATCAGAATGTTATTCAGATGGCAAAGGCAAATCATTTTAAGCATTTACTGCGGCGTCTCTCCACAGGTTATTATTTCAATGAACTGTCACTTTAGTTTGTCATGAATGTGCTTGTGAAAGAACGTTTATTTATACCTCTTTTTGTATAATAGGAAATCCCTCATATTGTATTTTGAAGTTTTCACAATATGAATTTATGAATACAACAGTTCTATTCTGGATACTCAAATAAGTCGACTACGAATCGCGGGCCCTTTTCATGTTAATCTAAAGTTTTCAGTTATTTAAAGCGCATTCTGTTGTAGTCATTCCCTTCCAGCAGAGTGTCTTGATCAGAAGAGCATAAAAGATAGTTATCCTGGATGAATAGGTAATCAGGCAAAAGAATCATCAAGTGGATCTTTCATCTGGATGGTTTCCATGACATAATGAAAGGAATAGCTGGAAAGTTATTTAGTCTCCTCTTGTTTGTCAAAGGCTATGCTTATGTATAACGATATGCAGTTGCGCTGTAACTTGTTTCCTTTTATTATGCAGGACCAGAAGATGTAAAAATGATTATGGCAACAGCTTTGGCAGAAATGGAGTTGACAGACCACAATAAAGAATCTTTGCTCGAAGCAGATGCTCTAGGTCCACTTCTTCACTCTGCCTTGCATGGCAACACTCAGCTGCGAGAAGTAGCTTTTAAAGCTCTTCGGAACCTCTCAAGTTTATCAAAAAATGGTCTGCAGATGATTAGAGAAGGTGTAGTGCGCCCATTACTCGATGTTCTCTTCCATCATGGTTCATCACCTAGTCTGCGTGAACATGCAGCTGGCACAATTATGCATCTAGCTGTATCAACCATATCTCAAGAATCTAGCCAGATTCCAGTTTCATTGTTGGATTCTGATGACGATATTTTCAGACTATTCTCTTTAATCAACTTGACAGGACCTGATATACAACAAAGCATTATGCAAACCTTCCAGGCCTTGTGCCAATCCCCTTCTGCCACAAACATCAAGACTAAATTAACACAGGTATACATATATGTTGCAAATTTACTTTTATTTTCCAATGAGAAATGGTTTCCTGCCAGAACAACTTGCCAAACAAAAGGTAGATGTGTTCTAGAAAAATCAATAGTGAGATACTGCCGAAGGTTGGCTAGTGTAAGGAAAGCTTGGCAGTGTGGTCCCAAGGTTCAAAAAGGACTTGAAGGAAATGACCTACCTTAAAGCTTACCTGTGATGAGAGAAAAGATGGTTCTAGAATGCCTTAAATCGATAAAATGAACCAACATAAATGATGAGACCAAGTATATGAACACCAGATCTGTTTAATATTCTGGGTCAAGTCAGTTCCCAATTGTAAGTGCATGCAGTCAACTGTCAGCAATGGCTTTGATGCTTAATAAGGTGATATTACATAAATTGAATCTTTCGCTCATTCTTATTCTCTGCCCCCCACCTTCTGTGTGTGCGTGCGCACAATGATATGCACAATTTGTTTTTGTTTGTACAAATGACAATTGCTGTTGAAAACCATTCTTCCCCTGGCTTCCAAAAAGTTCGAACTACTTGCTTAGGGCATTGTACTTTTTAGGATTACGAAATGAATCTTCCAAAGGAATAGCATGAAGATATTTTTCCTAGTGATATAAGCACCAATTCTAACCCTTTTGTTGACTTGTCACCTGGGTTTCTTTCTTCTTATTGATTTTCCTTTTTCTGACATCACATAGGCCACATTACTTCCTCTCCCCATATGAAGATGGGGAATGTGGTGTGTCTTCCAGTTGTATATCATATCAAGTGCTAACTTATTCTTGGTGTAATCTTTCTATGCGATACATTATATTAGCATTAACTGGTTCAATTACATTTACAGTGCTCAGCTGTGCAAGTTTTGGTTCAGTTGTGTGAACTTGATAGCCCAAGCGTACGGGCAGATGCTGTAAAGCTATTCAATTTTTTGGCAGAGGGTGAAGATGAAGCCACTATCCTAGAGCATGTCAATCAGAAATGCATTGAGACTTTACTCAGGATCATCAAATCTTCTAAAGATGAAGAAGAGATTGCTTCTGCAATGGGCATTATCTCCAACCTGCCAAAAATCCCCCAGATCACTCAGTGGCTTCTAGATGCCGGGGCACTTCCAGTAATTTTCTATCATATTCACAATTCCAAGCAGAACAATTCCCATAAAAATAAGTTGATGGAAAATGCTGTTGGAGCGATATGTCGTTTCACAGTCCCAACAAATTTAGAATGGCAAAAGCGTTCAGCTCAAACTGGCATTATACCCTTGTTGGTACAAATGCTAGAGTTGGGAACCACCTTGACCAAGAAACGTGCTGCGATCTGTCTTTATCAATTTTCAGAGAGTTCTCTTCAGCTGAGCAGGTCAATTCCAAAGCGAAAGGGGTTCTGGTGCTTATCTGCTCCTCTAGAAACTGTCTGCCTGGTTCATGGAGGAATCTGTAGCATTGAATCATCATTTTGTCTAGTAGAGGCTGATGCTGTGAGACCTCTAGTGAGAATTCTTTCAGAACCAGATCCTGGAGCTTGTGAGGCTTCTTTAGATGCACTATTAACTTTAATTGAAGGTGAGAGGCTGCAGAGTGGCAGTAAGGTGCTTGCAGAAGCAAATGCTATACCACCAATGATTAAATTCCTTGGTTCGCCTTCCCCCAGTTTGCAGGAGAAGGCTCTACAAGCTTTAGAAAGGATTTTTCGGCTGGTGGAGTTGAAATTGAAATATGGAGCCTCAGCTCAGATGCCCTTAGTTGACTTAACACAGAGAGGAAGTGGCAGCGTAAAGTCTCTGGCAGCAAGAATACTTGCTCACTTAAATGTACTTCATGATCAATCTTCATATTTCTAGAGGATCAAGGAGTTGAAGATCAGACGCAAAACTTGATTGAATGCGTTTTTAATTTTGCAAGAATCATCACAATGATGCAGGCAGGAAGATGAGCACGGCTAGGCATGGGAACCTTCGCATAGAGGGCAGAACATTCCTCTTTTCCTTGCTGTTGTTACTAGCCACGCTATATTGCAGCTAAGACAAACCAGATTGACCATATGATCTAAAGTACAGAGTTTGGTTCGTCCATAGGGAGTTAGAGCTTGATGCACCCAAGGTAGTCTAAATCTGATATGTGCTTTTATTTCCCAGAAACCGGGCCTTTGGAGAGGTAGCAAAGCAACAGTGGCTTATGTCAAACAGCGCAGGATGTCTTCTATCTGTATATCAATACTTGATTGGTTCAGCAGAGGAAGAAGAAAAGCCAATCCATGCCACCAACAACTGATGATTTGAGTCGAAGTGAGACTATTTTTATTAGAATTGAATTCTTTGCCGTTAGTGGATTCTTTGATTCTTGTGTATAAGGAAAACAGGTGTAAGATAGTAAAGAATAAGGTCTTATCTTGAATTGTTAAATCCTGTCTTTCATTTTCTTCTACCTAAATTAAGACCTTATTTATTTGGACTTTGGGCGTCCAAATCAATAGCGCTTTGAGAATGAAACTCGACCTAAATTGGGTTATGGTTTTTTATGTGTGGCAAGCCAATATGCACATTGAGTTCCCCTGTGATTTGGGCCAATACTACAGGGCCAACTTAGACGTGTTACTTCTCTCCACCCCTCAATAAAATAGCTTCTTGCATCCATAGCTGAGAGAGAGGCTTTTCTGATTTGCTCATTTACAGCTTGTATTCTTGACAAGCCAAATGTTTTGCCTTTTTTTTTTATTAGTTCCAAAACCTTTGGTTGAGAGGTTTGCAATCACAGTAATCAGATAGCAGAGACATAGAAATATGTTTAGATTATATACATGTATCTCAAAGTAAGGGTGCTATCCACACCCCTTGGGAGGGGGGATACCTCTTCCTGCACCTTGCCCTCGCCTTGGCGGGGGGTGGGGTTCCTCCCGAGATCCGGCCTAGCACCCCAAGGATGGAACCCCCCCATTTGGGTGACAGGGGGAAGATTTAGACCCTTGGTCCGTTAGCTCCTTGTCCGGCCCAACGGGCCCCGGGCCTAGAACCTCTTTCTGGGCCATTTTGAGTACAAATTTTAAAACTATATTTTACAATTTACATATAACATAAAATTAAATAAAAGGTTGTTAAAGCATAAAAAAAATAAAGTATTCTAAGCTATTACAATAATACAAATTAATCTAAAAATATTACAAATTGTCAAAAAATTAAAATGAATAATATTACAATATTACAAATTGTATCTAGCAGACTAGCAAGATGACTTTTAGTCTTGAAATTGGAATTTGGGGGTGGTGGGCAAGTGAGACTGAGATTATAAAACTTGAAACATTTATATTAAAACAAATTAAAATTTTAAACAATATAATAATGATATATACATATATAAAAACTTTAAAAACATAAAACTACAAGTACAAACCAAGTGAGACTATAAATGTTTGCATATTAAAGGATTGGGAATTTGGGATTAGGGTTGGAACTTGAGCAAGTGAGGGCGTGAGACAATAAAACTTGAAAAACAAAATAAGAAAAAAAAATCTTAAATACAATCATTATATAAATATGTGAAAAAGTAAAAAAATAAAAATTACAAAACTAGATGAGATCGATATCAATATGAGATCAGTGAGATTGGGCATGTGACAATGAGACTATAAAAGTTGAAAAAAATACAAGAAAACCAATTAGAATTACAAACAATAAACATTATATACATACTACGAATAAATAAGAGAATCATTATACAAACCAATAGTAATGGTGGATTGAACTACGAAGTCATATTGCAGTCAATGTAGATGTAGGGGCATTTGTCGAAGTTGTCCCTACAACAATTAAATTTGAATATAAATAATAACACAATATATTATAAGTAAAAGCAATATTATAGCAATATCAAAGGTAAGAGCGATTACTGGATGCAGGCTGATCACCACTAGTCTCCCTCGGTCTCCACATAGTTTATCACATCCAGAATATGAATTGGCTTCCATTTGATCAAATTTTGAGTGCAAATCAATGCTTTCACAGTGGTAGAAGACAATGAACTCTGAAATGGATTCAATATGCGCCCCTTGGTGCTAAAGGCCGACTCTGAGACTACGATGATAAATAGGGATGATCAAAATATTGCGGGCTATGCCTCCAATGATGAGATACTTGATGACATTGACCTTCCATCAAGATAATATATCAAACTCTTGCGTAAATGGGTTCAACTCCGCTGCCAAGTACCTATTCAACTCCGACTGTGTGTCTGA
Organism: Juglans regia; assembly: GCF_001411555.2. NCBI lineage: Eukaryota > Viridiplantae > Streptophyta > Magnoliopsida > Fagales > Juglandaceae > Juglans > Juglans regia. The sequence continues at coordinate 7,269,588 of NC_049912.1, read as the reverse complement.
AGGCCGACGAAACTTGGCAACCTACCCCAACCTCTCACCCCACCCTAATCTATGCTTTTTCTCCATCTCAACTTAGGGAGGAGGCGGTGTTGTAGGTGTAGGTGCGGGAATATTACCACCTCTGAGTGTGGCAAACTCATAAAACAATCTCTTAAGGGTTTCCTTAACCCTTACCATAATATAATCCGTTCATGCCTTCTCGTTCACCAATGCCAATCCATACGCCATACCATCAATTTTGTACTAGGGGTAAAAAACAATAGCCATATATAGTAAAATATTTAACCTACTCAAATCTCCTAATACTTGTCATACTTAGCTCGCATGCTCATTGTCATTTCTTGCAGCTGTGTTTGGTCACTCCCACACATTTCATCCAATTATTCTTTTACCTGACATACTTGCTGAAAAAAGTCATTGGATGTAACTATCCAATCATCATCATTAGGCTTGCCCAATCCTCCCCATCACTAAAATAGTTGATATATTGTATGTCCTCCTCACCTAATAATTTAAAGCCTTTTTAAGCTCTTGAGTCATTTTCAGTTTCAAGAAGATTGAGTTTCATCTTGTAGGAACATCAATACACAACCCCTTCTTGCATTCAATACTTAGAGCTCTTACAACAACCTTGAATTTATCAAGCCATGCCGGTGAGGATCTCACAAGCCTCACCGCAGTTCTAACCCTTGCAACTGAATCATGAACATCTTTCAAACCTTCGGTCACAATAAGATTCAGAATATGTGCAACACATCTCACATGTAAATAATTACCACCCATCATTGTCTTATTGTCCCCTCTAAGCTTATTCTTAAGATACCCCAAAGTTGTATCGTTAGAAGAGGCATTGTCAGTCGTTACTGTCACAACTCTCTCCAACCCCCACTCATCTATCGTGGCCTCTAAGGTCTTCCTAATGACCCCACCCTTGTGATTGACAATTTGACAAAACTTGAGACTTTTTTTTTTGTTTAATTGTTAATCAGAATCTATACAATGAGTAGTCAAAGACATATAATTAAAATTTTGGACCGATGTCCATGTATCGGTCGTGAGGTAAACTCTTTGACCCCTCAATTGGTTTCTCAATAGTTTTCTATGTAAACAGTATAGTTTCATAATATCTTTTGCCACCGTTTGACAAGGAGGAATATCAAAACCTAGGTTCCAAGCATACTCTAAACTTAGGTTCCAAGTATTTAGAGTATACTTGGAACCCTTCACCCTCCACAAATCGAAAGGGCAACTCATCTACTACCACCATACGAGTTAGGTATCTCCTAAACTCATATGGATCATATTTAGTATACCCCTTCAACGTTATCCCCTCACTACCCTCATTCGCCAATTTTTTAAGTTCAATATTGAAATCCCTAAACTAAATTTGGGGGATATTGAAATTCAAAATTAAATTTGGGGGTTTCAATATTACAAAACAAATTGAACACGTAAATTATTTTAGGGTTTCAATCTAAAACCCTAATTTATGTTAGGGGTTCCAAAATTGAAACCCCAAAATGTTAGGGATTTCAATATTGAAACCCATAAACTAATTTAGGGTTTCAAATTGAAACTCCAAAACACCTAGACATAAATTAGGATTTTGGGTTGAGTAATTTAGGGGTTCAATATGAAATTCTAAATTACTTTAGAGGTTCGGACTGAACTACTAGATAGTCATAGACTCATAGTCAAGAAAAATGACACAAATCTCCACAGCATACAAATCACAATCCCATCATCTAAATCCATTCATCAAACATCCTCCAAATCCAAACATCAAGACACAATTCGTAGGAAGGATCAATGATAGTTACAGAATGTACTACGTAGGAGAGAGAGTGTGCAACGACAATGGTGAGGGTACTCTGCTAGAGAGAGGGTGTGACGACTGAGGGTATTTATGTTGAGAGAGAGGAGCGGCGAGATAAAATTTTCAAAGTGGGAGAGTTTTGGGAGAATGGGAGTCGTTTGGTTACTAAACTCATCTCAACTCATCATTATAACTTTTGCAAATCCTAACATAAAATATAATAAACAATTCAATTTTTTCAAATCCTAAAATAATAATAATATTAGAAAATAATATTTTATCATCTCAACTCATTTTAACTCAACTCAATTTAACATCCAAACGCAGTCTTATAATAAAACAACGTTGTTTTGGGTATTTCTAAGACGGGGTGTTTTACTATAAGTATAAGTTTTTTTTATTATATATATATCTCTCTCTCTGGAGTGGGGGAAAAGTGGACGGGGCCCAACCCCATCCCGCCCTTACAAGTTTGCCCTGCGAGCAGGGCAAGGTGGCGGGGGCAAGGCCCCACTACCCTCCCCTATCTCAAAGTCCTTGAGATTTCATTACAAGTAAGCAATTTGGGACATACCATGACAAAACCTATTGGATTGGACAATACCATGGTATCATGGTCTTGAAAAAATTTTCTCAATGATTTTTTGTTTGGATCTTAACGATCGTTTCCAACTTCAATAGAAAGAGTTTTTTTTTTTCTTCGTCAGATGAGCACTTTCATCACTTTTAAAGGTTAATTGAATCTGCTACATATGGTAAACGCTAAAAGGACAGATAATTAAATTTGAATGGATTCAAAATTTTGCAAAATACCATAATAAATTAAGCTTTAGTTTGTATATGGACAAGAAATTCTATTTATAAATTGGCTGAAAATTTAAATTTTACAGATCAAATTTTACTAACATGTGAAGTTTGCAAATTCAATAATGTCATGTCAAATCGTAAGAGCAATGCTAGATACAGTCCTCATTTGGGGACTGCAATGCAAGCCTAGGCAATTTTATCTTTAATTTTTTAAAAATTACAAAACTATCCCTCCTGAAATGATGCTTTTTCTCATTTAATAAAGGGCCTGCACATGCAGTCCCCAAGTGGGGACTGCAAATAGAATTTCTAAAAAAATAAAGGAATCGATAACTTTTACGGGATGCATCAACTCTTTTCCAATAGTAATAAATTGTACAGACCGGCTTCTCGTAGGACTATACACCAAACACAAACTGCTATACTGCATTCTCTCTCTGTAAGCGGCATACATCATAGTGAGTCAGTGACAAACGGAGAGGACGATATTGGCTCCAGATCTCAACGCTTTTATAGACTTCAAATTTTGTTCAAACGAGAGAGAGAGAGAGAGAGAGAGTGGGATGAAACAACATGTCAACACGTAAATGTCAAATCCCTGCATCTCCAACCCTGGTTGTCGAAAATCCCACCATTCCATTATTGGAACATCACATAGAAGAGGGTTGTTATGAACCAACTGAAGCAAATCCACGCCTATACTCTAAGAAATGGCATAGACCACGCCAAAACACTCATTGTTGGGCTCCTTAACATCCCAAACCTTTCCTATGCCCGAAAGCTGTTCGACCTTATTCCAAATCCAACTGTCTTTCTCTATAACAAGCTCATTCAAACCTATTCGAGTCACGGGCAATACTACCGGTGCATGTCCCTCTACTCCCAAATGTGCCTTCAAGGCTGTCCGCCAAACCAACACACCTTCACGTTTGTTTTTGCCACTTGTGCAGCCCTCTCGTCCCCTTGCCATGGCCAAATGCTCCACACACATTTTGTCAAGTCGGGTTTCGAGTCTGACGTGTTTGCTCTGACTGCTTTGGTTGACATGTACGCTAAACTAGGCATGTTGGCCTCAGCACGCCAAAAATTTGATGAAATAAAAGTAAGAGATATACCCACTTGGAATTCAATCATTGCAGGCTATGCCAGGGCTGGGGATATGGAGGGTGCATTAGAATTGTTTGGTTTGATGCCTTGTAGAAATGTGATTTCATGGACGGCTATGATCTCTGGGTACTCACAAAATGGACAGTATGTGAAGGCCTTGAGGATGTTTGTGATGATGGAGAAGGAGAAAGATATGAGACCAAATGAAGTGACGATAGCAAGTGTTCTTCCGGCTTGTGCAAATCTCGGGGCATTGGAGGTTGGGGAGAGGATTGAAGCTTATGCAAGAAAAAATGGTTTCTTCAAGAATTTGTATGTAAGCAATGCTGTATTGGAGATGTATGTGAGGTGTGGTAAAATTGATATAGCTTGGCGGGTGTTTGATGAGATTGGTGGCTGCAGAAGTTTGTGCTCTTGGAACTCAATGATCGTGGGTTTGGCTGTCCATGGACAATGCAACGAGGCCCTTGAGCTTTATGATCAAATGCTGGTACGTAGTCTCTTTGCCTGTGGTTCTTGCCTTAATGAATGACGAGTATTGGCAATTAATATAGTTGCGAAAATAAGCTTTTTTCAGGTTCTCACTATCACATTTGTGTATTGTGGCCTTATACCAGAGAGAAGGAATTGCACCTGATGATGTTACATTCGTGGGACTTCTCTTAGCATGTACTCATGGAGGCTTGGTCATTAAAGGTCGACAACTCTTTCAATTGATGTTGACAAACTTTCATATCGCTCCCAAGTTAGAACACTATGGATGCATGGTTGATCTCTTAGGTCGTTCCGGAGATCTGCAAGAAGCTTATGACCTTATAAAAGGTATGCCTATGAAACCAGATTCTGTAGTATGGGGTGCACTTTTGGGGGCTTGCAGTTTCCATGGTAATATTGAACTGGCTGAAATAGCAGCCGAGTCCCTCTTTCAGCTTGAACCCTGGAATCCGGGGAACTATGTAATTCTGTCCAATATTTATGCATCAGCTGGTCAGTGGGCTGGAGTTGCAAAGTTAAGGAAGTTGATGAAGGGTGGCCTGGTTACAAAGGCAGCAGGGTACAGTTTCATTGAAGAGGGAGGCCAAATTCATAAGTTCATTGTGGAGGATAGGTCACATCCGAGGTGTGATGAAATATATGTGTTACTGGATGGAGTTTTTGCTGAGATGAGGCTTCAACGAGATGAAGCAGATTGTGAACCGGAATTTGAAGAACAATGATCAGATCGATGTATTCTTATATGGTAATGAAGCAACTGTGTGCTCTATTGTAGTGGATAGTTCAATTGATTAAAAAGGGGATATATTTTAAGACCCATTTGCCATAGTATTGGATCCAATGGCTGGTGTCCAGTTTCAAAGAGGAGTTGCTTTTACGAGAACAAATACTAATTTTCTTTTATAGATTTTTTCATCTCCATTTATACCTGACGATGTGACATATTTGAAGTGGCTGTCCATTAAAATTGTAAACAATGAAATTACATGAAGTACTGCACCACATTAGCATGCTTGACCAGGGATAAATATATATATATATATATATATATATATATATATATATATATATATTCAAGGAAGAATAGCATTGCTTGAAAATAGCATTGCTTGAAGGAAAGATCTAGCACAAATACTTCACATGCATTTCTTATTTTAGCATGAAATAATCTTCCTCATCGAACGGCCTCAATTCTAACATAAAGTGGATTCGAGTCATTGTAGCTAAGTCCATTTTACAAAGAGTTATGTCATATGATGTTATAGATAGTAGCACATCAACACAGCTACTTGAGAAGGATCAGTCGCCTGCTTGCATGTATTTCTTGACCTTCTTCTCAACTTGAACTGAGAAATCTTGAGGAGAGGAGGCAGGCAGCCGTAGATGTTAGATTTTATTTTTTTAATTATTTGTTAACTGTTCGGGATTAATCAAGACGTTGTTCGTGGACACCCGGTGCCAATAATAAAAAAATTATTTGTTATCTGTTTGCCCTAACTACTATTTCCTTTCCAAGCAAGCAGCATGAGTCCTTCCAAATAAAGTGTGAGTAATTTACATGTGGTCCTCCAAACTAATATTAACATGCTAAAGTATTTATTACCCTTTAAATCTTTTGGGTGAATATAGAACTGAGAAAGTACTTTGAGAACCCAATATAAACGGGCGGTGGTGAGAATTGAAAGCATTTCGTGGCACATGGTAATTGGATGATCTCAATGTATGATGTTTTAGCATGAAGAGTTTAAATCCAAATCCTTCAAAATTAATGTTTTAATCAATAAAAAATTATATTTACGAGTCGGTGTAGAGGAAAACACCATAAACACTACTAATTTTAGATTTCTTTTACAAATTGAATTATATCATATTAACAATGTCAAAGATCAGTGTTCTATTAAGTTTGTGAGCTTTATTTTTATAAGAATTTTTTTGTAAACCAAACATTTTTCTTCGTATAGAATAACTCTTACTCAATGAGTTTTGCTACTTGCAAGCCTAGTATCTCTGTCTGTCTCTCTCTCTCTCTACATATATATATATATATGTATATATATATAGAAAACACTCGGTTTCCTTAGTTGGTCGTGTCTCCCTAATGCATGTTCCCCTCATCACTTGCCTATCGTGTTCTTTGTTGTTTTGCATTTGGTGCCTTTTTAACCATTCTCGTCTCTATGTTTCTCTGCTAGTGTCGATTCCTTTTGGACTGAACTTAGTTGCTGATATTTTATTTTAAAGGTTACTATCCAAGCATGAGTACATATATATGTTTCTCTTCATTCATCATGGGTCCACGTCATAACTGTTCATGACTAACACGCACATTCACAAGCATTTTGAGCCTTTGTCAAGTGGGTGTCTGGCTTCATTCTATAATTTTTTTTTTTTTTGAAGAAATACCCTTATGCCATTCCATTATAAAAATGAAGAGATACAAGGAGGAGCTTCCTCCAATGTTACAATTAAATCCGAAATGGTAAGATCATCTTTTGCAAGTAAGTGGGCTATATGGTTGCCATTTCTCCTAATATGAGAAACCTCCACTTAGCAAAACAATTAAGACATGACCTTGTTTCACTCATAAACATGCTTGAGCTGCTCCAAATCTCCTTGTCTTCTTGTAAGGCCTTTGTTACTTGTAGTGAATCACCCTCAATGATAATCTGATGCAATCCAAGGTCCAATCCCAGTTTAACTGCCTGTAGAGCTTCATATGCTTCATCTAATAAGAGGTCAGGAATAACCTGTTTTCTCTGCCTCATTGTGGCAATGATTTGACTAGCACAATCCCTAATGACAACTCCTATACCAATCACTCCATTGGCCTTATCCACTGCACCATTCTAGTTTTAAACAGTTCCACACAATTTCTGAGGAGCAGACCTGGATAGCTCTGTTGCTATTTTAAGGATCAGTGTCCACCTCGGCCATCAAGTCTAACAGAATTCTAGTCTCTCTAACAATGGAATTAGGATGAGTGAACTCCTTGTTAAAAATGAAAATATTCCTTCTCCACCACAATTTTCTTGCCACCACCACAAACTCTAGCAATTCTTCTGCATTTAAGGCCATAGCTAAAGACTCAACAAACAACAGCATAGGGGCCTGAGGTAGAGCACATTTCTGAAGTCTTTTAGAGCATTGACTCCATACATCCATTGCTGCCTCACAGCTCCACAAGGCATGAAAGACACTCTATTCTTTCCTGTAACAAATGACATAGTGGATCATTCACAAATGGGACATAGTCTCAAGGTCAATCAGTTCTGCAACAATTGCATTACCATCTAGAGTCTTGATTGGGCTTGTGACCTTGCTGGGATTAGAGTGGACTAGCATTTGTCTTTCCATATAAGAATGTTAGAACCAATTCTCACCCTCCAAAAAGAGTCGGCCTCTACAACATGTCTGGCTGCAAAAAGACTTCTCCACACAAATGAGGGTTTAGAACCCACTTTAGCTATCTGTAATGTCGACTTGGCCTTTAAAATTCTAGCAGCAAGAGAGTTAGGGTCTTGAATCAATCTCCAGCACTGCTTGGACAACATTGCCTTGTTGAAACATTCAAGATCCCTAAAAGCCCAAGCCTCCAGCTGACTTGGCTTGCCCCATTATTTTCTAGGATATATAGTGGATCTTGTGCTCCTTCTCTTGTTAACCCCACCAAAAATTCTAGATGGCTCTATTTATGGACTGTAGTAAAATGGTAGGCAACTTAAAGACATTCATTGTATAGGTTGGTAGGGCTTGGAGCACTGCTTTGAGGTAGATTTCTTTCCCTGCTTGAGATAGAGTTTTAACTCTATGATTACTGAGCCTTACTCTGATGTTATCCAAGATACATTTGAAGGATTTGAGCCTATCTCGACCCACCACAGATGGTAATCCTAAGTACTTTTCATAGGGCATTGTTATCCTCATACTAGCAATAGATAGGATGTATTCTTGAGTAGATCTAGTTGTGTTCTTGCTAAAAATAATTGAGGTCTTCTTGAGGTTAAGTCTTTGGCCTGATGCCATCTGATAGGTTCTTAATAGGCTTATCAACCTACTCCATTCCACTGTTATAGGAGGCTGTCGTCTGCAAAAAAGAGATGAGAGACTCTTAATTGACCTTTTGCAACTGGAATACCATGTAATAATCTGCCTTCCTCAGCTTTGCATAGCAGATTGCTCAGAGCTTTAGCACACAACATGAAGAGGTATGGTGACAAAGGGTCACCTTGTCTTATGCCTCAAGTAGGCAGAAATTATGTTTGAAGTTCACCATTTACAAGGAGGGCATATGAAACAGTTTCAAATTTTCAATACACTTCATCACTAGTTCCACCCATTGATTGCAAAACCCCAATTTGTAAAGGACAACTCTTAGAAAAATCCACTCCACTCTGTCATAAGCCTTGCTAATGTCTAACTTTAAAGCCATGTAACATTTTATTCCTGCCAATTTACATTTCATTGTATGCAAAGCCTCAAAATTCACAATTATATTATCAGATATTAGCCTATTGGGGACAAAAGCAGATTGAGAGGGTGAGATAATAAAAGGAAGCACATTCTTTAATCTATTAGCTATTACTTTAGATATGAGTTCATAAAGTACATTACAGAGGGAGATATGCCTGAATTCTGTCACTTTGTAAGGGCTTTCTTCTTTGGGGTGAGTGCAATGAATGTGCTGTTAATGTCTCCCAGGCTGCCATTTGAGTTAAGAACATTCAACAGAGCTTCACACACCTGGGGTCCCACGATTGGCCAATACTTTTGATAAAATATTGCAGGGAAACCATCTAGTCCTAGTGAGCTTAGGCCATTCATGTGAAAGAGAGCTTCTTCAACCTCTTGTTGTGAAAAAGGTTTAGTCAGCATTTCATTCTGTGTGACAGTCACTCGAGTCTCCAAGGATGCAATGCATTTTGTAGGATTGTGTGGCTTTGAGGAGGTGAACAATTATGCAAAGTGATCTTGGAATAAAAATTTAATTCCCTCTCTTGAGCTTATTTCTTGGCCATGACTATCAACTAGTTTTTTTTGATGATGTTTGTTTTTCTCCTGTGTGATGAGGTGAAAATATTTTGTGTTTCTATATCCCTCACTCAACCATCTTTGCTTGGCCTTTTGCTTCCACTTGGTATTCTCAACCTCAAGGATTCTGTCCAACCCTCTTTGCACCTGCTTTATCTCCTCAATTAATTGGCCTGTATTCCTTTCCTGTAGTTTGGAGAGATGGGCCATTTGGTTACTAATTTCTTGCTCAGAATTATCAAAAATCTACTTGCTTCATTGTGACAGCTTTTGTTTACAATTTTTAAGGCCCTCAGAAGTGAGTTGGATTTTGTTTCCAGCCAACCTAATGTATCCTTCAAGCTTCACTGTTTTAACACAATCATTCCTTAGAGACCAGCTAGCCTCAAATCTGAAAGGCTTTAGATGTCTGTTTGCAAGAGGTTGCTGTTGTTCCATAGTAATCCATATAGGACTGTGGTCTGAGTTAAGGGTAGGGAGAGTGATAACTCTTGAGTCAGTGTACAGGCAGTATTACAAAAGCCCTATCTAGCATTTCTTTAGTGAAGGCTCTCTCTTGCCTTCCATTGGACTAAGTGAATTTGCTTCCAGAGTAACCCATGTCACCGAGTCTACATCAAAAGGCCTCCATTTGATTATAACATCTCAAAGGCCCTCCACATTTCTCTCCATAGCTCAATATATATCTCATTAAAATCACCTACACACAACCATCTTGTTGATGCTGTAGGTGTCAAAGCTTGTAGCAGTTGCCAACTTTTGTATCTCTTTGCTGTGTTTGGATTTCCATAGAACCCAGTTAGGTACCAGGGGACACCCTCCTTCATACCCTTTACTAACAGTGAGATATGGCATTGAGTATAGGACAACACTTCTGCCTCTACTCCTTTCCATAGGAATGCAAGGCCTCCACTAGAGCCCTTCGAATTAACCACAAAACTGTACTCAAAGTTCAATCTCCTTTTAACAGATTCCACCTTTAATCTTTTGCACTTTGTTTCCATTAAGAAAACAAAAGTTGGGGTCTTATTTTGCACGATGAGATGCAAATTATTCATTGTCCGAGGGTTCTCAAGCCCTCGACAGTTCCAACTTAAACAACTCATTACATAGGGTGGGGCTGTGCACCGACCACCAGCACACCATTTTTGTTTGAAAAAACATCAATCACCTCCTCATTTTTTGTTCTCTTAATGACCTGGGCTGCAGCTTCAGCAATTGACTGAGCTACAACCCTCTTAGTGCCACTTAGACAGCTTACATTACTCTCCCCTAGGCTTGCTAATAGACTTTCAAAACTTCTATATCTTGCTTTCCTCTTCCAACTAGCTTTCTTTTAATTTTCTCCAGGGCTTGGACTTGGTCTGAGACAAAATGGGCCAAGGATGAAACTTGGGCCCTCAGGTCATGGTTGCTCTTGAGGCCCAAGGTTGACTTTTGGTTTTTACCTTTTAGGCTATGACTGGTGCATTACTAGGACAGTCTAACTTCTTAATGTCTTGCATAAGACAAGCCTTTGCTGCTTTAAAGGTCTCCTCAGACTTCTCCAAAAGTGGCTCACTAACATTTTCCTTCAAAAGTCTCTGGGTTTCCTCTGCAGGATTCCTAGGAGAAAACATGTTTTCAGTTACCATCTTAGATCTTGCAATGTCAACATCAGACAGGTCTATTTCCTGGCATTCCATCTTTGACTTAGAGTTTTTTTTTTGGAGCTTCATCCTTATCCTCCCCTCCCTTCCTTCATGACTGTCCCTCTTCATGGTGATGACAGACTCCTTCCCCATATTTCTTTCTTGTATTATCACCCTCCTTGACTGCTGGTGCTCGCATCCACACCCCATATTGCAGCTTGCTACTGCTAAGAGAGCCAATACAACATCCTTGCTGAGCATGCTCTTTGGAGAGCTTATGAGATGTCCACTTCCACCCTTATCCTCAAGAATTTCCCCCAACCAATGTCCCTATCATTTGTCTGGACTGTTATTACTCTCCTAATACTTTAACCAATCTGGACTCCCACATCATGTGTCATGCTTGCGAAAGGCATGTTATAAGCCTACACCCAGAACTCTTCCTTATGGAAAGGAACTTCATTGATGGATCTGCTACCTTCAAACACTTGAAGACACAGCAACCATCTGTCAAAAGACCTTGGTCTGCCATGTACAACATGCTGGAGGTCCTTCTCTTGGTTAAACTTGATGAGATATTTGTTTGTTCCAACTTTTGAGAATTGAACCCAACTCTCACATCTCCAAACTTTGGACATAGCAATTTTGAAGGCTTCTTGAGTAACTGGTCTTTCTGCTATGATCATGGCCAATAACAGAACTTACCATGCTGCATGGCTTTGGCAGTGGAGTTGGTTGGCAAGATCACTACCCCTTTTTCCTTCTTAGTGAGACTAAGACCTTCCCACTGTTTTGCTAAATCCTCCTCCATTGTAAGCTTTTCAAACTAGCTAAGCTAGTCTAAGGGACTCAACTCTTCCTAGAGAGTAAAAACCTCACCTAGCAAGAGAGGACTATAGAAGGTTTTCACTTCATTGGCTTCATGCTATAATTGATTATGCATGGTTGACATAAATATGACATGTTTGGGCCAACGTTTCTGCTAATGACAATGATAGGAGCATAGGGCTACTTGGATTCATTTTCTCCATGTTCGGTTTCCTTTGTCAATTGTGCCAAAAATGGAGAGAAGATTATTAAAGGAAAGTTCAATGTTTGATGAGGAGAGTTTCAAGAAATTGCTTTTGAAGGAAGTTAACCTCTATTTAATTTGACATGACAAGACTTGATTTGTTAGAGATGTTAGTTTTAAATTTCTTTATCAAATCAAGTATTGCCATGTCAATTAAATAGAGGGTGTGTTTTACATATCAAGTTTCAAATATAATTTTTCATTAAGAGGCCCATTTTGATTTTTTGATTTTGATTTTTGTTTTTGTGTGTTGGCCAAATTTGATGTTCAAAACAATCAATAAGAGTATCTCTAAATCGTTGGGATCAAGTTTTAGAGAGAGGGTAATACAATAGATGAGATTATCTCTAATTTGTTGGTTTTGAAAAATGATAGTATGACTATCAAATGTACCCACTCATAGATTTTTATTTATTTCTATTTTTTAACTTTCTTAATGTTTGAGTAAGTGACTATTAATGAATTTATATAGTTTCTTTATTTTTTTCTTAATGGTTAAGGATGTTTAAAACATGATTAAAAAAAAAAACCACATTTGTACTAGTGTGCACATTTGGTGGACATATTTGTTAGTCACCCTAGCATTGTCCTTATGTTTTAGTGCGTAAAATCTTATCTATAGTTTGTTATATTTTTAATTGGGTTTGGCATTTGAATAGTGGGTAAGATAATATGTGATTATTTATGGAAAATGATAGTATGACTCTCAAATATGCTCACTAAATGTGTCCACTCATATATGTTAATTTTTTTAAAATTTTTTTCTTAATGATTAAGAAAATGACTAGTTTTGAATTTGTATTTTTTTAAATTTTTTTAATGATTAAGGATATTTAAAAATGCTTAAAAGAAAAAAAAAAACCATATGCATTGGTGTGCATATTTGGGATACACATTTAGTATGCACCATAGCATTGTCTATTATTTATTTTTATGAGAAATTTCAAGTTGGTATATTTGAAATGGTTTTTTTTTTCAAGTATTGAAAATTTTATTAGAAGACTTGAATGTGAGACTCGCTGGTTTGGATAGTGAGATGTGATGAGATGGTTTTAGATAAGTTGAATAAAGTATTATTAGAATATTTTTTTTTATATTTTTATTATTTTAAAATTTAAAAAAATTAAATTATTTATTATATTTTGTGTGAGAACTTGAACTCAAAATTCAAAATGAGTTATTTCAACACGACAACTTTTTAAAGGAGTACGGAATTCACTTCTAAACAACCCAATTAGATATTGATCAATCATAAGTATGTGCCAATAAGGAAATAAAAATTCTACAAGGATGTTGTTGGGTTATATAAGCCAAGCCCAGCTCAAGACTCACTAGCACAATCCATGATAAAGTTGTCATTAGGGGTGTAAGAAAAAACTGGAAAACCGGTTGAATAGGATCGAGTCAGTGGATTCGGTTCGGTTTGTAACTGGTTCGGTACGATACCGGTTCTTAAAAACGAAAACCAGTCCTAAATCAATACGGTACTGATTTTCATATTTTGAAAGTCGGTTTAAACCGAACCTAATCGATACATATATATTTTTAATTTTTTATATTATATATAAATTTTGTATTATTATTATTATATATTATATGTTACGTTTCTAATTAATATAACATGAAATTCTAATCTTATTATTCTAATTTATTAATCTTATAACATATAATTAATACACTAGTATAGTTAGACACTAATTATACTATTTTAATCTTGTTATTCAAGTTTATTAATATCACTAATAAGTTAGACACTACTTATATTATACGACTATAATTGAACATTAAATAATTAGTAATTATTAATAATAAATACTAAATTCTCACAATTAAGTAGTATAAAAAAAATTATAATATTAAACATATATAGTGTCACACGTGTAAATGGTAAACCGGAAAATCGGACCAAACTTGACCGAAATCGAAAAAACTGAAAGTTTAGATTTTGGTGATGAATCGGTCTGTATCGATTCTTAAATTTTCAAAATCGGTATATACCGGTTCGGTTCCAAAATTTCTCCAAAACCAAACTGAACTGGACCGGTTACACCCCTAGTTGTCATCAGGAAGCTAGAGAGTAAAAAGAATGAGTGATAAGGTCGGCAAAGAAATAGAGGGAAAAAGACATGCCAAACACGAAAAGGAGGATGAAGTGACATAAACTCAAATTTTTCACCAACCACTTACAGAACCTCAATAAGAAAGAGATCTGAGAAAAATGGACTTCGTGGCGACTACTACTGAAGGACAGGAAGAGAGATATTCTTCAACTTGACAATAGGAGATGCCATTTCTTTTCTCTAGGCCAAAGGGGTCATCAACCCCTATTTGTATAGTGAGGTATAAGAGACCATGTGATACTATAAAATACTTATATTATAGTTGACATACTCTTCAAACGACTTGTGAAGGTAGGTCTTATGCCGAATCACGTAAATCTGTGTATCTTCTTCTTTATTTATATTTTTTTATCTCCTCTCTCTATTTACTATTATGAATGTACGTATAGACACCGTACCGATGCCACAAACTGCCATCATGGGTTTCCAGTCTGCGGGGAGATTTTAGACATTAACAGTTGGTGCCGTCTGTGTGATTGATTTATTCTCTACACAAAAAGTGGGAGGATGATGATTTTCTAGCTTAAGAAATCATCTCCGAATGAGTAGATAAAGTTCTTCTAAGATAAGTGTGTTCAACTTTCCATCTCTTATTTTTATTAATATTGTTGCCGAAAGAACAAAAGAGGCGAAAACCTAGTGCTCGGATGTGTACTTTGCACTTAAAGTGCATAGTTCACCAACTGAGAGGTGAGAACTCAGTAACCAGGTGTGCACGTAGAGCACATTCCGATAGTCCATGGTATGCATAGTGCGTGATGGGTGCACGTAGCCGCGCACCCAGGAGGCTCACGACGACCACCTAATGAGGATATCGGTGGCCACCATGTGGATCGCTGACTTCTATTCCGACTATGCATGGTAAGCACAATGCCATGCACAATGTGTAATGGGTGCACGTTGTTGTGCACCCAGGAGGCTCTCGGCGGCTAGTCTTGAGCCTAGTGAGGATGCTAGCAGCCACAACATGGACCATCGATGATTTTTGTCCTCGTCGAATTGGTCTCCGACCATGGGGGTTGTGCACCGTTTGTGTAGTGGGTGCACGTTGTCATGCACCCAAAAGGCTCACGGTGGCCAATGGTGAGCCTAGTGAGGATGCTGATGGTCACCATGTGGACCGCTGTCTATTTTTTTCCCTGCCGAGCTGGTCTCCTACCACGGGGGTAGTGCATAGTGCTTAGCGGGTGCACACTGCTGTGCACCCAAGGGGCTCGCGGTGGCTAGCCGAGAGCCCAGTGAGGGTGCAAGCGGTCACTATTGGAGTCACTCCCCCCCCCCCCTTCGCGGGCGGTGTTTTAGTTGCCAGCATGGTGGTCCTCAATAATAGAAAGTGCTAGTGGGACTTTTCCTACCGAACATGTGGCAACATACAACATTCTGGCCACCACAAGGAATTGCTCGCCAGGGACCGTTCCACAGCCACCCATGGCCGACATCACCTTGCTCGACCAGGGACCGTTCCTCGGCCACCCATGGAGAGCATCAACTTGCTTGGCCAAACCTTGCCCAACTTGCCAGTTCTTGTGGCTGGCAGCCACTTGAGTTACACAGCACGTTGCATGGGCCATGCAACGTGCGCTAACTGACCACGAGCTTCTTGCTAGCATGTAGATAGGTCGAGCTCCATTTTCATGGAGGGCAACAGGTAGTATCTGATCACCTTCATGGCGAGCTACATCTCACCACCCTTTTCTTTGCTACCTAGCTTAACACGCACGTAAAGGTACTCAAACTGCGACAACCAAACACGACAATAACTCTCCTCGCCACAATAGCTTCCTCGCCCATTGAATATTGCTTGCCCACAATAGGTTGCTTACGATAGTAAGGTTGCTCGCTTGGGTATACAACCCATGCAAAGCACGATTGGAATGGCTAAACGAGCTTGAATAGATAGCTCAGTATCACAGGCACCCCGGATCTTCATCATTGCCAAAGCATGGCTACTCGCGGACCTCACTTGTGCACCTCAAGCCTTCACCACACTAGTGAAATGACTCAGGTTTGCGAATCTTAAACTTATAATTTGGATTATCTACACTCACCTATTTGATATTTCATACGATCGAGATCGGTCTCCAGTCACAGTTGGGTGGTCGAGATTAGTTTCCCTCCATAGCTGTACAGTCAAGCCATCTCCAGCAACAACAATAAATTCAATGCTCCACACTCGTACTGGCGAACAACAGAGGGAACACCTCTCCTAAGTGTCCCATCTTTCCTGCCCCAAAGCTGCCAAGCACATCTTCCGCCAAATTAGCTAAGTTGATGCTTTGCGCTCACATCTGTGAACAATAGAGGGAACACCTCTCCTAAGTGTCCTCTTTCTCTTTGCCTCAACACAATTGAGCACATCTCCTGCCAAAGCAGCTAAGCTGAATCTCTGCTCTCGCATCGACGAACAACGGAGGGAATACCTCTCCTAAGTGTCCCATCTCTCCTCGCATCAACTAGGTCAAGCACATCTCCTGTCAACGCATCTAAGTCGATGATTCACTCTCTCAACTAGCGAACAAAGGAGGGAACACTTCTCCTAAGTATCCCATCTCTTCTTGCCACCCAGCGCGGTTGAGTCCATCTCCTGCCTGATTATCTAAGCTGACATTCTACGCTCGCACCTGGCGAACAAAGGAGGGAACACATTTCCTAAATGTCCAATCTCTCCTCGCCTCAACGAGATTGAATAATCTCCAGCCTAGCGACTTCTCCTACAAATGCTGAGTGATGACGCTTATGCCATAACCATCGCTAGTGGGTTACTTCCGAGAACAAGCTTCCGAGCTCCACAACCGCCTCACGCAGGTTACCTTGGGAAACGAGTCGATTGGCTCGACAACTGGCTGAGATGGGCACAGAGGGTCGACAAGCTACCTGCTCATCTAGTGCGGGTTACAAGAAACAAACTCTAACATCAATACCAAAATGGAAATACCAAGAGAAAAACACATCAAGGGGCAAAACAAATCCACTAGCACCAAACAATAGCAAAAACAATCATGGAAATACACATTCTTTGCTAACAAATGGTCACATGAAACCATCTAAGCGTTCGCTTATCAGGCAAACATTCGTTCAAATGGACTTCCCAGGGGCTCCTTCTCTAAGGCCCTTACTACAAATTTTGCATGTTTTCTCGAGATCAACGCTCGTCACTAGCGCAATCAAGTCCATCTCCTGCCTAGCCCTCCAAACCGAGTTCTGCGTTCGCTAGTAGCATAGTCGAGTCCATCTCCCGCCTAGCTTTCTAAGACAAACTCCTCGCACGCCCCTAAAACGGTTGAGTCCATCTCCCTCCTAACTCTCCAAGCCGATCTTAGCGCAGTTGAGTCCTTCTCCCACCTAGCTCTCCAAGTCGAGCTTCGCGCTCACCACTAGCGCGATTGAGTTTGTCTCCCACCAAGCTCTCCAAGCCGAGCTTCCTGCTCACAACTAGGGTGGTCGAGTCTGTCACCCACCTAGCTTTGCGCTCGCACCTAGCTTCGAGATCTTTATCACTTAACACAAACAAAAAGAAAACCAGGGATCAGCTCTTAGAATTTATTTTGCTATAAGTTTCCATAGGATATCTCTTCCATGACTTGTCTTGAAGATTCTCAAGACCTTATTGTTGAGCAAATGGGCCTTAAGAAACACCACCACACTGGGGGTAAAGTTTCCATCAGGAAGCTAGAGAGGAAAAAAATGGAAGGGATAAGGCCAAGCAAAGCAACAAAGGAAGAAAAGCACATCAGACACAAAAATGAGGATGAAATGAGATAAATTCAAAATTTTCACCAACAACTGACATAGCCTCAATAAAAAAGGGATATGAGATCTGAGAAAAAGAGACTTCGAGGCGACTACTACTTAAAGACAAGGAGAGAGATCTTCTTCAATCTCATGACAAGAGACACCATTTTCTTTTCTCTAGGTCAAAGGGGTCACCATTTGTACAGTGAGGTACAAGAGACCATGAGAGATTGTAAAATACTCACATTATAGTGGATTTGCTCTCCAACCGACCCGTGGACATAGGCCTTGTGCTTAACCACCTAAATCTTTGTATCTCCTTATTTATTTACATTTTTGTATCCTATTTACTGCTATGGATGTATGTATGGGCACTATACTGATGTCCCAAATCGCCATCATGGGCTTATGGTCTATGGGGATATTTTAGGCATTAACAGAAGCCTTACACCATGCATCTTCACCTAACCAACATGTGATTTGTAATTCTTATAGTTCTATCTTAATGCTTAAATATGTGTGTGTTTAAATAGAAGAGCAAGAATGACAAATCATATGTTGGTTAAGTGTAGGTGTGTGATGCAAGGATGATGCTGGATAGAATAGAGATTATTCTGTAGGCTAGTTTTAACAGATAATTCAAAGGGAATGAAGACGAGATTTGCCCAAAACACAGAGCAAACTCTGAATAATATTGATTAATAGTAAAATTCAAAATTATTTTATGAAGGTCACAAGCCAGACTTAAATAGTTGCAAAATTCAAAATTATGAAATTTTTTATAAAAATAGAAAAATCTAAATTATTGTATGAGAAATAAATACATAAATAAATAAGAATCCAACAAAAAATTTGGTCAAAATCAAAATCAGAATTACTTCCAAACTTGAAATCAAATATTTACTAACAATGCAAGAATGACCATAAATATTTGATTTGGGAGAAAATAACTAATATCGTAAATATATATGGTTTGAGGGGAAATAATTGATATTATCATGAAGTGATTTAGGGGAAAATAACTGATACCCCATATCAATTTGGGTTTACACCAAAGGTTTCCTTATAGAATTACTCATAGGGAAAATAGGTAAAGAGAAATTATATTTGTAGTCTTAGAGTGAGTAAGTCTCGCATATTTTCTTTGAAAAAAGTATGTAAATATGATATCTATATAAAAAAATTAATTTTTTGATAATAGATCTCACTTTTTTTTAAAGAGGTTGCTTAGATCTTGATTTTATTGCTCCTACCATGAATAAGGTATTTAAAAGTGTTCAGGTGTCAAGTCTCAAGACTTCTTAGGGTTTGTTTGGAAAAAGTTTTCATCTTAAAATTCTCATTTTATCTCATTATATCTTATTCTTAAACATCACTCAAATACAAATAATTTCAAACTAATTATTACAACTTTTTCAAACTTTCAAACAAAAAGTAAAAAACAATTCAATTTTTTCAAATATCTAAACAAAAGTAATATTAAAAATCTATATTATAACAATACTTTAATTTTATTATATTTTTTATTTAACTTTTTTCTCTCATTTCTCAAAATCCTATAAAACTCAAAACTATTCTATTACTATTTACAAACTATCTTATTATTATTTACAAAATTATCATTTCATCTCATCCTCCAACAAAAAATTTTCTTTTCGGCTCAAACTCAAATCCAACTCAAGTACGTACCAAGAAGGTATTTTTACCAACCCAAGCCCACACTATTTTTTAGGTTCAAACTCAAAGACCAATAATCCAGCCTACCTGAGGAATGTCATATGAGGGGAAGAGGAAAAATTTTTTAGGCACTGCGATCTCCACCGCCAGGCTCCAGCCACAACCACAATCTTGGTTCGCCGCCCAACCACCTCAAGACGTCGCAACCCCAGCGCTGGTAAGCCTCTTTCCGCTCTGCCCCGTTCTCCTCCCTCTCAGCCTTGCATTAGCACAAGGGATTAACATCTTTGTAAAACAAAATGCACAGAGAGGGATTGTGTAAGAATCTAATAGCAAATGGAGTTCTGTCCAACTTGTGGAAACATGCTGCAGTATGAGTTACCTCATATGGGCCGCCCTTCTCGATTCTTCTGCCCAACATGTCCTTATGTGTGCCACATAGAGACCAAGGTGTGGTCCGTTGAATAAGCTATTTTAGTTGACTGATTGATATGCAAAGATCTCTTGTGCTACTTTTGAGCGTTTTGCATATAATCACTATATGACTTTGTGTGCATATATGTGTGGTTTCATAATTGCAGGTTAAGATAAAGAAAAAGCAACGTCTGGTTAAGAAAGAATTAGAACCCGTCATCACCGAAGATGACATGAAGAATGCGTCTCATACTGACGGTGTGCTTCATGCCAACTTTCTGTTGGGTGGATTAGTTTTTCCTTTTCTTTCAGTCTTTTTAGTTCTGGGTAATGAACTAATTGTCAGCAAATTAAGAATTCGCGGGAACATCGGTGAAAAGTGGGCAGAAGTTTCTTTCAATAAGCTAATTACTTATCAATTAAAATTCCATTGAAATGGAGATAGAATGTGATATGAGGGGAAGAGGAAAACTCTGAGGGAGTAACAATTCATGTTTGAATCTATACATAATTATTAGTTCCTTTTTCCGCTTGATGTCTGGTAATGATACCCTGTAAATGGCTATAATTATCTTGTTTTATCTGTTAAAGCATCTACCTAATTCAAATTAAAATAATAATAATGATAATACAGTCAATATTGATTGTACTGTTATGCCAATTTGTCTGATCAAACATCAATAAATTCACAACGGTTCCCTTTTTAGTTGGTGAACTGGTTCTGTTTGCCTCATAGAATTGGAGATAGCTTCTTCTTCTTCTTCTTCTTCTTCTTTTTTCAATCATTTGGTTCTGCCTCTTTCTGCTTATAATTCTTGCTGCTGCTGTTAAATTTGTTACTTCTGTGTGGGAGTTATGTCCAGCAATCTGGTGCTGAATTATATTGCATATGTGTCACAGGTGTCATAGGCTGAACTGTTAAACTTTTCATTCTTTTACATTCTTTTTTACTTCATTGTTTGTTTATTGATTATACTGTTTATTTTTCATGCTTTCTTTCGAAAAGGTTTTTTCCCCTTTTTCTGTGGGGAGGGGTTGAGGCCTTAGACTTTTATTTTTATTGGCACCGGGTGTCTGGGAACAAAGTTATGACTAATCCCAGCGGGGGTGCACATGTCCTTGGTAAGGATTTTCCCGCAAGTGCACCTCAGGTAATTCAAGAAAAAGTCCCCCCCTAATCTGATGGCCCCTAGAAATTGTTTGTAGCCAAGAGGATTCAAACCTTAGACTTGGAGGGAGCATACCACCAAGACCTAAACCCTTACCACTTGGGCCAACCCCTAGGGCTTGACTGAAGCCTTAGATGCTGAACCAACTAGACCACCCATTTTTGTAGGATGCTTCTTATATTTGCATGAAAGGTGAAGATATGCTACTTAGATCACTCATAACCCTGTATGCTTCTAGATGTGGGGTTGTATAGGATTTATCAGTCAAATGAGTGCCTACCCTTTTGGGTATTGTTGTTACTCACTGAAAATTCGGGAAACTTGATGTTGAATAAACACTCTGCTACTGTTGTGTGTCTATAGGATTCAACGGCCTGTATGCCTTCTGCCCCTAGCTTTAAACTCGTTTGGAGAATGAATTGGGCCAATGTTGATGATCCATAAGTTTATTCAAATCTTGATAAATTTAGTAGTTGGATGTATGGCTTTTGTTGGTAAAGCAACAAGGTGGTGAACATTAATAACTATAGCAGGTAGTTTTCATGCTTCAAAACATTGATTTTTTTTTTTTCTACACTCTATTCCACCAAATGAAAGAAATTTTAATTGACCTGTTGGTTTGTGTCTTACGTTGTCATCTCTTTTGTATGTGAGCTGTTTGCTGATGGTTTGGATCCCATTTATTGAGATTGATGAGTGGCAAGAACATATAGGTTAGATTTACCAATGAGTGTCTGGTGGAGACAATGAGTTGAAGTCTGTTGGGATGGTTTGCCTTGGGGCCACAAAACCAATCACTCTCTCATCTTCTGTACAGATTGATTTGAATATGTTCTGTGGACTGGAGGATTCCCAGAAAGAACAGAGGCAACAGTTTTGAAATATAGGATTATAGTTGATATGGATATCAGCCCCTGCTCCTTAGGCTCGGGTGGGGAATGAGTTGTGATGGGAGTTATTGATGGTCAAAGAACTGATAAAAGAAAGGGATACACAATCCACTTAAAGTAGCAGGGGCAAAGGTTTTGTTGCATTGGCCAGTTGTATTAGGTTAAATTGAGCTTGATAAAGTTAAGACCTTTCCCCCCACTCATGGGTATTGCGAGACATTCTGTTGTTGTCGAATATCTTTAGAATTATTGATCTTCACTGACTTCTTAGTTTATCTATAACGCTCCAATAGAAGGCTCAAACCATATGGCTTATACTCCAAAAGGACTAATCAATGACACAATTGGAGTCCCATTGGAAGCCTATGAAGACCAAGAACTTCTCATTCCCAAACAATGTGGGATCTCATACACTACCTACAATTATCCTTATCATGGGGTATCACAATCTTCCCCTCTTAAATTCCCGACGTCCTCGTCGGACCCGTCCGTCGTAGGTGGCACGGCTCAAGTCCCATATTTCTGGTTGGGTTAGGCTCTGATACCATTTGTAACACCTCAATATAAGGCCCAAACCACATAACCTATACTCCAAAATGACTAGTCAATGACACAATTAGAGCCTCATTTGAACCTTATAAAGAACAATAACTTTTCCTTCCCAAATAATGTGGGATCTCATACACTATCTACCCTTATCCTTATCAAATGGGGTATCACATTATCAGTCTTATTTGGTGCTCAAAGCATGAAGGTGAAGCATGAATCATTATCTTATTTGCCAAGCTTCAAATTTCCTGCTTGATGCTTTTCTAACTGCTGTTTCATTTTTTTTTTTTATAAGTAATCAATGCTGTTTCCTTACAAAGATGTTTTCTTTACATATTTAATATTTTCAAGAGAAAAGGGCTAATGCTGCTATTTTGGCTACTTGGTCTTGTTTTTCATCCGCCCTTCTTTTTAACCTGCCTCTTCTTTTTCCCCTAATTAATTTTTTCCTTATTATGCAGCAACATGCCCAAGATGTGGTCATGGAAGGGCTGCTTACGTACAATTTCAGACTAGATCAGCTGATGAGCCAGCAACCACATTTTATACGTGCTTGAATGAGACTTGCAGAATCAAATGGAGGGACGATTAGATACTCTCTCATGCCCATACTTCATTTGTTCCTTCTACGCTGTATAATGAGATCTTTGCTCATTTGTGGTTAAATTAATTCTCAAGCTCTCTAAATTCATGTCTTTTCCTTTTTCAAAATACAATAATCCCGTTTGAAAGTTTAATAAAATATTGTTAAAATATTATTTTTTAATATTATTATTGTTTTGAAATTTGAAAAAGCTGAATTGTTTATTATATTTTATGTAAAAATTTGAAAAAATTATAATGATGATATGAGATAAGATGAAAATTTTACTATCCAAACGGGCCTAAATCATTTATTGTTGAGCCTTATATTTTATTTTATTTTATTTTTTTAACTTTTCGAACGGTTACCCCACTTTATAGTAGTTTTCAAAACTTCCAAGTTTTTGTGTGTAAATTTCTTTATCCTTTCCTCTACCTTTCTTTATTAAATTCCTCTATAATTTTAAATTTGGTACGATAACATTATGTCTCTTGATGTTAGTCTTAAATTAATTTTCAATTTTGCATAATAACATCAATTAATTATAAATAGTCGATATTAGTATTTGAACCACTTTTCTGTTGGCAAAGACGAATGGTGTCCCCTTGTGCTTGGAAGGTAAAAGCAACCAATAAAAAATTTGAAAGAAATAGGAGAGAATTGGCACTTTTGAAGTTGGGCTTACATCTTGTGCAAAAATCAATAGACGAGCTTCTACTAAAAACTACAAAGTGAGCTGAGAGGATCACTTTATTATTCATTACATGCCCATTTATTTGACATAAGAGCATTCTTATTGGATTAATTAAAGTTAAAGTACATTTTTTATGAATGTAAGATGAATTTAGTATTTAGTTATTACATTCACATAAGTTTCTACATAGGAATAGCTATTTTTTTTATTATATGATAATAAAATAATATAAGATAAATTTAACTTTAACTATTCACATCAAATCTCCACATTGGATTATCCATTTATTCATTATATAGTAATGAATAATTAATAATTTTGAAAATTTTTTAATTTTTTTAATTATGAATTTATTTTATTTTATCATATTTTACTATTCATAATATTATATATTAATTAGTAATTGTATTCTAATTATATTTTTTCAATTGTCATTTAAAATGGAGAGAGAAATAATTGATATTAAAAGAAGAGAGAAAAAAAGAATATAAAATAGATTTGATGAATGAATAGTTCCTTTCAAATTTAGAAATTATTTTAGATATTACTGTAACTATATTTCAAATATTTAGAATATAGCTATTTCAATGTGAGCTATTTTATGACTTAATAGCTAAATTCTCATTGGATTAGCTAATTCTCATTGGATTTAGCTTTTAGCTAATCCAATGAGAATACTCAGTAGTAGTTTTCCCTGAATATACAATAGTGATTTTTTTAGAACTGTCGAAGTCATTCTTCTACGTCACCATCACCTCCTCCATGAGGATGATCCAATGGAGTCGTTGCAACACCATGAACAATGGGGGTGGCTTTGTGGCTTTGTCCAGCTTTTCTAAGCTTATGTGCACCATAGTTAAGATTGGAAACTCTACAAATACTAGTTCAGCATCGAGAGGGAATCAATGAATTTTTCAACATCCGAAGGTGGTCGTACAAGCCTAAGAGAGAGTGTAGGGGGTGCTAGTTCGGTTCTAGTAATGATATACATATAATTTTTTTTTTTTTAAATTAACCACTTTGCTTACTGAGTGGGGCTGGTGGATACACAAATTTTAACTAGATAGGCAGGGGATAGGTGTGGTATCCCCTACCCACCCGGTAAAAACCACCTTGCCAAGTCATTAGTGTGGAAAAAGTAATGATATTCACAAAAAATAATAATCTACCCATCTGCCAGTTTACCACCCCTCACATCCTATCTGGCAAACTGGGTTCACTAACAAGTGAACTAGTTCTGCCCTAACCCCTTCATCTCCCCCATGAAACCATCATTTTCATCTCCCCCCTCAGTGTCTTGCGAATAGAAAATTTGATGAAAAAAACAGAGTAAAACTCAAACCAACCTAAAATTGAGATCGAGGAGAGAGAGAGCTTGAGGAGAGAAAGGACTTGGTAAGAGAGAGCTTGATAAGAGAGAGAGAGAGAGAGAGAGAGAGAGAGAGAGAGAGAGGTCGTTGTTTGACATTTCTCTTATCTTCCTACCTCTTAGCCACATCTCTATTCTCTCATTTTTACCTCCTCTCTTATTCTCCTTATTTATTTTTCTCTCTTCTTGGTCTCTCTCATCTCATAAATGTTGTTGTGCACAAACTATGGAGGCATCTCGAAGCAAAAGAGATATGAGGATCACGCCAGCACAAAGGGACAAACCACATTATGAGGACAAGTGGAAGTCAAAGAAGATAGTCTTTCCTTCCAAAGGAGGAAGACGAGGTAACATTGGCCTGTAGAGTGCAACTAGTCCAAATAGGGCTAGCAACACTATGTGGAAGGCCGGGCTGACATACCTTATCATAGGGTGAAAGAAAGGATTTGTCACCCGGAACTGGTCAAGCAAGAAGAGGCGCCAACCATATGAAGTCAATAAAGGATGGTGTAGATGGTGAGTTATGAGCCTAAGACAAACAATGATCAAGGACAAAACTCATACAGATGTAAGGGCTTTCCGGGATAACACGAAATGCTCAAAAGGCAGCAGTGTCATACGTAGAAATCCATACTCCACTTGAAAGGTCACAACTGAAGTGAGTCTATAGAAAAAGATTAAGACTCTTAGGTCATCTCATGTGAACCCTGAGATATGGTCCATTGCAATGTGAAAGACCTTTGTTTTAGGAGGAACTATGGATTGGACACAAGGCAAGCCACATGAATGTGCATGTCGTGTCCTGTTAATTCTCTATCATTCTGTAGATGGACGGTTGAGACTAAAGGGTTGTTATTCAAACATGCCCGGAGTCATAACTACATCAGAAGGACACCTGACGGTCCAACTCTATAAAAGGAACTGGACCAGAGACAAAATCTTATTTTTGAGATTATAAGTATTTGACCTTCTTTGGAGTCGGAGTCTTCAAAGAAAGCAAGTGACTTCAAAGGGAGCAATGGGAGGAGCATCGTCAGCTTCGCCATAGTATTTTAAATATTGTTAAGTTAGGTTAGCTTCTAAGACAATATTGAGAATGTGAGGTAAATGTTGTGGCTATGTTGTGAGATTTAGTCTTGTATATTCTGTAACTTTCTTCTTTATTTTCCTGAAAATAATATATATCTTTATTATATAAATGAATTATCTTTACACTGTGATTTTGAGATGCTGAGTTTGAATAGTTCGGGTTGATGATGTTGTAGATTTT
Organism: Juglans regia; assembly: GCF_001411555.2. Classification (NCBI taxonomy): domain Eukaryota; kingdom Viridiplantae; phylum Streptophyta; class Magnoliopsida; order Fagales; family Juglandaceae; genus Juglans; species Juglans regia. Next base: position 7,243,165 of record NC_049912.1, on the reverse strand, counting down.
TGGGTGCGTGAGTCTTACCTTGTGTTAATCATCATGGACGGGTAGAAGAGTCTCCACACCATTCCTATGACACATTGCCACGAGTTTCATTCAGGGAGTAAGGGTCATCATGATGATCGAGGTGAAACACTTTTGTATTGGCCTCACTTGATAGACGGGTCGAGAGATTCCCCGGACGTATCATGTGTGGTGTCTTCGAATAGTTTGACCCTGTAGAAAGTGTCCCTGGGTTGATCATATCTACCTTGATGTGTGTTGGATGATTTGAAACAGACAAATTAACTTCCACGTTGGTCGGGTAGGAGTGAGTCCCCGAGTTGAATGGTGAAGTGATTCCCTGTGAGATTTTATATGATGATATATAATGAGTTTTATGTGCTTAAGAAGAGAGTGGTTCCTCACTTCCGTGATAAATATGTATTCTTGAGATTTGCATAGAGGGTAATTCCTTAGAGAGTGATTGCTCGTCATGCTTACATACTTGTGTTTTATTCTAAGGATGGTTCCTAGTTTTAACTATAAATGCATGTGTTTTTCCCTAGAGGGTGATTCCCTGCCACGCATAACTATGTGTTCATAGATCTTTTACATGAAACTATGCATTACATCTTCACGTGCATTGTCTCTCATTAGCAGCTTTGTCATAACTATTTAACCTACCTATGGCTTCGTTTATTAGTACCGTAGACTTTGATGTAGATGTAGCCCCAAGAGAGGTTTCTAAGGAAGAAGGATTGACCCCACTCGAGTGATAGTAATGGAGGCTTGTCTCCGTTAATAGTTGTTTGTATTTTGGAGATGTATTATTTTAGTCAGGTGACAAATCATGTTTGGTCTATCATACTTGGACGTAGAAAATGAACAGATGGTATTGTGTAATATTATTTGGGAACTGACATTGACATATGAATATTTATGTTTTAATGAATGAACTTATTTTTGGTTTAGATCTCTGGTACAAATAGCATTTAGTTTTGACTAAACCTTTACTTATTCTTCTGTGATATACATATACATGTATATTCTAATTACACGTGCACTTTCTTGTGAAAATTGCATACCTATTCTAGATCTAAATCTGCAGTATTGCTGACCGATTAGTACCCTAGGCACCACGGATTCCCTCGCCAAATCCTTTACCAAGGAATGGGACGCCACAACTCGCATTATCTGAAATTTGGGATCAAAGAATTGATCCGATTAGAAAAAAGACCAAATCTTATCTTTGATGCTATGAGTAGATCATACTTAAGTTGCTAGGAATTGACTATCAGATCAAATATCTATGATTAGATCATATATGCTTGGAAACTTGATCTCATCTCATTAGATCATGTTAGTTCATCTGACTTGAAATAAATTAGATCTCGATTGGAGTTTAATTGTTTGGATATGGTTGCAGGATATTGGATCTGATTTTGGGCAGGATTTTAGGCAATGAGTTGGGCAATTACCTGCCCCTTTAGCGGGTAGGGAGGCAAGAGGAGGGGGAATTTGTCACCCCACCCAGGTAGGGGAGGGGTGGGGAAGGTGGCTATAAACAGGCATGTGCATTTGGGCTAGGACTGTTCATCCCCGGCCTGGTCCGAACCGGGTTCCGATTCAGGATCAAACTCGGGCCAAAACCCAGGTTTGAAAACCCGGACCAATCCGGTCCGGGTATGGGTTTGAAACCCGGGTACACCCGGTACCCGGATCTTTATTTTTTTTAATAAAAATCGGTATCAAAACAACGTCGTTTTGATACTGGTTATATACTCTCTCTCTCTCTCTCTCTCTTTACGCTGCGACTAGAGAAAACACAGAAACCCTAAGCCCCTGCCTTCATCGTCGTGACCCCATGAGTCGTGACCCCATAATCGTCCGCAGCTCGTCCTCACTGCATCTCAGTCGCTTCATCTCGGTCGCTGCATCCCTATCGTCGTCTGCCTTTCCCTCTAGGACACTGTTCACTTGTTTGGGTACTCTCTCTCTCTCTCTCTCTCTCCATGTAACTATGATTCTATGCATGAGGAATGGATGGGGTAATCACTTGGTTGATAATGGTTTGGGTTGTTTATGGATTTTGTATTTGTTGATAATCAGAGTTAATGGGTGTTGGTTTTCGTGGCTTGTGGGCTCTAAACCTCTGCTTTTCCTTTTAGATTTGTGTTATTTTTTATATCTTTTATTTGTTGTTGAGTAGAATACTGGACCTCCATTGAATTTTTGGGTTTGGTTTTAATTTTTAGGGGAACACCCAACTTGGTTTTATTTGTTGGGTTTGCTTGTTCTAACGGGCTTCACATAGGACTGCATTACCAATATCGAGATCAGTATAAGCGACTTATCATCAAGGAGCAATTAAAACAGACGCATGTTGCTAAACCAAATATACCAAAAGTAATTCAGGGTTTTCTAAAGATTGAGCTTGGGTCAAATTGGCTTAGATCATTCTTAAGCCTAGCGTGGAGCTCATAGACTGGAACCATGCCAAATGCATGGAAGCCTGGAGGTTATCTATCACTCATATACATGTGCCATAATTTTACTTATAAACAGAAATAAATTATTTCTAATTATGAAGCCAGTTACATTTACCATTTACCCAAACTTGGATTTATAATGTCTCGGGTACCAATTATACATTTTGAAGTTGTAACAACAAGTATATCTAGGATCCAGGAACTTGGCAAAGCATCTGCCTAGCAAGAATAAATGGTCAGACTGCGCTATCTAATAATTACTAGGTATTTGCTAAAGTTCTTGTTGGTTTTCACCAACACTCTTTTTCTTGCAATAGAAATTTTAGTATCTAACTTGAACCACCAAAAACAAGGCCAACCCATAAAAACACAGTTGTCAGCTCTACAAAAGCAAGTCCATACTATGATGATTAAATAGAAAAGGAAGCGGATAAATCTTTGCAAAAAAAATTCATGCTATGGCTGAAAATTTGAGGGATACCTACAGACTGCTGCTAAAAAAAGACCATCTCAACAAAAATCCCATGCAAGTCAGTAATAATTATTTGTTTTGATGGAAAACCTTTTTGCACTACATTATTTGTTGGGTCGACTCTAATTTGTCCCATCTGCAAAAAATCAACAACCAATACGTTTTTTTTTTTTTTTACTGCATATGAACATGTTTTGCCAATACTGGCAATTAGGACATTAGAAGATTGTTCTTACACATGAAATGTGTTTCTTTTCCCTTTATCCTTTTGGGTGGTGTTCTCCTTTTCTTTTACTAAAATAACAATGATTGAAACAACCATTTGCCTGGCTTGCAGATTGTGACCAGCTTGTAAAATAATAAACAACCATTTACCTAATTCCATATATAATATTGTAAATAAGAATTTTAGCTTTGTAATAAATAAGAATTTTAGTTTTGTAATAAATAAGAATTATATAATATATAATTCTATCTCTCTCTCTGTGTGTTATATTTTATTATATTTGATTATTAATGTTTGATTATTTATTATATTGTGTTTGGTGATTTTTATTACTCAATAACAGATGGAAGAAGATTTTGTGAGTTGTAATGTCGGTACAACCCAAGGGATTGGTGGTGACTCCTCGTCTATTTCAATGGATGTAGAGGAGCATGTGAGTATTCCAACCCTTTCATCCACATATAGACAACAACCTACCCATTCCATTCCACCTTTACCGAAGCAATAAAAAAAAATACCTAGTACTAATCGGTGGTTTGTGAACACTTTACTAAAGTGCAACCTATTGACCATAATAACCCAAAAGCTCAGTGCAATTATTGCGCTAAGCTATACAGTTGTCATTACAAGAATGACACTTCATCCATGATACACCACTTCCAGAATGCATGTAAAACTTCCCCTCTTAGATTTAAAGGAGTTGGAAAAAGTCAGTCATCTAGTGTTAAGAGGGATGCAGAGAGAAGAGTGTGTAGCCCACAAAGTCTAGTGAAGTATGATGCAGAAAAACTTAGAGCGTTAACCGCTAAGTTTTTTATTAGGTGTGAATTGCCTTTTAGGCTTGTGGAGAATGAAGGGTTTGTCGAGTACGTGTTTGATTTAGAGTCTCGATTTATTTTGCCATCACGAATCACTTTAAAAATGGATTGTATTAAACTGTATAACGAAGAAAAGATATAGTTAAAAAAATTGTTGGATGGTCGAAGAATCTCTCTAACCACCGATACTTGGACATCGGTGTAAAATACGAACTACATGTGCATTACTGCACATTTTATTGATTGCATTTGGAAATTGCACAAAAAAATAATAAAGTTTTGCCAAATTCCCAATCATATGGGCGAAACTATTTGGAGGATGTTAGACTTGGGGTTGCATGATTGGGAGATTAATAAGATCTTGACTATCACAGTTGATAACGCCTCCTCTAATGATGTTGCTGTTGATTATATGAGGAAGAGAATAAAGGATAGTGATTGTACCATATTGGGTGATGAGTTTCTTCATATGCGGTGTGCTGCCCATATATTGAATTTGATTGTTATGAACGGCTTGAGAGATGTTTATAAGTTTGTAACAAGAATTAGAGATGCCGTTAGATATGTGAAGTCTTCACCGTCGAGGTTTGCCAAGTTCAAGGCTTGTGTGGTAAATGAAAATATTAGTAGGAGGATGATTTGCTTGGATGTTCCTACTAGATAGAACTCCACATATTTGATGTTGAGTATCGTTGAAAAATATAAACAAGCATTTGAACACTATTATATGTGTGTGGATAATGAATTCGTGAACCCCACTGTTGATGATTGGAAAAAAGTATATATTTTTGTAGAGTTGCTGAAAGTATTTTATGATGTTACATTGAACATTTCTGGTTCTTTGTATGTGATAGCTAATGTATACTTCCAAGAACTCTGCACAATTGAAGATATATTAAATGATATGTGCAATAGTCATGATATTATCACTAGCACCATGTGCATAAATATGAAAAGTAAGTATGAAAAATATTGGGGTAGCACAAATAGGTTCAACTTGATTATATATGTTGCTTTTGTTCTTGATCCATGATATAAAATGATAGCATTGAAGTTTTAATTGAATCAGTGCAAATGGGATGAGTTAGCGGATAGGATAGAGGCCAAGGTTAAACTCTTGTTAAGCCGCTTGATTGAGCAATATAACAAATTTCGTGTGGGTAGTGGCGGGAGTTCTAATGTGGTTCAAGGAAGGCCAAACACTACTTCTACTTCTACTACTATCTCGACTAAATTTGATATCAGGTTAGAGAAATTTTTTCTAGAGCAAGGGTTCATGGAGTTTAGATTAGAACTAGATCGGTATTTGTCGGAGGGGTGTGCACAAAAATCACCCAGTTTTGATATTTTAGATTGGTGGAGAGTTAATGTCACCAATTATCCTGTCCTTGCTAAGGTAGCACGTGATGTGTTAGCCACCTCAATTTCCACTATTGCCTCGGAGTCCGCATTTAGTACAGGAGGACGCATCTTGGATCCTTTTAGGAGTTCATTATCTCCAGAGACCGTCGAAACCCTCATTTGCACTCAAAATTGGTTAAGGACCAAACCTGTCGACATCTAGGAGTTGGAAGAATACGTACAGTCGATGGATCTTGAAGGTAAGTTTGAAACTTGAAATATTTTTTTAATATCTATCTATCTCGGTTTATTATCTATCTAACTCATTTTTAATATTTTCTTAGATGATTATGTAGCTTCATCTTTAACAGAGGCTGCTGTGAGTCTCTCTTCCCATTCATGCTAAAAAAATTCTAGAGTAAGTGTTTTCTTCTTGCATAATCTTACTTTCTTAAAATATTATGTAGTTTCTTAAATGAATCATCCCAATAAACAATGTAATATGTAGTTTCTGATTTTTTGCATAATTTGTTGTGTATTAGAGTTTAATTAAAGCAATGTATGACTTTTCAGTGCTTGATTATGCAATTGGAAGATTTTATATCTGGGGTACCACTTAATATGAAATCTCATTTCTGCAGGTGTTCCTCGGCCATAGTGATGTTTGTGATGTGGTAGGAAATGAGTTAACCTCGTCTGATTTATGTTTCCCTTGAAAAGAGACCTGGGTTTGAACATCACAAGAAGGCTGGGGCCATGACTGCTCTGGTAAGGCTGATGTCTATGATAATGAGTTTTCTCAAATGCTCCTTATCTTCTGAACGTTGATTGCGATCATTATATTAACAATAGCAAGGCACTTAGAGAAGCCATGTGTTTCATGATGGACCGGGACCCCACATTGGGAAAGAAGGTTTGATGTATGTGTACTTTTCTTATTTGTGTGTTGTATCCATCCATCTATCTATTTGTTTAACTATATATTTTTATGCACTTCTTTGTTATTGCAAAGTCTAACTTCTCCATCGAAAGCAGATCAACATGAAAGGCTTAGATGGTTTACAAGGACCCATATATGTTGGGACTGGATGTGTTTTTAGAAGGCAAGCACTTAATAGATTTGATGCTCCTGCCAAGAAGAAGCCCCCTAGCAAAACCTGCAACTGTTTGCCAAAATGGTGCTGCCTATGTTGTGGCACTGAAAAGTAATGCTGGAAAAATTTCTGATTTTTTGTAAATAATTTGTTATGTATTAGAGTTTAATTAAAGTAATGTATGTGTTTTGTAATATTCTTAACAAATTAGTTCAAACAATGTAATATGTAGTTGATTGCATCTTGTATGTCGCATGCATTTTACATGATGAATATTGATTTTTTTATTTTACATGTATTTAGTTAAAAAGTTTAATTAATTGTTTATATGCTCATGTTATATTATAGGCTTATGTTGTATTGAGAATATGATTTGAAATTCTAAATGGAGATAAAATATCAAAATATTTGAAGTCCAATTAATAATAAAAAAGCTTTTGTGTAATAAATAAATAAATAAATAAATCCGGCTTCAACCCGGAACCCGGAATCCGGGTTTCGGAAAACCTGGATTTACCTGGGTTCCGGCCTAGGTCTGACCCAGACCGACCCAGTCTGGGTTCCGGCCCGGGTTTGAAACCTGGGTCCCTGGACGGGTATACCCAGGTTCCCGGGTTGGAACCCGGATGAACCCCCCTAATTGGGGCTGGTTTTTTTTTTTTGTCCATTTGGTTTGGAATTTGAAAAGCTGGATTCATCCGGACCATCCGGATATTTAGATTGAAAAAATTTTGTTATTCATTATTTCATATTTCACGAAAAATATTTCCACATTTTATAATAAATATCCTTACATCTTATTTAAAAAAAATTTATAAATATGAAGTGTGAGAATAAACAGTAGCTGATGTATAGAATTATTCATTTAGATTTTATAATTACTCTTATTTGGATGTGTATACCGTTATATATATTCAGATTCCGAATTAATATCCAATATCGGTAACCAATATATTTATTATATTGATTTGGATATTGAAATGAGATAAAATGAAATAATTTTAGATGAAAGTTAAAAGTTAAATAAAATATTATTTTTTAATATTATTATTATTGTAAAATTTAAAAAAATTAAATTATTTATTATATTTTATATAATAATTTAAAAAAATTATAATAATAACATAAAATGAACGTTTTATAAATTAAATAAATAATAATAATATAAGGCTGGAGAAACTGTTGTCAGTTAAAAAAAGTTGGGTAGATCCATGTCTTTGCTCTGTCTTTGCTGTCTTCTATTTCTTCCTCATGTCTCACTGCTCACTCATTGACTCATCGCAGAGAAAAACTCTCCAATTTTCCCACACTTTCTTAATAACAAAAACCTGAAGGAGATGGAGACCCCTTCAGACAAACGATTCTCGCCGACCAAACAGAGGCCGAATCGGAGGAAAGCTGACCTTGCCGCGGTGCTCAGAAAATCCTGGTACCGTTTGAGGCTGTCGGTCAGACACCCCGATAGGGTTCCCACCTGGGATGCCATCGTGCTTACGGCCGCCAGTCCTCAGCAAGCCCAACTCTACGATTGGCAGCTCAGCCGCGCCAAGCGCATTGGCCGTATTTCCGCTTCCACCATCACTCTCGCCGTGCCAGACCCGAATGGCCAGCGGATCGGCTCTGGAGCGGCCACTCTCCACGCCATTCATGCGCTTGCTGCGCATTACCACAAACTCGGCCTCCATCTTGACCCGGAGGTAGTTAGTTCACTACAAATTTATAGTATAGTTCATTTTGTGGCTCCCATTGATCTGATTTTGTTCCTATAGCTTGTTTAATATTGAAATGCCCCAAGAAACACTTAAATTTCATTTTCTCTCCATTTTTTCAGTTTTCTTTGGGGGTCCATTTGATGTTGTTTTGTAAAGGTGCGCGCCTATGAATGCTCAGTGGAGATTGTATTGCTTCATTTTCATAATGTGTGTTTATTTTTTAATTTAGCTCACATTAGCGTGGACCGCGTGGTGAGAAAAAGGAACTGTGAAATAGTGGTAGTTCATAATATCATATAGCTGTCAATACTCCACAATAATTTATGTATTTCATCCATTCTAGGTGATAAAATTATTAATCAAAATGCTGAAGTAATTTTTATGGTGATTTTCGAGGAAGAAGCAATGGTGCTTAAGGGCCCATTTGGACGCTTAGAATATCTCAATATATCTGTGAATAGTAATAAAATTGTTTAAGTTAAGATATTTTTATTGGGTTTTGGGAAATGAGAGAAAAAGTTGAATAAAAATATTATAAAGTTAAAAAATTGTTTGAATATAATTTTTTAGTATTATTTTTATTTTGAAATTTGAAAAAGTAGTATTATTTTTTTTGTGTTTTGTTTGGGAATTTGGAAAAGTTGTATTGATTAGATGAAAAAGTTGAAGATTTGAAATTGAAAAGTGTTTTGTCTTTGAGTGATGTTTGGAAAAGTAATATTTGAGAATACTTGAGTTGTGTTGCCAAATGGACCCTAAATGTGTAAGCTTGTGATGTTTATGTTATTTTTTCCATGTTAGGAATTAAAGGAAATCTATTTTTTTCTGGTTCTATTTTGTGCTGTTGTATTACCGAAGAATCTAAAATTTTCTTTTGGGTATGTGGAAGGGAATGGGAAATGAAAAACATAGGAATCTTGGTTGCCATTTTGGTAATTGTTTTTCAGCTGCTTGCTTTGATAGGATGCTTATGATCAGCAGGTGGCAACCGCAGACAGTAACAGTACAAACAACGCCGCTTCTCATATGCCAATGGTTAGCTTCTTGGCCAAAAGGCATATACTATTGCTTCATGCTGGAGGTGACTCTAAAAGGGTACCATGGGCAAATCCTATGGGAAAAGTTTTCCTGCCGCTTCCATATATGGGAGCAGATGACCCTGATGGGCCAGTTCCGCTGCTTTTTGAGCATGTACTTGCCATTGCTTCGTGTGCAAGACAAGCCTTTAAAAATGAAGGTTATTTGTTCTGTCTATGACATCTGAGTCAAACTTGGTGTTATTGTTTCCACAAAATCCATTACTTAAGCCTGACTCTCCTACGCATACAAACATATATTATGTGTATGTGCATGTATATGATCAAGAATACAAACATATTATTGAATAGTTTCGTCAGTATTAGTTTCATATTAATGATTAATCATAACATTTGATGTTATTATTAGTCTCATCTTTGCTAAGCTGATTGACTGTGCATGTTACGTATCCAAAAAGTACATTGTTTACATGCTCGGAGTGTTATTTGCTTTAAAAAAATAGCATCTTTTATAGTGCCGTTGAAATTTACTTACAGTATATTTATAAAATTTTATATTTGCAGGTGGATTATTTATTATGACGGGAGATGTTCTCCCTTGTTTTGATGCCTCCACCATGATACTTCCAGAGGACGCATCCTGCATCATAACTGTTCCAATCACTCTAGATATTGCTTCTAACCATGGTGTTATTGTGGCATCTCAAGGTGAAATCATGGCTAAAAGTTATTCAGTCAGTTTAGTTGATAATCTCTTACAAAAACCCAGCATAGAGGAGCTTGTCAAGAACAACGCTATCCTAGATGATGGTAGAACACTACTTGACACTGGCATAATAGCTGCTAGAGGTCAAGCGTGGGTGGAGCTTGTTAAGCTTTCATGTTCCTGTGAACCACTGATTTTGGAGCTTCTTAAGAGCAGAAAAGAGGCAAGCACTGATGTTTTATCCATTAAATATTTTCTACTTTTACCAGGAAGAAAATAAGTAAATTTCCCTTGTATTGTTTGTATCTTCTCAGGGAAAGGGAAAAACATAAGATAAAAGGAAATGCTGGCTTAAGTTTGCCTGTGATGTCTCTTTTTATGGACCACATTTAAGTGCTCACAGGATGCATGTCTATTCTTGTATGAGATCTATAGTGATGAGTTAAATTTAAGTGCAAAAAGTAAACCAGATGCCTCAATTCATTGTTACCATACAGACTATAGTTGCAGATTTTCTAGTTGCAGTGAAAGAAAAAATGCCCATGGAAAATGGAACTCTGTTGTTTGAAATTGTTTAATGCTTTCTCTTGTTTGTGAAGTTCGTTTACTATCTGTTTCGATTATTTTGTCACATCTGTCTTCCTCTATGATGCCTGTTTTTGCATTTTTCATCGATTGTTATTGACTTCTGTTTTAATCTTTACAGTACTGTTTTCTTTCCCTTAAAGATTCTGCAGATATGTCTCAGACAACTAAGTTTGAAGGCATTTAAGGTTTCTAACCACTGCTTTAGTTGGGGAGATTGATGTGCCTGTGATTGCTCCCAATGCTTCTTACTTTTGAAGTTAATTATCCTCATCAATCTAGACCAAAACCATCTAGCCAAATCTGTATTGTGTTGTCTACCTCCACTTTCCAAAAATTCATAATTGTTTGTTCATTTCGCATTGTCATAGTTATCCATCTCTGTATCTATATATTAGTTGCACTTATTTTATACACAAAGTTTACCGCAAAAGCACAATGCTGCTTCTATCATCTCTTCAACTTTTTGGGATAACTTCTAACTTCTAATTGTAAAATCCTTTACTCAGTTTTGTAATACTTAGGTTCTGTAATTGTTTATAATTTGACGTAGTGTTGAATTTTGTACTTTAATATATATTCTTTATATTTTCTGCAGATGAGTTTATATGAAGATTTGGTGGCAGCATGGGTACCTGCAAAACATGAGTGGTTGCAACAGCGCCCTTTGGGTCAAGAACTGGTCAGCGGATTGGGAAAGACTAAGATGTTTAGCTATTTTGCTTGTATGTTAAACATTGATGCAAGTTTCTAAATTTTAATAATGTTCTCACCATTGTCACCATTGATATGATAGCTATATTGATTTTGATATTTCTCTATTTGTTTCTGCAGTTGATTTGTTGTTCTTACATTTTGGAACCTCAAGTGAAGTTTTGGATCACCTAAGTGGGGCTAGTTCCAGACTTGTTGACCGAAGACACTTGTGTTCTATTCCAGCAACAACTGTATCTGACATAGCAGCATCTGCAGTTGTTCTTTCAAGCAAAATTGCACCTGGGGTGTCAGTTGGGGAAGATTCTCTTATATATGATTCATCCATTTTTAGTGGTGTACAAATTGGTTCCCAATGTATAGTTGTCGGTATCAATGTCCCAGGAGACAATGGGAAGACAGCGGAAGATTCATTTAGGTTCATGCTTCCTGATCGCCATTGCCTTTGGGAAGTTCCCCTAGTAGGATGCATTGAAAGAGTTATCGTGTATTGTGGTCTCCATGATAACCCAAAAAACTCACTTTCTAGTGATGGGACTTTTTGTGGGAGACCATGGAAGAAGGTTTTGCATGATCTAGGAATTCAGGAAACTGACCTGTGGAGCTCAACAGTTATGCAGGACAAATGCTTATGGAATGCAAACATATTTGCCATTCTTCCTTACTTTGAAATGCTTACATTGGCATTATGGTTGATGGGCTTGAGTGACCAAAAAACCAACTACCTGCTTCCCTTATGGAAAAATGCACGTCGTGTCAGTTTGGAGGAGTTGCATCGATCAATTGACTTTACAAAATTGTGTATAGGCTCTAGTAATCATCAAGCCGATCTTGCAGCTGGAATTGCTAAAGCATGCATTAATTATGGCATGCTTGGACGTAACTTATCTCAATTGTGTGAAGAGATTCTTCAAAATGATGTTTCAGGGGTTGACATGTGCAAGGACTTTCTGGATCTGTGTCCCAAACTTCAGGAGCAGAATTCTAAGATTCTTCCTAAGAGTCGGGCATACCAGGTGCATGTTGATCTGCTCCGAGCATGCAATGACGAAGCCAAAGCATGTGAGTTGGAGCATAAGGTATGGGCTGCAGTTGCAGATGAAACGGCTTCAGCAGTAAAATATGGTTTTAAAGGTAGAAGTAAATATCCATGTCATAGATAATATGAAATTATACCGAAGGATAGGTAATGCGGATGAACTGTTAATAACAAAAGTGAGCAATATTAGTACATTACTGAATAATAAATAAGCTATGATAAAAGTTGTGTTTACTTCCTCAATTAGTATTTATTTCATTCCGATAAGATACTAGTATATTTGTACTTTTGATATTTAATTACCTGTCAAGAGAGGTTTATTATTAGGAGAGAAATGATATTTGTAGTCGTGGAGTGTGCAATTACCGTGCAATCCCTTTGAAAAACTAATTTTTTAATAGTGGACCCCATTCTTTTTCAAAAGGATTGCCCGGCGCTTGCGCACTATACGACTGTATCTAGCATTACTTATATACACTCTTAATTCTTTTACCCAGTGATTTACATATCTTACCTTGTGATCAACAGAATATCTCTTGGAGTCCCCTAGCAAGATGTCTGCTTCAACTTATCAGAACAAGTTTGATGGCTGTGTTGATCGATTCTTCCACCCTAGAAGTGTAAAAGTTGAATTACCTGTTCGTGTAGATTTTGTTGGGGGTTGGAGTGATACCCCTCCATGGAGCTTAGAACGTGCTGGTTGTGTTCTGAATATGGCAATAAATCTGGAAGGTTCTCTTCCTATTGGCACTATCATAGAGACAACAAAAACAGCTGGAGTATTGATTAGTGATGATGCTGGAAACCAGTTACATATTGAAGATGTTACCTCTATTGCAACTCCATTTGACAGCAATGATCCATTTCGGCTCGTCAAATCTGCATTGCTTGTGACTGGAATTGTTCATGATAACAGCCTTGAGTCTATTGGTTTGCTAATCAGGACATGGGCCAATGTCCCTCGTGGAAGTGGCTTGGGTACTTCTAGCATCTTAGCTGCCGCTGTTGTGAAAGGGCTTCTCCAGATAACTAAAGGAGATGAAAATAATGAAAATGTTGCCAGACTTGTTTTGGTATTAGAGCAGCTAATGGGAACAGGAGGTGGCTGGCAAGATCAAATTGGAGGTCTATACCCTGGAATAAAATTTACAGCAAGTTTTCCTGGAATTCCATTGCGGCTTCAAGTCATCCCCCTCCAAGCTTCTCCTCAGTTGATTCTAGAGTTGCAGCAACGCTTGCTTGTGATATTTACTGGCCAAGTAAGTATTCTACATTTAAATCTAATTTCCACAAAATGACTTTCAAAGGAGTTTTATGTATAAACTTTTTTTTTTTTTTTTAAGTAAAAGATATTTGTAAGGAGTTTTTTTTATACAGTATTTTTGTATAAACTGTATTTTTCAACTGGAACCCTGCTTTTTATATGTGCTCAGTTAAGTACTATATGTCAAGAGTGGCTTAGTCTTCATGCACTTGACTATAAATAGATGGATCTAACATTATAAGATTCTAAAATCCACCCATCAAGTGCTCTTGTTCTGCCTTTCCACTATAGTTAGATGTTGGATTGACCCCTCAATGTCAAAACAAAGACAAAAGAGAGTTCGGGAAATTCTTGATGTCCCCATTCGGGAAATATCCCCTTTAAATAGAATCCTATGAAGGAAATTACACCAATCTAGGTCCCAATCATGAATCAAGAATATCCAGTAGGATTTCTTTCTTAGGTCTCCAATTATAGGGTCAACATATCAATTAATATTGTTATTGTAGGAATACTATTGCTATAATTTCTTTTCCCAAATCATAGAAAGAATATTACAAGTCAAGATCCCTATAGGCTGACTTTAGCACCCCTCTCAAATTGTTCATGAAAATTGTTGTCCTTGTGGAGTTCAAGCTTTGGTAAATATGTGATCAAGTATTATCAGAATGTAGATAAATGGGAAGGGGTTGGGAAAATCTTAGTACAAAAAGCAAGCCATTCAACTAGATAATAGCAGAGCAAAATGATGACATTGCACCATATTTTTTCTGGAAGATTTAGAGAACCATTCTTGTTTTTTCTTACTCTTCCATGAAGTTAAACTATAACTGAGATACATGTACCAAGTAATCATAGAATGGCGAATATCTGAACATTCAACCCAATTGGCATCATTAGAGGCAACAAGCTTAAGAGATCTGGTAGTAAAGACTAATTCATGTGCATGAGAACAAGATTTCCAATGATTTGACAAAGAGCAGATATGTGAAGATGCCAAGAACAAGACACTTGGTGAAAGCATACAAAATGCCAGGCCGAGTAATAATGAAAGAGTACAAAAAAGTTTTTGATACAATGTAGAATTGGGAAAACGATCGTCTTCATCTTGTAAATATGTAACGTTAACCTCCAAAGGCGTATCAGCAGGGGTAGAACATTATCATCGAGCCGAGAAAATAAGGCCTTTAACATGCTTGTGTTGATTTAGGATGAGACCTTCAGTAGATCTCTGCAATTCTAGACCCAAACAATATGTTCATATGAAAGGAGGTATGCAAAGACTTTGAAATTTGGTCAATCAAAGCAGAATCAGTGCCAGTGATAATTATATGATCCATATAGATGATAGGACAACAATACTCCAGTGAAGCAATATTGAAGAATCATATTGGCTAAGGAATGTTGAAGCTTACATGTTTGTTGGAAAATTTCAAACCAAGGCCAAGCCTGAGGTGCTTGTTTTAACCCACAGAACGATTGTTTTTAATTCACCTACATTATTATTGGAAGAGTCTAATACACCAAGAGAAGATCCGTGCAAATCTCTTCTTTGAGGCCTCAATATATGGATGGATGCATTCTTCATATCCAGTTAATGGAGAGGCCAAGCCTGTGAAGCTGCAACTGCTAGAATTACATGATCTGTTGTCATTTTGGCCCTAGGAGCATATGTCTCGTCATAGTTAAGGCCATATTCGTGGTGGTTGCCAAGAGTCACAACTTCTGCTTCATAAGGTTCCAAGGAGCCTTCAGATTATTGCTTAACATAAGAAATAAATCCCTTTACAACCAATGGGCACTAGAAATGGCAAGGAATGATTTCCCATGGGGCATTTAGTTCCTCTTACAATACTCTTATTTTTTGCATGGGTATAACTAGGTGTAAAAACTGAGGACAATGTAGTAAATGAACATGTAGGTGGAAATAAATAACCATTAAGAGAACATCCACGTTGATCTAGAGCTTCTAGGGACGAGATGACTTTGCAGTGAGCTTGTGTTACAATTTAAAACTTTGGATCATGTATAAGAGGATAGTGAATGGGATCCCACATAGCTTAGGGGAGAGAGGTTCCATTAGAATTTTTGTTTAACATTGATCTGTCCTTTTGGAGTATAAGCTTAGATGTGCATAGACTTTCCTTGGATCATTACAAATGTTATAGGGTCAATCCCTAGCCAAAAGTGTGGGACATGAGTTGTGACACCTACAAGTTACAATGGAATGGCCTTAGAAGGACGTTAGGGATTTAAGAACAAGGCTGTGATACCCCAAATTGAGTATAGGAGGATGTTTAATGGGACCTATATTGCTTAGGAGGGAGAAGTTTTTAAAATTTTTAATGATTCTAAGGGACTTGAAATTGTATCAATGATCAGTCCATTTGGAGTTTAAGCCTAGATGTGGCTTGTGCTTTCCTCGCAACGCTTGAGGTAGGGGTAGAAATGAGATTCTGAAAGTGGCCCATCTAGGGACACGTGGACAATGCCTTTCATGCTCAAAAGTTGGTTTCAACTTTACTGTGGAGCAGCGGCAAGGGGTGGAGAAGGGTCATTAAAAAGATTATGTACAAAGGTATAGAAGATGAGGAGGAAAGCTCAAGTTTTGTGTGCACAATATTATAATATATTGTTCTACAGAGAAATAAGACCATTCTTGAGTGGCCAGGCTGCCTCGTGTGTAGTTGGTAGTATCAAGTTCCAAGGGAAATCTTCAAGCACCATTATGTTGGTTATAAACCTGTTTCGTGTATCCCTTTTGCTGTTTTTATGGTCTGAGGTTTGAATTTCGAAATGCAGAAGATCATTTAACATGGGCTTTTGCTGGTGTTTATGGTCTAAGCTTGGATTTTTGCTGGAAGAGTCTTATGGGATGAATTGGGGTAGACTTTAGTGTCAACCTCTTCTGAATGGTAGATCAAGTGATGCACATTATTGTCCATCTGTGGTGGAGTTTTCAGATTTTATTTGAGCAGAATCTCATTGATCTTCCACTTGGGAACTGGTAACTTACATGGTCAAACAATCGAGATACCCCCTTCTTGGTCTAGAATATACAGATTTCTCATCTCTTTGGATGGGAGGCAGAAGTTATTGGAGTATCCCAAAAAGAGGCTTTCAAGGTTTTGTTCAGATCATTTTCCTATTCTTACAAATTGTGAAGACTTCTGAGGCGGTAAACGGTAGTTTAAGTTTGAGAATATGTTGTTAAAATCAAAAGGTGTTGTGCAGAAGGTGAAACAAATTTTATCGCATTCAAGGCTCCCCAATTTTTATTCTGGTGCAAAAACTCAAATCCTTAAGAGCTTATTGAAGTGTTTGAATAAAGAGGTGTTCAGCGGTGTTGAAAGACAGAAGGCTGAATCTTGAACAATTACAGGGTTTGGACGATATCAAAGAAGATATAGCATTGGGTGATGAAGTCTCATGGAAGAGGTGAGTTGGAGACAAAATGTGTGAGCTTTGTGGCTGAGAGAGCGAGTGACAAGTAGACAAAGTTACCGCTATGTGGCTAACTCGAGTAGAAGGGAGAATACTATTGATTCTTTCATCGTTGACAGAAAAAAAAACTTCTTCCAATCTTCCCGAGATTAGCAATCATATTGTCCGCTTCTATCAGAGTCTATATATTGAGCAGTTCAATAGGAGGACTAAGATGGATAAACTTTCTTTCAATTCCCTATATGACACCGAGGCTATTTAATTGGCGAGACCACTGGAGGAGAGTGGGGTGTTGGAAGTAGTGAAAGCATTTAATGGTCGTAAACATTGGCCCCAGATGGTTACTTCATGGCGTTCTTCCAAGCTTGTTGGGATGTAGTCAAAGAAGACTGAATTTTTTCCATGATTTCCATGCTAAAGGCTATTTTGAAAAAAGTCTTAATGCGATGTTTGTTACAGTTATTCCAAAGAAATCAGGGGCTGTTGATATCAAGGATTTCTTACCTGTTTGTCTTGTGAGTGGAGTTTACAAAGTTCTTGCCAATGTTCTAGAAAACAAGTGAAAGTGACATTGGAGAAGGTTATTTCTAAAAATCAAAATGCATTTGTTAGAAGAAGTCAAATTCTAGATTTGGTCCTCATCATCAACGAATGTCTCAGCTGCAAGTTGAAATAGGATAGCGTAGTGTACTTTGTAAAGTCGATACAGATAAGGCCTATCATCATGTGAATTGGAGTTTCTTTTTCTGTACATGGTTTGGCTTTAGAGAGATGATTTTGCTGGATGGTTAATTGTGTTGCCTCATTGCGGTTTTCAGAGTTCTTAAATGGTACTTCCACAGGTTTTCAAATGCTCTCGTGGCTTGGCACGGGAACTCTGTCTCTATTACTTTTCGTAATGATGGAGGCCTTAAGTAAAATGATGTTTGCTACAGTGAATGAGAGTTTTTTATTGGCAATTTTTCTGGGATACAGGATAGGTGACGAAATTAGTATATCTCATTTTCTGTTTGTGGGTGAAACTTTGCTGCTGCTTTTTTTGTGAAGCAAACCTAGATCACCTCTGTCATCTGCATTGTCTACTCCTATGTTTTGAAGCAGTCTCTGGTTGAAAATTAATTTGGCTTAGTCTGAATTTCTTCCAGTAGGTAATATTCAGAATGTGAATAGTTTAATGAGTATTCTTTGACACAAGGTTTCTTCCTTGCCTATAACATATCTCGGTCTTCCTTAACACTTCAAAGCCAAACCAGTTTGGGATGGTATTCTTGAAAAGATGGAGCATCGATTGGCTGGATGGAAGCAAGTTTACTTGTGTAAGTGTAGCCGGTTTACCTTGATCAAAAGCATGCTGTCAAAAAAGACAAGATTTTCTGGAAATTCCGGATGCCCTTATTATGAGAGCTATTCCCTTAAATAGCGTTCTTCCTGGAAAGATACATGAATCAAGGTCCAATCATGGGTCAACGCTATCAATTAGGATCTCTACTTTTAGGTCCCCAAGGGTCAATAATATCGTGCAGGATCCTTATTTTAGGTCGGCAACTGCTGTAATATCTTCTATGTGTAGAAAACTTTGCAAATCAAGATCCCTAGTTACAGCAACAGACAATGGTGGTATGGTTGACTTTGACACAAATGGTCATCATGCTATTATGCAGCCAGTCCTTTGCAAAACTGAACTTTTCTTTGTCACTTAGCCAAGTAATCAAGATAAGGGCTTGATCTGCATGGTTGGAGCCTGAATGAAGTGCATTTAAAGCATTGATAGTTTCTTTTGGCAATTACTTTTATAACTATATCTCAAATCTTCTTTTTTATTTGAATTGACAAAAATATAAAGAAAGAAATGACAGACAAGTTTTTGAAGAACGTTGCAAACATATTGAGGTTTGAGTTTCTTGATCGGAGGCTTCTGTGACTGTGATTGTTAATACACATTACTTGAGTGGGAAGTAATTAATGCACTTTGTCATCCTTTTTTTTTTCCCTTTTTAATATTTTTTTTTATAAGAAATAGACTTCATTTCATTCCATAAGGGAAGTACGTCTGTGACTCAAGTTACAAGCCAAAACTAACATCTGTTGTAAGTTTTCCTGTACACAAATATCTTTGCGATGGACATTGTCTAAACTTCAAGAAATTCTCAAAAAAGAGAATATCATTATCTGTATAAAACAAAGGAAAAACAACCCGCATCCAAAGATTCCAAACTCCATCCTCCCAAAGGAGGAGAAGTGAACAACACACCCATCCTTCCAAACGGAGGAGGCAGGAACCAACACTGCTATGGACAAAAAGTCCAAATAGCCTATTTCAATTATTTTCTTACACAAACAACGACCAAAATACAGACACAAAAACACACAACAGAGAAACCGAAAAACACTGGAAAACGGAAACTGTCGTGGCGTGTCCTAGGAGGAAGCCGATCGGTCGATCTCGAAGGTGCCAGGGTCGCTGAACCCTGAGCTGCCGCGCGTGGCATCAACGGAAGAAGATTTGCGGTGGCGAGTGTGGGTGCAACGCGCTGCTCCGATTGGCGCCCAATCTGGTCGACTGCAAGATCGACGGGTGAGGATTCCCCCCGGTGGGGCGCGTGTTTGAAGTTTGTCACTGGAGAAGCTCGTATCTGACTTCTCTCCCCTATTTGGACTAAAAAACAAAAAAACCCCAAGGAAAAGAAAGAAAGAGAAAAAAACGGAGGGAAGGGAGGGGGGAGCTCCCCCCTGCGGCTGGAACTGGTTTTGGGAGGGCTTTGTTTTTAGAGAGATGTGAGAACCTCTCCTTTTTTAATGTTGATATGTAATACCTGACAATATATTTATTGTCAATATTTCAAATTGGACTTCGAGAAATTACAAAAGCTTAAAACATAATTCTCTAAAAAAAATTTTATACTAGGTCCATGCTTGAGATTTTTTTTTTGTTAACTATATTATATGCTGTGAATGTCTTGCAGGTTTGACTAGGTCCATGTTTGAGATTTTTTGTTAACTGGATTATATGCTGCACATGTCTTGCAGGTTCGACTTGCACACCAAGTTTTGCACAAGGTGGTAACTAGATATCTTCAACGAGATAACCTTCTTGTATCCAGTATCAAGCGTCTTGCGGAACTGGCAAAGATTGGGAGGGAAGCGTTAATGAACTGTGAAATTAATGAGATGGGTGAAATAATGTTGGAGGCTTGGAGGTTGCATCAGGAACTTGATCCTCACTGCAGCAACGAGTTTGTCGACAGGCTCTTTTCATTTGCTGACCCGTATTGTAGTGGCTACAAGCTTGTGGGTGCTGGTGGTGGAGGTTTTGCATTGTTACTTGCCAAGGATGCTGACTGTGCCAAGGAACTGAGGCAATCGTTAGAGGCAGATTCGAGTTTTGATGTGAAAATCTATGATTGGAAGGTATTTTTACAATATTAATTGTGAAAAGGTTATGAAAAGGTAGCATATTATATTTTTTATACAGAAAATTTCCTTTCTTTATTTGAGATTAAGATGGTGGTTCTTATTTTTTATGTTGTGGTGTCATTCGTGTAAATTCTGTATAATTGAAGACCGGAAGAAAGCTACGGAATGAAAGTTCAAGCTCAATAAATTTCAGCGGTATAGCTGCTGATGCATTGTCTCAAATGTTGTTTTGGTCGAATTTTTTTTTAGAATCCATTCGCTTACTTCTTGGTTTTTTTAGAATCTTGGGTTTTTTTTTTTTTTTTCCCTGTAATCCTCGACATTCTAAGGAATCGACTGTAGAGTTCATAGATCATGCACAGCGGAAGATAAATGTTGCACAAGTACCTCAAATGCAATCTTAGCAAGTATTCCTCCTTGGTAGTAGAGTGCTCTATGTAGTAAAGACTAGAATGTCGCTTAATATTACCTCTCAAGAGAGGAGAGAGAGGGAGTGTGTGTGTGTTTCAGTCTATTATTTTCGTTTATTTATGGTGTCTAGGAGTACGAGTTGGAGGGCTCTAATCCCTCACCCACGGCTGCCAGCCATCAATTCACATCAACGGTCCTGGCACTAATAAGATTTCAAGAGTCAGCTTGTACTTATTGGTCTGTTTCCATTTTAGTGATCAATGAGAGTTCACCTAAATTTTTAGATGTTGAGGGGTGCGAGACTTGCATTGTAAGGCGTCCAAGGAAGACTAATAAACGTCTATTTGAAAAATAAAAACTCCATTCCCTCTAAAAATCTCCTCCCGCTTTTCACTAGAAAAACCACAAGTCTCAATCTATATTTTGCCTATCCTTCTCTCCTACTAAGGTACTGTTTTTTGCTTATTTTTCTTTGTTTTTTCCTCTATTAGATTGGAAAATGCTTGATCTATTGCCCTCCAACCACCTAAAGATGATTCATGCAACACAAAAAAACTCTGCCAATCTACAAAAATAGCCAAGAATTGCCACCATCTGACCAGTGTGTGAGGCTCACGTGTTGCCAACGTGTCAAAACCCCAAGAAAAGTGGCCTATGGCCAAGCTGCCCATGTCCTGACCATGTCATTGACACACCAAGATAGCCCCCTGACAGACCCACATGCATGTCATGGCTCATGCCTTGACACGTACGAGATGCCCAGCGAGGTTAGTGGTTGTGCGCAGTCCAGCGCACACACCCTTGCACACGCCCAACGTGTAGCCCATGCGCACGCCGCTGCCTGGGCCACGCCGCATAGCCCGCGCATTCCCAACGCGTGTGCGCAGCACCAGGCCATGCCAACGCCCAAGCCCCTGCCTGGGCCATGTCATGCTAGCATTAGTAGCAACAACACAACCCAGACTGTGCCAATGCCCAGGCCCTTGCCTGGGCCATGCCATGCTGCAGCAGTAGCAACAGGCCAATGCCCAAGCTCCTGCTTGGGCAGTTCCATGCTAGCCCCCGCTCCAGCCAAGCCAACCAGGCCATGGCCCATTACCATGGGCCAACCGAGCCCACCATGGGCCAATGCATGCCAAGGGCCAACGTGGGGCCCATCCAAGGCCTAGTTTACAAGGAATCACTTTAGGGTTTCCTACTATGTTTTTGCTTTAAATAAGACACTTAGGGTAGGTTTGGGGAGTGAGATGAGAATTTTGTGTTTTGTTTTGAAGTTTAAAATATTAAGTTTTAATATTATTATTGTTTTGGGATTTGAAAAAAGTGTATTGGGATTTTAAAAAGTTGAATTGTTTATAATATTTTGTATGGAAATTTGAAAAAAGTGTAATGATGAGATGAAATGATATGAGAATTTTATGTTTTGGTTGATGTACCAAACCTGCCCTTAGTCATTTCATTTGTATATTTTGACAATTTTCCATTATGGATGGTTTTGATTGTTCTTGAGGTCATTGCAGTGCTATTACACTTGGCCTTCTTGGGTGCAATTCGTGAATAGGTGTTGATTCCATTTATCCAATCTTTGAAGTATTTTCCATTCAATCTTCATATCTTCCATTGTTATTCATTATTTGTCTTGAATGTTCATACCATTTTCTTGTGTTTTCCATTACACAAACACATTTTAATCCTTTCCCATGCCAAGGCCATATTCCCGTAATTACCATTCCCAAGTTTAGCCTTCTTCCATCCACAATAACCCTAGTTGAAACCACAAAGAGTCCTATAAGGTAATTCCTACATTTTAGGAATCCTTGACCCATCTCCATATCCAATACATCCATTTTAGGAATTTCCCTAGCAACATCCATTCCTTAAATCTCTCTATTCCTAAAATCTCTCAAGTTAACCAAGACCTTCTTCTATTGCCAAAACTGAAACCCCAAAGTTCCCAAATTGGTTCCTACAATTTAGAGATCTTGACATCCATCTTGTCATCTTTACAAACCCTATCCAAACCACCAAACATGCCAACCCTAGTTTCCCTTTGCCCAAACTCGTAATTTCCTAGGCCCCACCGAAACCCTAACCTCACTTCCATCATCCAACCGTAGCCCTCTTCCAATCGGTGCCACCTTCAAGATCAATCTCCAAGCCGTGCCACTTTGCACCACATACATTTAGATCAACCCTACTACATCACCACCATCAATTCCGTCACTAAACATCATACCTTCATCAACTTAGGGACCCTCCATTGCCATATACGTTCAAGGCCAAGCAAGTTGGCAAGGCACATTCGGTCATCACAAGAACAAGGCGAGCTTGTGAACCTTAGTGTTTGGAGACTATACCGAGGTTCCAAACATTAATTTGTGCTTTCATTTGGAGTGCCATCTTGCTTGGTGTGCTAGAGAAGTGCTCACTTCTTTTCGAGGTAATCAACGCTATAACTTAAACTTGTGATTGGATTGGGGAATCCCTGTTGTATTCCATTTTGTTTTGTTATTGTGTTGTGAACTGAAGTTTGGAGGTTGAGGTAGAGGATGGAGTAGTTAGGCTTGTAGGGATCGACCACCCTTGAAGGTGGGGGATTCATGGTTGGACAAGCTTGTGCAAGAGGGGTTGACCATTCTTGAAGGTGGGGGACACAAGGTTGGACTTGTGAAGCCTTTAACAAGCGTCCAAGCAAGTCGTGTTGCTATCCAAGTTGCCGTGTGAAGAGGCCTCAGTTTGCAAGCTCAGTTTGCAAGGTGAGTGTGCTGAATTTTCAGTTGCAAGCATAGTTGCAAGTTGCAAGAATTGAAGCATCATGCACGAAGGCATGTTAGAAGCTGAGGGGCAAAGTGGTTCCAATCGGGAACGCCTTGAGATCTTGGAAGGGCACACCACAAGGCTCACCAATGTCCTTGACGAGGTCACCATTACTATGGCCGAGTTAAGGATGGCCTTGAACGCCACTTGCCAAGAGAGTGAAGAAAATCGACAATCCATGGAAGCTATGAGGAGAGAAACAAATGCGAGCATAGAGAGGCTCGAAAGAAAACTTGTTGAGGGGAATGGCCATGGGCCACATCCCAATGGGCAAAGGCATGATGCCTTTGTTGATGGTGCCAAGACTAGTATTACGGGTTCCATGCATGAGCCACCACAAATCGAGTATAGAAAAGGAGGAAGAGTCGAAAATGAGCATGTGGTTGTGGAGAGGTAAATACGTAATGATGAGAACCGCACTAATGTGTGTGTGTGTGTTTCAGTCTATTATTTTCGTCTATTTATGGTGTCTAGGAGTACGAGTTGGAGGGCTCTAATCCCTCACCCACGGCTGCCAGCCATCAATTCACATCAACGGTCCTGGCACTGATAAGATTTGAAGAGTCGGCTTGTACTTGCTAGTCTGTTGCCATTTCAGTGATCAATGAGAGTACACCTAAATTTTTAGATGTTGAGGGGTGCGAGACTTGCATTGTCAAGGTGTCCAGGGGAGACTAATAAACATCCATTTGAAAAATAAAAACTCCATTCCCTCTAAAAATCTCCTCCCCTTTTTCACTAGAAAAACCAAAAGTCATAACCTATATTTCGCCTATCCTTCTCTCCTACTCTAAGGTACTGTTTTTTGCTTATTTTTCTTTACTTTTTCCTCTATTAGTCTGGGAAATGCTTGATCTATTGCCCTCCAGCCACCTAAAGATGATTCGTGCAACACAAAAAAACTCTCCGCCAATCTACAAAAATAGCCAATAATTGCCACCATCTGACCTGTGTGTGAGGTTCACATGCTGCCACTACCACGCACGAGCGTCACGTTTTTGCCACTACCACAATTACACAAAAGGCACCAACGGGTTCCTTGGCCACAAATAAGATGCACCTCACTCCACTCAAATTATGTCGTCAGGTGGACCTCATGCATTGGTAAAGTTGTCGGTCTTCTTTGAGTGTTTTCGAGGATTGAGTTTTTTTGGCTCTATTTATTGAACTATGTTCCTACTTTCCTCGAATGAGAACGTGGAGGTAGTAGAAGTGGAGAACTCTGATAAAATGAACCAAAACAAATGATCACAGTGTTTTTCTATCGATTGAGACTTCAAGCCACAATCGATCCATCTACTCGTTGGATCAGAATAAACCGTCTATGGTGGTCCCCTCCTTAGTTCTGCCGAGGAACCTGAGTATGAACCAATAGTTTATTGCCCATTTATTTTTAATTTACACTCCTCTTTGAGCACTACTGTCAATGTAATGGGATTTTTTTGTTGGGGCATCCCACCCCTTCCTCTTATATCTTTGATTTAATTTAAGCACATCCTTGATTATTAAAATAAAAGGTGCATAAGAAAATTTTATTAAACTGAAAAAAGTAAAAACGATAGGAAAACGGACTTTCAAAGGAAACTCACTTGCCCTAACACATTTTATCACATTGTGATTATGTCATTGTACTTAGGCCTAATTTGGTTTCATAAATCTTTCAAACTATCTCATCCCATCTCATCTCAACATCCAAATACTATTCAAATATAAACATTTTTCAATTTCAAATTTTCAAATTTTTTATCTAATTAGTACCTAATCATTACAACTTTCCCAAACTTCTAAACAAAACACAAAAAACAATTCAACTTTTTTAAATCCTAAAACAAAAACTATATTAAAAATTATATTCTAACCCTTTTTTTTCTCTCTCATTTCCCAAAATCCCATAAAAATCTTAACTCAAACTATTTCACTACTATTCACAAATTATTTCACTATTATTCACAGATTTCTCATCTCATCTCGTGTGTAACCAAAGAAGGCCTAAACTTAGACGCAGACAATTGTCTATATTGGTCGTTCTAACATGACTAGTACCTAGGGTTTCAAAACGAAATGGACCAATAGTATACTAAAGTGAGTTTTGGGGCTGTTAATTTAGGCCTTGTTAATTTAGGCCTTGTTTATGTAACAAGGTATTCTCACATATTTCTTTTCTAAATATCACTCAAATAAAAAATATTTTTCAATTTAAAATTTTCAACCTTTTCATTTAATCATTATCCAAACAAAAATCCAATATAACTTTCTCATTCTTTCAATAAGAAATTTACTTGTAAAATAGATCTAATGCGAACTTCCTTTTGTAAAATCTCTTGCACATGGAATATTTAATTAAATTGGTGAAGTGTAAAGTGAGGGTTCAAACTCAAGACCTCTATTTTGATACTCAGAATCTCAACTCTGATACTATGGATTTAATCATTTAAATTATATGCTTAACACTCCCCTCACGTGTAGATCAAACTCTCACTCAATAAGAATTTTATTTGATTATTATCTTTATAAAATCATTTAATTTTCATAATTATCAAATCAAGACAATTTATAAAGATTAAGATATTTACCTAATCACATCTCTATATAATTTTTCTATAAATAGGAGCATTTTATTTATATCAAATTACAATTGAAAATAAAGATGTAGCTTTCAGAGTTTTCCTTTCCCCTGCATTCTCCTCCTCATATTCTCCATTCCTTTTTCTATTATATTTTCTTTTTTCTATGATGATAAAACTAGGGGTGGTCACCTAGGTTTTAGTCCAGGTACCTAGGTATACCCTAGTCCAGAATTAGGTTTCAAACCCGGGAAACCCGGGCTGGTACCTAGGTGAAATCAGGTTTTAGAAACTCAAAAATTTGATTATCGGGTTGTACTTGGGTTTTTTATTTTATAAAAGCCTATATTTTATTAATATTTTTCCAAGATAAAAAAAATGATGTTAAAAAGCATAATTTTGTTTTTTTATATATAAAAGCCTACATTTTATTAAAAATTTTTCAAGGAGTCATGTTGAAAGCATAATATTAATGCATTGAACATTGTCCATAATAATAAAAATATATTAAAATAGAAAACTAAATTTTATGTAAAAAACAACTAAAACTAGAAACAACTAATTACCCTTTTAACTAAATGCATGTAAAAAAAAATCCAATATTGATCTTGTAAAATGCATGCAACACACAATGCAATGTACTACATATTACATTATTTGGTACTTATACATTACATTATAAAACACAAAATTACAAGATATGAGTTACAAAATTAGTGGCATGGTCTTCCGTCAATAATTTAATCTCACACCAAATTAGCAATTTCAAGTGAGAGAAGAGGGACGTGTAGCCAAATAGTCCATTGTCTATTCCTGCAACCAAGAAGTCAAAATGCTCACTAACTAATTTTGTATATTATAGTCAAATGGAATATTACAAGAAAGTATCGAAAATGAGTATAAAGATTGATGGTTTTATGTATAAGATTGTAACACCTCAAAATGGTTTTGAAATTAATGATGAGTAAATTACTTAGCACATTCTTTTTCATCACACATTGTAAGCAAGTCATAAATTTCCAACAAGATATTTGAACTTACTAGCCATCTGGGAGACTCAGGAATGAAGAATAATCCCTATGAGACATTATATAGCACCTGAAAATAAAATTAGTTCTAATAAAACTTATGCATTTAAGAATCAAACTTTGGACCAAATTGGTAAGGATCAAGAAACAAATTACCAATCAATGCCAAGGTGCACGAGTGAATGACACTTCCAACAAAATACATTAGTGAAATCTTGAAACATAACATCAATTGCACACTTGACAAAGTGTAGGTATGTGAACAATATATTGGGTATCAAATGCAACATGCTTTAGGTGATAGAAAGAAGGAGAAGAGGAAACACCTTTGCAAATGCTATGGCAAGCCAACCTGCAAAGCTAAAAACTTCAGAGAACCACAAATATTAATGCACCTATAATTCCAGTGTTGAACCAAATACAAAAAACTGCAAAGGCAGAAAATCTTAAGATAAGTAATGGGCTACAAAATTATTTTTATGGAGACATAATCAACCATTCCATTCCAATGTAGGTGTGGCGCCTCGTTCCTCGGTAAAGGACTTGGCGAGGATCCATGGTGCCAAGGGTGCCAGCTAGTCGGCAACATCCAATGTTCAAATCGGGTTAGGCGTGCAGTGTTCACTAGGAAGTGCATGTGTAAGAAAAAAAATATCTGGTTTGAAGCGAAAAAGTAAAGGTTTAATCTGAGGGCTAAATGTTATAGTACCAAAAGTATAAAAACCATATATAAATATTCTTAAAAATATCTACAAGTCACTTAATTCCTTGAATAATTACACACATATCCAGTTATTTTTTTTCGTACATCCAAAATAAGGTCGACCGGGTTGATTGACCGTTAACTATACATACAACTCCCAAAAGTACCCATGTTCTATGATAAAAACAAGCCTACGCGACTATTGCTCGGGCTGGGTTGGTTCTTCCTCCTCGAGTATCACTCCTGGATCTACCACTGCATCAAAGTTTATGGTTCTGACATCAAAACCATTGGTAGGTTAGGCAGTTATGACAAGATCACTAATGAGAGACAATGCATGTGAATATGCAATGAACAATTTCATGTAACGAAATGGGTGAACACATATATTAATTCATGGCAAGGAATCACACTCTTAGGCAAAAACACATATATTGGTAAACATGGTGAGGAATCACCCTATCAGTAAAATACAATTATATAAGAATGGCGAGGAATCACCTTTTGAGGAATTACCCTCTAACCAAAACTAAGTGTATATATATACACATATTGACAAGGCGAGGAATCACCATCTTCTCAGGCACGTAAAACTCATCATATTCATCACATAGATGTTCACATTCATCACTTAGATATTCGTCACACAGAAATCCGTCGCTTGAAGGGTCAATAAGGGAAGCTATTCTACCATTTGAAATTGGGAAATCACTCCCACCTAACCAACATGCAAGCCGACTCGCCTGTCAATAAACAGGTTGACCCTCACATAAAGATATACATATTGTACCGGAGAACGTCTATCCAGCAAACCAACTTAAAGACACCACAAGTGATATGCCTAGGGGACCTTCCTTCCCATCTATCAGGTGGGGCCAACACAATACTGTTACACCCCAATCATCACGATGAGTTCTCCTTCCTGTATAAAACTTGTGGCAATGTATTGCAGGAATGGTCTGGGGAATCCTCCTTCTCATCCATGATGATCAACACACGATCAGAGTACTCACATAGAGATAGCACCAAAAATGATCGCATTCAAGATCTCAGAAAACATAAAATAAAAACATTCATAAACATAACAACAAAAACATTTATTAATTCTTGTCAGAAAGGGGGAGATTACAGAGTATGCATATGCCAAATTTCATAACATCCACACATGACATTTACCTCCCATTCCTCAGTATTATCTTAGAAGTTAACCTACCCCACTGCCTTAGAATTACGGTGGCGCTACGCTGCTCCCTTTCTTTGTCTCCTTTGAAGTTACTTGATTTCTTTGAAGAATTCGACTGTAAGGGCACTCAGGTGTTTGCGATATCAAAAGTGAGATTGTGGCTTTTACTTTAAGCCTTTTATAGAATGTAGTCATCAGGTGTCCTTCTGACTCCAAACGTGCTTGAATATGAGTCTTTTAGTCTCAGTCATCCTACTGCCAGAAGACAGAAATAGACTAGTAGGGCATGGTTTGCACATCCTTATAGCTTGCCTTATGTCCAATCCTTAGTCTCTCTTCAAGTGAGGGTCTCCCACGTGGGTTGGACCATACCTTTGGGTTCAAGTGATATGATTTGCCGAATCATAATCTTTTCTGTAGATGAATTCTGGATGTGACTCTTCAGATGGAATGTGGGTTTCTATGTACATCACTGCCATCTTCTGAGCATTTTCGAGTTATCCTAGAAAGCTCGTACATCTGAAAGGGTCTTGTTCCTGACCATTGCTTGCCTTAGGCTCGCTCCTTGCCTTTGTACAAATGGCATCTTTCCAGAACTACAATCCTCTTCAGCTCCTCATTCTCCCTTTCGTGCGCTTGGCGGCTTTTTTAGCTCGCCTCCCATAAGGTCAAAATTCCTTCAATCACATTGTATTGGGACGTGTCAACCAAGCTTTCTACATAATGTTGCTCCCCATATATTGGACTAGCTGCACTTTGTAGCACCCGCGGCTATTTTTCACTAAACCAATATAGTGACTCTCATCTTTACCTTCCACTCCCACTTGATTGGTGGTTTGTCCCCTTGCATTGGCACAATCCTCACAGTAGTTTAGCAAAAAGGAAAAGCTCAATAATATGTGCAGTGCATTAAATATATAAAAAGTAGAGAAAAGAAAGTATGAATGTGTGAAGAACAAAACATGTAATATTGGTTGATATCTTCAGCAATAAGTTTTTGTTGGCTTGTCAAGATGGATCTAATTGCAAAGTGGACTCAGGGATATTGTTTAATATCTTGACATCATCAACCCTTGAGAAAAAATTAACTATAAAATTAGATATCATCACGCTAACAAAAAATTCTTGATAATTTCACTTCAAAAGATTTCTTTTATACATAAATAATAGCTAAACAATAAGTCATGCAAATTTGTTTGGTTAAATAAAAACAATTAATCTTTGTTAGGTTAAATAAAAACAATTGCCTGTAAACCATAGAAGCATGCATAGCCAACCTAGCACGACAAGGCGAGTTGGGTTGGAATTTGACTTACGAAGGCTATCGAAATATGCCACGGATGTTGTGAGGTATATTTCGTCTTGATAAATTGGGCTTACCATGCCTGCGGACTTAGTTTCTTTGGTTGTTTAGGCTTGTTTAGTTTGCTTTTTGGTTTTATAGTTTGTTGTATCGTTTATTTTCTTTTTTCTTATAGGTTGATTTTTGGGATGTTTTATTTGAATATCTGTAAATCCCAAAGGCTGTGTATGTTACCACAATTTTCCTTCGCCACAAGTGAGAGCTCTTAATAAAATTGGGAGTGGGTCACTCATGGACAGGTGGCCTTCGTCTCTTCTTAAAAAAAAAGAAAGGCATAGCCAACCCAGACCAGTCTAGCCTTTTGGTCCATATTCACTTGAGAAATGGGCTCTAAGCACTTTTATGTGTTTGTGCATTCTGCAGATATTGTGTGCATGTTAATTGCTTTGTTCCCACACGTTCTCGTACCCCCCAACCCCCATTCTTTCTTTCTTTGTTCCGACTTCCCCATCATCACCTTATCCTTTTTTGAATGTTGTGGATCATAAAATGACAAAATCTATACCCTAAACAATAAATGTTTTCCATATTAAACTAATGTAAAGAGTAATAAATAAGGCAATATCACATTCAGTTGCTTCTCCTCATCCTCTCCACAATAGAATAAATAATCAAACACAACAAAAATATATAAGTTATAGTAAAAATGCCAGTTGTATTTGCCCATCTTTTTATTTTAAATCAAACACATTCATTATTCAAACAAAAGTTCAAGCTCTTTTTCCCTTTTTTTAACAAAGAATTCAAATTTTTAACTTTTCAACATCATATCTCTGTTGAAATTTCTAATTATAATATTTAGAAAACATTGATGTTTGGTCATCTCTGTAACTCATCCAAACAAATTAAAAAAAAATGAGCAAAACAAGCCCAGATAAACATAATCCTCCATTTTGTTAATGCTTCTTGATTCGTAACCAAATTATACAAACATAGTAGCATTGCTCATCAAAACAGAAAGAAGTAATTTAGGCCCAGAAGGAGTCCACCCTTTGGATACCAAGATAATTTTTCACAAGTTCCATTTCCACACAATAGCAGCATCTCATTATAAAAAAAGAATTTGCATATAAGAAAATAAGAAAATACAATCTCAAAGCTAATATTAAAGCATGATATTGATTTATATTTCTAGCATGACATGTTGTTTTTCCTAAATGCTAATCTTTAAACAATATAACAAGAGATTAACTAAGCCTATAACATTGTATCAAAGCATGTCATGGCTATATTTTAACATCAAAACAGTATATTCACATAAGACTCCAAATCTATACCAAAACATGCTTCCAATGATTCATCTCATATAACTCAATCCAAATCTCATTTTCATACAATAAATCAAATCCTAACATGTTAATCTAACTTCAAAAAATATATGGTAGAGCTACTTACCAATCCGTGGCTTTTTTAGCTCTCAAGAACCACCTCTCTCCAAAGAACTCACTCTAACCTCTTGGTTTCACTCTTATCTATAGCTATGAATGTTTTGGTCACAAGAGTTGTGTAAGCTTGAGGATGGCTTGAATACAAGTGAGGGGAGGAGAGTGGTATTTATAGGGTTTAGTTGTGGAAGGAAGAAGTGCAATTGAAATATGTGTTAAATGGTTTTTCTAAAGTGAATTGGAAAGAATCCGATAATGCTCTCGGTGTGATGTTTGTTGGTGTTTTTAGTTTGTCATTGTGTGCATAGTTGAAATTGCCTCATCATTAACATATGAACAAGGATCAACTGAGGGTGATAGGTGTAGATATTTCAGATTTTTTTGAGGATGTTTGAATTTAAAATGAAACTAGACATGCTGTTGGTTTCTCTTCCCAAGTAAATCCATTAGCTCTCTTGGTTTCTAACCATTTCCACTCCAAGAATCTAAGTGCTTAGTAGGTGCTACTATGATAGTCCTCCCATGTGCATAATTAGGGTATAAATGTGAGACACTTGGCATTAATGTGTAGCAAAAGAAAAGAGAGTTCTTGAGAGGAATGCATCAATCGAAAGGAGCACATGATCTCTGCCAACTTCCTCCATCAATCCATTCGGCTATGCTGCCAAGTGGAAGGTGATTGACCAAGCAATCAAATGAATAACATGGAACCCTAATTTAGACCTAAAGAAAAAGGCTTGAGGCGTGTGAAGAGGGCTAAGTTTTCTATAGAAAAGAGTTAGATAAATTGGGGTAGTTCAACTGACCATGTTTCTTTTCCTAGGTGAAATAGTTTGGCCCTTGAGTGACTATAGAGGAGTTGTTCTTGTCTTAAAATTAGGTCTGCATTTTTTAGAGTTAGGTAGCATCAAAGAGGGTTAGGCTTTTGCATAAAAATATTTGAGAAAGCTACTTGATTGATCAGAAATTTGGTAGCATGTTCTTGAAGTGAATAGGCCGCACATAGTGTATCTTATTGGATGAGCTTACACGACAATGGCATGTATAACTCTTCAAGTTATGAGCTGTACTTGATTTACTATTCTAGACCTATCGATGGTTGATCTAAAACAAAAGGAAAAGGTGGAAATTGTAAAAAAAATCCAAACCGATAGGGTTAGGAGTAATCAACATGCATCATGCTTGGTGCATTGTCAAAGTTACTATGCTATAACTAGTCTTATGGCATTATGAGATGTTCTGAAAATGTAAACCTAAACTTATGATGGAGGGTTGAACATGGCAGCGAGTTGACTTCTCGAGGTGCAAGAGAGGTTTACAAAAGAAAAGAAGATCATTTGCTAGATGGTGGCTTTTCCTATTGACATAGAAATGTGATGAGAATCCTATACCTGCTCTCCAAGTTGGGTAATCTTTTGGCCCCAAGTTTCTATTAAGTTAGGCTTTAATATGGGCCTTCCCTTAGGCTTAATATTCAGTTTCGTTGGGCCTCTCCTTAGGCTACAATAGCTTTCTAAGTTGGGCGTTGTCTTGAACATTTCTTTGGCCCTTTTCTTATCAAGTTTGGACCATCAATTAAACCAAACTTTTGGGCCTTCTTGATATCCATCTAGGCTTCATAACGTGTTACAAATCAACTTCCAAGCACATTGTGGTGATAAGTCCTCTTCAAGCCACTTGTCATCTTTCTATTGGCCCCTTGGTAACCCATTTTTATAAAAATAATCATTGCTCCAAAAATCTCTAAAATTTCTAATTAAGCTAATTGGAGAAGTTATATAGCCAAATTATGATATTAAATAATTCAATTAAATCCAAAAAGTTCAATTCTCTTAAGGATCATCACTTCCACTTAACCAAACTCATGGTTTATCATTGTCAGATTTATATTAACAATGATACCATCTTGATCTTTGTAGTTCCTGGTGGGGTGCTACATCATCCCTTTTAAAAAGATTATATCTTCATCGAAATCGAAGAATATAAATCAATATATATACATATAAGAATAGAACTCACTAAAGAAGCTTTGGTCCAGGGTTACTTGAGGAGTCGTGTGTTGGTGGGTCAAAGTCCTCATCCTCATAGACTTCATCTTGGGTATGGTATAAGAGGTCATGTTTGAACAGGTCATAGTACATATTGACCTATTCTGCTAATTTCCTTAATTCTTGCATTATCTTCAACTTTCGGTATTCCTTCCTCTTGGAATCTATAGAGGTGAGAAGATGAACTAGAAGATCCAAAAGTTTTTGGAGTGGGGATTCTCGGTATCAACGGTTCTCGGGATACCTGTCGTAGTTCAGCTGCATGACTAGATTCTAGCTCATTACATGGAATATTGGTCGTGCGTCATACTCGGATTACAGCCATATGACTGTGCCTAGGGTTATTGGTTTGGATAGGTGCACTGGGCCTTTGGCATTCTTCTTCGCGGCGTTGGTGCCAACGGGTTCTTGTTTCAGTTGCCCAAATGATTGGGTTTGGGGGTGGTTGATGTTCTTCATGTGGTAATGCTCTTCTCATCCTTATATTTCCGTGTCTTTCATGATCCAACACGTGTGTCCTATGATATTCCCATATCTCCCTTTGTTGCCAATATGAGGCAACTAGATTGTCCAATTCTCGCCTTTTACATTCTTCCTTTAGTCTTCTCATATGTCTTGGAGATAGGGCAAGTCGATGCACGACACTCTTAGTTCGGGCCATCTCAACTGAAAAACAAATAAGGGAATGAGAATACACACATTAGAAAGGTGAAAATCATATGTTACCCAATAGATTCCTTTATGATAGGAACAAGGCTTTCCATTGCTCTGATTTCCATGCATGGATGCATGGATGTAAATGCTATGAAATATGATACAACAAACAGATTACAACCCAAATAGAAGATAAGGGTATTTGGCTTTCATTTCATCTTCTTTTTCCCAAGTGGCTTCTTGAGTATCCCGATTCTACCATAATACATTCACCAATGAAGTCTCTCGATTTCTAAGTTCCTTTTATTTTCAATCAACGATCTGCACAGGAACTTCCTCATGTGCCAAATTAGGTTGCAACAAAATGCTTTCTAGGCTTATGATCGCTGGTGATTGCTTTCCAAAACTTTTCTTAAGAGAAGATATGTGAGATACATCATGGATTTCTTGAAATACAGTTGGAAGATCCACCATGGAAGATATGAAATACATCATGGATTCCTTGAACTTAACTTGCCTTTCTTTTCAAAATGGATCACCACTTTCATAGGTGATACCTTGATATAAACCCAATCACCTACCTCAAATTCAAGGCTTCTCCTTCAATGCTTAGCACAACTCATTTTTTGCCTTAATTCTTTGAATAAATCATAATATCTTCAATGAATACGACAACAAAATTATCCAAATACAGTTTGAATACTTTGCTCATCATATCCATGAAAGCTGCAAGAGCATTTGAAAATCCAAATGGCATCATCGGGAATTCATATTGTCCAAAATGTGATCTGAAAATTGAGCAATCTTAGGAACATCCTGCTCTCTATTCTTTAACTGGTGATATCCTAACCTCCAATAGATCGTTGAGAACACTGAAGCTCCTTGAATTTGATCTAGAAGGTCATCAATACGTGATAACAGATATTTGTTCAATATCGTTACCTTGTTCAATTCCCTATAATCGATACACATCCTCATTGATCCATCTTTTTTCTTTACAAACAATGCGATGAACTAGGACGTATAAATGCTTTTTCAAATAGTTTCTCTATATGCACTTTCCTTTAACTCGGATGGAGCCATACGATAAGGTGCATATGAATGGGAGTTGTGGTAGGTTCTAACTCTATAATAAACTATGTTTCCCTATCAAGGGTAACCTTGGTAAATTGTCTGCAAATACTTCAGGAGACTTCTCGACCTAACAAAATGCTCATCACCTCAATTCTATCTAGCATCCGTTCAAATGGTAACAAAATAAATCTCAAATGCCACTATAGTCCACCAAAATCATATTTGAAGTTGACCCCAATACTAGTTGATCTTACATAACCATACTCCCAACTTAGCTTGATCACCTCCTATACCATCAAATATAAAAATATTATTTCCATCACTCAGCTGGACCAATATCCTTAGAATCAACAAAAATTACTCCCTAGAGTTTGCACCATTGATAACCTATTTGTACCTTTAAATCTAATCATAATCATTTCTTAAAAATCCTCAGAACCTATAACCTCAAATCATTTTTGAAACTACCACAATCTAAAACTTTATTTATGATACAATCATTTTTTAGACTCGGCAAAATCGATACCTTCAAACCTCATAAAATTTCATCACTAATGTCTCCCAATCTATAACTTGGATTTGATCAAGACTCAATAACTTCATACTTGATTAACTTGCATACTAAATTTGTAGAGCCTAACACCTAAATTTTATCAAGAATCATTCCTTAAAATCTGTAACCTTAACACCTTAAATCTCATTTCTGTCTCGTGATTAGCATCGTTAGTCCACGTCAGTTCATGATTTGTTACCTTCCTCAGTTCATAACTTCCATTTCTGTCTCGTGATTAGCATCGTTAGTCCATGTCATCCTTGTTCTGCAATGAATGTTGTCACGCTTTCTTGTCCTAATACATTGATTTCCTTCAAGCAATTGATATCTTAAGTTTAAGCCTATACATTCTAATAAGGAAAACTCTAAATGCAAGTGACTTCGAGCACCCCTTGCACCTCATGTACCTGGAATGGGACCAACAAAATGAGACGAGATGTTTTGAGCTTGCGAAATGGGGCATTTTCAAACGTGCAGGAGATGAAAATGAGATGTGAAAATGTTAAATGTCAAGAAATAAATGAAGCATTCTCTAGAAATTTCAAGAAACCTGTCTTCTCCACGATCGCATTCTCTAGCTCTGTTGAACAAGAAGGGATTGAGGGTTTATATAGAGGGCTTGGCCCTATCTATATGAAGTTGGTCCCTACTGCCGGGATTTCTTTTATGTGTTACGAAACATGCAAGAGTATACTGGTAGAGAATAATGAGGAAACATGAAAGAGGTTTTTGAAAGTACCAAAAGATCTCATGAAATGCCGAGAATTAGTTTTTCATTTGCAGTGAAGCTTACAAGAGTATGTTGGTAGAGACTAATGAGGAAGCATTAAAGAGTTTTTTGAAATTACTAAAATGCCAGGATATCTTCCATATGCTATGGAGCATGTAAGGAGATACTGGTAGAGAGAATGAAGAAGCATAAGAGTTTTTTGAAAGGACTGAAAGATCTCACAAAATGCCTCTCTCGTATCAATGAGGGAAGAATTGGGGCACTTTTTTTCTCAAGTTTTCTGGGTTAAGTTATTGTGTTCTTTTATTGTTTACTCACCTTTGGATTACTATTGTTATCATCGTTTTCATTTTTACCTCTTTTATGACTCAGTTCAATGAGCCTTGTTTGTGAGGTTAGATCTGATGCTTTTTTGGAAGATATGAATACTAGTTTAAAGAATGTTAGAATGATGGCTACAGTGGTAGGAGTATAAGCTTTCTCGAGCTAGACCGTTTATCACTACCCGTATTTCATGCATTGACTGCTATAAGATAAACCATGTAAATTTTGCAAAACTTCTCCAAACAAGCAAATGTTTTAGACCATTGCTTTTAGGTTCAGAAATTTGTTGGTTTGCCGTTTGGCCCTACAACATTATCAGAGCAACTTAAAATACAGTTTTCAAATTTCCATACGGTTCCCATTTCCAAAGGATAAAAATTTCCAATTGCTTTTTTTGACTTTTCCCAATATAAAGATTAAGACGATCGTTCAGTATTGGTAGCTCCATTGTCAAGATGATCTCTCACAGCCCCAAGATGAGGAACACAATAAGTCAAGTTGTTCAATAGGTTGATAGCCAAGATCTTGGAAACATGTTTGCTGGGCTTGGAAGAGGCCAAGGTGGTGGCCTTGATTTGCCTAGGATGTTCCAACAACTGATGCCCGTTGTTTCCCAAGTCCTCAGAGGTGGATCAATCCACTCTCAGCTTTTTCCTGCCATGGAGGCTGAAACCCAACTGCACTATAATGTGACAAGGCTGTGAAGGGATGACAAACAAAATGAAAAAACTTCCAGTCTAATATCCAACAAGTGGCTCAGAGGATTGACCGACTAAATCCATCCGAAAATGTTTTCTATTATGTAGTGGTTTCGAAGATCTTATTAACGAATTATGCAGCAATAAAGATCTTGCTGATGAATATATGGAGATGTTGTGTCGTGATGTTCATCAACGACTTCAATTGTTCACCATATATTGTCTGTTTAAAAACCTAGAATCTAAAATCTCAAGCACAAAGAGTCCTTCAAAAAAATTATAAATAAAGGAATAAACCGACTTCTGTATATCTCTGAATTGTCCAAATGAAGCAATAAGCATTTCCTGCTCTGTTTGGCTACTAATAAACCAAGGGAAAAGCAACAAAATGATGATGCTTACAAAGAAGAGAGGATTCAATCGACCCAACAATACCCACAATATGAGAGAGAGAGAAAGAGACATGCGTGCTGGCGGAGCGGAAAAATCTAGGATCTAACCTGAGTGGCGATGGTGAGTGAGTATGCAGAAACAATGGGGGAGTGAATGCGGGGGGAAAATGGAGCTGAGCTTCTCAAGGGTTTGCATCAGTCTGTTGTCTTTTTCTTAATGTGTTTTTCAACTTGTGTTTATTTTTAACAAAAACAAGTGCCGCCACCTCAGTCGGGGTGCGCAAAACTGACTGAACATAGCAGAACTGTTCTAATAATTCAAACCCATCTGCTAGTACAATTTCCTAGTGACATGTAGGTTTTTACCCAGAGACGTAATTGCTCTAATACCATCTGTGACGACCCCAACCTTTGCTTGGGATGGAGTGAATACTTGGAGCATCGGGATATGCAATAAATGGTTACATATCCCCATACATGACAAATAAGTATGCAATGCACCTAACACGTTTCTAACAATATGTAATAATCGCAACGGAATAAATTATTTCATGAAATATTTTACCAAAATAAACTAATATCCCAACTTCATTGATATCTTCAAAGTATACCTTACTTGTTCAAAGTCCATTAATTAAGGCATAATCCAAATCATAAAGCATAGTAATGGAGTACTCAACTCTTCAATATACATCAACATATCAAATACTATCTTCAAACGCCATTAACTGAAAAGAGAATTAGTAAACCATCTCTCTAATTTATGCTATTAGAAGCATAACAACATCCAAGTAACTCATAGATAGCTTGGTTCTCTCTTCTGGGTTGGGCTCATCCTCAGTCAACTTCTTCCAGGTAGCTTTGTTCATCATCATCTCGACTAGCTAGATCCGACCCTGTTAAAACTTCTACCATTCCAGAGGGAATGGTAGTTGGGACTACCATGGTGAGATTCCTTGAAATCTTAGTAAGTTAAATACCCAACATACATAGAGATAAGTTATGCATGATTAATGATAAACATGAGATACATGTGTGAATATGCTTATGCCAAAAACTGAGTTTTTCTTAAATTTATATTCCTCACCATCAAAAGATCTTTGATGCATAACATCTCTCAAAATATTTCAAAGAACATTTTCTTGCAAAGAAAACTTTCTCACTCATCTCTTCAAAGAAATTCATTTCTTATTATCACAAGCCATCATTAGAAACATATGGTAACATCATAGTTTCTCATTTTTGCATCGTGAGTACCTGTTGTGACCGTAGCACAACTTAGGTTAAGACTACGTCATCGGAACTGCGCAAATAGATCTTTTTAATGCATTGATCTTGAACATTTCATGATATATGCACCCACCAGCGTTAAATGTCACATAAGATTTCTTTATGAAATTCTTTAAAAAGAACTCACTCGAAACTCGTTGATTGTTCTTTGTCAGCTTAGGGGTTAGTACTCCATTTTTACTTACTCCAGAGTAGATAGAGAAGTTCCATTATGATATTATTCAATCCTAGCATTGGTTCGTGACAAAAATATTTTTCATGCTATGCTCATGACAAACATATTGCATGACATGTGTTCATTTCATAACATGTAGCATATCTCATCTTAAAATGACATATTTTCATATATCATGCTATAATAGTACATTTTCATGCTTTGTGACAGAAGTAAGATAACACATGTCATGTATGCAAGTAGTCAAATGCTCAATGATGTATCATATGACATTTCATGATTAAAATAAGATTTATAACATGAATGTGGTGTTTATACAATAATCATAAATAAATTATCTAAGAGTACGTTAGAAACTAGTTTACAAATTTCCCGCATTCTAAAAGTCATTGTGGCTAAAATAAAATGCATACTAAAGTTAGGAAGCATGAAATTCCAGAATTTAATAAACAATATTTGTAAATCTGCCCTCATACTTTTTGAAAATTGCAATAATAATCCTAAACTTTTACTATTTACATTTCGGCCCTAAATTTCACCAATTTACACAAACTTCATATATTTTATATTCTAATTCCACATATGACCTTAGAATCTCATGAATGAAACATTCACTATGAGAAATTCATGCAACTCGTGACATGCGTATTGCCAACTTTCACTATATGTGGTTTTAAGCCTATAATCTTATGAACTATTGTATATCTGAAGGTTAACACTTAACTATACATTAATTCAGATCATATCATCATGCTAGTAACTTAGCTTTAAGTCATACGGGATCATATCAACATTCATGTGATGAACAACATCAAAGCATTATATATTCATCAAATCGAGTACTCTAACTCCTAACATACCAATAATATGCTTCTAGATGTTTATAATGCATGCTTTGGGAAACTTAACCAATATATCACAAGATAAACTCCAAACAATTGGAAACCAAAACATGCTAGATGATCAACCCAAGATATTGATTTATATTCCTAGCTTGACATGTTGTTTTTCCTAAATCTCAACCTTTAGTCAATATAACAAGACATTAGCTAAGCTTATAACATCATATCAAGGTATGCCATGGCTTTAATTAAAACAATTTATTCACATAAGACTACAAATCTGTTCCGAAA
Source organism: Juglans regia (assembly GCF_001411555.2). Classification (NCBI taxonomy): domain Eukaryota; kingdom Viridiplantae; phylum Streptophyta; class Magnoliopsida; order Fagales; family Juglandaceae; genus Juglans; species Juglans regia. The sequence continues at coordinate 7,202,309 of NC_049912.1, read as the reverse complement.
CATGCATCCAAGGATTCACCTCATATAACTCAATCCAAATCTCATTTTCATATACTAAATCAAAGCCTATTATGTTAATCTGACTTCCAATAAAAATATATGGTAGAGCTACTCACCAACCGTGGCTTTTGGAGCTTTTAAGAACCCTCTCTCTCTCCAAGGAACCCACTCCAACCACTCAGTTTCACTCTTATCTATAGTTATGGGTGTTTTGGTCACAAGAGTTGTGTTAAGCTGAGGATGATGTGGATACAAGTGAGGGGAGGGGAGTGGTATTTATAGGGTTTAGTTGTGGAAGGAAGAACTGCAAATGAGCTATGTGTTGTACAGTTTTTCTGAAGTGAATTGGAAAGAATCCAAGAATGCTCTCGGTGTAGTGTTTTCAGTTTGTCATTGTGTGCACAATTGAATATGCCTCATCATTAACCTATGAACAAGGACCAGTTGAGGGTGATAGGTGTAGAGATTTCAGATTTTTCAGAGGGTGTTTGAACTCAAAAAGAAACCAGACATGTTACTGGTTTTTCTTCCCAAGTAAATTCATTAGCTCTCTCAAAAGGCCATTTTTGTCCAGTGGGCAAGATCATGGCTGAAAAGAAGATCAACCAAGAGGTTTTTAAAGTAACTATGTTTAATGTATGAAAATTTGGGACTAAGTAAACATCATAAAAGTTAGGGCTAATTTGTTCATCTTTGAATTTTGTTCTGATTAAGATCTTCATCATCTTTTGGGAGGGTCAACCATGGCTTTTTGATTAACATTATTATATGTTTGAAATTATTTGATGGTTTCACTCCTCCAAATGCTTTTGTGTTTAGTTACTCTTACTTATGCGTAGAATTACACAATCTGCCTTTTGGTTATATGAATCATATTGTTTGTTCTTGGATTGGTAAAATGATCGGTAAGGTTTTACACGTGGATGTGGATGTGGATGTCAATGGCAATGGTTGGGGTAAGTATATGCGGGTTCTAGTTGAAATTGATGTATTGAAACCACTTGCACGAAGGACTATGTTGTTTCTAAAAGAACACCATGTGTTTGTGCCTTTTCAATATGAACGTTTACCACATTTCTGTTTCTTTTGTGGTGTTATCATGCATGGTGCTTTTGGTTGTCTTGTTGAATTTTGTTCTTCCTCTGCTTCTTTTACTTCAAATTTGCAATATGGATCCTAACTGAGAGCTACTGCTTCTACTACACGTGGTGGTGTGGAGAAATACATTGGTGGTCGACTGGAACAACCATCCAATCTTCCTTCTGGTGAGCAATTATCTTCTTCCTATTTTTCAGGAAACTGTCATAACAATTATGTGAATGTCTCATTGGCTCCTGATAAGGACTACATTACTTGGCAAAGTGCTAAGAGAAGGTAACTATCTCAACTGCAACTGCAGTAACTACTCTGATTGCTCCTGCTCTGCACATTGGATTGCGATCTGCTATTGCAAATGCCTCGGCTCCTTTTGCAGATCCAAAATAAAGCTCTAGTTTCTTATCAAACTCTGAAAGAGAAACTCACAAAATTAGAGGCCTTCAGGCTAATCTGATAGCTTCATTAGTTGAATAAACTAAGCAACTTTAAAGAGATATTAGCTGTATTCAGGAAAGCTTACACCTGAAATGGAAACACTATGCTAAAATGCATTGGCTTCAACATGGAGATAGGAATATCAAGTTTTGCCATCTGTGTGCTAGTCAAAGAAGAATGAGAGACAAGATATTGCAAGTGGTTGATAAACATGGGATCTTTCACTCTAACACTATTGGGATAGGCAGTGCTTTTACATAGTTCTATCGATCTTTATTTACTTCTACTCACCCTTCTCAGATTGATGCTTGCTTAAATGCTCTAAATTCAAAAGTCTCTACATAAATGAATGATGCTTTACTTAAAGCTTTCACTGAGAAAGAATTTAAAGCCGGTCTTCCAAATGGGACCCTACAAAGCACTTGGTCCAGATGAATATGGTGCTTGTTTTTATCAAGATCATTGGTCTGTGGTTGGTAATGAGGTTTGTCATGCTGTACTTTCTTTCTTAAATTTCAATGCAAATATTGAGGCTATCAACTTCACATATTTGGTTCTGATTCCAAAAACCATAACACCAAGGAGTGTTTCTGAATATAGACCAATTAGTCTATGTAATATTTTATACAAAATAATTACAAAGATGATCACCAACAGACTGAAATTAATTTTGCCTTCACTCATTTCACCAAATCAATGTGCCTTTGTCCCTAGTAGATTAATTATAGATAACATTTTGACTGCCTATGAAACTCTTCACACTATGAACTCTCAGCTTTATGGTAATAAGGGGCTTATGGTATTGAGATTGGATATGAGTAAAGCATATGATAGGGTAGAATGGACACCCATAAGAGTTGTGATGTCTAAGTTGGGTTTTGCAACAAAGTGGATTGATATGATCTTAAACTGTATCACTACTTCATTTTCTATTTTGGTGAATGGTATTTCTCAGCAAAGGTTTAAACCACAAAGGGGATTGAGGCAAGGTTGTCCTTTGTCACCCTACCTCTTTATTCTATGTGCTGAAGCATTGAGTTCTCAATTGTCTGCTGCAAAACAGCAAAGGCTTGCCACTGGCGTTCCATTTGCTAAGGGACATATCAGAATGAGCCATCTGTTTTTTGCAGACAATAGTCTCCTATTTTATAAAGCTAACATGCAAGAATGGATCACTTTAAACCAAATTCTTGGTGTCTATGAAGCTGCATCTGGACAACAACTTAATAGAGACAAGATCTCTTTGTTTTTCAGCCGAAATACTAAGGTAGCAACCAAACAATACATTATGGAGGTGGCAGGATTACAAGCTTCTTCTAACTTGGATAAATACCTAGGCCTTCCCTCCCTTATTGGTAGATCCAGATTGAGTGCTTTCAATATTATTATGGAGAGGGTGGGTAGAAGGCTTGGTAATTGGAAGAACAAGTTTCTTTCACAAGCTGGGAAATAAATTCTTATTAAAGCTGTGTATTTCTCCTATTCCAACCTACAACATGAGTGTGTTCTTGTTGCCCAAGTCTCTCTGTTGGAAGCTACACTTTCTTTTTGCTAAATTCTGGTAGTGTCATCAAGATAATCAATCTAAAATCCATTGGAAAAGTGAAGAATTTTTTAGTGTTGGGAAAGCATATGGGGGACTTGGTTTCAGAGACTTGCATAGCTTTAATCTTGCTCTTTTGGCTAAGCAAGCTTGGAGATTTCTTATGTATCCTAATTCCCTTCCAAGTAAGATATTTAAGGCAAAATATTTTACACACACTGCACTCTTGCATGCTGAGTTAGGTTCCAGGCCTTCTTACATGTGGAGGAGTATCTTCCAGTCCATTCCCCTATTAAATGAGGGCCTTATCTGGAGAGTGGACGATGGCACTCAGATCAAAAAAGTTTGGAAGGACAAGTGGTTGCCCATGGATTTTTCATGCAAGATTCAATCTCTTGTGTATGTGCTTCGTGAAATGTTGTTGTTGCTGACCTTATTGATTCCCATACTGGGTGGTGGAATTTAGACTTAATTCATGCTACTTTTAATGAGGGAGACATCAGGGAAACATTAAAGATATCTATAAGTGTGATGCCTTTTGCAGATAGGTTGATATAGAGGGGAACTACTAATAGCTTCTTTTCAGTTAGGAGTGCTTATCACTTGCATAGGCAAATCTCAACATGGTCTACTAGAGAATCTTCTAATCAAGGGAAGCATGGGAGTTTGTGGAAGAAGCTATTATCTTTGCAAACCACTAATGCTGTCAGGATGTTCATATGGTGTGCATGCACTGATGCCTTGCCTCTAGAGTCAATTTATATAATAGACATGTAATTCCTAACTCTATATGCCCTCCCTGTTTGACTGAAGATGAAACCCTAGGCTATATTTTATGGACATGCCCCTTAGCAAGGGATGTGTGGCTTCTAGGCTCACGAGCTATCCAAAATGCTGCCATCACAGTAGTTGATTTTTTTAGTTGTTTGAACAAATGTATGACAAACTGATGCAGCAGGACTTGGTGTTTTTTGCTGTCTTGGCTCGATTTATATGGTTTAGAATGAATACTTTCATTTATGATGGCTATTTTCATTCACTTTCTTCTGTTTATAAGCAAGCTGTCCAAGAATTTGAGTATTCTATGGATGCAATGCTGCACCAACTTGTGGCTAGACTTATTACACAACCTGATGCATTACATTGGGAAGCTCCTCCACCTAGCTTGGTTAAGATGAATTGGGATGTGGCTATCAAAGATGACTATAATAAGATTGGCATTGAAGTAATTATTAGAGATTGTTCTGGTTATGTTCTTGCAAGTTTGATGCAGCCTATATTTTATTGTGTAAATCCAACAATTGCATAAGCCAAGGGCCTAATTGCTGTTGTTTTATTTTGTCAAGATCTTGGCTTACATTACCTAATATTTGAAGGTGATTCTAGTCAGGTGATTCAAGCAACTTCATTACTGGAGGCCTGTGCAAGGAAGCTTGGCTATTTTTGTTCAGATATACAAACTCTACTTTCTAATTCTCATTGTAAAATTCACCATGTGAAGAGGGAGTTTAATGGTGTTGCTCACCAACTAGCAAGGAAAGTTGTTCTTTTGGAGAATGAACTAAAAGATATTGATTGTGTTGTTAATGGCTTTTGGCCAACACTATGATTAATATCAAAATTGTGTTGTCTAATAATAATAATAATAATAATAATAATAATAATAAGGATGAGAGGGAAGAATAACGAACAAAATATATTTATGCTGAGGGTATGTGCACTTCTTCAAATTTGTCCCAAGTTTGTCCTAAACAGGGACAAGGAAAAATATATGAAAACATTTATTTATTATCTCCACATCACACACTATACATAATTTTTTAATTTCTTTTCCTTATAAAATGTGTAGTGTATGGATGATATCATGATGAATAAGAAAACTAAATTAATTTAGAAAAAATAAAACCAACAAAAATTAAAAAAAAAAAAATTTATGGTGCGTGAAATGATGAGTAGGAAAACTCATATAAATTCTAGATAAAATATGAAATATGAGGATAAAAGAATAAAATCACATGTTTTTAAGTGATGTGTAGAAGTATAAGGCTTATGTCTAGAATTTATATAAATATATATATATATATATATAAAGTGAATAGTTAATATAAAAGTCAGAGACCGTTCGAAACGAAGTCGTGTCATAGATTTTTTTTGGGTGCTTTTGTGCTCTAATCTCTATCCGGGTACTCGTTGCCACATCTCAATCCACACGACGAAGAGGCAGAGACAGAGAGAGGTCTGAGTTCTTGTTTTTGTTATTGATTTTCGAGGTTTTTGTTCAATTCCATAACTATTCGGGCTCAAAAATTTATTTTCCAATCAAAGGAATCGAGACAAACATAAAATTAGTAAGTTATCGAAAAATCGGAATGGCGAGTCTGTACGTGACGGCGGTGCAGCCGACGGATCTGAATAGGAACACAGAGTGGTTCATGTACCCAGGGGTATGGACCACCTACATCCTTATTCTTTTCTTCTCTTGGCTGCTTGTCCTCTCTATCTTTGGCTGCGCTCCTGGGATGGCCTGGACCATTGTTAATCTCGCCCACTTTGCTGTACGTTAATACTCTCTCTCTCTCTCTCTCGGCTCTTTTATTCTCGTTTTTTATGTTTTCGGATTTTGAAGGTTATCCTTTGTGCGTGTTTTGTTTTTAAATATTAGGGGTTCAAAATTTCAAATTGGTATGTAGGTTAGGCCTTAGAGTTTGTGCTTGTATTACGCTGTTTGATTTGCCTTTTTCTTGTGTTGTTAATTTGGGCACGTGTTTTGATTTTGATTATTTGGCATGTCTAATGTTCTTGAATGTTGGATTGGAGTTCATTTTGGGTTTTAGGATTTTAGGGTTTAAGATATTTGCTGTTTTGTCTCTTGTGCTGTTTTGTTGAGGAAGAGAGCAGACCCAAGCTGTAAATTTTCTTCTTTGAAGGTAGAATCAGCTTTGATTGTTTGCTGTGGATAAGTGGGTGAATGTTAGATTTTGGATTGTATTGATGTGGGAGAAGATGAAATCAGTCTTATGGAAGCTTTATTGAAATAACGAAGAATCTTACACTGGAATATGGACAGTCAGAGTCTCAGACAAGGTTTTTTTGGTTTTTACAAGAATTTCCATTCCTAGGACTCGAGCTGGGGCTCCAAAGTTAATCATGTATATGTTGAGCTCTTTGGAATTAGAGACTGGATTTGTATTATATAAAAACGAAGCATAATGGCTTCTTTTTTTATACTAGCTTAATTTCTACCTTCTTTCAATTTCAATATTGTGAGACTAATCAATTCAAGATAACTTATCAATGAATAATCAATTCAAGCAACTCCTTGCACACTGCCACCCCCATCCCCAGAGCATTGCAAAGAAAAAGAATGCCCATCCCAAATCTTTGCAGGCTTAGCAAGATTGGAAGTAAAACTTGCCTTAGGGCTCGTTTGGATTGGAAACTCACATCAACTCATCTCATCTCATCATTACAACTTTTTCAAATTCTCACACAAAATATAATAAACAATTCAACTTTTTCAAATCCCAAAACAAAATAATATTAAAAAATAATATTCTAACAATATTTTATTCTACTATTTATAAGCCATCTCAACTCATCTCTGAATCCAAACGAGGCTTTACTGTGATGTGATCCACCCCTTTACCTCTGGTCCTTGGACCAAGTGGAATCTCACCCCCCCCCCCTCTCTCTCTCTCTCTCTCTCTCTCTCTCACTCACACACACACACACACACACACACCCTCCCTTCTATATGTGGAGGTTGAGTCAATGCATTCAATCCTGTAGGTGTGCTTGAATTTTATTGTTATAAAAATAAATTCCATTTGAGACAAGGCCCACCTGGCCAACCAGAAACCGTTTTGTCAATAAATTATCTGTGAAAGGCATAATTTATTTGTTTATTCTTCTACCTATCAAAACAAAAACAAAAAATGTTTGTTCTTATGCTTTCTGAGTTTATGCCCTTCACTGATACATTAAGTTGCTTTGCTTCCATGTGTAACATGATTGGTTATATGTCCTTCTTCAGGTTACTTATCACTTCTTCCACTGGAAGAAAGGAACTCCATTTGCTGAAGACCAGGGTATCTACAATAGGTTGACTTGGTGGGAGCAAATAGATGATGGAAAGCAGCTCACGCGCAACAGAAAGTTCTTAACTGTTGTCCCTGTTGTGCTGTAAGTTTACTTCTATGGTATTAACCAACATGATCAAATTATAAAAGTCATTTTATTTGTCATTCAACCTTTCTGGTGATTTTTTTTTTTTTTTGGTATCATATGCATTAACCTACTTGTGATCTTCTAGTATATCTATTTCCATGTGCATCAAGCAGTTAATGCTTGTGAACTTATAGCATATCTATTGATGTGCAAACATATGTACATTGAGCAGTTTATTGTTGCGAACTTCTAGCATATCTTTTGGTATGTATGTATGCTTGCATATACTTATAAAAAAAGAAATGTATGTATGTGTGCGTTGAAGGGCTAAATTGTATAAGTAGGAACAAATTGTTGTTATCAAGCCAGTTTTTTTTGTTGCTTATTGCCATGTTTCATCCCTCTCTCTCTCTCTCTCTCTCTCTCTCTCTCTCTCTCTTTCTCTCTGTGTGTTCAAAACTTTCATAGTGTTAAATGTTGTAATGGATCCCAAATATATAATGGCTTTGTTGTTATAAGAATTTTTTTACTTGATGATTTTAGCTAGGGATGTTCACGGTTCAGCGTGGTTGGTTTTGGGGATGTTTTAACTATTGAACCAAGTTGCCAGTCACTGAAAATCATGTGCTGAACCATAAGGCCAGATTTTTAAGATTTCTTTTCAGCTTTTGGTCCTTCACAGTCACTCGTCTTATTATTATTCTTCTCCCTCTCTTCCTTTTAACTTTCTCATTTTATATAATCTCTTTTAATAATCTGGTCTTCAATGAAGAATAGTTATATAACATTTTAAATTTTAAGTTTAAATAAAAAATTTCAATGTATTTAATCAGGTGATATTATTATGTTTATTGATAGTAAAATAATTATATGGCTATGAGAGTGTCCCTTAAATCAGTCTAAAATTCTGCATTCTAAAGATAGTTTTGATTAATAGATGATGAATTACATTTATCTTATCATAAAATAATATAGAGAAATTCTTGGTCTACACAGAAATCTTAGACAAGAAAGTTTACACATTGTCGTGGCTTAATATTAATCATCAGTGTCTCCAATCCAAACTTATCTGTGTTCATTGCACACGGTGTGGTGAGGTAGGTTGGCAAAACTTTCCTATTTCCACAGCATGTGTTATCAAATCTTCTGTTCTATAAAGTATGGATTTGGCTGTAAAAGATCAAGATGTCTCACGACCCAGAACTGGCATAAGAATTTGATACTGAGATTGCTCAAGTAATGAGGTGAGTTGCCAATGTCATGACAACAATTAGAGATTGCCAATTGGGTTTATTGGTTCAAGTGGCTCGAGCTGAAGTGGGTGAGAGACCAGCTGACTGATAAGAGAGACGGCACACCAACTTGCCTTAAAAAAAATGGAGGAGATAAAGGAGGGGGGAGAGAGAGAGAGAGAGAGGAGATTGCATGAACCTGTCACTGCAATATGTAAGTCCGTATTCTGTTTGATATATATGAAGGTTCCTGAAGAAAGAGGAAAATATAGGGATCCTAAATCAAGGTTGGTCACTTTGGATTTTGTTGGGAAAATGACCTACAAAAGTGATTCCCAAACTGAGCATCAGTATTTTGCTAATACAACACTGTACCTTGCAGCAGACTATCAAAAGCCAATTGAGGTTGGCCGGTGCGGTGTGATGGTATCAGTAATATGACCAACCCTGATTTTGTTCCTAAAATTATGAAATCAAGGTCTAAAACAATCACTTGCAAGATGCCCATTGGCAATCTTGAGAAACCAGCTTACCCAGTTTCATAAATTTTACTAAGAGGACTCCTTAGTAAAATCTCAATATTCTGAATATATTTTCTCAAATTTTTATCAAGGCAAGGCAGAAACTGAAAATCAGAAGTTTTTATTGGAGTTCAGTTTCCAAACAGAGTCCCAAATTTGTTCTTGCTGATAGTGGCGTCTGTGTTTGTCTCAAGGTTGTTTAATCGAAATGCGACTTCCTTGTGAAATATTCTATCATTATTGTATCTTAACCTGTGATATGTATGTGTATTTGGTTAGAGGCCCTCACAGTCAAAGTCGTAGTAAATGCATGCTGATTGCTTGGATTTGTTTCTGATATTTGCAATTAGAATCACATGGATTCTCCTTTCCTTTGTTTTGACAGGTACTTGATAGCCTCACACACGACTGACTACCAGCACCCTATGCTCTTCTTTAATACCCTGGCAGTGATCGTCCTGGTTATTGCCAAGTTCCCCAATATGCACAAGGTCCGGATTTTTGGAATCAATGCAGATAAGTGAAGTACAGTTTGAATCAGGAAAATGTTGGTTTTACCTGCATAAGACTCTTATCCCTTACCTTGTTGTGATAAAAACTTGTATCTTTGTATAGAAGTGAGAACCGGATGGATATCCAAATATATAATGTTTTGTGGCTGACTGTTTTTCAAGCTCTCTTGGATATTGAAAAAATTATTGTATCGGTGATCTTTGTACAGCGGAGAAATTTGATGTGTATGAATTATCCCTGCGATGTTAATCTTATCGCATATTTTGATGCTGTGATTGTCATCATTTTAGAACCCTACAGAAGTGGAGTTGGTATCATATCAGGAAGGTCTTTAATAAGAGAGATCTTGGTTCTCAATTTAGACTCGCATATAACTTTACTTCTTGAGAAATTGCATCGTTTTAACTTTAATATTTAGCAAAGAGAAATGATCTTTGCAGCCTTAATGTTTAAAGTCTTGTGTGTACCTTTTGGAAAAAGTGAATAAATTTAGAATCTGTGTGAAAAAATTATTTTTTTAATAGTAGATCTTATCCTACTTTATTTTTTCAAAGGAACGTAATAAACTTACATACTTTAAGACTGTATCTAGCATTACATTTTAACAAATATTTTTAATTTGGACCGACCTCCCACACTTCATACACAATTTTAGCTAAACATGATAACATATGGTACATAAACCCATCAACACATATCCATCTTAATTAACATATGATACTTTATTCTCAACTTCGTCTAAAGATCACTACTTATAATATGCTTACAATTACTTGCTTCTAGGGGTGATAGATGGTCGGTCCGGACTAAACGGACCGACCGTTTCGATCCAGACGATTCGTTCAATCTGGATCGAGACAGAGACCGGTCGGTCTCGGTCCATGTTTTAGAGGACCGAAAGGTTTGGGTCTAGTCCACGGTCCAGGGTTTTTCGGGACCAAAAAAAAGAATTTATATATATTATTTATATAATAATTATACAATTAACAATATAAAATTTTAAATATGTTATTAATATTTGCTAATATTCTATAAATTAAAAATATTTTATATATATCTTCATCTAATTTATCACTATTAACAATATAAAATTTTAAATATGTTATTAACACTTGTTAATATTCTATCAATTAACTGATATATAATATTAATTAGTTAATTATATAGTAATTATATAAATTAATAATGTAATTTTCATCTAATTTATTATTATTGACCATATAAAATATTTTTTTTATTGAGTTTGTTTCATAATTCATATTAATAAGTCACTTAGTAGTTTAATTTAGTATTTTAATTTTTTTTATTAATTGATTTAAAAAAGAAAAAAATAATTAGGCCAAACCGAATAGACCGGACCGGAATGATAGCTACCGGTCCGGTCCGGTCCGGTCTGGTCTCTAAGGGTGTTCGGACTGGTCCGGTCCAAAAAAATGATGAATCGAAAATATTCGGTCCATTACCGGACCGGACCGACCAATTTACACCGTTACTTGCTTCTAAAACTCAAAGAAAGCTCTTCCAAACTCACAAAACTAGCATCACCAAGAATTTCATCGATACTAGTATATAAACTTGTTCTCGACTCTCATTAAATCAAACACTACTTCTTAATATAAATAAAATTATTTTTCTTTTTATTTTTTTTTCTAAATTCCCTTAGAAATGATCTGGAGAGAATTAGAATCCCTCATTAATGAAGACCGAGAGCCAACCCTATATGCTTAGGGCTAAAATGATTAATCTGAGATAATTTTGTGATAGTTCAAGAAACAGAAAACTCGTGTTGAAGGGAAACAGGGGGGACTAATGAATTAGGAAAGAGGGACTAATGAGACAGCAACAAAATTTACTGATTATTTATGGGGAGACCATACGTACTCTAGATCAATATTTTCACATGTTTATGTCTGAACTTAGACTAAGAGAAATAAACATATGAAATGAATCTTACGATATTTATTAAGTATTTAATGTTGACTAAAAAATCTACAATGTCAACAATAAATATTATATGATTCATTTTATTTAAAAAAAAAATATTTTAGTCACAAAAAGATTTTAAAAAAATAAACTTACAAACTGACGTGGGTTGATGTAATATGTCAGACTATAAAATTATTTTTATTAAAAAATAGATATAATATATCACATAAAACTACATCAATTTATGAGTTTCTTTTTATGAAATTCCTTCGTCACTAAAACATTTCTAAGAAATAACTTTAATTAAAAAAAATCGATTATCGCTTGGTAGGAGAAATAGTTTTTCAAATAAAAAATTTTATTATTAGTCACTATTTATTATCCTATACCCCACACCTTATAAAAAATACCCTTACATTATATAAAAAGATTTATAGATATACAGTGTGGAAGTGAATAATAATTGATGCATAATATTCATCTTCTTCAAAAATATTGGTCAGTGAAAAATGTTGGGTTGTCCTCTCAAGACTTAAAAAAAAAAAAAAAAAAAAAAAAAAGATGGACTTTTTAGGACAATTCTATTTTGTAAGTAATTTTATTGAAAGAAGGTGGATCACATGCAAGACCTGTAAAAATTATATATTTTTCTTGTTAATTTTAGATTTGATCTTAAATCAGATCAAAATATTTTTAAATTCTTACATGAATTTTAGAATCTTTAATAGCAGAGAGATAAATAAATAAATTGGATTCTATATTAATATTTATTACTCATGTTTGTATAAATAATTTGGACAACATTAAACAAAGTAATATTGTTGAGCTTACTTTGTGTTTATTAATTCGTTACCACAAGAGAATAGAATACCAACTTGATCAGGGGATGTTGTTTTCGACATCATGACTAACCACTCAGCATTGAGTCAAATCTCTCGTAAAAAGTCGGCCTACCACCGCCATTCATGAGTTCTTATCATGCATGCGTGCAAACTCTTACGTACACGTCTTTTATCTTTAGAACGAAGAACTAATGAAAAACTAAGAAAATAACACAAAATTGCACTGCCCCATTTCTGACATAAGCGCCCATGTTGCATGTCTGCATAAAAACGTGTTAAAAATATATTACAAATAATTAAATTTACATATTTCTATTAGTTTAAACTTATGAGATAAGTGATGATTTTAAATAGTATCGAATTCTGAATTTGAAATTTTGAACCCTAACTCCGCTTATTGGATTAAATATTCTATGTATTAGGTTCACTTATTAAAGAGGACTCTGGCCCACGTGTAAGTATGAGTGTTAAGAATATAATATAAATAATTAAATCTAGATCTTCTTGCTATCAACTTAAACTCTTTGGATAAGTAGTGATTTCGTAAACCGAAACTTCACTACAAGAAAAATGGCTTTTGACATCACCTAAAATTGTCACAAAAAGCATGATCACTGGCACAATTAATTTTTAGTGTCACTTAGGAATCGACACTAGATAGTTGGTACTACTAAGTCCCAAAAGGTTTTTCGCGTCGAAGTGAAATACCATCACAAAAATGTGCACATTTGCAATGAAATTAGTTGACACCAATTAATGGAGAACAAGAACGACGCAAAAGATTTTCCAAGCAATAAGAAAAGCCCAATTTGCAGCGATTTATATCATCACAAATAGTATCAAATGTTGTCGTAAAAAAACTACCAACCATGGTTAATTATTGTTGGTAGAATTTTTCCCAACGATTTTTTCTCACCGGAAAAGATCATTTATCATATGATTTTTTGTCGCAAATAATTTTATGTTACGATTATCTTGCCATAAAAAAATAGGTATTCAATTTGGTTGCAAATACTTATTTGCATCGATTATGATTGATGTAAATAGGTATTTGTGACAAAAAAATAAAAAATTATTTCCAACAAACATATAGCGCCTGAAATAGTATGTTACAAAATTTTAAAAAATATATATTATTGAAAAAAAATACATTAACACAATACACATCTTACATTAAATTACAATCCATAAAGAATTACACAAAGTATTTGCTTTATATTCTAAGAAATTTAATTATATTACAATCTATAAAGGCAATTATATACATTATATTACAATCCATAAAACAATTATATTATATTCTAAGTGTGCAATTTTAGACTTCTCAAGACATATCAAAGTACAAAATCCGTAATCATGTATTATCGAGTACAACATACTAGCAGAAATCTTTGTATCGGGTTCCTACAAAAATATTCGATGTCTCCCTCAAATCATTATAAAACAAAACTGCTAAAGATATAAGAGGAAATGAAAGGGGAAAGGTAAGAAGCATGTATATGAAATGTTCATCTAAACTCAGGAAGCATAAAACACTCGATAACATAAATATGTATACATGGTGTTAGACTAAAAACTAACAAAAAATCTCATTTACATATAATCTATGCACAAGTGATTTTATTTTCTCATTTTTCACCTCAAAGTTATAATAGTACTTCTACAAAAATGATGATCCAAATTTCCTCTCTACATAAACTCATACACAATGAGCAGTTTCTTGACTAAGTAGGCAACAAATTGACCAAGAGAACAGAGAGAAACCAAAATCTTAATGGTAGTTAGTGCAATTATTAGTTCACACAGCAGGAGCCTATCAGTACAACAGCATGAGTATATGTTACTTCTTGGGATCAGTACAACATCACGAGTATATGACAACAAAAGTTGAAATGGGGCGTATGACAACACATGTAGCCTATAACATTTGCACGTATATAGTTGTCACTTCTTGGGATCTAGGCTATGTTAAGACACATGCATATATAATAGCCTATAATCCCACCGTTGATGGAAGCTAGTGCGGCCTATAAGCTACAAAGTAAGGAATACTAGGGAGGCATAACAACTTTTAGCATCAACATCTTGTCCCCTTCCTTAGGCCAAGGAGTCATACACGGCAGCGTGCAGTCACCATAAAGTTCTCTAAGTTGCGGTTGGTTTAACCTGCTAGATGGTATCAATCTTTATCACTTGCACCAATGCATAAAACTTTAAGTACATGATTCTATGACTAATGCTATGGTCTCTTCATGGAGCGGGGATTGCTTTTAGCAAGTGGGCAAGTATTTGTTGGAACATGTTTGATTACTCACCAAAAAACATTACACATCTTTATTCATTACAGTTTAGCTTGCATGAGTGTGCTAGTGCTGATTATTCTCCATTAATAATTCTCTTGAATGTCGTCTGATTATGACACAATTTTGAGAATTTAATTTGATGCAAGACTTGGCTTTGCTATAGCAAATAGGAAAAAATACAAACTTAAAACTTCACACTCGAGACTTGGCTTTGCTATAGCAAATAGGAAAAAATACAAACTTAAAACTTCACACTCGAGACTTGGCTTTGCTATACTTGAGACTTGAAGTGATCATTGCAATCTATTATGCAAAAAATACAATAAATATTATGCAAAAAACAATAAAAAAAAAAGTTGCCTACCTAGCTAGCATAACACACTTCACAAACTACACAACCATCTCATCACTTCACAAAACACAACCATATCACAAACTTCACATTAATCTCATCACTTCACATTCACAGTTCACAACACAGAGCACATTCACAATAATCGACAAAACACCTTTCACAACATTGACATTTAAGCTTCACAAGCATATATAATAATTATCGAGCTATGGAGATATAAATTGTACCATGATTAGGGGCTGAAAATTTTGTGTGTTTCTATTGTCCAGTGGTTTAGCCATGCGTGTGATCGATGTACCCTATGGCTGTCCAAGGTAGTGGAAAAAAGTAGAGGGACTATGGTGGATGTTGGCCATGGGTTGTGGCGCTGGGTTGAGGACCAAAGGATCGTGATGGTCTCGATTGGTGGCTGGGAAGCTCACGATGGGGTGAATTTCAGTGTTGTCACGGTGGAGGCAGGGGCTTTGTAGATGGTGGCAGGGGTTGTTTGGAGGAAGGTCACGGGATTCTCCATTGGGTGCAGTGGTTGTGGCAGTGGGTGAAGGAGATATATAAAAAGTTATCTTGGCCCCCCTTTATAAAATTATTTTGTTCTTATAGATTAATTACTTATAAGTCTAATCTAAAAAAAATTAATCTGATTTAAAAATATAATAAATAAAATATATTTCACATAAAATAAAATGATATAATAATATGATGACACGTTTTTACTATAGATAAAAAAAAAAAAAAAAAAAGGAAGTTTGATGGTTTATAGCCTACAATTCTGCAGACTCTAGCCTCTCTTTCCATTTTCCCAAGAATCGCAAGTCTACATACTTACACCACTCTAGTCTACCATTGCAAGTCTCCATTTTCCAAAGCTTCTTTTTTATTCTTTCCATTGTCCATTGCATTGATTGCAAGTCAGTGAAGTCTCAAGTTAAAGTTCATACTAAGAATTCTCTTACTCATTTCTTTTCAATTTTCATCCATTGTTGAGTGCTTCTCCGACGACGACGCCTTGTCCTACTCTCCCAGTCTCCTTCAAGCTTCAAGGCTTCAAGGTATTCTTCTCTATTGACTATTCTACTCCGACTCAATCTTGATTCAAAGTATTTAAGTGATATATGATTTATGATTATATCCCTTGTTTCTAACTTGTGTTTCACTATTTTAAATCAATGCCATATTTCATTTTTTTTTTATGGTTCTTTTGCACTCTTCGATAGTCTCTGTGTTCAAGTATATTGTATATTATACACGGTTTGATTTTTGTTGATTTCTCATGTTTTACTTTTGATAGATTATGTGTATTGATTTAAATTGCTTGATTTTAAATTCAGGTTAATGATGATGTCTAAATTAAAAACTATCGATTCATTCTTCAAAAGAAAAGAAATTGATATTTTAAAAAATTCTTAAAAAATTCCAAGGATTGAACCTGAGGAAAATCTTGATCTTAACTCTCCAATTTTAGAGTCTGAAGAGATTCATCGTCAACATTTGATTCTAAAGAGATTGATATATCTTCTTTACAACGAGATCCAGAATTACGTCCTCCTATGTGGGACGATTCAATCAATCAACGTGATGAAATAAAAAGAGCTTACTTGAAAATGGGTCCATATCAAATACGTCTATCAAAATATTCATTTTCTGGTTCTGAAAAGCATCATTGTCACTTTCAAACTTCTTGATTCATACAATTTGCATCTTGGCTAGAGTATTCTCCATCAAAGGATGCTGCATATTGTTTACCTTGTTATTTTTTTACAATGAAAACATCTCAACGTTGTGGATTGGATGTATTTACTCACATAGAATTTAGAAATTGGAAGAAGATTAATGATGAAAAATATTGTATCTTTTTTAATCATATTGGGGAGGATCCTTGCTCTTGTCATAACAATGCTGTGAAATCTTGTGAGGATTTATTAAAATAATCACAGCATATTGATAAAGTAATGAATGCGCAAAGCTCCAAACAAATTCTCAACAATCGACTCCAAGTAAAAACATCTATTAATGTTATTCGATGGCTTGCATTATAAGGATATGCCTTTAGAGGTCATGATGAGACCCCTGAGTAAAAAAAATTGAGATAATTTCCTTTAGATGCTTAAAATCTTGCCTTCGTATAATGACAAGGTTGGAAAAAATTTTCTGGAAAAAGGCTCTTAAATCTTCAAAGCATACTTCAACGAAAATTCAAAAAGAGATTTTGGAAGTTCTTGCAAAGAAAGTGCGAAATAAAATTCGTGAAAATATTAGAAATTATAAATTTTGCATTATTGTTGATGAGGCACGAGATGAGTCTAAGAGGGAGCAAATGGCTATAATCTTGAGATTTGTTGATGATGATGGTTTTATTCAAGAATGGTTTTTTTATTTTGTACATGTTAAAGATACATCGGCATTGACTCTAAAGAATGAAATATCTGCAGTTCTCTCTCATCATTGTTTTGATGTTCAAAATATTTGTGGGCAAGAATATGATGGTGCTAGTAATATGTGTGGTGAATGGAAAGGATTGCAAACATTATTTCTTAAAGATTGCCCATATACATACTATGTTCATTGTTTTGCTCACCGATTACAGTTTGCATTAGTTGTTGCATCTAGAGAGGTAGTTTATGTTCATGAGTTCTTCTCAAATTTGAATTTCATTATCAATGTGGTGGCCACTTCATGTAAACGTCATCATGAACTACAAGCTACTCAGGCAACACAAATTGCACATATGATAGCTATTGATGAACTTGAAAATGGAAAATGAGCTAATCAAATTGACACTATCAAACGAGCAGGTGATTCTCGTTGGGGTTCTCCTTTTTATTCTATTTGCAGTCTACTACGAACATTTGGAGCCACTTGCTCGATGCTTGAAAACATAATAAAAGAATCCACTTACTATCAATGCGAGGATGCAAATGCTGCTTATAAAATGATTACATCATTCTAATTTATATTTATTTTGCATTTAATGAAGGAAATCATGGGTATTACTGATGTTCTTTGTCAAGTTTTGCAGCAAAAATCTTAAGACATCTTGAATGTCATTAATATGGTTTCTACTACAAAAGAACTCATCCAAGAGTCGAGAAATGAATGTTGGGAAAGTTTGTTTGAGAATGTTGTCTCTTTTTCCAAAAAATTTGATATTGACGTTCCAGAATTGAGTTCTCGTTATGTCCAAGGTCGTGGTCGTCATCAACGAGATCACATTACGTTAGAGCATCATTATCATTTTGAAATATTTAATACTACTATAGACTTTCAAATGCAAGAGCTTAACAATAGGTTTGGGAAGGAGCGACAAAACTTTTAACCCTTAGCTCAGTTTTGGATCCAAATGATGCTTATAAATCCTTTAATATTGATAATATATGTCATCTTGCGGAAGAGTATTATCCTCTGGATTTTTCTGAGAATGAGAAAATTAATTTAAGATTTCAATTGAAGCATTTTGAAGTTGATATGCTTACTAATATGAAATTTCAGAATTTGTCATCTATTACAAATTTATGTCAATGATTGGTAGAGACAGAGAAATCATAGACATACTATCTTATTGATAGATTGATTCGTCTTGTTTTGACTCTTCCAATATCTACAGAGACGAGTGAACGAGCATTTTCAGTAATGAAGATTGTTAAAACAAGACTTCGCAAAAAAATTAAAGATGAGTTTTTAGCAAATAATTTAGATGTCTATATTAAAAGAGAAATAGTTAAGAATTTTTATTTAGATTCAATATTTGATGATTTTGTTTCTTTAAAAGAATGCAGGTTACAATTTTAGACACTATGTTTCTTTTGTTTGACATATTTATATGAGTGTCTTTATGTTATTTCAATGATATATTGTTCTTGACACATGATATATTTTTTTAATACATAGGTTATATTAAACGTATTTTATTTTTATTTTAGATTTTATCATCTTTTTTTTTTTTTTTTTTTTGAGTAGAAAATCGCACTTCGTTGATAACAGTAATAACAGGAAGGATAACAAAAGCAACAAGACTGGTCAAACAACCAGTTCAGAAACATCCTCAGTTAGCTGAAGAGATTCCCTTGCTAGACAATGAGCTACATGGTTACCACTTCTCTTAACAAAGGTCACCTGCCATGACGTAAAACTATCCAACATGACTCTAGTATCATGTAAAACCAATCCCACACTATCCCACCGATCAATATTCTTTTGGAGGCTGTGAACTACACCTTGAGAATCACCTTCCAGCCAGACAGCTTGCAGCCCCATCTCTTTTGCCATACCAACAGCATAAAAGCCACCAAAAGCTTCAGCTAAAAGGGGCTCCAATACTCCATATCTTGACAATTTTTTGGACGCCACAATGAATCCCAAATGGTCACGGGCCACCAATCCGATCCCAGTTCTGTTCTGACTACAACTCACTGCCGCATCCCAGTTGATTTTGATTAAATTCTCTGGAGGAGGAACCCAAACAGAGGGGTGGACTATTGACTGCTTAACCTTTCGGTTTGAGCCATATTGTGCAGCCTTAAACTCTGTCAAATGATTAGCAGCTTGTCTTACCACCTGCGTGGGATGCATAAAAGAATTTTCAAACACCAACTTATTCCTTCTCAACCAAATACCTCTAGCTGTCATAGAGAAAAGCTCGATCAGGGATGTGTCAATAGAAGACAAGAATTGTACCACCAACTCTTTGAAACAGCCTACAGAATTAGTGCATTTCTGGAAAGATGTAGGACCTTGGCTCCATACATCCATGGCTGATGGGTAGCTCCATAAGATATGAGTGACTGACTCCTCTTCTCTGCTGCAGATGGGACAAAGAGGGGAATCAACAATATTTTTCTTATAAAGGTTTTGACGAGTAGGCAACGACTCAAGACAAGCTTTCCATATGAAAACTTTTGTAACATGTGGAATTTGTAACTTCCAAAAGCCTGTCCACTCCTGCACATTTTTTGCTCGATGTGAAGACTGACCCTTCTTCAAATCCTGCAGCTCCATCTGCTTGTGATAGGCACTCTTCACTGTAAATTGCCCATCCTTTGTCCCCAGCCAAATGAGTCTATCTCTAGCCCCAGTAAAGCTTATGGGGATTTTAAAAACAACTTCAGCAACCTCATTCCCAAGGACAGATACTACCAAACCTCGATTCCATTGTTTAGTCTCCTCAGTGATTAGTTCAGCAACTCGAGCTTCAGCATGCAAGACTTGTATAGGAGTTTGGACCATATAGCTTGAGGGTTGAGGCAGCCACCTACAGTTCCAGATCTTAGTATCCTGGCCATTTCCTATCCTCCATATAGAGCCCTTCTGAATAAGTTCTCTTGCAGCACAAAGACTTCTCCACATAAAGGATGGCCTAACCCCCATTTTAGCCTGAAGAAAATCAGATGTTGGGAAATACTTCATTTTAAGAACCTTGGCAGCTAATGAATCAGGGACTTGGATAATTCTCCAACCTTGCTTTGCAAGCAAGGCCAAGTTGAAACTCTCAAAGTCCCTAAAACCCAAACCACCCGCCCCCTTAGCTTTCCCCATTTGGTTCCAAGAAACCCAATGCGCCTTCTTCTCATTATGCATGTGACCCCACCAAAACTGGTGCATTACTCTATTTATTTCATGGAGCAAAGATTTAGGCAATTTGAAGACCCCCATACAATAAGTCGGCAGGGCTTGAATGACAGCTTTTAATAAAATTTCCTTCCCTGCAAAAGAAAGAAACTTTGTTTTCCAATTGCTTATCTTGTCTCTCATTCTGTCCAAAATTCCTTTGAAAGCAGCATGCCTCGATCTGCCTATGAGGGCAGGTAAACCAAGGTAAGTTTCATAGCAAGATGTGGATCGAGTCCCTGCAATGCTTAGAATATGATTTCTGAGTTCATGTCTTGTGTTGGCACTGAAAAATATTGAAGTCTTGGCCTTATTAAGCTGTTGTCCTGAGGCATTTTCATAGAGACCCAGCAATCTCTTAATAGCAGCCCACTCCATTACATTAGCTCTACAAAACAGCAAACTGTCATCTGCAAAGAAAAGATGGTTGATGCTTAGAATGCCTTTACAAATGGGAAAGCCATGAATATCCTTGACATTTTCAGCATGATTTAATAAACTGCTTAGGACCTCCGAAACAAGAATAAACAAATATGGAGATAGGGGATCCCCTTGACGAATCCCTCTAGATGGAACAAAACTAGCTTGAGGAGCCCCATTAATAAGGATTGAGTAAGAAACTGAGGTTATACAGTTCATAATCAGAGAAATCCACCTCGGATTGAAGCCCATCTTCAGCATAACCTTCTCCAAAAAAACCCATTCCACTCTGTCATAAGCCTTACTCATATCCAATTTTACAGCCATATAGCCTTGTTTCCCTTTCCCTATAGTTGACATAGAGTGCAAAGCCTCAAAGGCAACAATCACATTATCAAGGATCATTCTACCAGGAACAAAAGCACTCTGGGTAGGGGAAATGATCTGTGAAAGAAGGATTTTCAATCTGTTAGACAGCACTTTTGATACAATCTTATAAAGCACATTGCAAAGAGAGATGGGTCTAAAATCCACCACAGTTTGAGGGCATTTCAGTTTTGGAATTAAAACAATGAACGTATCATTAATGGCCTTTAAGTCCCCACCATGATTCAAGACCTCTAAGACAGCCTTAGTGACATCACCTCCAACCACACCCCACTGAGATTGGTAGAAAATAGCTGGAAATCCATCCGGACCTTTAGAGCCCAGAGGGTTCATTTGGAACACTGCTTCCTTAACTTCCTCAGGGGTGAAAAGGCTTAAAAGATTGTGGTTCATGTCCTCAGTAACACTTGGCTGGATATGGCTTAGGCAAACATCAAGATCATAAGGATTGACAGAAGAGAAAAGGGCCCTGTAATGCTGACAAAAAGCATCTGCAATCCCTACCATCTCATTTAAAATTCTGCCATCATCAAGAACCACTTTAGAAATCTCATTGGTTTTCCTTCTTTGGTTTGCACACCTATGGAAAAACTTAGAGTTTCGGTCTCCATCTCTCAACCAATTTTGTTTGGCCCTTTGCTGCCATTTAACATTTTTTTCTTCCAATAATCTGTCAATATCCTTCTGAAGATTTTTTATATCCTCATTATAAGAACCCTTGTTAGATTGCTGTAGAGAGGAGAGCTGGTGCAGCTTTAAGTGAATGGACTTCCTTTGTTTCTGAAGGGAAAATTTACTCCACGAAACTAGAGAGTCTCTACACTTACAGAGTTTTTCCTGAATAGAGCACAAAGAAAGCCCCTGCTGAGAAGACAGGGCTGACCAACTAGAACAAATGACACTGCTACAATCCTCATGTAAATTCCAGCTAGCTTCAAACCTGAAAAGCTTCTCCCTTCTCCTACCATCATGAAACAAGCCTCTATTTCCATTCTGAAAAGACATCAAGAGAGGACTATGGTCTGAAGTTTGGGCTGCAAGGGCCTGAATACTGCAATGATCAAACAATTCCATCCCTAAGATATTCCCAAAAGCACGATCAAGTCTCTCCTTGGTAAACTGGGCACCCTCTCTGTTATTACTCCAAGTAAATTTAAGACCATCATAACCTAGATCACATAAACCGCAGGAGTCCATCGTATCTCTAAATAGTTCCATTTGTTGGTAAGGTCGACAAGCTGCCCCATATTTCTCATGCTGAAATAAGATTTCATTAAAATCTCCAAAACAAAACCATGCTTGCTCAAAATTAGGCCGCAACAACCTCAAAAACTTCCAACTTTCTGGTTTGTTTGAAGTAATTGGGGAGCCATAAAAACCAGAAAACATCACCCTTTTTGCTGAGCCTTCAGGTATCAAACTCATAGAAATATGGTGTTGTGAAAAAGACTCGAGCTTGAAATCAACAGAACTATTCCACAGGAAAGCAAGGCCTCCACTAAGACCCTTACTATCGACTACAATACAGGAATCAAAACCCAGTTTATTCCTTACTACCTCCACCCTTTTCCTACCACACTTTGTTTCCATTAAGAAAACAAACTTGGGCCACTTAGATTTCACTAGCAAGTGAAGTTCTCTAACTGTACGGGGGTTCCCAAGCCCCCTACAGTTCCAACTAAGGCCTATCATTGCTGTTGGTGGAGCTGCAAAGCAGCCTCCACCAACTCAGAAACAATGTTGTTTTCAACAACACTAGTGACATGTCTTTTTTTTCTATCGGGCTCACCTACATTCTCATGAGAGGAGACCCCTCTTTTCCTTCTTTCTCGAGCTGCCAACCCCAGGCTACCAGACCCAATTTGATGCACCTCCCTAGCCCTTCTTTTCCACGTGACCTTCCTTGCCTTGGGCCCTTCCGAATCCCGCACAGATGATAAAAGCCCATTCTGACTTGGGGATGACACCCTTAAAGGAGAGGTGATATCATTGGGGACACTTACCAAAACAGAATGTAGTGATTCACTCTCCACTGAAAACAGAAACTCCTGCTGTGTAACCACCTCAGATTTAAACAAGGAAAGATCTGTCTGCATATCACAGGCTGAATAAGTTCCCTCAATTGGCTCTGTCAGATTCTCCCCCGTATGGAAACTACCATCCTTAGAACACTCATGCCGCGCATAATCTTCTTTAGTTGGAGAATCCGTGAAGTGCTCCTTATCAGACTCCTTTCTAAAATGAGATTCATCATGACAGGTTCCTCCGTGGGACTCAGCTTGTTGCCGCCTAGAGTGGTGTTTCTCCCCCATGGCACCACCGTACTTTCTGATTTCAAAAACCTTTGAGTTCAAAGGTTGAGCCCTCAGCCATGGACCAAACTGCATTGGAGTAGGTTCTTCTACATGATTATCAACACGTTGGGATTGGCACACTTTCAGATCATGAGATAAGATACCACAGTGAAAACAGAAGGACTGCAATCGTTCATACTTAATTGAAACCCAATACTTCTGGTTCTCCAACTGCAACCATTTTCCACGTAACAAAGGTTTTTTCAAATTCACTGCCAAACGTATTCTCATGCACTTGCCCCATGCCATGCCATCCGAGTCTGAATCAACACGAATCACGTGGCCAAAGGATGCAGCAAACTTCTTACCAAATTCTGCATTCATAACCGCCAAAGGTAAACCATGCAGTTGAATCCAAAAAGGTTCAAACTGGAAGTTCACCATGCTCAACGGGATAGATTCATCAAGCTCTTGAAAAGAGACTAGATTCCTATCAAAGAACCAAGGACGCCCACCAAGAACTCGATCCTTATCAGCAAGGAATTGAAATTCAATTAAGAATCGATAATCACCTAATTCCTTGAATTTCACCCATCCCTCCAGTCTCCATATTTGAGACATAGTCACACGAAAAGCTTCACTATTCAAGCCCTTCACAGTCATCACCCCCCCAACAATGCAAAATTTTCCACGTAAAACTCCTTCCTGCACTTCCTCAGGAGAAACCACGAAAACATCATTTTCCTCCGTAGATAGTGTAAGGTTCTCCCACCTCCTAGTTAAATCTTCTTCCACCATTACTACGCACTCACAGAGATCCACTCCAAAACTCTCACAAGAAGAGACTAATATCCTCGCACAGGCAAGGATACTCACACCTTACTCATTCTCTAGAGAGAAATGAGAAGGACCGTTTCTACTCCTTAGATTTTATTATCTGATTGTTCTATACCGCAGAAAAAAATTGTATAGAAATAGAATAAAAAACATCTTATTATATTTTTAGCTTTACTTGGCCCCCCTAAAACAAGTTCATGGTTCCACCACTGTTGGAGGCTTGAGGCATTGCTGACGGTTCTTCATGTAAGCTAGTGGTGGCGCTGGATGAAGGATAGAAATAGAGAGAGAGATAGATGGTGAGAGAGAGAAGATCTGAGAGAGGGAGTCAGTAAGTTTCGCCGCAATAAAAATATATACTTTGGGAATCGCTGCAAAATTTTGAGCGAGTTTAATTTTGCCACAAATAATATTTTTTAGCATCAATTTGATCATCGACGGATACTTTGGATGCAAAAAGTCATTTTTCTTGTAGTGAGCTTGTATATTCCTTTTCTTCCATGATTTATGGCTGGTTTGGTTACACAAATCCAAACTATCTCATTTCATCTCATATAATCATTACAACTTTTCAAACTCCCACATAAAATATAATAAACAATTAAATTTTTTAAATTTCAAAATAAAAATTATATTATAATAATATTTTATTTAATTTTTTACAAAACATCTCATCTTATTTGAACTGCGTAACCAAACGAGGCAGCTCTAAGGGCAGGTTTGGGGACTAAAACAAAACACAAAATTTTCATCTCATCTCATCTCATCATTACACATTTTTTAAATCCCCATACAAAATATAATAAACAATTCAACTTTTTCAAATCTCAAAACAATAATAATATTAAAATTTAATATTTTAAACTTCAAAACAAAATACAAAATTCTCATCTCACTCCTCAAACCTACCCTAAGTACTAGAGAAGTAGCTTGGAAGTGAATAATAAAAATAAAACAGCCTTATATATTCTTTCTATTAATCCTGGACAACCTTAAATTAGCAAGTAACCAGCCGGGTAAAAGAGACGTGGAAAGAAGGAAGAGAGGAAATTAAAGGCGATTCTTTTATTTCGTTGTCCATTTTATTTACCAATATCCTCCGTTTAACATTGCATGACTCCAATTTCCAGTCGAAATCCCAGCTTGTCCCTTCCTCGGTTCCACTTCATTTGTGCTTGAAATCTGCTTTGATTCTCCGAAAGGAAACAAAAGCTTTGCACTATTCTCTTGAATTTCATACCCAGTACTTCCAAGACCATCAACAGAGAAACCTGGGGTTGTTTTGAGTTCTTGTAAATGGAAGCCTGCAGATGAGTAGTACAACGCACTTGTATCCAGCATAGGTGATGGAATATAAGTATTCAAACCCCTTGAAGCAATTCCAGTCCTTAGCAGCTCAAAAGCTGAAAGAGGAGCAGAGGAAGCAGAACTACTAGAGTTTCCTTGGGACCAACCATGATATTTTTTGTCAATAGTTGGGAAAGCCAGATTAAGAACTTGGGCTTCCTTGGCCTTAAGGTTTTGAGATGAAAATTGTGGGAGGCTAAGTACCGGATTAAAATCAGGAGTCTTTGATGAAGTAGATCGAGAAGCTGCTGCAGATTTCTTGTTCTTCCTTGAACACCCGCCAACAGGAACGTTCCTGATAGATCCACCTTCAGTCCAGTATCTTTTACAAGTCTTGCATAAGTATCTTGGTTGAGTGAGGCTGTAGTTGTTATAGTAACAGAACTTGGTGTTGGTTGAGTTGCACCTCCGACAATTCAAGTGCGCCTGAGGTGATCTTATT
This sequence comes from Juglans regia, assembly GCF_001411555.2. Lineage (NCBI taxonomy): Eukaryota > Viridiplantae > Streptophyta > Magnoliopsida > Fagales > Juglandaceae > Juglans > Juglans regia. The sequence goes on along the minus strand of NC_049912.1, from coordinate 7,176,046 downwards.
GCCCTTTTCTCTGCAGACAAAAGACTTGTACGTGTGTTGATCATGATCCCTTCCATGGGTTTTTCAAAGCTTTCTTCCTGAAACCGCCATAAAAGTAGAGATAATTATGGTCTTTTAACTACAAAATCTAAAGGAACGTACTCGATATATCTACAATAGGTGTAAAGAGCTAGATGGCCTTTCCATATCAAAACAAAGAGGATTAAAGCGTATAAATCTACGAGTGATCTATTAAAGGCTAGCTGATGACAACACAAACAAATTAAGAAAGTAGGTTTATATATGATCTCTTGGAGATCGGTCATCTGGTAGAGAAGTACGTAGTGGAAATCGATCGATGAATAAAGCTCAAAAACAACGATGAATAAAGCAATCAACCCACCTTTGGCCATTGAGCAGTACGATCCATGATTCAGAAGATCAAGAAAAGGGTAAGAAAAGCAACGGATGACTTCAGAGAGAGAGAGAGAGAGAGAGAGAGATCTAGAGAGATCACCTCCTAATTATAAATTTGTCTGCAGCTGCTGATCTTCAGTGCAAGAAATTAAGAATGTTTTAAGATTTTTTGTACGCTGGCTGTATGCATGTGATGGTATGTTTTAATTAAAGAAGATCACGAATTTGCTTTAATTGACCAACACTTTAATGTATCATTACATTATAAATTATTCATGTTGTACGTTTTACGTGGAGATTTTTGTCTTATTTTCATGTTTATATATATAAATTCTCCCCCACGGCCACCTTTTTCATTTAAAATATGTTTTTGGTGGAATGATCTGTTGGAATAGCACTTTTCTCTCATGCGGGCCGCCATGCGTGTAAAGAGAAAATAGGGTAATTCACGTGTGTGGAAATTAAGTTTTTACTCATTATTCTTATATTACACATGATTAACATACATATTTTTTTTTTTCTTATCAAATGTGTGGTACTATATGGATAATCATGAGTAGAAGAATTTAATTAGTACTTTAGTATGAATAAAATTAAAAAATTAAAAAAAGAAATTGTAATTTCAACCCTCCTAGCTTGTAGAAATAAAGATGTTAAAACAAACAGCTTCTTAATTCTTTACCAATTTGATTTATAGAATGATAGAATTATTACACAAAACTGATCATAGCCACTTTCACAAAGATTAAAACAAAACAAAAAAAAAAAACATTAAAATTTATTTATTTTAATTTCAACCGATCAAGTCTCAAATATAAATCCTCTTAAATTTGTTAGTTCTCTTAAAAAATGAAAATATTTTCTAATGTTTTATTTATTACTCATCCAAATTAGAAAATTGGTAGAAGAAGTGTGACTTTAAATATTAAAATATTCTAACACATAAGAGTAAAATTACTATTTATTTATGTTCATCATTTATTATGGAATTTAAATTATATTAAAAATTTCAATTAATTAGATAGTTTTATTCTCTTAAAAATGTTCAGTAAAACTTCATCATTTATTTAATGATGAAAAATTAATATTTTATAAATTAAAGTTGATTTTAAGTGTATGATATAATATTTATATTTTAATTATCTATTTTATGTTAGTTTAAATCAATATTTAAACTTCTACCGTTAGATTAAATCTAAATATTCAAAATAAATGGTTGAGATTTAAAACCCCAAACCCAACATTTTCCCTCACTTTTCCTTTATCTCTCTCTTTGCAAAAGCATACAATAGTAACACTTCATTAATTAAATAAAAGCTCTTTAAAAGTAGATTCTAAACAACACCTAATTAAAAACATCATTATTTATATAAATGGGCCAACATACAAAATCACCATTCAATTGACAAGCTCATAAGAGTTGCATATTTAAAATCACCAAGTTTATAAACACAATTTTTTACATAAATATTATCAAGTTTATAAGGAAAAATAATATTAATAATAATAATGCATGTTGAAGTTACAATCAAATATAATTGTCCAATATATGCATGGCAACATGCGTATAATGTCGTACGGTATGTAGTAACTAAAAGTTGACGAATTCAAATTTGTTTGTTCAATAAAAAAGTCGGATGGAAATAAAATTAGTGAGTCGTGTAGTATAGGTCCGATTAATAAACCAATCAATGCTACAAATGGCGATAGGGAGCCAATAGGAAGACTAACATTTTCTAAAAATAATTGTCTATCTAGTGTATATATTATATATACGTATGAGCTTATGTGACTATGTCATACTGCATGCATGCCATAACTCGTCTAAAAAAGTCAGGGTCATTTTTGTCAATACACTAAAAGAGTTCAAAACCTTTAGAAGATATTACACGACAAATGATTTTTAATGAAAATTTTTGTAATTATTGTTAGTTATTTATGTACTTTTTTGTAAAAGTGAAAACCTAAAATGGTATAATTGTAATAATAGTAAGTTACATAGGGGTATATACAGAATAAAAAGTGTAAAAAAAAATACTATTTATTACTATTCATATTACTTAGTCAGTTACATAAGGGTATATGTAGAATAAAAAGCATTAAAAAATACTATTTATTACAGTTCATATGAGTATAGGCTATGCCGAATAAAAAGTATAAAAAAAAAACACTATTACTATTCATATGAGGATAGACTTTGCGGAATAAAAGGTATAAAAAAAGAATTACTATTCATTACTGTCTATGTGTTACTGTTTATATGAGTATAAGCTCTTTTAAGATATCGGAGATATATATTAAGAATATATAGATCAAAGTGATTAACGTTGTTGGAAGGAGAGGAAGATCAGTGGAAGTGACAAAAGAGATCTAGAACTGTGGAGCCCATGCAGATACTGATCTTATAATGATCATCATCAGGGTAAAGAAATAATAATTAATATTTGTGCTGGCCTGGTGTTTGTTTCTTTTTTTTATGATGGTGACATGATCTCTAATAATTCTTTGAATTCTTCGAATAAGCCAAGGGGCCAGAATCTCACTGGCAATATTTTCATTTATTTCTACCTTTATTTCTTGTCGATCTTTTTCATTTTCATGGAGTCCGCCCTCCTGATCAACAGTCCCCCCACGCACGCCTGCATTGAGATTCAATACAAAAATGGTATATAGATGACATCAAGCTAAAGAGAGACCATGAATGGAGACTTAAGACTCAATAAGATGAGGTTTATTAGTTTGGAAACTTCATACCGCATATTATTACAAATGTTAAGATATAAAATAAATAATTAAATTTATGATTTCTTTACGTCAGTTTAAAATTTTGAGATAAGTGATGATTTAACATGATAAAAGAGTGAATTCAATTAATAAAAAATAAGGTATAAATAAAATTATGGTCTATGAGTATCCATAGCTAGCTTAAGCTCATTTGAAAAGATAGATTTAATTATTTATGATATATTTGAACACTAATGCACTCTACATAATGTCTTTATTCGTCTCCACAAAAAGATTAGAATTCGTCTCCACAATATGAAGCTATATATCGATTGATCCCTCCTAGCTAGTCCTAAATCTTCAAGCCATGTGTACTGTTTTTATCCACACTCGATTGTTTGAGGTATATATTTTATTGTTTTATGATTTTATTGGAGTGATTAATTATATATAGTTTATATGGGCTTCCATATATCCCTCTTTTTTAAACTTGGAGAGATATTCAATAAATGTATTTAATCGATTTCCTAATTAAGGTTGTGTATTTGTTGGATACTCATGTTACTGAATTTCAGAATTTGGTATTGGAATTGATGTTGGCTGATTTGAATAATGTTCTACTTTCACTCACTATTGCTTGGGGTCTTTGGATGTATAGAAACCATTATTTATTTCAGCAACCTAAATTTGGGGTTATGGATATCATGGTAGATAACTGTCTTCCCTACCTTGAAAGTTATATATGTTAACTGTAAAGTCTCATCATTTGTTAGCAAGTAAAGAATGTGTTCTTTGATGGATTCCGTCACCTCAAGGTAAGGTTAAACTTAATTTTGATGGTGCATTATTTCAATCTTCTCGTCATATGGGACTTGGGGTGATTGGCCGTGATGATAATAGCGAGGTTTTCTTTGCTTTGTGTCACAAGGAAGTTGGTGTGTTTGAAATTAATGACATAGAGACTATGGCTACATTCCGAGGCTTGCAAATGGTTTTGAATATGGGTTTTTCTGATTTGATTTTAGAAGGGGATTAATTAGTGGTTATTGATGCAATCCAAGGAAGAGGCGTTATTTTCTTAAGTAAGAATTATTTGGTAGCAAAAATTCAGCTTCTCCTTCGTAGGTTCATAGCTTATGAAGTGACTTATGTTGGAAGACAAGGAAATGAGGCAACTCATTTATTGGCTCAACATGCTTGATTCATCAACAACATTGTACAATGGCATCAATGTCCAGGTTTTCTCCTTTCTCTCGTCTTGATAGATGCTGCTATGTAATGTGATATTTGCTTATGTATACATTTTTTATGTCGGGAGAAAATAAGAGATTATTTTGACGGCTAATTAAACAATGGAAACTAGAGATTGAGATTGAGAAAAATTACAAACAAAGACAAACTCTGATATTAGGGTTTTACAATAAAATAAATAAAAGATTGTCCTCTAAAGCCCACAAGCCAGGCTTAAATAGCTAATGAAAAATGAAAAAATTGTAATAAAGGCCAAACAATAGAATACAGAATAAGATAACTATGGTTAAAATCTAGTCTAAGAATTTGGAATAAAATCGTTACCAAAGATAAACATTACCAAAAAAGAAATTTGACCAAAAAAAGAAGAATTAATCTAAAAGTGACGATTCAGAAGGAAAAAAGAATGATTTTGGGGTCGACAAGGGGCCCACCAAGCGATGCGTGGTGTCCACGACGTCCATCGAAGAGAGCTTTTCAAAATTAGATAATATGTGCAATTTTGAAATCTGTAGCCAAAGTTATAGTTAAAATATTAATTTCACCACTTCTCCTAGCCCAACCGAGGAATAATTCTTCTCGCTCAACCGAGGAATTCTCGCACAACCGAGGAATAAGTCATTCCTCTCCCAAATATGAGAAATACCACTTCTTGCCCACATCTGATGCTTCTCGTCCAAATTCGATGAATATTACTTCTCGCCCAAATCTGACACTTCTCGTCCAAATCCTAGAAGTACTCATCTCTTCCTGCCAGTTTTCTGCTGGTCTCCCTCCTCAAGGTAGTCTTGTGCTTTTGACGTCGCATCTGTCAGTTGAACCTCATCATGGGGCCTCGATCCTCCTGCATTAGTCTCTCTAGGTTGGAAAGAACTCGTCCTCAAGTTCATGTAAGCATTTATGAAGCATGTGTGGACTGAGGTTTTGTTCTCTATGAAGCATCTAGAGGTGGTCATCTAGAAGGCACAACCAACGTAGACTCTGAACCCAGATTTTTATTTTTCTTTATTATATATATATATATATCATATAAATTTGGACTAGCATACTTACATCATTCTCACCGGGTTGAAGAGAATTCGTCTTCGAAGTCTAAATCTTCTTGTCTTGGTCTTTTGGACGTCCAGTTAAACCTATCTTTCTCTTGTTTTGGAGTCTCGTCCCAACGATCGTGGCAAAATTGACATAGATTTGATCAGCTAGAAATAAAATAGTATTGAGCATCTCATAGTCTAAAATTAAGTCTCCATCCCACATTCCAAATCCAAAAACAACAGTTTTCCTTGGAGAACTTGAAAAAAACTCCTCAATTCCCAAAAAATCAACACAAGTAATTGGCTCAAAAGTTGTTTCATCTTCAATCTTCAAACTTTCTCCACCATCTTCCTTTTCAAAATTTTCTATATTTTCAGGAAAAACAATTATATCTTCCATCGCTTCATCTTCATTGGGATAGGTATCGTAAATTGGTATAGGGTTCCATCTTGTGGAAGAATGTTTGTCTTCGAAGTAATCTTCCTCAGAGTAGTAATCCCACTCGACCTTAGGCAACACATCAACGAAACCTTTAGTTTGTAGAGAACTAAGAAATTCTGGTAAGTCAACTCTAAAGCCTAGGTCTTCGAGTCATTCCTCTTCAATGTAACCATTAACAGATTTTCTTCCCTGCCTCAATGTGTGAAGTCGCTGAAACAATGTTTGAGTATATCCAAAGGGCAAAAAATGACCCTTCATCTTTTTCTTCATCTTCTTCCAGTCGCCAATCTTGACTTTACCATGTTGCTTTCGAGACCGCTTCAACTACTCCCACTAGGCAGAGTTCCGCTTCATGTAACCAATCGATGAAGCCTTCCACCTGCAGAGTACCAGAAAATTCTGATAGATCCACTCTGATACCTAGCTCTCCACCTTGCTCCTCCCTACCACAGTACTCCCAAAAAGGAGCACAAGTGTGATACGGGTTCTCAAAAGTGGATTCAGACTCTTGATCATAAATCTGACTCTCTAGGATTTGCGCCTCTAAATGCTAGGATAGTTCTGCTATTTGCCTCTACAAATATGCAATCATCGCGTCTGGTACGTTATGATCGCATGGAGGAACTTCCTCATTCATAGCCTGTCCAAGTCGACCACGACCTCTACCACTAGCCATGAAAACTGACGATAATTCATCTCAGGAAAACACTAAAACTCTAATATCAACTGACATCGGGACATAATAGAAAATTATTCTGATGGCTAATTAAACAACGGAAGTTAGAGATTGGAATTGAGAAAAATTACAAACAGAGATAAACTCTAATATTAGAGTTTTACTATAAAATAAATCAAAGAGCCTCCTCTGAAGCCCACAAGTTGGGCATAAATAGCTAACAAAAAATGGTAAAATTGTAATTAAGGTCAAACAATAGAATACAGAATAAGATAACTATGGTTAAAATCTAGCCTAAGAATTCGGAATAAAATTGTTACCAAAAATAAACATTACCATAAAAAAAATTGACCCAAAGTGGAATATTTAACTACAAGTGATGATTCAGAAGGAAAAATGGCTGATTTTGGAGAGGGCTCACCAAGCAATGCATGGTGAGCATGACATGTGCCAAAGAGAGCTTTTCGAATTGGGGTCATATGCATGATTCTGACACCTGTAGCTAAGGTTATAGTTAAAATACTTATGTCACCACTTCTCCTCGCCCAACCGAGGAATAAGTCTTCTTGCTCAATCGAGGAATAAGTCGTTCCTTGCCCAAATTTAAGGAATAACCCTTCTCGCCCACATCTGCTGCTTCTTGCCCAAATCCGATGAATACTGCTTCTTGCCCAAATCCTCCACTTCTCGACCAAATCCTAAGAGTACTCATCTCTTCCCACTATTTTTCCGCTGGTCCAGCTCCTCAAGGAAGTCCTGTGCTTTTGACGTCGCATTTGTCAGTTGAGCCTCGATACTCTTACATCAATTTTCATTGTGAATGAAGCATTTGATGTTATAAAAAAAACATGCTTAACCATATTATTTATAAAATTGCAAAATATAATAATTCATTCATAGGTTAGTTGATGAAACCGATTAAATTGTAAGCTCCAATAATTGATCTATATATATATATAGAACATTTTTTACACCCTAACTTTTGCTCTTCTAACAAACTAATCCCTCATTGACTAATGATTTTGATAATTAATTAGTTCATAATGTTATAATTAGGAACCAGATTGACCTAAGACTTGTATAATTTAGATAGAGAAAAACACTATATCCAAATATGATTGCAGTTGCATATGTACTAGTCCCAAAGATTATATATGACAGTCTCTAAGGTTGCTCCTAAGGTGGTGTGGCCACTCCGGATTGGTTTTCAAGTATGGTGTGGCTTACCTTAAAAGGGTTCTTAAGAACGTTCAAAATTAGCATATTCCCTAAATTTCGGAATCAATGGAACAAAATTACTTTTTCCTTCTCTATTTAAATGCATTCTACAATAGCTGCATTATTATTTTCCTATATCATTTATATATTCTTTTTCTACTCCTTTATTAAAGCTTTTTTTTATTATTTCTTTCTTTTTTATATATAGGAAATAGACTTCATTTTATTCATGAAAGAAGTTACAGCTGTGACTAGGAGTGTAACCTATCCGGTTTTGGACAAAATTTGGGACCGAACTGGTATGCACTGGATTTATATTTTCAAGAACCGATTCCACACCGGTTACCCTCTAAACTGGTACTTCTGGTTTTACCCGTTCCAATCGGGTTTGGTACGGTTTTCCTATTTTAATATATTATATATTATATTATATAATAGTATATTATAATATATAATACTATAGTATATTATAATTGTATTATAGACTATAGTGATATAAGATTTTAAAATTTAATATTACATAATTAGTAATTTATCATATAATACAAAACTATTTTATTTATAATAATATATTATATATATAAATTATATACAATATAAAAAATTATAATGTATATATATGAAGTGGTCCGGTTTGGTCCGATCCATATTTAGAAATAGAAAAACGGGAACTGAACTGATTTTGACCTGTTTTAAGAAAAACAAAGTCGGTATTGGACTGAAGTACCGAACCAAACTTGATATCGGACCAAACCCACTGTCCAGTTCGGTTTACTGGTTCACTAGTTTTTTTTACACCGCTAGCTGTGACTAGTCAATACAGAGACAAACTCTAAATTCAAGCCAAACTATACATTTGTTGTATGCTTCTCTGCACACAAATTTTTTTGTAATGGACATTGTCTTAACTTCTAGAAACTCTCTACTAACAAAACTGGTTTGTCTGAGAGTATCACTCTCTGTAAAAAAAAACAAAGATAATTATCCCCCACCTCCAAATGAGGAAAGGGTATCCAACCCCCATCCTCCAAAGGAGGAAAAGGAAACACCACCCCCATCCTCCAAAAGAGGAGGAAAGAGGAGGGGGATCTCCTGCTATGGACAAAATTCCAATAGCCTATTTCTTTTATTTCTAAATACAAAAAAAGAACTAAAATTATAGACACTGAAAAAACACTTCAAAAACTAAAAATACACTGGACAAAGAGGTTGTAATGGCACGTGAAGGATACACACTACTCTAGGAGTATGTTGGGCAGTCGGTCTTGAAGGTACCGGAGTTGCTGGCCTCAGAAACGCCACGCATGGCAGCAACAGATGACTCGCGCTTACTTTGACTCGCACTTGTAGGGGACACGCAGCTCCTTTTGACTCAACGTTCAGTAGTCTGACAGATTGGCAGCTAAGGAATCCCCCAGTGGGGCGCGTGGTATTCGTTGGCGAAAAACCTCCAAACGGCGCTTCTCCTTTATTTGGCCTGAAAAAAATAAAAAAACACAAAATCAAAGAAAACATAGACTAGAAACAAACAAACTGGGCTGGGAGGAGGAGGAGGAGGAGGAGGAGGAGGAGGAGGAGGGAGGGGGTGGAGCTGAAGCTCCCACCCCCCCTCTGGCTTGTTTCGGATTTGAAGAGTTTCCAGAAAGAAGGCAGAGGTTCTCTATCTAGAAAAAGAAACAGTCCCTCCCTTCTTTACTATACTTTTAATGGTCATATTTACAAACAATTACTTTTATAATGAATATATTCTATTAATGATTGTAGCTTGTCATTATTTTTCAATGATTATATTCTCCCACATTCAAATATTTTAATGGTATATTCTCTGACAGTCATATTCTATGATGATTATATTTTTTCAGGATATAATTTTTTAAGGAATGATATTTACAGTCTTAGAGTGTGTAAGCTCTGCACACTCTTTTTGAAAAAAGTGAATAAATCTAAGATCCATATGAAAAAAAATATATTTTTTTATTAGTAGATCTTACTCATTTTCAAAGGGAGTGCGCGAGCTAGACTTGCACATCTTAGAACTGTATCTAAGAATATTCTAGACTTTCACTCTAGCTATAATTCAATAGCAGGGCCGGCTCTTCCATAAGCGCGAGTTAGGTGGTTACCTAAGGTCCCATAGTGGAAGGAGGCCTCAGAAAATACTAAAAAAAATAATTACTTAAAAAAAGTTTTAAAAAAATTAAATTATCTAAACTAAACAAAGAGACGGTAACATTGAAAATTGAAAAAAAAAATCAATTTTCAACTCCACGATAAAAAATAAAGACACTAACAATTATAAAAAAAAATATAAATTTTTATTTAATTACATAGATTCTGCAACTTTCCTTCGAAAAGCCAAAAGTCACAATAATGACGGTAAATTCAATGGTTCCAATCTCTCTTCAAAGTAAAAAAAAAAAAAAAAAATCCAACAGAACATCTCAAAAGCTCTCCTTTTATACTTGAAATCGACAAATTTTATTTCATTGCTTTTGTACTCCAGTCTCCATTTTCTAATCTCTCTTGCATCCATCTTGCTTGTATTTGTCACTGTCAACCTCTCCATTGTCTCCAATCGCACCGGCGGAAGTTGAGCAGCTTTGTTGTGCTTTGGTGACGAAGGTAAAACAAGTAAAGCTGATTAATCTGATCTGCAGTTTGTATATACAATGAAGTTTTTGTTTTATATATATATATATAGTGAAGTTTTGTGACAATAAAAGAGCCTAGTAAATGTCTTGTTTTGTAGAACATCCTTAGTTGTTTTTTGTCTTCTTCTTCAAGACTTCAATCAACCATAGCTTTCACAATTCACATGGCCCATGGGCCATCTATTCCTGGACTATTTTTCAAACTTTGTTTCTTTCTCTTTTAGCTATTCTAGTGTATAATTTGTTTCTTGATTTTGGATATTAACATTAAGATATTTTATTTTATTGTGTAGATTAATAATTTTATATAAAAGTGAAGGTCATTTGTTATATAAAAGTGAATCTCATTTGCTAAATCAGGTTCTATTGTTTTATTTTAATATTTATTTTATTCTAGAATATTCATAAGCATAGTAAGATTTTATATACTGGATATTGTTCTTTTCTACTAGAAAATATATCTAATAGAAAATATGCATCTGGATATGAGAAACTTAAAAAAAAAAAAAAATGATTGAATCCCAAAAAGGATTTTTAAATAAATTTGTTACTACCAATTAAAAAAATATGGTAGAAAATTTAAGTGAAACATTTGTAATTGATCAAGAAATACACCAAATAAGACCACAAGATAACAAAATAAATCAAGAAATATAACAAAAGGGATATGAAGATAATGAAACAACACATCAAACCCAAAAAAAAAGGATCTGAGGATAGTGCTCAAGCATGTATTGCTAATATTATTATTGGAGAATTTGGGAAAAATATAGAAGAAAATAAAAATACTGAGGACATATCTGATTTATTCCTTCAAATATTTATGACATTGCTCAATGGAAATATGTTGATACAAAATTAAGAGATTTATTAGTAGAAAATTGTCCAGTTAGATATAGCGACATAAACTTTCCTAAGCATGAGAACTCTAGACATTTTTCCACTATATATTTTATACGAAACTTATCAAATGGGGAGAAATATGATAGAAAATGGCTAGTGTATTCAAAAGACTTTAATAGAGTATTCTACAAGTTGTTTAGTTCAAAGCTTAGTATAAGCCAATTAGCTAATGAATGAACTAATTATTGAAAAAATCTTAGTGCTTAGCTTAAAAGCCATGAAACAACCAATGAGTATATTACTAACATTACTCTTGGCTTGATTTAGAAATGAGATTGTTAAGAAATAAAACAATTGACAAAAAAGTCCAAGAACAAATTAACAAAGAAAAAGATCATTGGAAAAAAGTGTTATTGAGAATTGTTGTTGTAGTAAAAACCCTTGGTAAAAATAATTTTCCATTTCGAGGACAAAATGAAAAGATTTATCAAGAAAATAATGGAATATTTTGCAAGAGAATGTATTGATTCTAACTCTTAAGCCACTCTCACAAACACGTTGGGAAAGTCGAATTGAAAGTATCAAAGCAATAAAATTCCAAACTCCACAAATAAGAGAAGCTTTATTACAACTAGAAAAAATAATTGAAGATCCTAAAACAAAAGGTGAAGCTAATTGTTTAGTAGCATATGAAGTTGATAACTTTGAATTCATTTTAGGCATGACCATATGATGTCATATATTATTTGCAGTCAATACTGTAAGTGAAAGTCTGCAACCCAAAGATATGCATATAGATGTTGCCATTGATCAGTTAAAATGTCTTATTTCTTTTTTTTCAAGATTATAGAGAAAACTTATTTAAATCTGCTATGATTTTATTGAAAGATATTGCTATTAGTATAGAAATAGAACCTATATTCAGAGCAAAACGAATAATTCATAGAAATAAAACAGTTTGATGAAAATATTAATGAAGAGACAACACAATTTGCTGAAGAATCTTTTAAAATTAATAATTTCTTATTTATAGTAGATCAAGCAATTTTTTCAATTCAAAACAGGTTTGAACAATTTCAAATATATGAAAATATTTTTGGTTTTCTATTTAATATCAAGAAATTGAAATCACTTGACTATGGTAGTTTGCAAAAAAATTGTCTTAGTCGTGAAACATTTTTGAAATATGATATTGATGGTTTAGATTTATTTTCTAAACTAAAAGTTTTAAAAGAAATTTTACCACTAGTAGAAAGCACTCCTATTGATATATTAAATTATATAAAAAGACTATATTCTTTTCCAAATGCATGTATCGCTTACATAATTTTATTAACAATATCTATTACTGTTACTTCTGCAAAAATAAGTTTTTCAAAATTAAAATTGATAAAATCTTATCTAAGATCAACAATTTTGGGGAAAAGGTTAAATGGACAAGCCATATTATCAATCGAGAAGGAGATATTAGAAAAACTTGAATATAAAAATTTAATTAGTAATTTTGCATCTCAAAAAGCAAGAAGAATAATTTTTAAATAAAAATATATTTGGATATAACCTAGTTAATTTGATAAAAGAAAAAGGTCCCGTTTTAACTTATTGCCTTAGGCCTTAAAATCTATTGAGCTGGCTCTGTTTAATAGCAAACCAAATATCTCTTGATTTAAGTTGCGTTTAGATGCTAAACTGAGTTAAGTTCTTTATAAATAGTAGTGAGTTGAGATGATAGAGTAAGTTTTATGTGATCCACTTAAGATAAGTTTAAATGTGTTTTGATGTTAAGATGACTTTAGATGTATTTATGAGAAATTAAAAAAGGTTATGAGTCTCACGTATAAATAAGTGTTAAATTGAAAAATGTTATAGGTCCCACGTGTAAAGAGGTTTTTAAGTTGAGATGATTTTAGTAATTTGAGAGTTTAGTGTTTAGATGTTAGACTTAGTTTAAAATTAGACTGAACTGATTAGAACTTAGATGAGTTTAACAACCAAATGAGGCTTATTCTTTATTTTTTCTGTCTACGAAATATATTCTTGAGTTCACATTACAGCTTTGATCGACTCCAATATACTGCCGGCCGGTTTAAATGAGACTAAATTCTAATTTAATGATATATAAGAAAACTTTATTAAAACATTATTGACAATTTACAAGACATATCTCTTATTACTGAATATTTATAAAGAGCATTTTTTTTTAAAATGAAACTGAATTTCATTGATAACAGAAGACATTACAGTGGATTGAATACATAAAGGAATTTCTTCCAATGTGTACTTGTCTTCTACAAAATTTAACCCAACCCGTGCCAAAATATGTGTTGCCATATTTGTCTGTCTACTTGTATGAATAACAGACCATGAACTGAGGGCTATTAGTACTCCTTTAGCATCTGCAATTAATAGACCAACTAAACTAAAATTCGTTTCAGCCTTGTTTGCCATCGAAACAACTTGCATAGCATCCCTTTCAAATACAACTTTGGACAACCCCATCTTTTGGAGAAAATTGCAGCTAATAGGAAACCATAAGCTTCTGCAGTAAAAGAATCACAGTTTATTGATCTGAGAGCTTGTAATGTGCCAATCACCTGCCCTTGGGAATCACTAGCAATCACTCCAATGACAATTCTTTCTTCTAAAAATTTTGTAGCAGCATCCCAGTTTACTTTATAAACTCCCTCATTTTGTTTCTACCATGATTTTTTAATTTGAGGTTGGATAATTTTGTTTTTTGCTATATAAACATGACTATTTTCATTTTTGTATGCCAAAACTTCACCTTTTGCAGCTTGAGACAGTGTCATTGGATGTCTAAATGCCTTGCCATGGATGACTTCATTCCTTCTGGACCATATAAATCTTGCTATAGCTGCAGTTTCCTCGAGCTCATCAGGTTTCAAACATTTAGTCATCTGCTCCCATATATCTCAAAAGTAATCACTTTGAAATGTCATCTTCTAAATCTTTCTGCAAATCATGCTCCACACATCCCTAGTGGTTGGGCATCCCATAGCACATGACCTGTTGTTTCAGTAGCTAATCCACACACTTTGCAGTCATCCACTTCCACAACATGCCTCTTCTTTAAATTGGATAAAGTAGGAATGGCTTCTTTGCATGCTCTCCATATGAATACTTTTACCTTTTTCTGGATCCTTAGTTTCCATATAGCTTTCCATTCTTCAAAGTGCTCTCCACAAGAAGTCTCACCAGTAGCCTTAGGTTCATGATCTTTGTGCAGGTGGTAAGCACGCTTCATAGAGAAAATCCCATTTTTCGTGGGTTGCCAAACCAATTTATCTTCCCTTCCCCCCTTACTAATAGGAATGGTTTGAATTACTAATAGGAATCGCTCAAACAGAGAATTCAAAGACTAGACATTCCAGTTCATCATATAAGGATCAATTAAATTCGAAACACAAACATAACTATCATTTGACACATTTGGAGATAACAGCTTAGGAGCATAATCCCTTGGTATCCACTTGTCAGTCCAGATCTTCAACTTCTTTCCATCTCCAATTGTCCAGAACTGACCCTTCTTAAGCAACCTCAAACCAAAATACAAACTTCTCCATACATAGGATGGGTTAAAACCCAACTTTGCCTCCAATAGGTTACCATTCTTATAATATTTTTGCTTAAACACTTGGGCCAGAAGAGAAGATTGATCTTGAAGCATCCTCCGACCTTGCGCCAGCATAGCAACATTGAAGCTTCTAAAGTCTCCAAAACCCAACCCTCCTTTATCCTTTGATAGACTAACCTGGTCCCATCTCACCCATGGAATCTTGGAATGATCTTCATTGTAACTCCACCAGAACTTCTTCAAGAGTATATTTAGTTTCTGAGTAATGGTCTGAGGCAGCAGAAAAATTCCCATGGCATAAGTGATTTATTTGTATTGGGCCTTCCCTATAGGAACATAGGTTACGCTTCCATGTTGCTCAGCTTGGAATAATAAAGAAGACAAGGCTTCAGCACACAAAATAAACAAGGTGAGAGGGGATCACCCTACCTCAAACCCTTTGTAGGTGAGAATCTAGCTTGAGCTTTACCATTAACCATGATAGAGTATGAAACAGAAGTAATACAAGCCATTACCAGAGAGCACCATCTTTGAGAGAACCCAAGTTTGAGCATGATAGCTTCAAGGAATGATCGCTCAACTCGATCATAAGCCTTGCTCATATCTAGCTTGAGTGCCATAAAACCAGTTTTCCCTTTCATCCTAGAGTTCAAGGAGTGGAGAGTTTCTTAAGCCACTAGGAGATTATCACTAATAAGCCTACTAGGTACAAATGCACTTTGATTCAAGGAAATAACTTCTGGAAGGATTGCTTTCAGTCTATTAGCTAAGGTCTTAGAAATAATCACTAAATTGCATAGACAAATAGGTCTAAAATCAGTCACTCTTTGGGGGTTTTTGGTTTTTGGAATGAGAGCAATATATGTGTCACTAATCCCAGCAAGCTTCCACCATGGTTCAAAAAATGAAAAGCACACTTGGTAATATCCTTCCCCACTGTCTCCCATTAGCTTTGATAGAAATGAGCAGGTTTGCCTAGAGAGCCCAATGAATTAATCTGAAAGGCTACCTACTTCACATCCTCCTTAGTAAACTTGGTCAACAGATGCTCATTCATATAGGGAGAGACCTTGAATTGTAAGCCAGACAAACATTCATCAAATCGAGAAGGGTTAGAAGAGGTAAATAGAGTGGAGAAATACTTGGTAAAAGTCACTCCAATCTGCTGCTGATATGAGAACTCATTGCCTTTCAAGTCCTTAATGCTTTTGATTGCATTAGTCTTTCTCCTTTGTGTGGCTTCCATGTGAAAATATTAGGTGTTCCTATCCCCCACCTTCAGCCAATGTTGCTTTGCTCTTTGTCTCAATTTTATGTTTTCAGCTTCTAATTTATGCTCCACATTCATCTGCTGTTCTTTTACCAGCTCAACATGCTCTCCTTGACCATGATCCTGCAGAGCACTAATCATAGACATGTCTCTTCTGATATCTTGAGATTCCTGTTTCTTGTTGCTAGAATTCCATCTCTACAAGGTTGCTTGACAAGATGCTAGTTTTTGTCTCAACAATTCATCTGCAAAACCAACCCCATTACCCTTTTTCCAAGCCACTTAAATTGTCTTTGTACAATCCTCTTTAACAGCCCACACAGCCTCATATCTAAACACAAACTAACCCCTATTCATCCCTCTAGAGTTATTAAACTGACCAGCAAAGGAGAATGGTCAAATTTAACTGCAGGTAATATAGTACAAATGGCCTCAGGGTACAAGTTCTACCACTATTGATTAACCATAGCTCTATCTATAATTTCCTTTGTAAAAGCCCTTCCATACCTGTTATTAGACCAATTAAACCTTTGACTAGAATAAACTAAGTCATGCAGAGTGCAAACATCAAGAGCTTGTCGAAAATTTTTCATTTGCTGATAGGGCCTGTAAGCTACTCCCATCTTCTCTCCTTGATTGATAATCTCATTGTAATCACCTATACACAGCCAATGCATTGGTTGTGGTGGTTTAAGGACTTTTAAAAGTTCCTAACTAGAGTTCCTTTTTGCTGTGTAGGGATGACTCTAAAAACCAGTAAACAACCAAGTAGGGCCCTCTTCCTCCTCTTGCACAAAAGCACTAATATGCCACCTAGTGTAGGTAGTTACCTTAACAGTCCAATCAGATTTCCAAAGCAATGCCAAACTACCATTATATCCAACACTGTCAACTGTAAAACAACCATCAAACTTCAACGACCTTCTAACTTCTTCGAGTCTAACTTTTGAACATTTAGTCTCAATTAAAAACAATACCTTAGGACATTTCTCTATAGTCAATAGACTAAGCATTCTAACATTTCGAGGGTTCCCCTCGACAGTTCCAACTCATGCAACTCATTGATCTTGGCAGGGTTGAAGACCAGCCACTGCCATTATATGATCAATTTCTATCAGCTCATTAATCAGGAGCTTAGATTTTTTGTTCTGGTTTTCCATTTTACCCCCACCTCGACGAGGCCTTTTATTACTAGTCTTTGTGCACAAGCCTTTTGACTTGTCCCCTGAACAAGCCTTATTTTGAAACAAGCCTTATTTTGAACACGTGCCTTCCTCCTCCATCTTCGAGTCTTACTAGGACCAAGCTCCACCTCAGTAGGATCTGTAGGCGTAATCAGAGGACTTAGTTGGGCAAAATTCCCTTCTAGAGCACTTTCCTTATTAATAACACCATCCTGCTCCACTACCATGAATGTCTCCCCCTCAGCCAATACCTCATTTTGTAACTACTCAGATTCACCTCGAGCCAAATCCTCTCTCTATAATTGCTCATTGACAGCATGGTGATCTTTATTGCTGGCATTACTACAGCCTCCTTCCGTTGTCTTTCCTCTTTAACTACCTTGATTTTCTCTAGAATTCTTGCTTAACTCCCTTAGGATATCAGGCTGCATTTTATGAGCAGATGCCATCCCATTAATGTCCTAATTGATTGCCATGTCATCATCTTCTCCATGCAAATCAGAAGACTGTGTAGTAGACTGAACCTTTACACCATTGCTACCATGCCTACTGTTGGATTGTTCTCTTGCAGTTGAAGCTCTAAGCCATGCACCATACTGCTTCTCAAAGGAAGAATGTATTAAACCAGACCCAACAGACACATCACAACCATTCCCACCATGTTTAATCCTATCACACTTGAAACAAAAAGATGGTAACCTTTCATATTTAAACGAGACCCACGACTTTGTACCGTCCATACTGAAAAGAATGCTACACATAAGAGGGAGAAGAATATTAATAGCCACCTTGACTCGAATGTATGGACCCCAACCAACACCTTTGCTATCAACATCCACCTCCATCACCTCTCCTACTAGACTACCAATCTGCACCGAGAAATTATTTACATTGGCCTACTGTTGGCTGCATCCTCAACACACTTAGTGTGTTGAGTTTAAAAAAAAAAAAAAAAAGAACCACGGTGTGTGGAGAGTGCCGGCTGATGTATAGCTGGGCTCATTTGCACCCCCAACATCTTTTGTCATTCGACCAAAAGGAATATTATGGATTTGAAGCCATAAAAATTCTTTCATGAATTCCATATCCTTTGGAGCTACACTACCATCAAAAGAAGTAAGGCACAATAAGTGTCTATCAAATGTCTGTGGCCTGCCCTATTGAACTCTTTGAATATCTTCTTCACATAGAAACTCCATAAGAAACATGTTCTCACCAACTTCTTTGAACACCACCTCCTTTCTTGGCTTCCATATCTTCATCATCGTGGACTTGAAGGCCTCCTTATTGACATATCTATCTGAGACTACTTGACCAATCAAACATTATTGCCCTCTCCTTTGGATCACCGCATCATCATTGAAACTTATTGAGACTTCCTTTTGCTCAGCCTTAGTCAAATGAAATTTACTCCACTTCTCAACTACCACCATTGCACTCTAGAAAACTAGAAAAACTTTTACGTCAAAACACTAGAAGATAAACTTGCCCACAGCAATAGACAAAAAATCCTCAGCAGCACTAGGAGACCAAGGCTTCGATTTTTCAAAAACTACTCATGGTCATTTATAAAGAGCATTGAATCTATACATACAAATTAAACAAAATTATAATATATTATATATATATATATATATATATATATATATATTATAATTTTGGGTCAGAGCCTTGGGGAGCCAAGGCCTCTCCTTGCCCCTTGGCCTCGTACCTACTTACAAAGTATTTTGTTTAAAAAATTATTACAGATATAAAAAAAATTATATAAAAGTAAATTCATAAATTGATGTAGTTTCACGTAATGCGTTAGATCTATTTTATATTAAAAATAATTTTACAATCTAACATATTGTATCAAGTCACGTCAATATGTAGATTTATTTTTGTATAATATTTTTATGACTAAAGTATTTCTTAGCTTTAATTCCAATAGAATATACTGCACATTTCTTTATATCTTAAGAGTAATATAGTGCACATCTCTTTATTCAATCTCCCTCCTAAATATCACTTATCATTATCTTAGACGCTAACAAAAGATTTAAATTCCACTAACCAAGCTATCAACTCCCTAATCCTAATCTTAAAGCCTTCCGACCAATATTTGTCCCGTAATCAAGAAATCAAGATTAATTATCAAAATAACTAATTCTTTGAATTCTAATTTTGGCAATATTATTGGGTTAATTATCAATGGAATAGATGTATTCATTACCCTAGTTTCTAAAAATGTAATTATTAGGACAGGAAGTGCAACGTACTTAATTAAGCTCGTTCCCTCCGCGACTTTGTAATTAGGAAGATATTTTAACTGCAAAGAGATTATACAAAAAAAAATTCACGAACTGATATGATTTGATATAGTTCATTAGATTGTAAAATTACTTTTATTATAAAGTAGATTTAACGTACCCAAGGAACCACGTGAGTTTGTGAGTTTTTTTTGTGTAATCTATTTGTAGTTACAGTACTCATCTTATAATTTTTACCTTGGTACAAAACGTGTATTTGTATGAAGTGATTTAATTATATGTAATCGACGTTCTCTAACGGCCTCGTTTGTCTTCACAAACCATATTATCTCACCTCATCTAATGATTACAATTTTATTAAATTCTCATACAAAATACAATAAACAATTCAATTTTTTCAAATCTTAAAATAAAAATTATATTAAAAAATTATATTATAACAATATTTTATTTAACTTTTAATTTTTCATCTATTCTCATCTCATATGTGTAAACAAACGAGACCTATATTTCTATCTAGTTCTCGTGCATGTGGTAGTAATTATAAGTTGTATCCAAAAATGTATGAAACATTTGTTCATTTTCATTGATTGAATTGATATACTATTGAATCAAGTTGATACTAGTAGGTAATCATCTCCACTCTAATTTGCGGTGTAAACTAATCAATACCTTGTTGGCCTTCTTCTAGGGGCATGGTGAATAAGGTGCTGGCTCAATTTTGAATCCATTTCATTTTAAAATATGGATGGTAAATATCAATAAATCATTTAGTAGCACTTGTGCCCCCTCTGGTTTTAAATTATTAGATCAAGTTTACATGACATTTTAAGACCAAAGAGTATGATTGTAAATAAATAATGTTATCCGATCGGCAGCTTGAATTTGGATTGATTAAACTCAAATTAAACTCGATTCAATTTTTCAATTCGACTTAGAAAAATGGTTCAATTCAATTGATTCAATTTTGAATTGGTCTGAAACCGAACTAATTTGGTGCACTTTTTTATTCATCTACAAACTGCTTCAATAAGCCGATTCAGATTAATTTTAGTCGATTCCAAACGACTCAAAATTAGATTATTATTATTTTAGATTGTGTTTGAGAAATAGTTCTTTTTAATTTTATACAAAAATATGATAGAATTAAATATATATTAATTTTTTTTATCCTCCTATTCAATAAGAACTAAGAAGGGTAAAAAAATAGAAAGAGAAAATGTGGTTCTTTTCTCCATTTAGTTGAATAGAAAATAAATTAGGAGAGGAATGGATATCTTATATTAAATTTGTGACTGTGCACCACATATTGCCATTTTCATGTACTTATAATTTAATGGTAATAGAGCTGTAAGAGGATTGGATTGGAAAAATGGATCGGACCGAACTGATAGTCTTATTGGTTGGTCTCGAGATGTGATGTTTTTGGACCAGACTGGACCAAGACAGACCGAATATATACATATATATATATTTAAATATTTAATATATAATATATTATTTTATATAATAGTTGTATAAGTTAATTATGTAATTTTCATCCAAGAGATCATCGTTAACCATATATATAATGAAATTATTTAATATTCATTAACCATATATAAAATGTTAAAGAGATCACTTAATTTTATTAACTATATATATGCAACGAAAAAAATGTTCATGTACCGACTAGACCGATAGCTAGCGGTCCGGTCCGACAAAAATAATGGATCGAGATTTTTGGTTTGTAACTCCCTCGAGATCGAACCAGACCGGATCAAACCGATTATACTCCTAAATAGTAATTTGTCTTTTTGTAGATGATAATATTAGAGGAAAATAAAAGATAATTGAGGACAAATGCAATTTTTTTTAAAGGAAACTGCCATCATTCATTTATTAGATAAACTTACATTCATGACCGTATACATTCTGGAATGTCTCTATATCAAACATGACATCATAAACCAAAATAATGCATTTAGAGCTTCACTAGTACACTATTTCTTTTTTTTTTTTTTTAAGGAAACTGTCATCATTCATTCATCAGATAAACTTATATCTATGACCGGATACATTCTGGGATGTCTCCATATCAAACATGACATCATAAACCAAAATAATGCATTTGGAGCTCCACCAGTACACTATTTCTTTTTGTGATTGATTTGTTCTTTACTATTGCTGATACTCTCTACAAACAAACATCCAAGAGACAACACTCTTTATCTAAACAGAGACTCAACCTCACTCTTCATAGAAAGAGATGACACAACTTCTACAAACAAATGTCCGAGAGACAAACTTTTTTTTTTTTTTAATTAATAATAAGGAAGCTAAAAAAGAAAGTAGTAAGATAGATGCGAAAAAAGACATTACAATTTGGACTAACTCCGATATGACGGATCGTGAAAGCAACACACTTGTTTCTTTTCAACCACAAAAGTCAGATTTGAAAGATTTGGTGGTGTCGAGTCTGGTGATTTATATTCATATATTCATATATATTATATTCTCATTAAAAATACTCAATGAGTTGGTATTTTGAATTTTTTTATGTATGACTTTAAATGCTTGGCTTACATTATATATATATTTAAATTTTCGTTATTTCCACTAAAATAACCAATTTACAAATTATGATAGATCAATCAATTTAATTTATTTCTATTTAATTGAATTTGACCTTCCCAGTTTTGTTTAAAAGTATTATTAAGAAGTCAATTAGAGGGTGATATCAAAATTTAAAGCCAACTTCATGGTACTCTCAAGTAAGGTACCTTTGCTTTCTCTAAATAATCAAATTTTATTTATAAAGATATTTTATAAAATTAAATTCATTAAATTTTATATAATATATTATATCTATTTTATAATAAAATTAATTTTACAATCCAATCCATTCTAATATATCAATTTACATCAAATTACAATTTTACTTTACTTTTATATTAAAACATTTCTAAAAAAGATTTATTTTGAATGCATTATTCTTGTTTAGAAAATATTAATTTATTAAATATTGTCAATGGACTGTTGTAAGCCAAGCCCATCACTGCTCATAATTTGGCAACAATAAAAACCCTAGTCCTCTGTAGTTTGTCCCCCAATCCCGAAATTTTCAACCCCTCCTCCTCTCTCTCCCTCTCTCCCTCTTTCGTCAAGTCGCCATCTCACAGCCTCCCGCTCTCCGTCGACACCGTCTCGCTTTCCTTCGACGCTGTCTTTCCCACTCTATACTTTTTGTGTCCATCCGTCGCCAAGTTGTAATCAGGGATCCCCTTGTATGTAAAGAAGGTAATTTTTGTTTCAAGAATCATCGTATGTTTCTTCACTCTCCGGTTCATGGCTTGATTTGGGCTTCGTTTTTTCTTCTCTTTAGGAAATTTCGGCAACCTCCAAGTTCTGTTGCTGTCAGAGCCCGCTATAATATAAAGGTATTTCTTTCCAAACTTTCAGGTTCTGTTTGGCACTAAAGAAATCTGCATTTTTAATTATGTTATTTCTATCCTTTATGGGGATAATAGACAACATGAGCCCCATTACTTTGGTGGGTTTCATGTTTCACCTTTGTACTTAATTTTAATTGCGTGTGTTGTTCGAAGTTATGATGCACTATACTTGTTTGTTAAAAGGTTATGGATCTGTACATTTGAAAAGAATGTAATATGATTTGTTTTCAGAGTCTTTATTGGTTATTTCTTGTGCTTCCATAAACGGAGCACACAGTATCCTTTTTTCCCCTAGTGCTGCCTGCGTCCTATGCTTGGATTGGCTCTGAAAAAAACCCAACATTGGTAGATTTTCATAGGCTTTACGGGTGATTTTTGCTTCTATAGAACGAGCGCAAAACAGTGTCATTTCTTTCTTGATGCTGCGTGTATCCTACACTTAGATTGGCTCTGAAACACCCCTTAAGTTTTCACTCGAGGGTTTTATCCTTGCCGCTTTATTTTTTATTTGTACCTAATCGTTTTCTTTTTCTGGTTTATTTGTAAGATAGGTGGTACGCCTAATACTGTAATTGTGTAATCAACAGAAGTATGAGTCATGGAATCTGTTGTTAGGTTATTATATTGAAGTAGAATTTTTCTTCTTACGTGTATTCTTTCTGAAACACGTCATTCTGCCTATCCTTTCTGTTGATCATAGGATATCATGGTGACAAGGCAGATACATTCTCTTTCTTATTCTTCTCCCGTCTCTTCATCCCTGTTGTGTTCTTTTGTGTACTTAAATATACTTTGGTCTGTCAATATTATTTGGTAGGTGGAGGTGTATATATCATGTTGACCTTATAAAAAAAAAGGTTTATATATCATGTTGGATGATGAAAAGAATCAGACGGATTCCAACTGATTTTTTAATACACGATTAAGTAGCTACTTCTGAGAACGTCATTTCCTATTGTTTCCTTTTCTTTATGACTGAAATTTTTCTTCTTTACCTCCCTGTTTGATTTTTGCGGCTTATTTATAAAGATAGGTGTTATGCCTAATATTGCAATTCTGTGATCATCAGAACTATGAATCATAGAATCTATCGTTAGGCTATATTGAAGCAGAATTTTTCTTCTTACGTGTATTTGTTCCAAAACATGTAATTCTGCCTTTAGCTCCGACTATCCTTTCTCCCTTCATAGGATCTCATGGTGATAAGGCAGATACATGCTCTTTCTTATTCTTCTCCCATCTCTTTCTCACTCTTGTGTTCTTTTGTTGATTTGAATATACTTTGGTCTGTCAATATTATTTGGAAGGCGGAGGTGTATATATCATGTTGGATGATGAAAAGAATTAGTGGATTCCAACTGATTTTTAATACATGATATCTCAAGTAGCTACTTCTGAGAACACCATTTCCTGTTGTTTCCTTTTTTCTTTTTTATGACTGAATTTTTTTCTTTTTTACCTGCTTGTTTGCTTTTTGTGGTTTATTTATAAAGGTAGGTGGTACGCCTAATATTGCAACTCTGTCGTCATCAGAACTATGAGTCATAGAATCTATCATTAGGCTATATTTAAGTATAATTTTTCTTCTGACGTGTATTTGTTACAAAACATGTAATTCTGCCTTTAGCTTCGATTATCCTTTCTCCCGTTCATAGGAATTCTCGGTGACATGGCAGATAAATTCTCTCTCATTTTATTTGAATATACTACGGTTTGTAAAGATTATTTGGAAGGTGGAGGTGTATGTATAATGTTGGATGATGAAAAGAATCAGATGGATTCCCACTGATCTCTAACACATGATATCATAAGCAGCTACTTCTGACCACCATTTACTATTGTTTCCTTTTTTTTCTTTTTTTGATTTTGATAACTGGATTTTTTCTCTTTTACCTGCTTGTCTGCTTTTGGTTTATTTAAAAATGGGTGGTATGCCTAATATTGCAATTCTGTGATCATCAGAACTATGAGTCATGGGATCTATCATTAGGCTATATTGATGTAGAAGATTCCTTCTTACGTGTATTTGTTACAAAACACGTAATTCTGCCTTTAGCTCCGACTATCCTTTCTCTTGTTTGTAGGACTTCTCATGGTGACAAGGCAGATACATTCTTTCGTATTCTTTGTCCATCTCTTCCTCTCTCCCATGTATTTTTGTTTGTTTAAATATACTTTGATTTGTGAACATTATTTGGAAGGTGGTGAATTTATCTGATTTTAATGCATGATATATTTCATAAGCAGCTACTACAACACTCTATCCTATTGTTTCTCTATTTTTTTTTTCCTCTTTTTTGGTTGTGATATCTCGATTTTTTTCTGGAAAAAGTTGTTGATATTCTCACTGAGTTTTAAATTTAAGATGAATGATAGAATGATTAAGTACGAGGCCGGTGATGTGAGAAATCATATTTGCTACTCTTGATTGGAAATGATCCACATGTGATGCTTCTTATACACCAAGATCTCTGAGGCCTCCGCTCTTTTCACTTTTATCATATTTGATCAAATCATTTATTGTTTCTGAAAATTTTCTATTTTATAAAATACTCTAGTTTATTTGGTTAAAAAATTAGAAATATTTTCCTATGTATATATTGTTTGACTAGGACAAAGACTGAGCTTAGCCAACCGATGAATAATGCACCAAAAAACTCCCAGATCATTCTACAACCTCTCACCCCCTCTCTCTATTGGAACGAGCACCTTTCTTATCTCTCAAGTACAAGTCTCGTATGAAGCCTCTAAAAAACACTATGATCACCATCTTTTAAAATTCTTCCTGCTCCTATTCTGTTTTCCTCAATTGATCAGCTCCTTAAGTGGATCTCTTGTATGCTTCTTGTGTACTGGAGTAAGACCCACTTTTAATATGGACAGCCACTTTGGGAAAGATTCTTACTATAGATAACCTAAGGAAACGTGGCATTATAGCTATAAATTGGTGTTACACGTGTAAGAAGAGTGGTGAGTCCATTGACCATCTATTACTACATTGTGAGATTGCTATGTCCTTGTGGACCGATATCTTAGCACGCGTAGGATTAGCGTGGGTGATGCCGGAAAGGGTTTGTGATTTTCTAGCCGCGTGGAGAGGTATTAGGGGCAACTCTCAAATTGCATCCATATGGAAGATGCTACCTATTTGTCTATGGTGGTGCGTTTGGAGGGAGTGGAACGCAGGATGCTTTGAAGATCAAGAGAGATCAATGGAAGAGCTTAGAATTTTGTTTTTCAATACTTTACTCCATTGGTTGATTGTAATTGATTTTCCTGGCAGGACTATTCATGATTTTCTTGTATCTCTAAACTAGACATAAACTTGCTCATACATATGTCCCGTATACTTGGGCATTTTTGTCTCTCTTTTGATCAATAAAATTCTATTTACCGATCAAAAAAAAAAAATATGATAAATTTTAACCTTGTTAAACATGGTTCCTCTATAGATCTGTGATTCTTATATTTATAGAAAAACAGAACTGTGATTCTTGAATCCATTTGTACAAATTTGATGAAGCCAAACCAAGTTTAGTTCCATTTCAATGAAGGTCCAATCTTTCTGATTCTCGCTTTTTGGTGAAGGTCTGGTTGTTCTGGTTGTCTGCTTCTTACTGGCAATCCTGGATTCTTTCCTTTGATTTTCTCACTCTTAATGACATGATATAACATCTAATTAAAGATTTTATTATTTTTAATTATTAAATTAAATGTTGATTACCCAGAATGAATACCCACTTGAACCCTTTTTCTTTAGACTAGTATATCTCTTCCCCCCCGCCCCGCAACATGATTTAAAAATCTGTATCACCTCATACCATATTTCGTACGCTTGAACAAAGCTTTTGAATTTTTTAAGGAAAAATTTTGTGGATCAGAAAAGAAGTTATGGCTTTTACTGAGCTGATATGAAGATGAAAAACTCTCATTTATAGTATTTTTTTATGTATGGATGATTGTATAGAAATCTTTTTTGATGTATGTATTGCTATCATGTAACTGTTTCTAGGTTTGGAAATGGGTTTTGGTTGTGATCAATTTGTAATTTGTTTTGGTGGTTTTATAGAGCAAAGAAATCTATAACGAATGGCGGATCAAGGAGACTTGGAAGGGAGCCAACCCATAGATCTCAAGAAGCATCCTTCTGGGATCGTCCCTACCCTTCAGTGAGTCCCTAATTTTTATGCATTCTTTGGTCATATGGACTACCCTGTTTGGTTAGTTGGCTAAGCTTCACTTGTAATCATGAGAACATAGAACCCAGGCATAGGTCAAGTGTTGGAAGACCACGAAGAGGATGATGTTGTCTATATGGTGCTGTGGGGCTCATAGGTTTTATGATGGTCACTTGTACACCAGAAATGTATTCTATATGTCATTATGATTGGCATTTTGTGTAACGAAGTGAGGTTATGTTAGTCATTGTTCAGATTGTTGTGATAATTAAATGTATTCTAATTCTATCCACTATGAACATTGTCTGACGTTCAAGACAACAATGCCATGTCTTCATAGTCCACGAAATCTGGGTTTGCTGCAATACAGTAGTTCAGATTTATTTGAATCTTTTTTTCTTAAAGGTGTAATCACTTGTAGTTTTGAATCCACAAACGACAATGGAGGAGCTAAAGACTATTTTTCCCTCAAAACTCTAATCTGGACAGCTTTTACAGGGCATACTTGGGATTGTACCTTTTGTGCTTTTAATGATAAATCTCATTACTTAACAAAAGAAAATGGAGTCCACATACCTCTATGTATTTTTATGAGTTATTTGATGATGTATCATCTATGACTGCTTAAGATGGAGTATGTTTAAGATGATCCTGTAGCCATGTAAGACATTCCCACTTACACAAACTCGCATGAGGTAGTATTGAGGTTTTGATAAGCTAAGATCTATGCCTTAGCATTATAATTCGGATGTTGGCTACAAACATGCGTTATCCATGTCTCATGATAGTCCAAAAGGACTTGTCAAACTTAGGGTCTCTTTATTCACTATGTATTTTACTTCCACCTAGTGCAAATGTAGGGCTTATTAGAATTCTCCTCATGTTGTGATTAGTTCCTCTACATTACATGCTGTTAATAGGTTAGTTTTTATACCATTTATCACAATCTGGGGATGTTAACCGCATCCATGCCATACTCCAAAAGAATTAGTCGCAACTGGGTTCCTTGTTATCACTAACATAGTTCAAATCGACCTAGATGCACTTCAGATGGAAATCAGCATGTGCCTATTCAATGCCTCACAATATCTGGAATACTGCATGGGACAGTGCTGCTTTGACTATTTCATTATAGATTATTAAGGTGGTGTTTACTTTTCAGGAACATTGTGTCAACAGTCAATTTGGACTGCAAGTTAGAACTTAAGTTGATTGCATTACAAGCTCGTAATGCTGAATACAATCCTAAGGTATGTGATTGCCGCCATACCTCTCTGTCTCTTTAATCATTTGTTTGATCACTTAGGTTGAGTTGTTAAATTACTTTGCAGATTCTTTTTTCCCCCAACCAAGGGGGAGCAGGGAATGAGTTATGAGTTTCCTGAAGCATTGCAAGTTTTAAAATTTTGTTTTGTTATCACTGATCAAAAAAAGGTTTTAAAATTTTTTTTTGTTATGCTCTTGCAGCGGTTTGCTGCCGTAATTATGAGGATAAGGGAACCAAAAACAACAGCGTTAATTTTTGCTTCTGGAAAGATGGTAAGCAAAGCATATAGTACTCATTTTTAAATTACAACTTCAAGAGTTTATATCATACACTGTTTTTTAATACGTTAAATTGCCATCCGGGTTCATTTTAGTTGTTATTCTTGCCTTGTGCGGTGTTAGTTCTATATCGTTCTCTTGCTAGCTCTGTTCATGACATTTGACAAGAATGCTTCCTTGATGAGCCAAAGGGATCCTTTTAGACGAACAGATGACTGACCTACAGTGAGACGAAAATAGAATTCTTAAACCCATTCTCTAAGATGAACTAAAGAGATCCTTTTAAGGTGTCTAGGAGCTGCTATCTATTAGTTTGACATACCATTAGCTATGTGTATTATCAATATCTCTATGCCTGGAGTTGTAGAAATGAATATGGGAGCATTGGGAGGTTTGGATGGTGAGTTGAGATGAGATGAAAGTTGAATAAAATATTGTTAGAATATTATTTTTTAATATTATTATTGTTTTGGAATTTAAAAAAGTTTGAATTGTTTATTTTATTTTGTGTGAGAATTTGGGAAAGTTCTAATGATTAGATGAGATGAGATGGAATGCTTTTTGTATCCAAACATAGCCACTTTTGTATTATTTAATGAGCATCCTGCACTCATAAAACTTTGGGGCAATATAAACTTTATGTAGAGGCCCTGAACTCACAACTGGCACACAAAAAACTCTTGATGAAATACTTCCACCTTGGATTCATATCTGTCCATCTACTTCTCCCCACCTTCCTTCTAAATCTCTTTACATTCCTTTTATTTTTACCTATAAAAAAATATCTTTACATTCCTTAACATCAATGCAAAAAACTACAATACTACTTTGCTGAAGGATGAATTGAGTATATATTGGGGGTGGTGTTTATGGCACAAAGGATGGCAGTGACTTACATAAGTCAAGTGCTAGGTTCCAAAGTAAGGAATCTATAAAAAAAAGCTGGTGCAACTTAAATAGGATATTATAGCTTCCTTTGGTTGCCACAATCTTCTAGCTTGATTTCCTGAGATTCAGCTGGAGCTGCGACCATTTAGAATCTGGTTTTATGAATTGATTGGATTAAAATAGCAATAGCTGTATATACCAAGGCTTTTAATTTTGTTCCATTCCCGGCCGGAATGGCTGGAATTTTCCTTGCCAGAACAGTAGCTGGTAGAGTTTAGGTAGGTGTTCCATTCTGGGTCCTGGTCATTTCAGGATATTTCGGTCAATTCCGGTATTTCGGCCGGAATATGCATTTTGGTCCGGAATGAATGTTAGTGGCATTTTGGTAAATTTCTTGAAACATTAGGGACACACTTGACATTTTTTCTTTTTCTTTTTCACCTACCCACAGAAGCTAGCAGGCTACGATGATGGCAAGCATGAGGGACACTTATAATTTCTGATTTCTTTTTCACCTACACACAGAGGCTTTCATGAAGGCAAATTATCCCCAATTTTTTTAATGAATCTAATCCCTAATTTCTCTCCTGAGTCCTACATGCATATTAAGCACAAGATCGTCTTAGTGAACAATCAGATCATATTGTTTTTCTGAAATGTATGTTTTTAAGACTTGGATTAAGAAGTATTGTTGAAGAATTCAATTTGTTAATTTTTTTAGTATTTTGGAATATAGTTTTTATATATAAAATTATATATATATAAATCGTTATTTAGGGAGATGATAGCATTACAATCCAACTACAATTTATTTACAACTTATCATAAAATAATATTTTTTTTTAAATTTCAAATACATCAAATCAAAATCAAAATTAAAATAAATATTTTGAAAAAATATTATTTTATTAGAAGGTTGTAGAAAAATTGTAAAGGGGTTATATATATAATTGTCCATATAAGGACTATCCAGAAACGGTATACTGAAACGTACCGGTACTAAAATATTTCGTTCCAGTACCTCGACCGAAATGGTCACCAAAATGGAATTCAAAACTTTGGTATATACTTTTTTTTTTATAAGTAAAACTTGATCATGAAAGGCATTTTCCTTATCAATTTGTACCAGAGTAATAATGTTGGATGGAACTCTGTATGCCATTTAATTGGAATTTACAATGAGGTAAAAATTATGGTGCAAGGATGAGGTTCTATTCCTATAATTAAATGAATCCGCTATCTTAGCTTATGTTCTTTTGTTTGAAATCGGAAATTTGCATTTTCTTCTTTTAAACAGAAATATATAATTGGTTTCTTAAGTTGGTTTTTATAAAAAGTTGTTAATTGTTGTTAGTACTGGCATGCTACCATGATGTTTAGGTTTGTACTGGAGCTAAGAGTGAACAACAGTCAAAGTTGGCAGCACGGAAGGTAATTGATGCCTTTAAAATTGCATCAAGCTGCATACACAAGGTTTTTTCAGATATATGTTTAGAAGATATGGAAGACTGGCCAGCACCCTGTACCTTGCTTCGCTTTGAAATTTTTAGTTCAGCCATCTTTTTCAGATATCTAGGCTCTTCGAATTACCACTTAAATTCTTTCACATATTAACAGAACTGGATGGTGAATTATGCATGCCCATACCCGTAACAGGTAGACAGTTCCAACCAGTATCTCCAATTGCATCT
The DNA here is from genome assembly GCF_001411555.2 of Juglans regia. Taxonomy (NCBI): domain Eukaryota; kingdom Viridiplantae; phylum Streptophyta; class Magnoliopsida; order Fagales; family Juglandaceae; genus Juglans; species Juglans regia. Next base: position 7,144,774 of record NC_049912.1, on the reverse strand, counting down.
TGGTCTTAGTAGAGAGGAAAATGGACTGCCTTCTCATAATGTCATCGCCATAAACCTGAAAATTTTCTTGATCTTATGGAGCCACCAATACTGCTTTATAACATTAAAACATCTTTTGTTGTTTTTTTTTCTCGATCTTACATGGTACCTCTGGTTTTCAGTATGCTCGAATTATTCAGAAGCTTGGTTTTCCAGCTAAGTTCAAGGTGTTAATTTTTCTGTAACTTCTTTCTCTCTCACACACACACACAAAGCACGCGCACATTTATATTCATATAAAAATGATAGATACTTCATATACAGCTCATTAGGCTACAAGCTTTACTCTTTGTTTGACGCTAATGATTTTCACTGTTGTAGGATTTCAAGATTCAGAACATAGTTGGTTCTTGTGATGTTAAATTCCCAATAAGGCTTGAAGGACTTGCTTATTCCCATGGTGCCTTCTCAAGTGTAAGTGATGACAGTGTGTCCACCTGCGTTCTTTCTGCTGAAATGTCTGGGTCATTCTTGGGCATTTGTGTTGGAACCATTCATAAAAAAAAAAAGTTGGGTATTTATGTTTGAATTATAAATCTTTGGAATGTACTCACTGAAAAGATAGTCATTGGAGTCTTTATGTCATTCCTGACCATTGTAGTGTGGGTTGTGCACACCTACCTTATTGTGGGATCTTCTCGAAATAAATGATTGGAGTGTGGGTTGCGCACACCTACCTTATTGTGGGATCTTCTTGAAATAAATGTTTTACGTAGATCTTTTTCTTTAGCAAAATTTCAACCGTATTTTGAACAACTTAAAATTTAGAGAATGGTGATTCCAATACTGGCTGTATTTTGATTGTGATGGCCAGTATGAACCAGAGCTATTCCCAGGTTTGATCTATAGGATGAAACAACCAAAGATTGTGCTGCTGATCTTCGTGTCGGGAAAAATTGTTTTAACAGGAGCTAAGGTGATGACAATAGACTTATGTTGTTGTCCTTCCTGATTTTGTATGCTATTATGGTTGGTCGCCTAATAAGCATTGTTTCTTTTTGAATTCTTAAGGTGAGAGAAGAGACATATACAGCTTTTGAGAATATTTACCCAGTTCTTACAGAGTTCAGGAAAAACCAGCAATGGTATGACACTTGATTGAATTTGCTTTTGTTGAGATTCGACTCTTATTTATGGAAGCTATTCTGTATCTTTTAACTACGGGTAATTCTTAGTACCCTAAAAAATATTGGATGTTTTGTGTTTGGGTGGAAAAGGCTCAGCATTATAAGTTTTGCTGGGGATGGTCTGGAGTTCCTAAATTAATGCCCTATGAGAATGTTCTTGATGTTCTTGCCAGGAAGAGCCAAGAAGTATATTTGGAATATTTAGACTTGTAGCCGTAGGGGTTGACATGGGTTGTAGTTACACTGGTTTTTCTGTTCACAAAAACTTCTGGGCAATCAAATGGAGCACCGTGGATTGCAAGATAGTTTTGGTCATGTAAGATTTTCAACTTGATTATTGATAGATGGGTTTCAATTAGATATTTCTGTTTGCTGTAATAAGTTTAAGGTGGTACATTTCATCTCTGAACAGATAGGGGATCCAACTTCCCCAAGGGTCCTGATAGGGAAGTATAGATAGAGGAATCCTGTCCTAATTGGCTCATCTCAGTGTCTGAACAAAAAATGTTTAACTTTGATTTTACAGGACATGTTGGCATGTCTTGTGGTTCGTGAGGATGCAATAGTGTCCAAGCAACAAGGTGAACTAATCTTATTTGTGTTCAATTTGATGTAGATTTTGTAGGAGAAGGCAGATTGTGTTGCAGAGAAGTTTCTAAGGTGGAATACCCTATCAATGTAGCCGCTAATGAGCCTGGATTGAATTGTAAATATTGTTCTCTGGCGGTTAAGTTAAAAGATATGTGCAGTACTTGCAATGTTAACGTGAAAAATCAAATGAGATTCCGTTAATGCAGAGTGAATGTTTTGGCCATTGTTATTTTGCTAATAATAAAATGCCAGCAGTTTTGGTCCTTATTAAGGCTCCATGATTTGATAAAAACAGCATATGACATAAAGCTCAGTTCTGCAGGTGGAAAAAAAATAAAAGGATGGCCAATCAATTGCCGGAGAGATTGGCAAAAAAAAAAAAAAAAAAATCTGACAGATTAAAGAGACTGACTTGGAAATATGTTCCCACTTCTTCCCGCTGGCTGGAAGTTATAGCTGAGACTTTTTTATTTTTTTTTTATTATTTTTTTTACTTAATGATAAAGTATTTTTTAATAATATTATATATATTTTTTAATTTTTTTAAATATGTAAAAGTGTTAAAAAATACATTAAAAAAAAAAAACATAGAAAACAACTAGCAGGAGCCCAGCAAGAGCTCCCAGCGGTGGGAGTAGCATCGTCCATAGAGAAAACAACCTGGAGGTCTCTGGTCTTCGGCCATAACCAGCCTTCCAACCCCATTTTGCCATATTAGCATGTTATGTGATTAATTATGCACTTGCCTATACTAGATCTCATCCCTTACCAAACTCCCCATTCATTCGCATCCGGGTATTAGACTTTGCAGATTTTATTTTTAAATTTAAAAAGATATACATGTCAAAAAGAAGCTTCACTCATTTTTTACAATTTTCAAATAAAATTTCGTCTTTTTTGCAGTTGTCAAAAATAGCATCATTCATTTTTTAAAATTTTCAAATCTAATATTTTACTTTTTGCATATGACAAAAGTAGCATTATTTATTTTTCAAAATTTTTAAACAAAATTATATATCTTTTGTATATGTCAAAAAGAGCATTAATCAGTTTTTAAAATTTTCAAACAAAACATACATTTTCAAAATTTTAAAAGTCAAACGTTTACTTATATCATGCGCATATCAAAAATAAAAATCAGTCATCTTTCAAAAATTGAAACTTAGAATTTTTAATTTTTAAATATGTCATGCACATGTAGAAAATTCAATTTGATGTTTTATGGGAAAAGATTAAGGGTGGTTTGAATTCAAAATTCACTTCAACTTATTTTATTTCATCATTTTTACACAAAATATAATAAACAATATAAATTTTTTAAATTTTTAAATAATAATAATATTAAAAATAATATTCTAACAATATTTTATTCTGCTATCAGATGAATTAATCAGTTATTTTTTTTTCTATTGTGTTACAAAACCTTAATCTTACATATAGCCAGCACGTTGGTGGGTTGTTTTTTGCCCATATGCGACAGGTATGATGCAAAGCGTTTCTCAAATATATAATTATTTAATTCAAAATTTTAGTTTATTTTTATATTAGGCTTCAATATATGTTGGACTGGTTTATGATACATCAACCCAACATGCATGCAAGTGGTAGACTAGTAGGTATCGTGCCGTGGGTCTAGACATTAATACATGCAGGAGCACAAAATAAATTCAAAAATAAAAAAAGATGCCATTACTTAAAAAAGTAACATGTATAGAACCTTGGCGAGGGTAATAGTTTCGGGACGAAGGCTTTTTTTTTTTACATGGTTGGACGAAGTTTTCGTCACAAAGATTTTGGTAGTGGTTTTAAGATATTTTGTGACAGTTTGAATGTCACAAAAACTGATGTGTCGTAGGGTGTTCATGATTGTATTGATTTGTACAAAACTTGAGCATACCTTTCACTGATTCGGATCTAAGGTAACTTCTGACTCATTCTGTAAATAATGGGGGTTTAATTTGTTTTGTAGACTAATAAGGAAATTGCATGTAAAGTACTCCAATTCCGATTAGAATACTCTATTTGATTGTTTATAACAAAGTTCAAAGATATATGATTGGGGTTTGCAGTACTACTTGTGTGTGTGTGTATATATATATATATATATATAAGGTACGTAATGCTATATACCACATCGCCATCTTATTTTCATCTCATTATGTAAGATGTGACATATTTATCATCATTAGATTATAAAGAATCATCTAATAAAATATCATTCAATAGTAACAAATGTACGTAACACGTCTTGTATAGTGAGATAAAACTGAGATGATGGTGTAGTGTATAGATATTTCATATATATATATATATAGATGACAAGATCAATTAAAAAAAAAAGTTTTGCCAATTACGCATATATATTATTCATGCTAGAAAGTAGTTTCTCAAATTCATTTATACAGGCCAAGAGAATAAGAATAATATTTTCCTCGTGAGATCAAGGAATATTTGGTTGAAGGTAATAATGTGTGTACTTGATATTAGTAAACGTCTGCTTAAAGCCTCCTTAAAGTACAAAGTCAAAGCCTCGATTGGATAGGGGTATTTGGCACCCCAAGGCTCTACAAAGTACAAAGTTAAAGCCTGTTTGAATAGTATATGAGAATGAGAAATCTATGAATAGTATAAGTGATATTGTGAATAATAATGAAATAGTTTTATTAATATTTTAATTGGATTTTGGAAAAATAAAAAAAAATTGAATAAAAATATTATAAAGTTAAAATTTGTTAGAATATAATTTTTTTAATATTATTTTTGTTTTAAGAATTGAAAAAATTAATTTTTTTTGTGTGTGTTTATATAAAAATTTGAAAAAATTATAATGATTAGTAATCATTAGATAAAAAAGTATGAAATTGAATTTTTTTGTGTGTGCTTATATAGAAATTTAGAAAAGTTATAATGATTAATAATGATTAGATAAAAAAGTATGAAAGAGAAATTGAAAAGTATTTATATTTGAGTAGTGTTTGGATGTTGAGATGAAATAAGTTAATATTAGATGGGATAAAATGAGACCAACTGCATATCCAAACGGGACTTTCAAGGAAACTTTTGACCATTCTTACTAAAATTTAATATTTTAGGTACATTATTTAATTCCCATTTAATTTAATTTTATATAATATTTTGATAGAGAAAATTTTAATTCTTAGGGAGATTTATTTGAAAAATAATATTTACTTTTAAACACATTTAAAACATAGGAGAAGATAAATAAAATATTTTTTATTTGTAGTCATTAATATTCCCTAAAAAGCTTGTGAAGATTTTAAATTAAAACATTAGATAAAACTTTTAATTAAAACATTATATAAACTTTTTTGTTGTTATGATTTTTGTGAAATGCCTATTTTCTTTAAGTTTTGAGTTTATATATATAGAGTAATGTTATATACAATTTTATCATGGTGTGCAAACCTTGCGTACTTATTTAAAAAAATGGTATCCACTATTAAAAAAATAATTTTTTTATATGAATTCTACATTTATCTACTCTTAATACATATCTCATAAGTGGCTAATTCTATTGAAAGATTTTGCTAATCATCATAATTTCTATATTGCACACCATATATGATTTTGTTTTTAATTTTTTTCCTTACCAAATATGTGTTGTATGGATAATGAATAGAAATACTCAATTCTATTTATATTTAAATCGCAATATTGAGTATTGATGAATTTAATTAATAACATTATAAATTATCATCTCCCCCATATAGAGAAATTTTCCTTAATTATTTCCTTGTGCTATTTATAAAGTCGCAAGCTGAAAAGCTTGGCACTTCGATTAATCGATCATGATTTGATTAATTCAAGTATGATTTTTATGCAATTTGACTTTTGCTTAATACTCAGATAAAAAGCCGTAGAGATGGAACTACCAAAAAGGTGAGAACTCTTACTCATCGTTGAACATAAGCATGCATCGCTACTAGTTAAATTACGTGGACATGTGGAATCCATGCAGGAGAAGGGCGGATAGGGAAGAAGGGTTGTTGGCCATACGGATGCATGCACGTACTAAACTCGATATTCTAATTTTGTGCAAAACTACCGATCTTCTTCAATATCCGAAATTAAGTAATAATTTTAACAGCTTGAAACGTAAGTGGGGGAGCAAGCAAGGATTAATTGAGCATCCAGATATATATAGATCGAGCATCCCTCCACTCTGTTTAATTGCAGCTTCCTTGAAGCCCTGCCCTCGTGCAAATATATATCACATGCAGTACTATATATCTTCCTCGATCACTCCCATGATTTGAGTTGCAGTCGACGACGACTGCAGGGATATTATTACTGAGAGAGAGAGAGAGAGAGAGAGAGAGAGAGAGAGAGAGAGATCATGGGAAGGGCTCCATGTTGTTCAAAGGTTGGGTTGCATAGAGGTCCATGGACTCCTAGAGAAGACATATTGCTTACCAAGTATATTGAAGCTCATGGTGAAGGTCATTGGAGATCTTTGCCCAAAAAGGCTGGTAATATATTTATATATATATATATATATATATATATATAATTGATGTCATGAAATTCTGGCTTAATTATATATTCCTCTTATATATATATGAGTACTAACCTGCTTGATGATATATATTTCTTTGTTTTTCTTCTTTCTATCTGTTATTCATTGTCAGATTTTCTCAATATTGCTCTAAAAAAGCTTAATTAGATGATCTTCATGTTCTGAAAAATTAATATGTGTATTTTTTCAAGGGCTCCTGAGGTGTGGAAAGAGCTGCAGACTAAGATGGATGAACTACCTAAGACCAAATATAAAGAGAGGGAATATCACCCCTGACGAGGATGACCTCATTATCCGATTACATTCCCTTCTTGGTAATCGATGGTCTCTCATTGCTGGCAGGCTTCCTGGCCGTACTGACAATGAGATTAAGAATTATTGGAACACCCATCTCCGTAAAAAGCTCAGAGCTCAAGGAACAGACCCCAATACCCACAAAAAGTTGATCATAGAAGATCAAGAGCCAGTACTCCAAGATCATTCAAAGATCAGCAGCAGCAAGAAGAACAAAAACAACAACAACGTCAGGAAGCTGCAGGTGGTCAAGAACAAGAAATACATCAAGAGCGTCTCAAATATTAATCATGATGTAGATCAGCCACAGAAGCCAAAGGTTCATCTCCCAAAACCAGTACGGGTTACTTCTCTTTCGATGATCCCTATGATTCAAAGCTTCGAACACAGTAGTACAATATTTAATAGTTCTACTACTGAGACTTCAAGGCAAGAAAATATCAAAGAAGGATCATCATCATGTACTGGCTTTGGTTCAAAAATGGAAGATATTCCTTGGTCATGTGATACCAAAAATGGTGAAAATATTAATGGGGTATTTGGCCTTCTTAATGATGGTGGTGATCAAGATCATGATCATCATGGTACTGTTGTCATGAATGGCTTAGATTTTGACCAGTCCCAGTACTCTAATTTAGCTACAGGAGACAAGTCTCTAGAGAAGCTTTATGAGGAGTACCTAGAGCTCCTGAAGACAGAAGATCAAAACCATGTTCATGAATTAGATGCCTTTGCAGAATCGTGTTTGGTTATCTGAAAAATGAAGGACAAGATTGAAAAAAAGGGAAGTTTGGAATCATGTTGATGCTTATTATATGATTTCACTTGCTTATCTTCTAAACAGCTTAATCGATTAGGTTATCATGAGAACCACTATTTTAATAATGATGTGAGGTCTATGCTGTCATAAACTCATGATATTATTAAATATTAATTTAATGAATGTGGTAATTATAATGATCATCATATTTTTGTTGTCGTCTACCTTATGACTTCATGTTCTGTTCTGTTTTCCATCGTTTCCTGCTATCAAGGGCGGCTCAATACAAATTGAGACTTTAATTGAGTCATTTATAATTATAATATAATAAAATATAAATTATTATTATATAAAATATTTTTAAAATTTTTAATAAAATTAGATTTTATTTAAAATGTTTAAATACAATTTTTGTGAATTTATATTTACAATAACTTAAAATGAAACCTCAATGCAGATTTTGTGCCTCAATTTAATAAGGTCTTAAAAAAATTATTTAAAATATAAATAATTCATTGTATTAAATATTAAATTTAGTATTATGGGGCTTTGCACACATTAACAACTATAAAAATTATTTAAAATTTTATTTAATGAAATGGTTTTTATTATTTAAAAAAAAAATTCACCTCATTTTTTAGGCAAAATAAGATCGGTCGGTAGCAAATGAACAACATTTTGCAGTGTCAAAGGTATATATTTATGGAAAAGCACGAGAAAAATTATTTTATTTTATTTTATTTTTTTTAATTGTTAAAAAAATATTTTTAAATGAATTTGTGATTTTTTTTAAAATATTTGAAGGAATTTTAAAATGTTTAAAAATAAAAAATAAATATATGTTACACTTTTCGATGCTCTCTGGTCAACTGTAGCATAAATTTGTCGAAAAAATCTATTAATCATCCTAATTTCCATCATCCTCCCATCATCTCATGATGTGACATTAAATGATAGGTTTATAAATAAAATATAATAAATAATCTCTAATCATCTAATGACACATTATAGGATGATGGAAGGATGATGAAAGTTGGGATGATAAATAACATTGCTCAAATTTGTTGTAAATAAATTTTGGAGCGCACAAACTTTGTTGTAATGACGTAATATTGATATCCTAGAAGGACCCATACATTATAAAAATAAACAAAAAATCTACTCAACCTCCTACTATTCACACAACCTCCACACTCCACATTATTTTTAATTTTTATTATTTTTTTCTTTTATTAAATATTTATTATATGAATAATGAATAAAAAACTTGAAATAATTTAAAAAGAATAAACTCAAAAAAAAAATTTAAAAAAATATTAAAAATTTAAAAAATTTAAAAAAGTATGGAGTGTGGAGTGTGGTGGAGGTTGTGTAGCAAAGCTCAAAAATAAAACTCAAGATCAATTTCAAATAATTAAAGAAATCGCAAGTCTATTCGAGCGGAGAATGTGGGACACAACTTTCACAAAGTTCAATATGCTCTTTTGGTGCCATTCCTAATAAGGAAATAAAAAAAAAAAACAATGACGATCGGCAACACTATTTTAGTAATGTTGTTCATTATTTTAATTTTTATTATCTTCTCTTCATTTTATACGTGATATTAAATAATTTAAGATTATTTATTATATTTTATTATTATAGAGAGTGTAATGACTAATCTAATATGAACTTCGAGTTTTTAGTGATTAGCCAAAAGTTAAAAAGTAAAATATTAGCCAAAGTTTAACGTTTGGGATATATAACTAATTCAATGCTAGTGCTCTAAGAGCATTCACATCTCATTCTCAATAAAATTTCTTATAATTTAGTTAAATGTACATTTCTTAAAATTTTATTCATCTTTAAAAAATCTTCTACATCTCATTCTCTATACTTTTTTTATTCTATTAAAATAATATTTTTCTATTCTTTCTTTATTATTTTTTTCTCTCATTTCCATTTACAAACTTAACTACTCAATATCTTTTCTTATATTTTGAATTATTACTCTAGTGAATATTTTAAAGAAAAATTTAAATTATTTTTTTGTGGATATGATAATATTTTAAAATTAATTTTTTTTATATTTTCGTAATTAATTAAATTATTTTTAAAATTATTATTTAAAACTATAACAAATATGGGTATGAGAGAAATTGTAGATGATTAGAAGAAGAATTTATTTTATGTATTAGAATAAAATATTGATAAAAAATAGTTTAGGGAATGAATAGTGATTCCCTATATTTGGGGAACCACTGTTCATTCCCTAAACTTTTTCCCTAAAATAGGGATTGGGATGTGGGGAGTATTTTGAACAAAACCCTAAAATAAACCTCAAATTAAAGGATAACGGCGAGCCAAACGGCGCCATTTCTTTCTAGGGCTTATTCCAAACATCATGCCCTTTTCTTCTCTTCTTATTTGAGCCCTCAGTCCTCCCCCTCATTTCATCCTCTCCAACTTCCGCAGCCCTCCACTCCAGTCTCCTATCCACTCTCCAATGGCATTGGTAGCGGTTTTGATAGCCACCCAGCCTCCACGACGTCCACGTCCCTCCAGCAAACGATGCATCCCACATCCACAGACCCATTGGCCTTTTCACTTCAAAATTTTTTTTTTCTAATGTTATTTTTATTTTCTTGATTATGTTGTTTAGTAGTTTACTATTGATAAGTTATGTTATTCCAAACTTGTTATTGTCTTGATTGATAAAGTCATCTATTTTAGATTTTTATGCCAATCCAGTTCAGTAATTCAAGCTTCAGAGTCAATGGATGTTGCTAACAAACCACCAAACTGATCTTGAATCGGCCGGTTTTACCTTTTACACAATCAGTTTTTGGCCGGTTTTCTTCCCTAAAATAACAATTTCGGTCGGTTTCGGTTTTTCACCCCTATAACATATATAAAAGCATAAATATATATTTATATATATATATATATATATATATAAAACTTTTTAAGCAAAAGCCTTGCTTTCATGAAGCCGCATATATGATTAATCCACTATGTCAAATGAAGAATAATACATCTAATAAATCGTTAGTACTTTTTATTTAAAACTAAAATAAATTATATATTTAATTAAGTTACTAAATTTTATTAAAGCTTTAAAGAAAAAAAAAAATAAACATGAGAAAGAGTAGTATATATAGAGACACGATCGACTAATTACTTCATTAATTGATGATATTGATGTCGAAAGTCGAAACTTTTAATTAGGGTTTGAATTACACTAAAAGAAAGTGATGATTAAATTGGGGTACGTAATAATTTATTGGAAAATATAAAAATCTTCCAACCCAAAATATAAAAAATCTGAGATAACGTGAAGAATATACATACATACATATATAAATACATGCATGCATACATACATATATATATATATTTATGGTTTTAGGAAAGAAATGATTGTGGTTTTTTTTATGCCAAATTAATAAGGTAGTGTTTGGATATTAAAGTGAGTTGAGTTAAATTAAGATGATAAAATATTATTAAAATATTATTTTTTAATATTATTATTATTTTAAAATTTAAAAAAATTAAATTATTTATTATATTTTATATTAAAATTTTAAAAAATTATAATAATAAATTAAAATAAATTAAAAAGAATTAATAAACCTTAAAATTTACGTGCAAGAAGTTAGATGAGCTCGTGACCAGCTTCTGTTCAGAAACTGGTAGATGAGAATATTTATTGCCTACAAGGACAGAACAGATTATATATATAGAAATAATATATATATGGACGGCAATAAAATCACGTGGTCACAGCATGGTCCCGCTTTGATTGATTGAAGCAACCGAAAAGGCCAACCATTTGAAAGTTGTACCCTGTGAGCCAAGCATGCATATATATACGTGCATGCGCACCCATATTATATGCGAGAAATAATATTTGCAGTCGTAAATGTGCATATCTCGTATAATCGTTTTAAAAAAAATAAATAAATATAAGATTTATATAAAAAAAAATTAATTTTTTATGAGTGAATCATATTATTTTTCAAAACGACTGTATGATATTTACACATTTTACGATTGTATGTAACATTACTCTATTATACACATAATTAATTATGGACAATGATCATTTTGTCATCAATATAATTTTTTTTTAAAAAAAATAATAATTATAATAATAAATATATAAATATCGTATAATCCCTTAAAAAAATAAATAAATACGAGATTCACATAAAAAAAATTAATATTTTAATAATAATTTTTTTTTTAAAATAATTACATAACACTTATACGTTCTACAATTTTATACAATATTACTCTTTTTTAATATTAATTTTATTTTTTTTACACTAACGGTCACTCTGGGGAGCAGAGCAGCAGCTCCCATTAATTATTATTTCCCAGCCGGCCGTTTGCTTCCCCAAGTGTTTTGACAAAATTATTGCAATCTTGCACACAAGATTAATGTTTATTTATAGAATAATTATACTTATTACTTTTATATATTATATATTTTATTTATTTTAATTCTTTTTTATTTTTTTATAATAAATATGTGTTGTATAGATGATAAGTAAAACATGAACTCGATTAGTTTAACAATAATAAAAAATAATTTTATTTATAGGATTCCAATATTTAATTTCAGTAGTGCTATTGAAAAAGAGTATTGATATATTCACAAAATAATTATACAAAATAATCTCACAAATTAATGTGGCTACATTTGATATGTTAGATCTATTTTATAATAAAAATAATTTTATAATCTGACAAACTATATTAAATTACATCAATTTATAAAATTATTTATCTATAATTCTTTGAGTGAGGCTACTATACCGCTCCACTCCTACTCTCAGTGATTTTTTTTTTATATTTTTTTAATATATTTAAATATTTTTAAAAAATAAAAAAAATATCAATACACTTAAAATTATTTTTTTAATTATTAAATAAAAAAATAAAAAAAATCTGACCTACAGTCAAATAGAGCGGACGACTTAAGGCGGCAAAGCAGATTTTTTCTAATTATTTTATGATTAAAATATTTTCGATAAAACAATAAGAAGGGCTAATAACCATTTATGCGCTGACGTGGAGTATGATACTGCCACATTATTGAATTAGGGGTCAAGCGTTGATCCCAATTCTGACATGACATGCCATTGGCCGATTTAGTCAGCGTTGAACCCCTTACAATTGACATGTTTAGTTTCGAAAAAGTGGCATGTACAAGGTTTGATACTATATAGAGTTTTGCTATACAACCTCCATCATATTCCACACTTCACACTTTTTTAAATTTTTTAAATTTTTAATATTTTTTTAAAATTTTTTTTTGAGTTTATTTTTTTTAAATTATTTATTCATTATTTATATAATAAATATTTAATAAAAGAAAAAAATAATAAAAATTAAAAATAATGTGGAGTGTGGAGGTTGTATGAATAGTAAGAGGTTGAGTAGATTTTTATACTATATAATATGTTTTTCGTTAATCCATTTTGAAAGGGTACTTGAAAAGAAAAATTCACTAATAATAATAATAATAAATAAGTGTTGATATTTACAGTTTGACCCCTCAAAACTATCATCTAGTACCGTCGGTTTGGCCCTGATCAACGTAACTTTGGTACAATTTGCTCTCGGTCATTTTATATTTAAAATTTATCTCAATTCTTCTTATTTTATTATTATAATTTTTTAAATTTTTATATAAAATATAATAAATAATTTAATTTTTATTTTACTATTTAAAAATCATTTCAATCCATCTTAATTCATTTTTAAATTCAAACGACTCCTAAATTTAATTATCTGTGTCGTTTACAACCCTTCCATTAAATAAGTCTGTGAGCTTTGATCAGCAGAAAAGAAATAAAAGAATTTCGAAAAATAAAAACTTATATAAATGTATTTCAAATTTTATTGTTTACATATATTTTTGGGTTTTCAAAAAATAAAACTTAGTTTGTCCAGAAGTTTTTTATTTTTTATTTTTCCTTCATTAGTTTCAGTTTTTTTTTTTTTTTTTACTATCTGTTTTTTTAATTTTTTTTTTAATTTTTTGCACTTTTTAAATTATTAAATTTAAAATCGCCTAATTACTCAAGGAAGGGGCTAAGTTAAAATTTTAGGGTGTAGTTTGGAGGAGAAAAATTAATTTCTGGTTTCAGAATTTCGTAATTAATTAATGTAGATGAATTGGAATAAAAATAATGGATATTTTTTATAATTCTTCATATATTTTTTCTCAGATATTTAATACATATATTTAATATGTATCGATTTCTCCATTGATTTCTCCTTGTAAATTAATCAGCATCTCTCCATCGAGAATAATTTATAAAGCCTTCAGCAAATGATTCAAGTTCATGAGAATATAGACTTGACATGAATTCAGCAGTTTGATGCTTTGGGAAAACGATTCATAAGATAAAGACGACAATCCTTATATAGGATATGAAACGAATGATCAAACGATAAGAGGACTCGGGTCACAATCATCAATCCCATTAATTTGCCTAATTAAGTTAGATATTTTCAATATTTCCACGGGAGATAATGGATTCACTACAAGAAACAGGGTTTTTTCCGGCGCTTCAATTCACCGCAAATAACCCCAATTATTCGCATCGATTTATGTTGCGCCGGCATTTCATCGCAAATGTAGAGCCTTTTAAAATATTAGCCAGCGAAACACAAAATTCGTCGTCAAAAATTTTTATTTGCAGCGATTTCTTTCGCTGCTAATATTATTAATTACGCCGCAAATAACGTTGGAATTTCGGTCAAGTATCGCTGCGAAAAATTATTTGCAGCACTTAAAATCGTTGCTAATACACTAAAATTGCCGAAAATAATGCATTATTTCTTACAGCGATTTTTACAAATGCTGCAAATAATGTTATTTATGACGATATAAATCGTCGCAAATATTATCACGAGTCTTAGTACTTATTTGCGGCGATATTTTTGGCTGCAAAGGATCTTTAGCGGCGAGTTTAAGGTGCCGCAAAAAAATTGATCATATTTTTAGTTTTAGCGTCCAAGTATATTCGCGGCAGATAAGTATTAACAACTGAGGCATCTTTTTAGCGGCGAACAAGAAATCGCCAAATAAGGTCTCGGCGCTTTAGCGTCTATATATATTCGCTGCAAATAACAAAACAGAACTCTAAGTATTTTCTCGGCGAATTGAAAATCGCCGCAAATGGAATTTTGAAACTGCAGTTTTCATTACACGTACAGAATGCACAATTTTTTTTTGGGTACCTAATTTCCTGCTCAAACTCATTCACAATATTACCAAATTGTACATTAATCCATAATAGCATATATTAATATATGAAAATTCAAGTTTTCATCCAATACATGATTAGTACATCAGACCCTTTAAGGTTACTATAAATTGGCATATGGTGCATTAATGGAAGGCAATAAAGTCTTACAAATGGGAGCAGCTAATGTCTCTTACAAGCTTTAAAGTACAGATCAAACATCCACAATCCAGGTGATACAAGTATAAACAAATAATGTTGGGTGGAGTTCATCCGCAACTTCGCACATCGATGGTTGATGATTTGCGATGACTTGGTGATTGAGCGGCAAAGATCAATCCAGCTGTCTGGAACAGGGTTATCAAGTATTCCATCTACTGCCTTCTACATGAGCTGCGCAAAAGAAGGCACCCAAGTCTGAAATCAAGCCTTTAATATGAAAACAAATGGTGTATGTGAACAAATAATGGTGCAATTAATAGCACTAATGCAGTGGAGTACATACACTGCCTTCTACATGTTATAATTTTTTTTGGCATAAAACTCACACGAACAAATAGCAGAAATTATCTAAAACCTTTTTTTAGCTAGCTAGCTACCTAATAGTAATATATATTGTTAATCTAATTAAAAAATGTATTAAAATGAAAGTATATATAGGTATTCAAGATGATTATGATCTGTATTAGATCATGTGGTACATTATATTTGCATATACCACATGCATGCTAAGGAAGATGATTTCAGACTTGCATACAATTGTTCATGAAAACTGCATTATTATTATTATTATTTTTATTTTTAATGTCAAACAGGACCAAATTATATATTAATATGGTCCAAAACAACTCAAAAGGCAAATGAAAGAATCCCCTCCATTGAAGTACACATGAACTTCATGATCAGCCAACCTTACCCTTGCTTAGCCTAAACTTAGTTATATACTGCTATTCATTTCTTTACTTTAAACTTAGTTAACCCCTAGTAAACTTGTAACAACATAAAAAATTTGTTTTGCATACCAGTTGATTAACAAGCTTATATACATTGGGTTGAAAAATCATACTAGGGGGTTCTTGAATGTGAAGCCTGCTGCTACGTGAACTTAAAAGATCAGCACTGATGTCAATACGTGTCTGCCACATCATTGACTCCTACATCAATTAATTATTAGCATAAACATATGCCTAATTTATAACTAAAATATTGGATGTTACAAATATTGAATCTATTTTTAGATATGCACTAACTTATAAACAACAAAACTGATGATCAATCAACCGAACTGGCTTACCTTTCAAGAGTGGATCTAGCCAACTTCGTATGAGCTCATGCCATGCCTTACCCTTCAGCTAGAGCAAACTTATACTTTCAAATTCCTCATCACCCCACCACCTTTCCTTGACAACTCCCGGTTTTGATATGTTGCATTAGATTTGCGCGCTCCTCTGGTACATTATATGAAAATTGAAAACCCTCCACGTGCAGTAACATGGGATTCACCTATATTGACAAAAAGAGCTTGCAGCGATTTATTGTTGTTTCAGTCCTACCCCAGTTTATGTGCTTCACTTTATATTGACAAAACAAAGATCCAACAAATTAGTTATTCCATCCATTAACCAATTTATAATTTAAAACATTAATCCAAGCTACACATTTTAATTCAAAATCAATGTAAAAAGCCCTTCATCCATTCATTCAAGTTAGCTACCTGGGCCCAAAAATACTGTACAATACATATTCTTTATTGTATAGTACCCACAAAACCTTATCATATTATATATTACATTATCATAATTCAAGACCTTCCATTGAACAAACATACATGTATAACTGGCTAACTAACAGTTACATATAACATCACATGTATACATTACATACCTAACATGTTCCAATATAAGTTATAATCTGTCCAAATTAGTATGCTTCATTATCTCATACAGCATCAATCCAAATTAAGCCACATTCCTGAATTTATAAAGCTTTAGCAGCCAAATTCATCCAGATATACATGCAAGATAATTTGTATATTACATTGGCAATTTATACCATCACATGGCATGCGAAATATTTTAACTTTTCAATTAAACATCATGAACTTGCATAAATTCTGCTTCCAAGAAGCCAAACACAAGCTTATGGCACTTAGTACCAATGCCACTAGACCGTGATAATCCACTTCTCAAAGGTCATCATTAAATCAATGCTTTCATAGTCCAGATTATCCAAGAACAAGGCTAACAACCAAAATTATCTTTGTATTAATAAGAGGAACATAGATTAAGAACAATACGACATTAAACAGAGAGATAGCAGCATGATAGAAACTCGATTAACTCGATTAATATTCCCAACTTTTTTCTAGATAAAGCAGTATGCAAAAGGATTATGCAGGAAATGACATTTATGGAGTTAGTGAAGAAACATTATAGGTTCTCTTGAAGGAACAAATGCTAACAAGAACAGGAACCAAACATACCGTTCATACTACTATCCTCACCTATAGTACCCATAACTTATTTGTGTACGTAAAGTAGGCCTATCTATACTTGAGCAGAAGCACAAGCTTATGTACTCGTATATAATGTATAAAATTTACATGAAATTCATATCATTTGTATAGAAGTGCATAGTAGATGTAAATCGCATAGGGGAATGAAGACATCACCTGCTTGTTCAGCCTCCCGTGAATTTGGGCAAGATGATTTTGTCTGGTCAGGCATCAGACAAAATGTGCTACCACGTACCATCAGAACATAACATGCACGAGGAAGAAGATTACAAAATCTCAGGACACGTCTTAGGCTCTGGCGTAAGACGACCCCACCCATGAGATACCATGTACATCCAATATGGTATGAATTAGCCTGTACAACACGCAACCAAATGTTGTTAAGCATGCCACTACACCCAATCGATATGTATAGTGAAGGCATTAAAGCGTAGATACTTACATGTTTGACTCATGTAAGTATGAGGCCTAACATCATCTCATAATTTTTGGTACATATTATCATACCTATTTAAGGATATATCTTGGGCCAATACATCTGCTTTCACAACCCAGCTTGCTCCCACAAAACATATACATATAACCTCCCATTAGATATATATTCTATATATATCTTGTCAATCCACCATCTTAGGCCAAAAATACACTACAAAATACCACAAAAAAAATTCCCATATTTTTCCACAAAAAATATCCTCACTGAGTCTCTCGAAGAGACTCACTGAGGGACGGGTTCGCAGCTAAGATGGCCCTCAACATACGATCGGTTTCATTTTGTTTCTCCATCATAACCTCCATGTTTGCCTTCATTGACTCCATCTCACTCTTGGAAGCTTCAGCCTCTTTCTTATGTTTTTCAATCAAAGCTATATACTCTTTCTCTCGTGCCAAGGAGTGTTTTCTTGTAGACTCGGGAATCACCATCTCTCCCAGTCCTCTTGCATAACCCGGTCGATGCCCAAGTACCTCTCTGAAGACACTCACTACTGCTTCGTCAGTTCGTTTATCTGGTTCTAGATTATCCAGCTTTCCTACCATATCCGTCTGCAATATGACATAATGAACCGATTATGAACTTATATGTCCTAATAATGCACTTTTAAGATTCAATCTGATACATATGTAACCATCATTGCATTTAACATACAAAATTTATGCTATAATATACTCACATAAATGTCTTCGGTAGCAGGTGTCACAAATTTATCGTTCTACTTGGACCAGTGGGTTTCCTTGTAGAAGTCCACCAAATTTGCATTTTCAGCATGCTACATGTGTGTGGTACGTGTGCATGTAACATATTCAATAAGATAATATATTACATATGGCATGGATAGGTTAATCACTACTAAATGACTATCCAAACAAATGCTAAACAAAAGTTATTGATCATATATGAGAGAAAGCATGGGGATATAGCATACCCCTTTCGCGAAAATCTACGTCCTAAATTTAACATTATGTTAGTGTGTGGTTGCCATGACATGAGCTTTCAAACCTTATACCTTTTGTTCTAGCATCCTCACAAAGGATTTGTGACCAGTTGTGTGGTTAATTTTCAGCATCCTTCTATTGTCTTGATTTTTACTTGCTATTTTCTGTCATTGAAAACCATCATTTTAAGCAAAAGTACATAGAGTAATAAATATCCCATCCAAAGTCTGGGTTTAATGATTGAACACGCAGAATGCATACCTGGAAGGCCTCGCTACCCCATCGTTCACAGAGCTTAAACCATACTAGGGGGTGACCAAACTAGTCCCAGTCGCCAATGCCTCATCATGGCTGCCATATGACATATATATCTGGTGCAATTGGTGGTGGAAGGCATTAAAGTGCTTATGAAGCTATTTAGTCACAGCCAATTAATGGTTCTCTAAGTCCCAATCCAATTCAAAATCACCCTGCATAGCCCATTAAAATTTAGGGTGATCACTTGTGAATTATATATGGTATAAATTTTTAATGATCAACATCAAAGTATAAAAGTCTTACCCGAACACGATCGATTAATTCATCCTTATGCTCTTGGGGTACATCACTCCATCTTGGGTAGCTCATGTTGCAGTGATGTTTAATGATCCAGCTTAAACGTGTTGTAAACATGTTTGCATTCTCGCAACATGGTGCTGTTTCTCCACTATTTATCTTCAACAACACTTTTCCATGCTTACATAATTTTTCAAATTCAGTACACTTCGCCGGCCCGCGACCATGTCTCGTATGTGCCTGGTTGGATACAGGCACAGACAAGACATCCTCACCTGTATGACATAATCACAATAAGGTTGCGTTAGGGGTCTCATTTATTTAAAGCAATCTTACACAACAATGATATAGCCCATTAAATTCACCTCGTATATCATTGTCAACTATACCGATCTGATTACTCTGAAGAGGATCTGGTTGTTCCCTCGGGGAGGGTTCTCTATTTGCCTCTGTCTCCAGACATGGGTTCGCACAAGGAGTCTCCAATGGATGGCTTGGAGGTTGCGTTTCATCATCTGAACTAGCGTCTCCAATGTGAACTCCACGTGGCCTGCGTGCACTACATCTGTACGGCACAAATTTCCTGGGACAGGTTCCTCGTACACTGGGCAATGATCTACCTGGGCCGTTTATGCTTCTCATTAACTCCATAGATTGAGATTAGATTGCAATGGATTTTGCCTTGAACACTCTAACCAAAAGTCTCCTATTTCCGTCCACCTGAGATTCAACAATAGCAAACGTTAATTACATGAAGCTATTTAGAGGAAACATAACCACGGCAACCATGCAATAAGATAATGCATTAAAATAAATATTGTGAAACTATATATATTTGTTTGTGTACCCTCATTAATACTACTATTTCAGGGTCCATGAAAAAAACCAATGAAAAAATTAGATGAATTTATAATAAAGTGCAGTTTGCAACCCAGCATGCGATCCAATCCATAAAGGCTACCTCTTTCAACTGATGCGGTGTTCACCTGGTTTCCAATGGTTGGCAGATGCCTATTCTGACTCCAATTCTTCATCGATGGATAGGTCTTCTTCATCTGAATATTCCCAATCACCATAACCATCTCCGGAACCAGATGGAACCATTCCATCATCAATAAAGTCTGTTGAATTGATGCATTCACCACCAACTGCCATATGGCCTCGTGCATCAATGTGGATAGGTTCTATATCAGTCCTGCTAAGTGGAGTTGATACTGGATATGCATCACAATGTAAAAGTGGATAATCAAATGATGGCTCATTTTCTTGATATACATCATCCTCACTTGATTGGCCATCAATATCGTCCAGAACCCTTGGCACTGGTGGAATGTCATACACATTCCTATTATTATACTTCTGCACAACATACCAGTTCTCCTTCGACCTTATATCTCTAATGTAAAAACACTGGGAAGCCTGGCATGCCAACACAAATGGTTCGTTCTTATACCAAGTTCTGTCCATGTTGACACTAGTTATATGATCGTCTACTCATACCCCACGCTTCTTATCACCAACATCAAACCAATCACAACTGAACAAGTACACTCGACGACCTCCCATGTAGTGTAACTCCACAACATTATTAAGAACACCATAAAAGTCTAAATTATTAGTATCTTCGTCACCAGTTACCAACACTCCTGAATTTTGTGATCGCCGGCGAAGTTCAAGCTGCTTCGTATGGAATCGTTTACCATTTATAATGCAGGCAGCATATGATGCAACCCAAGGGTCAGGACCACAAGCTAACGCATACAAATCAGCGGACACCCGTGGTGGGTTTCCCGTACGTTGGTCTTGAACCTACACAAATAGTGACCCAAAAATTTTGAACTTATACTTTCAAGTACATACTCAAAAGCAAGGTTGGGTAAATTATAAGTAGATAGAATATACCCCAATTGCTAACTTACACGTTGCTTGAACCAAGTTGGAAACTCAGTTTGATGCGTGCGATCGACAGAATTTGGGTTTGACAACCTACATTTGTCATAGTGCTCCCTGCATTTGGAGAACACAATCGGTTAATCAATATTAGTTAGTTACGTAAACTCTACGAGATAGTAGTAGGTCGTTTCGAAAAAGCACAAAGGAAGTCATGATTGCTTACTCGAGATAAGGTCCAATCTCGATATAGTTGTTATGCACGTACCATATGGCTGAGGTGCGGAGTCTATCTTGTAATTGCACATTACGGGCTATACCCAATGGACGAAGTCTTTGGTTGAAAACTTTGAAACCATCTATAGTATCCTCTTCTCCACCATCAATGTTGCGGTCCGCTCGATTAAACTTCGTTCCAACATCTTGGAGATACATGGAGCAAAATGTCAAAGACTCGATGTGAATGTAGGCTTCCGCTATTGAACCTTCTGGACGGACTTTATTTTTAACATACCGCTTGAATTTGCCAAGATACCTTTTGAACGGATACATCCACCGATATTGAACTGGACCCCCGAGTATGGCCTCACCCGGTAAATGGACAGCTAGGTGGACCATAATATCGAAAAAAGAAGGAGGAAATATCATCTCTAATTTGCATAGAATGGTGACGATATCAAGTTGAAGCTGGGATAAGCGATTCACATCCAGGTTTTGGGCACACAACTCTTTGAAGAAACTGCTAAGTTCAGTCAATGCCAATGGAATATCACTCCTTAAGAGCCCCCCAACAACAATAGGAAGCAATCGTTGCAAGAAAACATGATGGTCATGGCTTTTGAGGCCAGTGATTTTGCAATCACGTACAAATACACAATGTGTGACATTGGAGGCAAACCCATCTGGAAATTTAACCCCAGCGAGCCACTCACAGAATTTATTCCTTTCATCTCCATGTAATGTGTACAATGCACATGGCATTGTAACACGTCCACCTTCAGACTTAAGATGCAATTCTTTTCTGAAGCCCAAGTTCTCCAGGTCACGCCGAGAATTTATATTATCTTTTGTTTTGTCAGGAATGTCCATTAAAGTGCCCAATATGCTATCAGAAATGTTCTTCTCAATATGCATAACATCTAGATTATGTTGAAGCCGTAACATTGCCCAATAAGGTAGTTTGAAGAATATGCTTTTTTTTGTCCAGTTCAACTGTTTTGCAGGGCGTTTTCTCTTCCTACAAGATTTTCCAAATTGGACATCTCCAAGCATTTGTAGTTGAGTTAAGAGACCCGCTGCTTCAACCCAATTTGGTGGCATGCGATGATCTTCTTTACCGTTGAACAACCATTTCCCCGTCCTCCAAATGTGACCTGCCGGTAAGAGACGTCGATGTCCCATATAACACTGTTTTCTACCATACTTCAACCAAATAGAATCTGTGCTTGCATTGCAAGAGGGACATGCCAATTTCCCTTTTGTTGACCACCCAGAAAGATTTCCATATGCAGGGAAAGCATTAATTGTCCACAATAAGGCAGCATGCAACATGAACATTTCATTTGTGGAAGCATCATATGTAGGTACCCCATGTTCCCAGAGTTCAAGCAACTCATCAATTAACGGGTGCAAATACACATCAATGTCATTCCCTGGTGATTTTGGGCTAGGGATAATGAGTGATGTCATGAAGAACTGGTCTTTCATGCATAACCACGGTGACAAGTTATACGGGACAAGAATCACTGGCCAAATGCTATACGGTTTTGCTAGGTTGTTGAAGGGATTGAAGCCGTTGCTTGCCAGACCGAGCCTAACACTGCGAGCATCCCTAGCAAACCAACAATGGGCTTGATCAAATGTCTTCCAGGACTGAGAGTCAGTAGGATGTCTCATACTAGTCTCATCGGGTACCTGCTGCTCTTTATGCTATCTCATATCACATGCTATCTTGTCTGTCACAAAGAGACGTTGCAATCTTGGCTTCAAAGGAAAATGCCGAAGCACTTTTTGTGGGATCACTCGTGACCCATGTGTATTTGGCATCCAACGCGAAGCCTTACATATAGGGCACTCATAAAGATCAGCATATTCCTTCCAGAATAAAATGCAATCGTTTGGGCATGCGTGTATTTTGTGGTACTTGAAATCCAACCCTCGCTCCAATGACCTTGCCTCCTCATATGAACTAGGCAATTTTAGCATCAGGAAAGGCAGACCGCAGAAGGCTTATGAGCATATCGAAAGACTTGATTGACCACCCACCAAGCATTTTAATATGTAACAACTTCACAACGAATGAGAGCTTTGAGAATTTAGTGCAGCTGTCGAAAAGAGGACTTCGAGCATCCTCTAATAGTTGGTCAAAAGTTGAGGTTGGGGAGGGATGTGGTATTGATGGCTGAGTTGGCGATGTAGTGTTGTCTTCAGGTGCATCTCTGAATGTGCTTGCCCAGATGTCATCTAACATACGGTCCATGTCATCAATGTACTTGTCTTCAACTCCAACCCTGGGATTGGTGTCGTTGTCAATGATGGGGAGTGTTTCCTCCTCCCCATGAAATATCCACTGAGTGTAATTTGGATTGATCCCTTTTATGAACAAGTGAGACTCCACCTCAAATATAGGCAAGAAGTGGTTATTACAGCATATATGGTAGGGACACCGAATGCGATCACTTCCCTCACAATGGTTTTGTGCCATTGTGAGGAAATTTTTAACCCCTTCAGCATATGCAGGTGATATAAGTCTATCACCCAAATTCATCCAGCTTTTTTCCATCTAAATAAAAAAAAGACTCGTCAAATTCTGCTATTCGTCTCGGTGAAAGATGATATGATAGGTTATTACGATGTTCTATATACATATGGGATAAGAAAGTGTAAAGAGGGATTTATGAGGTACTAAAAATCACCGCTGGATTTAGCACGAGGAAGTGATCATGAATGTGGAATTCAGACTTTTTACATCAATACATAATATTAATTTATGATATGACACAAATATCAAACCCATAATATGTTTAACAGTCTTGTAACCTAACATGATCATCATGAACTAGTAGATATGCATCAAACTCAACATGGCATAAGTTGATAGATACATATATATAACCTCCAAGATTAATATTCAGGACCTAGAAAGATAACGCAATCAAACTCAATCCATGTTGTTAGTTACAAGTTGTTACGATGTAAATTAATCAAATTGGAATATTAAGTGACAAAAACATGATAAATATGATCCCATGCCAAACCCCGCAATCATCCCCCTTCCCATCCAATTTAATTGTCATTTTGATGGAAGACAGTTATAAGTGTTGATTAATACAAAAAGAAGGCACCCAAGCCTGCTGAGATTTATTCGCGTACTTTAAAGGCAGGTCATCAACTATCAGTAACATATACTTGTCATTGAAGTACTCGAAAAATTCAAAAGAATAATCCTCTATATATTAAAGGAAAAAACAGCTATAAACTTTCATGGTTAATCAAACATAGATGTGACTTATGAAGTATGAAAAATTTTCAGCAATCGATTAATTTTCCCTCAACCACGAACAAATTTATTGCATACTATGAAGAATATCTAAAAAATTATCATGAAGTGACTGATTATCACTTGATCAGACTTCATTAATTCAAACTGTTTTACCGACCTCATCAACTGAATATTGCCCTTATTGGGAAGTGTTCTATCTAACATGAAAGCAAGGAACATGATCATGATGAGATCACCCACATGATCATCAATATCAATGATCTATATATAAGCCCAATTAATATTATTGGGCTTGATCATCATAGGCATCTAGTATGTACTAGTATTGACATTCGACCCATAATTCATTTTTATAATGGATCGATGAACTTCTCCATGTTCAGACGTTTAATGTGATTAAAGTATAAATGTGCTTTATTTACATCCTTAATATCGACTATTTTAGTAGTGTTGTCCAAAGTTTTTGATGATTCTATGCCTATGTATATATATTTTAAGAGAACTTCGAAAAAAAATATCCATTTAACTAATTATTATTGAGTTATATTTAATTAGGAGGACAAAATTAAAGAACAGAACGATTAAGACTTGAACCCCCACCTCCTTTTCCTACGTACCATTAATCCCTAGCTTTATTGAATCATTTTCCACCCAAAACCTACAAATTAATTTGAGATGAAACCAGAAAAATAATTTATCTTATCATAAACTTATACGAAAATCAGATCGGGTTATGTCGCACTGCTAGCTTGAGCTCTTTATTGTATGAGGGGGGAGGTATTGTGAATGATTAACTATTAATAAGTAGCTTTGGAGTAAGAACACTAGTACTGCATCATGCTCAAGTACCTATCTTAACGTGTCATATAATATATATAAGGTAGCTAAATTAATATATGTGCCTTTATGTCGGAGTACACATCTATCAGTCATATTCTTGAATTAATACACAATATATATAATTACTTTTCCTTGTGAATAGGTCACATGCATGCATGGTAAGACGTACATGTATATATGGAAATTAACAAGTTAAGATCATATTGATAGATTAAATAATGTTGCTCATGCCTATAAATCAGGGAAATTTCCTTTCAAATTGACAGCTTAATTAAAACTCATATGCCATTATATAAACAGAGACAGAGAAAAACCCAGAAAAAAGGGATAAAAAAGATTCAAGATCTCATAATTCAAAAAAATTCTAACTAAAAAACTGCATCTAATGCAATTACTGATAATCAGATGCTGACCAAATGTAGTGTCGTGACTTTTGTCTCAGGACAATAATATTGGACAAAAATCCCTTACAAAATTGATCATAATTTATATTCAGCTGGTAACCAATCATACTTACTAAGGTTTTAGGGTCTCATATATATATATATATATATATATATATATATCAGAGCAAATCCAAACACATGGCACAAAATATTCCGTCTAGAGTTGATTAATATACTTCATTGTTCCTGTGCATTAATGAGATGCTTAATAACTCACATGAAAAACATAGAAAGCTAGAGAAAGGAAAAGAGGAGGAGGAAATTTTGGCAGAGAAGATCTTCTAAATCTTTCTAAGGTTATGATGGGCTCATATAGATTTGTTCGGATATTCTTTACTTTAATTTGGTATCCATATATGGGTAGGCAAATAAATCGTGGAGATTGCTTTTTCTCATCTTGCCATTTTAGTAAATAATGGTTTTTACTTGAATTATTCTATTTTCAAGTCGGTATGTAAAGCACACCATTCACTTCACTTAAATGGTAAGATTTGATTTATAAAATTTAAATTTCCAAATCCATGTAAGCAGTGTGTGGTGTAGAGGCCTTAGAATATCAATACTTTGATGAGCATTTTTGGTGTTCCCTAGATCCTTTTTCTACTAAACCCTTAGATCAAATGATTCCAAATTGAAACTCACACAAGATGCAATTAGAGCGATAGATTTCTAGGGTAGGGGGGAGGTATTGAACTTTATGCTCTTCTATATAATGAATGTGTGGCTAATAACTGCATTTTTATGGCTAAATAATAATGAACATTATAAAGAATTGAAAGTCATGGGTGCCATCTTTATTGGTCTCTGATGGGTGGTGTCGGCTGAGCTAACTGCTGCTGTGCATGCAATCAAGAACCAGATATATAAAACCCTCATATATGATATGTTATATATATGGGGTTTGCTATGCATCTGCCTACACCCGGCACACACTTCACATATATTTTTTTTTTTTTTACACTCAATGCATTGAGTGTGTGCCGGTGTAGGCAGATGCAAAACTTTTTCCTATATATATATATATATATACAGTAACATATTTATATAACTGACATAATTTGGGCAGTTGCCCAGCTTGCGCTTGATCCCAAGCAAAGAAAGTACGTTGGCCGAGATTTCTAGGCCAGTACATCTTTTCATATTACTCCTCACTTGTTTGATAACACCGGGTCTATGGTGACCTTTGACCTTTCCATGAAATGAGTGCTATAAATATTGTTGGAGATTAGATGGGAGAAAATATATATATATATATATATATATATATATATATATAGGGTTTCTTTTTATCAATCCTAAAAGCATTTTTTGAATTTAATAGATACTTTTAGGAGAATATGTTTTTATTTAATGAGTGCTATCGAGGATTCTTATCTATTAGTATTTGTTTTTGCTTAATAGTTAAAAGAAGTGTTTTTCAATGACTTGATAATATTTTTACTTCTAAAAATATTTAAGAGGTTTACTTGTATATTTCTCCCATTTAATTTCTTGATGGTGAAATACTAAGAGAAATAGTTTACATTTTTACAAGAGATAAAATTTTATCTTAGTTGGGGAAACTATTTACAAGAAATAGTAAGATAAAGTTTACAAGAGATAAAGTTTACATATAATAGTTTGGAACCTCAAAGACAATCGAAGGAGACAAATACAAGCAATGCACCAGTGAAGGGGCCATGAATAAACCAAACGAAGCTAATAAAAATCCATAAGCTACAGATCAACAAAAAAAAAAAAAGTTCACTCAGAAACCAGAATGCATAAGCTACAGATCAACAAATCCATTAAGACTGAAGTGAATTTAGACACACTATTAATCAGTACCCACCAAAATGCATAATTTTTGCAATAAGCAACAAATGCGAGGATGAAGGGGGAGATGTATTTCTTTAAGGGGAATCACAGATACCTGTTGATGGACGACACCGAACAGCCGATATTGGCCTTCCCAAAACAATCACTCGGAAACGGACCGCGGGGAGGCACTGACTATGGTTCGCTTCAAATGTGGAATGAGGGGCACGGGATTTTCAGCTCCAGAATCGCCCGGTCCAAATTCAGGGGCGTGTGTGAACTTACTGGTAGGCAAAAATGGGGATGAACGAAACCGGGAATTGGGGGGAAATAGGTATTTGGGGGGAAATCTAATTTTCTGTGGAGGTATTGGCGCCGTTGACATTAAACTGGGATTTGCAGCGAACTTGTGCGTCAGTAGGAGGTTTTGGAATTTTGCGGCGTTTTAATTCGCCACAACTATCACTAAAGTCGCTGCAAAAGCAAAAATAATATTTGCGGCTAAAATTTTCGCCGCAAATAAGCTTAAAATCGCCTAAAAGAGCGACAATAATACCCACCGGTTGGAAGCCGCGTCGATCAAGAAATCGCCGTGCATAATGACTTATTGCGGCGACATTAATCCCAGCAGATCAAAAATCGCCGCAATAGACCCATTTTCTTGTAGTGATTTCTTATTATAATTAATGTTACCATCATATTTTATGTGATCACCTAATAATGTTAGGCTAACATGCATATAGAGTGACATACACGAAATATGTCAATTCATTGCCATGCATTACTGATTTTTTTAGTAATTTAGGCCTACTTGTATTCATTGAGTATGACCTATGTGGATGCAATTCTCAGGCATGGTTCGAGCCCAACAATACAATCAAATAGCTCACGATGATGGCTTGGGCGTTGATATGGTGCTTGAATGTTCACCCATAAAGTAAAATAAACAAATTATAAATAAAGAGAGAGACAAAGAGATCTACGTTCATGAGTTTTGTTTGATGGGAAAATCTACTATATTTGGTGATTTTATGGTCTCTCATGGCCTTCTATAGTTCTCAATACAATGAAGAAAATATAGTTGATGAAAGATTGAAGAAGTCATCCTCTAGGAATCTTGAGAGAGACAATATGAAGGAAGTGTAGAGAAGTGGTTCGTTGGAGAGTTGTTAGATTTGAAGAGATACTTTCCTTTTATAGATGTCTTATTCTTTCTTTGGTTTAACCGAGTCTTAATTGCTTTATTTTATTTTTACCTTTTTGTATATCAATCAATCTCTTTTAGCTTTATCTCTTCCTCTTAATCCTAGTAATGAGTTTCTAATGGGTTGGACTCTAGTTCATTTTACATCCAACAAATACCCGTAATTCTTAAGGTCAAATTGTCTTCTTGAGGTAATTCCATGTTGGTGTTGTTTTGGCGTTTAAGTTAGAGTTTTTTTATTGTAACACACACTAAGTGGTTAGGGAGCCTGTCCACCACCTGGGTCCATCTTAAGAAGTTGCCGATTAATTTTCGGAGACTTCTATCTAATAGATTAATTTGTTTTATCGATTTAGTTGTTGGAATGTTGATACTTTTATTAAAACCCTAATGAGTTGATTTATTTGTTAGATTATTATTTTTATGACCTTGTAGAGGGAGATTTATGTATATTTGGTGGTAATAGATGTAATTATATTTATGGAACTCTTTTGAAATTAAAGGTGGTTTTATGGAGTCTTTTGGAATATCCTTTTGTATTGTGAAAGATGCCTTTAGGCTACAAATAGTAACTCTTCGACCTCTCCGGGACCGGGGCGTTACAGTTGGAATCAGAGCTAGATTTTGAGGTTTTGCAAACTATAACATACGAGGTTTTGGATATTGTGGGTTTAGGATGTAACTTCTAATTTGAGGTGAAAACATTTGTGGACCGTAAGAGATGATTATATTTGTATTTAAGGTTTTAGAACCTGGCATGCTATTAGGAATATGTTCTAGGAAATTTGAGGTCTTAGATTTTGTGGATTTCTTGGACTGATTCAATTTGGTGCTTAGCTTTCGACCTAGTAGAAAAGTTTGCCTTGAGGTCAAAGCTTAAAGATGTTGAGGTAAATTTTTGCACGTAGGCTTCAAATAAGAAATGGTAAGGTTTAGTTTTTTTTTTTTAAATGAATTATTGAGGAATCTGGTTACTTAAATCTTAGTATAAGGAAAGTACGAGTAAGATAAGAACGTTCTGATTTGTTGCTTTCATATACTATTTAGTAGTTACATTTACTTTTAAATTATTATCTTTAATACCCTAATTGAAACGTTTAACCAAGGATGAGTCTTCCAGGATAGTTGCTCGTCGTCGTGTTCGAAATCTTGGGGGCTTGAATGCGGGAAATGAAAAGGATGGATGCACCGTAGAACAGTTCAATCGGATGCACCCTCCCACTTTTGAAGGTTGTGGCGACCCGACCTTGGCTGAGGACTAAATCCAGGACATTGAGGAGATACTTTGTGTCTTGAATTGTACTAACGAACAAAAAGTTTTGTACTCCGCCTTCAAGTTGACAGGTGAGGCTAGAAGATGGTAGATATCAGAGAAAACCATCAAGGAAGCTAATGGGAAGTGGTTAGCTGGCCTTACTTCAAGCATATTTTCTTTGACTGTTTCTTTCCAAGATCAGATAAGGACGCTAGGGCCAAGGATTTTGCCGACTTAGTGCAAGGGACTATGATGGTGCACCAGTATGTGGCTAGATTTGTTGAACTGTCACCCTTTGCCTCATATCTAATACCCGATGAGGAGAAAAAGACCCGAAAGTTTGAGGAGAGACTGAATAGCCAGATATATGAGCGAGTGGTGGCCTTTCAGATCTAGAACTTCTCAGAATTAGTAGATAAGACCACAATACTCAAGGAAAGCCCCAAAAGTAGTGTAGAACTTTAGGAACAGAGGAAAGTGTCGACGCCATTGGGGTATCTGTGAGTGAGAATCAAGGGCAATGGAAGAGGAGGAAGGTAGTGAACATCCCAGGTCAGAGATAGGTTCGAGACAATCAACGGTATAACTCCTGCATGTCATGCAATGTAGTACACTTTGGGGAATGCAGAAGGGGAACCAGATTGTGTTTTCGATGTAGGAAGCATAACCATCTCTTCAGAGATTGTCCAAGGCAATCGGACAGGAATATGAACCCCAACTCGCCTCAGAGGACTGATTCGGCGTCATGAGGCAATAATCATCACAGTGTTAGCCCAAATTCAACTTAATACAGGTACTTTACCTCTATTTTCATCACAGTGTCAATTAGTGCAACACTAATTTTTTTACCCTCAGATTCACATATTGTCCAATTGATAACCCTTGGATCTTCACTTCCGTAGACACTCTTATTTTGGTTTTGAACTATGACTAACATAGGCCATCGAAATCAATCTCTAGCAACCAAAAAGCATTGAAACTGAGTCCTGGACAACTTCTTGCAAGCAAGTTCGTTGTATCGGCTACACAGAATTAGGTATCTTTCTTGGGTGTTAATCTCATTTTTCCAATATTAATTTCGTGACATGATTTGTTCATTGGTGATGTATTGGCCTCTATTTGTATGGTAGAATATTTAAACAGTGTAAATTCTTAGTGGGTTGTTGTGTTGGACAAGTGTGAATTTTGAATGTTTGAGTTGTTATTTGGGTGGACTTGTTAGTTGTTTGGGGCATCATGTGACTGTTCGGGTGTTGGGTTGTGGATTAAAGTTATGTGACTATTCGGGGTGGCCGGTTGGCTGTTTTGGGTTTATATATTGGTGTTTTGAGTTTGACGGTTGTTATGGTGGATGTATAAGTTACTATTGGAATTGATAAATGGTCGTTTTGGTGGGTACATATGATTATTTAGACTGTAATGTGTGGTGGTTTGGATAAATAATTGTAATTGTCAGTTGTTATAACTTGAGTTATTGTTGACTGTTGAACTTGTGTTTTGGAGGGTCGGGTTGGGTAGCAACGATTGTGGGCTGTCAAAGTCATAATGGGTTATGAAAGTGAGTTGATTGGTTAGACAGGGAGTGTTGGGTTGATGTTTTGGAGGTTGTGTGAGTATGGTTTTACCATATATTGAAACCGAAGCAAAATGATGACAGGTGGGCTGAATAGGATCACATAATTTAGTTAGTTTTTATTGAATTTGTATTTATATGGAGATTTAACACTTTAGTGAATAATTTTTCTATTTAGGTTGTGACATTGATAGAGCTCGAGTCCAAAACTTTAGCAACTCTCTACAAGAGTTAGGTAATCGGGATTCCTATGCTAGACCTTGTATAAAAATAAAATGATCTGAAGTTGATTTTTGGAAAATATGCATGTTTTGTTATGAAAATAAATTTGAAACAACGACATCAAATATTTATTCTGCATTACAAAATGAAATTCTGTATAAGAATGAAGTATTTTATGGCATGACTGGTGTAGCCATGAACTTATTTTTAGCATTTTGTTATTGAATTGAGAAAAATGAGTGAATATGGAAATTTGATAATTTTTGCATGTGACGTGTAGATATTCTGAATCTGTTTTGAAAAATGTGAAATGATCTTAATTTTAGTACTCTATTTTGATATGATGTGGCATCTAAAAAACATTTGGCATGATTTTCTGATTCTGTTCTGACTCTGATTTTAATTCTATTTTGACTCGTATTCTGATTTTGTTCCGACTCTAATTCTGGTTCTGATATGGTGATTTGATTCTATTTTGCTCTGATATGTGGCTTTGTCATGAGATATAATAGTGACCTCTGGTCCTGTCACGGTATACAATAGTGACCTCTGGCCCTGTCATGGGATTCAATAGTGACCTCTGGCCCTATCACGTGATACAATAGTAGGGATACAATAGTGACCTCTGGCCCTGTTATGAGATATAATAGTGACTTCTGACCCTATCATGAGATATGATAGTGACCTCTGGCCCTACCACATGATATAATAATAATCTCTGTTCTGAGTGCAAGCGCTTTGGCAACATGATGATTTATGTTCTGCTCAATTTTCTGCAAAATGCACAATCCTACCACTAGGGTTAAACATGATCTTTGTTCTAATATGATGTTCTAATATGATACTATATGATAAGATAAGATGAAGATGTTCAGTTATGCTATGCTAAAGGAATTTTGAATAAGGATTTTTTTTTTCTCTAAAAGTTTCACTCATATTTTTGTTAACATGTTTCAATTTTGCATTCCAAAAACAAATATTCTAATTCTGCATTCTGTAAGAAAGTATTTTGTTCAGCATTCTAAATTCTAATAAATGCTTATGTTTACATACTAGTATATGTTTTTTGCTTATCGAGTTGTTGATAACTCACCCCTTATTTCCTTAATATTCTCAGATGACGTGAATGTGTCGACAGAAGATCAAGATTGAAAGTGGGAACAAATAAGATTGTTGTGTGGAGGGGACGAGTAATACTGAATATTTCCGGAGACTTCTATCTAGTAGATTAATTTGTTTTATTGATTTAGTTATCGGAATGTTGACACTTTTGTTAAAGCCCTAATGAGTTGATTTATTTGTTAGATTATTATTTTGATGACCTTGTAGAGGGAGATTTATGTATATTTGGTGGTAATAGATGTAATTATATTTATGGAATTCTTTTGAAATTAAAGGAGGTTATGTTTATGGAGTCTTTTGAAATATCCATTTGTATTGTGAAATCAAGATGCCTTTAGGCGATAGGTAGTAACTCTCCGACCTCTTTGGGACTGGGGCGTTACAAAAACTGTTGAGCCTAAGTCCGCATGCCAGGGGTGAGGAATGAGCTACGGGCAGCTAAAGACTTGATCATGCGAGGTCCACACGTGCTGAGGCAAGTAAGGGGCTGGCACCACCAGGCACTCGGTGAGATCAGAACAATAATAGGAAGGTTGGAAGGGGGCGAAGCAACATCATCCGTATGGAAGGCCCATGCCTGAGGGGTAAGGTATGAAGAAGTTTTCGTCGACAGCAAGCTTGCGAAACAAGCCAGAGTAGAAAAGAGTTCTCCCATATCCTTTGATGACGAGGACTGCGAAGGCGTGTGTACCCGCCTGACAACACTTTTGGCAGTGACACTATTGGTCGCAAACTACACTACTCGTCAAATTCTTATTAACAATGCGAGTTCGACATATGTCTTGTTCTAAGATGTGTTCGTGAAGATGGACATTGAGCATGACAGATTGCAACCAGCCCCTATGTCGTTGAAAGGGTTTTCTAGGGAAACAATGCATCTAGTTGGCGCTATTGCATTACTTGTTATAGCAGGGTTTAGTTCCCTCATGCCCACAAAGATGACAAACCTTTAAGTGGTGAAAACTCAAACATTGTACAATGCGATTTTGGTCACCCAATACTAAATAAGATGAAAGCGATCATGTGAACATACAATGATTTAAAGATGAAGTTTCAGACGAATAGTGGAGTTGGAGAAGTACGGGGCAAACAGGTTCTGGCGGGCGATTGCTTTGTACAATAACTCAAGGATGGAGGTGTTGGAATCAAGATAGAGACAAAACAATAGAAGATGAAAGAAGCACCCTATACGTTGATACTCTGTTTTTCTTTATTCATCAAATATTGTTTCAGTACATTAACATATATAACCAAAGAAAATTTTGGAAATTAAATTAATGACATTTATGGCCATTCAGATTTACTAGACATTACACACCTAGGTACAATGAAAAGAAACTTTTCCAGTTTTCACATATCTCGTAAATGATCAACTTAATAAATTGTGGCCTCTTGCAATAAATCAAGCTTAATCTTCAACACTCCGCCTTAAACTTGACATCTTTCCAACACCGATCATCATCCTCAACTTCTGAAATGTATCATATTTGAGAGGCTTTGTGAATATATCAGCAGCTTGGTCAAGTGACTTCACATACTCTACCTCTACCTACCTGTTCTCAATGCATTGTTGAATAAAATGATACTTTGTCTCAATATGCTTGCTTCGATTATGAAACATTGGGTTCTTTGCTAGAGCAATAGCTGACTTATTGTCCATCATGATCTTGGTAGCTTCACTTTGCTCAAAATGGAGTTCCTTCAGCAATATCTTTAACCAAATTCCATGACAAGCACAAGTAGTAACAACAATGTACTTAGCTTTACAGGTTGAAAGAGTGACTATGGGTTGTTTCTTAGAACACTAGGAAATTGCATTATTTCCCAAGAAAAAAACAAACCCAGTAGTACTCTTCCTATCATCAATATCTCCGGCATAATCACTATCACAATAGCCCATTAACTTGAACTTATTTGAAGCAGAGTAAAAAATTCCATAATCAAGAGTACCTTTAAGATAACGAAGGATCCTCTTGGTTGCCTTCATGTGTGTTTCAGATGGATTTTCCATAAAGCAACTCACAAGTCCAACTGAAAAAACAATTTCAGGTCTAGTACAAGTCAAGTATCTCACCCTTCCCACAAGACTTCTGAACAATGTTGGATCAACTTTTTGTAGCTCTTTCTCCTGTTTTGAAAGTTTAACTCCACACTCCATAGGCGTATGAACAGGATTGCAATCCAACATCTTGAACTTCTTTAGCACTTCCTGTGTATAGGCTTCTTGTGAAATGAAAATCCCATCCTTCATTTTCTTAACTTCAATTCCCAAATAATAAGACATGAGTCCCATATCATTCATCTCAAGCTCTTGAGCCATAGCCTTCTTAAAACCTTCAAACATCATTTGATTGTTTCCTGTGAATATAAGATCATCCACATAGACACAAACAAATAATAAATCTTCATGTTCCTTTTTCACATAGAGTGCATATTCATGAATGCATCTAGTGAAACCATTCTCTTTAAAATACTTATCAAGATGGCTATTCCAAGCTCTTGGAGCTTGCTTTAATCCATATAAGGCCTTTTTAAGCCTAAGCACTTTATCTTCATAACCTTCAATAACAAAACCGGAAGGTTGTTCAATATAAACCTCTTCCTCAAGATAACCACTAAAAAATGCGGACTTAACATCCATTTGATGGATCTTCCATTGATTTTGGGCTGCAAGTGATAGTAGTAGTCAGATTGTCTCTAAACGAGCAACGGGAGCAAAAACTTCTTCATAGTCAATGCCATGTTTTTGCTTGTAGCCCTTTACAACAAGTCTTGCTTTGTATCTTTCCACTTCACCCTTGGAATTCTTCTTGACTTTATACACCCATTTGACTCCAATTACTTGATTACCACTTGGAAGTGAGGCTAGCTCCCAAGTGTCGTTCTTCTTAATGGCTTGAATTTCCTCCTCCATGGCTTGTATCCATTTTTTATATTTCATAGCTTCTTCAAAATTCAAAGGTTCATCACTAGAGTATAAGCATAACAAATTCTCATCTTTTAACCTTTCGGTTTCTTCATA
Organism: Juglans regia; assembly: GCF_001411555.2. Classification (NCBI taxonomy): domain Eukaryota; kingdom Viridiplantae; phylum Streptophyta; class Magnoliopsida; order Fagales; family Juglandaceae; genus Juglans; species Juglans regia. The sequence continues at coordinate 7,108,808 of NC_049912.1, read as the reverse complement.
GAGATCCTCAATGCTTCGATATTTTTGAGGACTTCACTTGAGCTAGATGAAGATGATGCTGTTGCTATTGAGGATGATGTTGGCGTTGTTGGAGATACAATTTCATCTTGGACTTCTTGTGTTGAAATTTCTTCATCAAAATAGGGGAGAAAATCATAAGCAGTTTCATTTTTTGTACTCCAATCCCATGTTGCATCTTCTTCAAATTCAACATCTCTACTAATAATGACTTTGTTGTTGCTTGGATTGAAGAACTTGTAGCCTTTTGAGTTCTCATCGTAGCCAATAAACAGAACCTTCTTACTTCGAGCATCAAACTTTGATCTCTCTTGCTCTGGAACTTGAACATAGGCAATAGATCCAAAAACTTGCAAGTGTGACACATTTGGCTTCCATCCATTCCATGCTTCTTGTGGCGTCACATCCTTCAAACTTTTGGTAGGTGAGCAATTAGAGATGTATACTACACATGCAACCGCTTCAGCCCAAAACTCTTTTGGCATCGACTTACTTTTCAACATGGTCCTTGCCATATTGAGAATTGTTCGGTTCTTCCTTTAAACAACTCCATTTTGTTGTGGCGATCTAGGAACGGTCGAGGGATGAAGAATACCATGTGTCTCACAAAAAACCTTGAATTCGTTGGAAGTGAACTCACCACCTTTATCGGTTCTTAGAGATTTGATTTCATAGCCACTTTCTTTTTTGACACAAGCTTTGAACCTTTTGAATGCCTCAAAAGCCTCACTTTTTTTCTTCAAAAAATAAACCCATGTTTTTCGTGAATAATCATCAATAAAGAGTAAGAAATAAGAACTTTTACCAAGAGGTGGAGGCTTGATTGGACCACAAACATTTGCATGTATAAGTTGATGCGGCTTGGTGGCTTTTGAATTGGATTGCTTGGGAAAGCTCTTTCTTGAATGCTTCCCTAGTAAACAAGCTTCACATAAATGATCAGGAAGATCAATCAATGGAATACCTCTCACCATCCTCTTTGCTCCCAAATCTCTAAGCCCTCCAAAATTAAGATGCCCATATCTCTTATGCCAAATCCATGATGGATCTTTAATACATGTCTTTAAGCACATGGCTTCGTTAGCCTTCATATTCAACAAAAATATGCGATTTTTTGTCATGGAAGACTTAGCAATAAGGTTCCCTTCTTTATCTCTAAGCCAAAGAAAACGATCTACCATGTTTATTTTGCAACCATTCTTCATAAGTTGCCCAATACTCAAAATATTATTTTTCATCTTAGGAATGTAATAAACATTAGGAAGAATCTTATGGCTCTCATTATTTGCCTCAAACAAAATTGTACCTTTGCCTTTAATCTCCACCTTTGATTCATCACCGAAGTGCACATGGCCCGTCACTTTGGTGTCAAGTTCCACAAATTTGCTTCTATCGCCCGTCATGTGGTTGCTAGCTCCATTATCTAGATATCTCGTATTCTTCTCACCATTGTGCTCTTCATTAAGGGCGAGGAATAATACGGGCTCCTCAACATCTTCCTTGTGCAAAATGAGTTTTGTCTCCTCTTCTACTTTCTTGGTTTGACACTCCCAAGAATAATGCCCATATTTTCCACAAGAACAACATTCAATTTGACTTTTGTCATTTTTTACCTCATGATTGCCTCTTCTTCTTCCTCTTCCATGACCTCTTGAAGAATTTTGATTTCTTCCCTCTTGAGAAAAACCTTGCTCTGTTTTCCTCTTCCACGACCACGGCCTCGACCTCTTCCACATCCTTGGCCTCTTCTACCATTTTCACAAGCTTATCCTTTATCTTTCAAGGAAAGCTTTGCTTGCAAGGCTTGCTCCACTTGCTCTTGCTTGCCTCAGTTCATCCTTTCTTCATTAGGCCGTAAGGATCCATTTAATTCATCAATGGACATTGTAACACCCCATTCCCGTAAGCTAGGAGTGTCATGTATTTTTCATAAAAATAAACCCGGCAAGAGATCTCAAATTTCATAAATGAAATTAGGAATTTATTTTGTAGAAAAAATGTCTAATAAAATGTCTTCCAAAAGCATTTAATGAATAAACTGAATAAATTCATGTCATAAAAACATGTTTTATTTTAGAAAGTCTGAAACTAAAATTAACTGCTCTTTCTATTCCTGGCCTGCCTACTCGTATTCATCATCCTCACCTGATTGATTAAAAACATGAAAACAAACTAAAATGAGTCGGAGATTTAGTAAGAAATCCATCACAACGTAAACATAATAAATATAAGGTTTTCATAAAATTTCATGTTGAGAGTTTAAAATTCATGACTGTTCATACTGATACTTATGCTATGTATGACTGATTTAACTGAATTTACTGACTTTTTTATCTGATTTAACTAATTTATTTTATTTAACTGACTGACTAACACACTTAACCCTGTATACGAGGTTGTGCACCGACTCCACGTTCTGCTGCAGCAAGGGGAGCTGTTGATAGTATTCTGGCATACTATGGTGGACCACGACTGAGTTCGTGGCTTGCACATCCACCCTAAAACTGAACTGCATTGGTACCATGCATCTGAATGACCATCTTATTAACTGATCTGATCTTATCTTGCACTTGAATTTAAGATGGCTTACGTGTCTTATACACATGAGATGCATGACATATTACATACATAATCATAATTTCTGAATTTGAACATGATGCGGAATGATATGATCGTATGCTATGCTGGATGACATGTTTGCATAAACTAAAATATTAGGCTCAATAGTATACTTTAAAATATATTTCAAATTCTTTAAACACTTTCGTATAAAAATGAGCCCATGACTAATATATTTATTTAAGTAAAAACTCATCTTTAAAATATTAAGCCCAACTCAACTTTAAATAAAATGACTTAATAAAATCCATAATTAACATATACTTAAATGTAAGGTTATAAGTGTAATTATACTTCAAATAATCCTTCAAGATAATAGATTAAAAAGGGCATATTTGTAATCTCATCCACAACTGCACTTAGTAAACTAAAACCTAAAGTAACTAATATATATTCTGCAGAAAAACAAAGGGCTCGGGAGAGAGGCACGCGAAGCAAGGGCTCGCCCAGAGAGAGGCTGTGGTGCGGCGGTTCTTGTTGCTAGCAGGGGTCACAGTGGCTCGACTGGGTGGTCCTCTTGGTAGGGAGGTGCGACGTTGAGAGAGGAAGCGAGAGTTAGAGAGAGAGAGTGTGATCTGTCGAGCTGACTGGAAATAAAGGGAGGAGGGTGGCGACAGTCCTGGGCTTATCGTGGTGGTGCGAGGCCGAGGGAAGTGAACCATGTGGCAGTTATGTGGCTTCCCGAGTGGTTTATCGACATCCTGAGGTGGCTACCGTGCAAGAGAAGCAGAGGCTTCGGCTTCGAGTTCGTGGCCGCTGCGGCGTGCCTTGGCGACTGAGGGTGGTCCGATGTACTCTATGGTGGCCGGTGGTGGCAACGGTGTGTTCTGGCAGCGTGGAGTCTCCACAGAAGAAAGTGGGTGATGGTGGTTTGCGGTGCGATAGGTTGTGGGGGTATCGGATTTATGTGAATGGGTCCTCCTATGGTGGTTCTCGGCATGCAAGTCAACATGGGGTGGAAGAGATGTGGCTGGACGTTGGCTTGCGGTGGTGCTCTGAACAGGGTGGTTGAATCAGAGCTTTGGCCTTCATAGTTGTGCTCTGTTCGATGGGTGCAAAACAGGGCTGAGACGTGGGGGAAGGCTTGTTGAGTGAGTTTTCCTTCTCTGTCTTTACTGTGTAACTCTGGTTTGAAGTGTGGGTTTGATGATGGAAAAATATTATGAGCAGGAAGAGAGGATTTATAAGGGCTTTGACGTGAGAGTTGGTCTTCCACTAGAACACTAACAACTAACACTGAGAGACATACAAGCTTTGAGGTTTCTTGTTTATTTCAGAGGTTAAAAAATCAAGAGATTAGGTTTGGTGGAGATAAAAAAAAACTAAGTTTTGAATTCAAACCAAAACTCTAGAGGGACGTAAAATCTGATGATGATGATAATAATAATAATAATAATAATAATAATAATAATAATAATAATAATAATAATAATAATAATAATAATAGAATATTTCGTTGGCCACTTTCTCTAACATGTCATCATCTAAACCTTGATAAATGACTGTGAGCGCACTTTGATCTTTCTTCCTTTCTTTCTCCAAGGCTTCCTTTTGGGCTTGATTCAAAGACTCCACATTTTGAGGTTGAACAAAACCTTTCTCAACAATCTCCCATAATCCTTGGGAGCCAATGATAGCCTTCACTCGGATTGCCCAATTCTCATAATTGAGCTTGGTGAGTTGTGGATATTGGAAAGAAAGAGAGGTTCCTTTAGAAAACATTTTCTTGAACCTAAGCTCTGATGCCACTCTGTTGGAATCAAGATAGAGACAAAACAATAACAGAGGAAAGAAGCACCCTGTACGTTGATACTCTGTTTTTCTCTATTCATCAAATATTGTTTCAGTACATCAACCTATGTACAATGAAAAGAAACTTTTCCAGTTTTCACATATCTCGTAAATGATCAACTTAATAAATTGTGGCCTCTTGCAATAAATCAAGTTTAATCTTCAACAAGAGGTGCGGAAATTCACATGGCTGATATATATAATGCGAGAAGTGAAAATAGGATTCCTTCACCATTGGAACTGATCAAGCGGGATGTAGAGACTCGGGACAAGGAAATCCTTTAGTAAGGCAAAGCTGCAAAGCCGCTAGAACTAGTGATTGTTTTGTACACAGATCGTCTGAACTCTCTTATGAATACCATTATTCCGTTTTAAAAAAGTCATTTCTTAAAATCTGTAAAATCTATAAATTGCCTCATGTGACATATATGCCACAAACCTTGTAATTCCTTGAATAAATGACTAATCCTAATGGGATTAATGGAACATTTAGACAGGAGCTGTTCTCTTTTAGGAATTATGCTTTTTGGATGCATTTAAGTGAAGGGAATCAGACAAAAATGCAAATCCGAATCCTTCCAAATAACCCTTTTTATGGGATTAATCATATTAATTCTCTTGTAAAGAGGTATAAGTGTTACATGTACTCATATAGTTTTACTTACAAGACTCATTTTGATAGTTTTCTTTTGCAATTCAAAATTTAAATTTCAAATTTTATGAGTTTCAACGTATCAAAAACTGACATATGGAGAAGTAAGTTTTTCTTAAGTGCATTTAGCATTTTTCTATATACATATATAGCAATATGGGTAACATTGGAGACTATTTTCTCCCATAAATACAAATTAAGATTTTTAGGAAAAGAAAGATAATTAATTAATGTATAATAATATATAGGAATAAATAAAACATGCACGAGAATCATATCATATCTTCTTAGAAACCCTTTTAGATTCTTATACATTCTCAAACATGAATTAATTAGTCAAGTTTTTTAATATATAAGAATGCAGATATCAAAATAAATGTTAGATTCTTCGAACCAAACAGCGCGCGCCCATGTACAGCACTTGTATTAACGTGTAATCAAAGTTTTGCAAATATATGGATTAAATTGAAGTTGGCAACACTCGTCATTTCTTGCACATGTTTCCAAAAACCTCAGATTCTCGTTCTTTCATTTTCCTTGCTGTTGACGTCGATTTTAATACCTTTCCTTTGCATGCATGGGTGGTTTTTCTTTATATATACCCACAAATCCTACGCATTTCCCTGTCTAATGTGTCAGTACTCAGCCATGGCATCTCATGATTCTCTTCTATCTTTTGCTTCGTTACCTTCTATACTCATCGCCATTAATATTGTTCTTTGTAGCTTCTCTCTCAGTACTTCGGCTGCTCTCAATAATGGCGGCTTCAGCGTGGATCTCATCCACCGCGATTCCCCTGACTCTCCCTTCTACAACTCTTCTGAAACTCCATTGCAGCGCACAGCCAAGGCTGTGCGCCGTTCCATCAACCGTGTCAATCATTTTAAGCCAAGTACTCGATCTTCAATTTCTCCCAAATCAGTTGAGTCGGAAATTATCCCAGATAAAGGCGAATACCTGATGAAATACTCTGTCGGCACGCCACCAGTACCAGTCCTCGGGATTGCAGATACGGGTAGTGATCTGATTTGGCTGCAATGCAAGCCTTGCACCGACTGTTACAAGCAAGCATTCCCGCTTTTTGATCCAGGAAAGTCCACAACTTTCAAAAAAGTCGCCTGCAATTCAAGGGAATGCGATTCTTTAGGACTAATATCCTCTTGCTCATCAGCATCATCATCTTGCGTATATTCAATGTCTTATGGTGATCTATCATTCTCATATGGGGACCTTGCTTTCGACACACTCACGCTCGGATCATCATCATCATCATCTGCGAGCGGCTCCCAACCTGCGTCATTTCGTAATATTGTCGTAGGCTGTGGACACCACAACGGTGGAGTCTTTGGTGGCGACGGCTCCGGCATTATCGGCCTTGGTGGAGGCATGGTTTCCCTTGTTTCCCAACTGGGTTCTTCTGTTGATGGTAAATTCTCCTACTGCTTGGTGCCCCTAGACAGTAACCGCTCAAGTAGAATGAGTTTTGGTAGTGATGCTATAGTTTCTGGTCCGGAGGTTGTGTCTACTCCCTTGGTATCCAAAAACCCAGATACTTACTACTTCCTAACACTTGAGGCCATCAGTGTTGGGAACAAAAGATTGGAATTGGGATATTCTTCCCCATTTGGGAACACTATAGAAGGCAACATTATCATTGATTCAGGCACGACATTAACAATACTTCCGGCAGGCTTCTACACAAAGTTTGAATCTGAAGTGGCAGAACAAATTGAAGCAGAACGCACTCCTGACCCGAGATATGTCCTGAGTCTTTGCTACAAATCTGCATCTGATAACATTGGCGCTCCCATTATCACAGCACATTTCAGAGATGCAGACGTGCAGCTGAATCAGTTGAACACCTTTGTTAGAATAGGCAAGGAGCTTTTGTGCTTGGCTTTTCGTCCGGACGAGAGCGTGTCCATCTTTGGAAGCTTGGCACAAACGAACTTCTTGGTAGGGTACGACCTCAAGGAGAAGACCGTGTCCTTTATGCCAACGGACTGCAGCAGGATGGATATGTAAATCAATGACATGGACATGATGTTTTGTTTGTATCACCAGTATTTGCTGTTTAAATAAATACAATCAAATTAAATGTTTAAAAATAATTTCTTTGATTTTTATTTAGAAGTTCTCGTGAATATTTTTTCCGGCAACTTTGATGGCCGGAAATAGGCTTATTTTTTGTAGTGGATGCAAATTTCTCAAAAGATTTTTAACATCTCTGATAATCATTCCCACTGAACTCCACTTCTCCTCTATGATGTCGATAGCATTTACCACTGAAAGTGCATCCCCTTTGAATATAGCTTGCTATAGACCCAATTCATTGCAGAGAATTGTAGCTTTAAGTGCTACCATGGATTCCCCCAGCTGTGCATCTAGAAAGATCTCCCTAGTTGATCTTAAAATTGCTACTACTTTACCTTCGGCCAATATCTTACAATGACTCCTATTCCAACTTTGCACTGCAATTTATCAATTGTTGCATCCCAGTTAATTTTATAAGTGTCAGGAGGATGTGCTTCCCATTATAATATAGATATTATAGCAACTATATAGATTATTATAATATACTATAGTAACTATACAGATTAATACATACTATATAGATTACTATACTATATAACCATATAATATATACTGTATACCTTACTATACTATATATACTAAATATACTATATTCTAGATTACTAACTATCTAGATTATTATATACTATATGAGAAGTGCTAAACACACAAAGAGAGTACATATAAATAAATTTACAATAAACGTAACTCTACAATCTGACGTGGCTTCATGTGATCTGTTAAATCTACTTTACAATAAATGTAATTCTACAATCTAATGTGGCTTCATGTGATCTATTAAATCTACTTTACAATAAACGTAACTCTACAATCTAACATACTGCATCAAGTCACATCAATTTATGAGTTTACTTTTATATAATCTCTTCGTGGTTAAAGTATTTCTCATACTATATAGATTACTATATACTATCTAATTTAATATAGTAACTATATAAATTACTATACTAATTATATATACTATATTATCTATATAGATTACTATATAGTATATACAATATACTATATTGCTATATATACTATATACTAGTCCATGCATATATATTATATACTAGATTACTATAGCATAGTATACATACCATATACTAGATTACCATATATAGTATATATGTTTTTTTTTAAATCATACATACTATATACTAGATAACTATACTAACTATATAGATCATTATATACTATATAATTTACTATAGTAACTATATAGATTACTATAGTACTATATAATCATGGAAGTGCCACTATATAGATTACTATACTATATATACTATATATCCTATATATTAGATTACTAACTATATAGATTACTATACTAACTATATATACTATATACTAGATTGCCATATATACTATATATAGATTGCCATATATATTATATACTAGATTACTATAGCATAGTATACATACCATATATACCATATACGGTTTTTTTTAAATCATATATACTATATACTAGATTACTATACTAACTATATAGATTATTATATACTATATAATTTACGATAATAACTATATAGATTAATATATACTATATTATATATAATATATACTATATACATTACTATACTATATACATTACTATGCTATATAATTATGTTACATATATTGTATAACTATAATATATAAACCACGTTCGAAAATTAAATACATGTTTGAATATTAGTTTGGTATGTTTGAATGTGGAATAATTAAGTTCGAACATTTTTTAAAAAATTGGAGGAAACTTTCTTGCATTAATTCTATGGCATATACGGGAACCTAATTCCAACTGCGTTCGCATTTCAATCGAGGCGGTCTCCCAACCCACTCAAAAACCTTCGTGTACAATAATTTCGTGTTTACGAGCCAACGTTCGAATGTTAGTTTGGTACTTTTGAAAATGGAATAGTTAGATTGGAATGTTTTTTAAAAAATTGGTGGGACCTTTCCTGTGTCAATTCTATGGCATATACAGGGACCTAATTTTATCTACGTCTGAATGTTAACAGTGTTAAGTCCCAAAGTTATGGTGTGTAAACAGACTTGGGGGAACACTTAGCGGGATTGTAAAATTTTACGAAACATTTAAATGTTTACTACAAACGTTCAAACATTATGATACTTTGATGAGATGACTTTGCATTTAAAAAGTCGGTGCAAAAGGGCCATGTACTAAACAGAATGCCGTCATTCTGTTTAGTTTAACCTATTGTAACGACAAAATTTTGAAAAAATTATAACGCCCTAGACAAGTTTGGGGCGTGTTTAAGAATTGGGGAATGTTGTTTACTCCCCATTTCGTGCTTGTGTGTGTGTGTGTGAGAGAGAGAGAGAGAGAGAGAGAGAGAGAATGAGAGAGTGAGTACTTGTGAGAGAGAGTGATTGTGGGTGAGAGTGAGGGACTGAGAGATTTTTGGTGTGTGAAAGAGAGTGACATGAGAGAGAGATAGAGGGAGAAAGAAAGGTTGAGACCGAGAGAGATAGAGGGAGAAAAAGAGATTGGGATGTGTGAAATTGAAGGTAGTTGTAGTGTTTATTTTGATTTGTTTATTTTTAAGGGCTATTTGTTGTGTTTATTGATTTATTATGTTTATTTTTTCACTAATTAATATCGTGTTTATTTTGAAGGAATATTTGTTGGAGCTTATTGAAGGTTGTGAGATAAAAAGTTGGTGTTTTCTAACTAGGTATATTTCTAAACATGATTGGGTGATTATATTTCGATTATATTTTGATTTTTGTGATTATGTTGTTGCCTTCATCTGCGTGCGTCGTGTTTCAGTGCACAAATCATGGTTCACGTATGGCCACTTTTGAATGTTAGAGTTTACATTGATTGTTGCCGTAGACTGTCATTCATCACCATGTAAAAGGGAAAAAAAATAAAAGTCTCTATTTCTAATGAATTTTGGCTAAGGCAAATCATCACAAAACAAATTTTGCATATATATATATATATATTGAAATAAGCTAGCGAGAGTACTAGGTTTTATTTTTTAATGTCTAGGTTTTTATGGCTAGGCATTGAGTGGTTTCAAGATACACACACATATATTCAATCATAGAAGATGTATATTATCTATCATCTTGCTATGTTTGCATTAATATAATTGTTGTGATTTATTATACTATTTTGTGAATTGTGAGATTATATTGTGATTTTTGTGATTATTTTGTAAATTCTGGGATATATTGTGATTTGTGAGATTATATTGTATTTTTGTGATTATATTATGATTTTTGGGATTATATTGCGATTTTTGAGATTATATTATCTTTATGTGATGATTTATTTTTTTATAGGAAATGATAGGAATACTTAAATTACATAAATTAACTTTCTGAGTAAAGAGATTTTGAATAAATTTGCTTAATAATATATACTAAGATTAAAAAAAATAAGTAATTAATAATATACACTAAGATCATTTTTTTTTAAAGAGATGAGGTCATATGTCCAAGAGTGACCCTAGCCCACTTTTATTAGAAAAAATCTTACTTATAGCGGAGGAAAACCATTGCAACATCCAAGATCTACAGAATTACATATAATCATAGCAAACTGAGCTATGAATCAATGACCAAAACAAGGAAAAACCAAAGCCCAAACTAAACCAACCAGGACATATATTAACTATATCTATACAATGAATAACAAACAAACCAAAACATAAACAACTGCAAAAACGTTAATCAAATGTGAACTTTGCTTGCACCAACGTGAACGAAAGCCAAACCATCATAAACAAGCCAAGCCAAAATGTAGACTAATGTAAACCAGCGTAAGCCAAATATACACTAAGATCAAAACAAATAACTAATTAATAATTTATACTAAGATTAAAATAAATAAGTAATTAATAATGTATACTAAGTTTAAAACAAATAACTAATCAATAATCTATACTAAGATTAAAACAAATAACTAATTAATAATATAAAGCACAACTTACATATCTAATTTAAATCTACATATTTGATTGATAAATAACTATATCAATTTAATTAATGGAAATCTTAAAATGCTAGGAAATTAAAACAATAACCAATAAACAAATAACTAACTCCACATACTAAGGAAAAAACATACTGAAACTCTTTGAATCCCTCAATTAAGACCCAACAATGGATTCTTTACTAAGGGTTTTGAAGAATTTCAGTATGAATAAAATTAGTTAAATTTATAATCTCGAATAGAATAGAACCAAGTCCCTTTATCTAAAGAACATGGGGAATTGGATTGGAGCATGTGTTGCATGTGAAATTAGTTGTCATTATACTAATCCATAGGTTTTTTCTAGAAATGGACAAAAATTAGATGTGTCTTGGCTATAGACTTGAAAAAGACTATGTTTTGTATGGACGTGGAGTGAAAAACTTGATTGATTTTGCTCGGGCTTTTGTTGATAGTCGAGGTTACATAAAGTGTCCATGTCGAGGGTGCAAAAATCTGTGTGCTACAGGATTGGATGGAGTAGAAAGTCAGATATTTGTGAATGATATGTGAAGGAGATATTTGGTTCCTCTTGCTGCCAAGCCCACATTTGGTAGGCAGGCCCTGCTTACCTCTTTGACCTATAAGGCTCATGGCCCAAGGGCCCATGGGAGCATGGTATCAACAAGGGACCAACGTTATTCGTAAGGAGATAACGCCCTGAGATGAAGGCAGTTATCCTGAGATGGATAACCCCTATAAATCAGAGTTGTTATCATCTCCTCCTCATTTGTTAAGGGATAATTAGAGATAAACGCAGGGAACAAATGGTTATTGACTCCTTTGACACGTTCTTGCGTCTCTATAAATGGTACATGAAGGTAACAAATGTTCTCCTGAACCTCTTGCGATTTTTCGTTCATTTCTTTCGTTACATTACTATCATCGGTTTGTTGTATGGTTTTGTGAGAATTTCTTGTTCTTGACCTGTTGTAGACTTAAGGAACAATAGGAACTTGAAATTATCAAGGATCCTTCAGACCGAGAGTCACAAAATGAAAATGGATGTTGAGAGGTTTTTCTTTCTATGATTTGTAAGTCTGAGTATGCATATTTATCTTTTGAAATATTAATCTCTTGAGTGAGTTGATATTAGTAGATGCACCCAGAGACTAACTTTATTGTTTGGTTAGAGCAGATCCAAACCTACACCCTAAGTGTTTGTTTTACTTGTTGCTTAGACCATTATCTTAGCTCAAAATCCGATTGCCATCTTCTGAGTGAGCTTGTTTTCAGTACATTTAAAACTTAAGCACATGGCACTAAGGTTTTTCTTTTAAGTCAATCTGTTGCTAATTTCGAAGTTGATTTTGGCCCCTTATCATATTCTAAGAATTCTGGATACATACGAGAGCTGGACAGGTCAACTGATTAACAAAGAAAAAACTGCTATGTTTTTTTCGAATAAAATTTCCATAGCAAGGAAAAGGAACCTCAAAAGATTGACTGGTTTTTTGGAAGGAAAATTCCCGTTTAAATATTTGGGGACTCCCATTGTTTCCGGAAAACTGAAGATTGCGGACTTGGAGGAATTGGTGAGAAAAGTTCAGACCAAAATCAGTGGGTGGAAGAGTGATCTTACTAATACATGTCCTAGCAAGCATGGCTGTGCACTTTTTGGCGGTCTTAAGAGTTCCTAAACAGATTATTTATACTTTAAATCGTCTTATGAGTTCATTCTTTTGGGGAGAAAGGGATGGAAGAAGCAGGAGAAAATGGGTGGCTTGGAGGAATATATGTAGGCCTAGTCCAGAAGGAGGATTGGGAATTCGACCATTTGAAGAAATGCAAAAAGATCTTCAATTAAGATTTGCATGGAAGCTTATGCATGAAGACTCTCTTTGGGCTAATTTTTTTCGGAAAAAGTATGTAGGCAATAAACCTTTCATGTTACTTGGTCCTCCAAAGGGTACAAGGTTTTGGTGTATGATTGCAAAAAATATTCCTACTGTTTTGAATTATACTAAATGGAAAATCAAAGATGGAAATGTATTCTTTTGGTGTGATAAGTGGTTGGCACAGGAGTCATTTGCTGAAGCTTTGCCTGTGGTTGAGCAACCTCTTCTAAAAATCAAAGATTTCAAGCTTGAAAATGGGTGGGATGTGGATCTTTTAGAAAGATTGGTGGGCATGGAACTTGCTGAAAATGTCATTAATGTGTTGGCAAGGAGCAAAGAGGGTGAAGATTTACTTATCTGGACCAAAACTGAGAGTGGGAATTTTACTACAAAGTCTGCTTGGGAATGTATTCGAGTGAGAAGTCCTATTCTAGAGGGACATAAATGGATATGGAATAGCATTCTCCCCAAGAAGTTCTCTGTTTTTATGTGGAAGGCGTGGCATGGAGCTCTAGCAGTGGATGATAAAATTAGGCGGATTGGAATCCCACTAGCGTCAAAATGTAATTGTTGCAAGCAAGGGAAGTATGAAAATATTAATCATGTTTTATTTGAAGGGGAGGTTGCAGCTGAGATTTGGAAGAAATGTGGTGCTTTGCTTGGGATATGGGTTGGAAGATTATGGCGTGAAACATGTCTTAACTGGTTTCGAAGAGCCTCGAATTCCTCTCAAATAGGAGTCATACTTGGTTTATTGCCTATTATAATTTCGTGGAGATTATGGGAGGAAGAAGGTGCCCTGCTCGAATGGAGAATAAAGTTGAAACAAGTCAGGCGGTATGGCTTTCTATCAAACACTGGGTAGGTGTACATGGACAAGGACTTACTAAGTTTAAAAAGTTTAATCAGAATGATTCTTACATTCTTGGGTGTCTGAATGTTACTCCTATTCCTATTCAACATCTCATTCATCTCATTTCTTGGTCAAAACCTTTACATGGTAGAGTCAAGTTAAACACAGACAGGAGTTGTCTGGGTAACCCAGGTATTTCGGGGGCTGGAGGGGTTATTCGGGATATGCAGGGGTCTGTTTTGTTGGCATTTTCTATGAACTTAGGCTATGGAGATAGTACGCAAGCAGAACTACGGGCGTTATTGGAGGGAATTAAACGTTGTAAACAATTAAACTTGTCTGCTATTGACATTGAATTGGATTCAAAGGTTGTACTGTCGTGGCTGCAGAAGAATCGGTGTGGCATCTGGTATTTGGAGGACTATTGGGAGGAGATTCAAGAGATGATAAAGAACATGGATTATAAATACTCCCATATCTTTAGGGAAGGGAATGCTGTCGCGGATTGGCTTGCTCAGTGGGGGGCAAGAGTGGGAGATGCGGAATGGAGAAATACTTTAGACTCACCTGCTATGCTGCGAGGTTTGATAAGGATTGATAAATGGGGTCTTGCATCCATTCGGTGTAAATCACATGAGGCAAGGTTTTAATGCACAAGGGGTTTGCTGAGGGATAGTGCATATCTCTTGTTGCGTAGTGTCAAGCTTGGGACGGGGGTTAGTGCAGAACTCTTCCAACCCGTATCCCAAGCGTAGTTCTGAACTCTGCTGTTGGTTTCTTTTTTATTCTTGAGTTGCTCGTTAGGCTTGTTTATAAGGTTTTTTATGTCAGTTCTTTTATATTTTGGTTGGTTTGGTTATTTGTTTGTAATTCGTTGGGTAGGTTTTAAGAGATATTTTGGTGATTGTAACCACGGTTTTCCTCCGCCACAAGTGAGGGTTCATTAATAAATTCGGGCAGGGGTCACTATTGGACATGTGACTTCCTTCTCTTTCATTAAAAAAAAAAGACAGAAACTTACATCCAACATTCCATTCATAGTCATTGCACAAACTCAACTTATTCATTTGTAAATTCCATGTACATAAAACTCCTAAGTACAAATAGCCACATACCCTTATGAGCTACCCTGCTTTCATATATTTGCATCATGAAGTATTTGGAACCTTGTCCCTGAGGAAATGACCTTCAAATCTCTCCCTATACATTAATTCTGCTTTTGTACTTGGAAGCCTAAATTGGTGAGTATCAAGTGACATTGGAGTTAAGATGTTTATAGATAAAATTGACAATGATGCCTCAAGTAGTCGAGGGATTGAGCTAGAAAATTTCTCTAGAATGTCAGAGGATGCAAAGTGTGAGCTTTATCATGGCTGTACAAAATACAGTAAAACGTCGTTTATTGTGCGGCTACTACACATTAAGTCGTTGTGTGGGATCTCGACGAAAGCAATCAACATGGTATTGAACTTATTTAATGAGATGGTCCCTGAAGGTTATGCATTGCCAAAGAATTTTGATGAATCGAAACATTTGAGAAATGGATTAGGGTTTGAGTACAAGTGGATACATGCATGTAGGAATGATTGTGTATTGTTTTGGAATGAGAATGAAGAAAAATAAGTTTTTCTCAAATGTGAAGAGTCGAGCTGGAAGGGTAAGAAAAATATTCCGGTGAAAATTTTGCGTGATTTTCCACTTAAACCAAGATTGCAAAGGCTAATATGGTAGAAAAACAGCTCAAGATATGAGGTGACACGAGGAGAAACGAGTTAATGATGACAAATATATGAGACACCCAACTGACTCAGATTTGTGGCAATGTTTTGATAATAAATACCCAGATTTTGGCAACGGAACTCATAATGTGTGTCTAGGACTAACAGCGGATGGATTCAATCTGTTTGGTAATATGAGTATAAGCTAAAGTACGTGGACTATAATTTGATTCTATATAATCTTCCACCATGGAAATGCACGAAGGTGCCAAACTTTCTATTAACTTTGCTTATCCCCAACCCAAGATCACATGTAAATGATATTGACGTATTCATGTAACCATTAATTAAGGAGTGAAGATATATGAGAAAATGGCGTCCGAACTTTTGAGGCATATGCATCTTCATCTTTTCATATGCGTGCTGTAGTATTATGGACGATAAATAATTTTTCAGCATATGGAAATCTTTCGGGTTGGAATACTACAAGGAAGTTGCACTTGTAATAACGATACCGCAAGTGACTGGCTAAAATATTCGTAGAAGTGAGTTGCTATATATATATTACCATATATATTGTAATACCATATATATATGTATATATATACTATAACAACTATATAGATTATTATAATATATTATATAATTTACTATACTAACTATATAGATTATTATATACTATATGAGAAGTGATATATACACAAAGAGAGTACACATAAATAAATTTATAAATTGATGTGGTTTCATGTGATCCATTAAATCTATTTTACAATAAAAGTAACTTTACAATCTGACGTACTGCATCAAGCCACATCAATTTGTGAGTTTACTTTTATATAATCTCTTTGTGGCTAAAGTATTTCTCATACTATATACTATCAAATTTAATATAGTAACTATATAGATTACTATACTATATAACCATATAATATATACTATATACAATACTTTACTATATATATTATATACTCGATTACTAACTGTATAGATTACTATACTAACTATATATACTATATTATCTATATAGATTATTATATAGTGTATACCATATACTAGATTGCTATATATAGTATATAGTAGATTACTCTCTTTATATACTATATACTAGATTACTAACTAACTATATAGATTATTATACTAACTATATATACTATATACATTACTATACTATATAATTATGTTACATATATTGTATAACTATAATATATAAACCACATTCGAACATTAAATACACGTTCGAATGTTAGTTTGGTACGTTCAAATGCTTTTAAAAAAATTGGTGGGATCTTTTCCGCATTAATTCTATGGTATCTATGAGGACTTAAATTCAACTACATTCGCATGTCAACATGGTTACATTTAAATGTTATTTTGGTACGTTCAAACGTGGAATAATTAAGTTTGAACGTTTTTTAAAAAATTGGCGGGAACTTTTTTGCGTTATTTCTATGGTATATTCGAGGACCTAATTTCAACTATATTTGCATGTCAATAGTGTTACGTTGAATATTCGTTTGGTACATTCGAATATGGAATAATTAGGTTCGAATATTTTTAAAAAAATTGGTCGGATCTTTCTCATGTTAATTCTGTGGCATATACAAGGACCTAATTTTATTTACATTCAAATGCTAACAGTGTTACGTTCCAAGGTTACGGTGTGTAAACAGATTTGGTAGGACACTTATCAGGATTGTAAAATTTTACAAAACGTTCAAACGTTATGACACTTTGAGGCGACCACTTTGTATTTAAAAAGTCACTGCAAAAAGGCCCTATACTAAACAGAGCGCTGTCATTCTATTTAGTTTAATCTATTGTAACTATAAAACTCGTTGCAATAGGTTAAAAATTTTGAAGAAAAAATTATACCGCCCCAGACGTGTTTAAGAAATGGAGAATGTTGTTTATTCCTCATTTCGTGCTTGTGAGAGAGAGAGAGAGAGAGAGAGAGAGAGTGCTTGTGAGAGAAACTTGTGAGTGAGAGTGAGGGACCGAGAGATTTTTGGTGTGTGAAAGAGACTGGTGTGAGAGAGAGAGATATCGGGAGAAAAAGAGGTTGAGACTGAGAGAGATAAAGGGAGAAAGAGAGATTGGAATATGTGAAATTGAAGGTAGTAGTAGTGTTTATTTTGTGTTTATTATTGTATTCATTTTTGTGTTTATTTTGATTTTTTTATTTTTAAGGACTATTTGTGGTGTTTATAGATTTATTAGGTTCATTTTTTCATTAATTAATATTGTGTTTATTTTGAAGGAATATTTGTTAGAGCTTCTTAAAGGTTGTGAGATAAAAAGTTGGTATTTTCTAGCTAGGTATATTTCCAAACTTGATTGTGTGATTATATTTTGATTATATTGTGATTGTATTGTAATTATGTTGTTGCCTTCATCTACGTGTGTCGTGTTTCAGTGCACAAATCCTAGTCCACGCATGGCCACGTTTGAATATTAGAGTTTAAATTAATTGTTGCCCTAGACTGTCATTCATCACCATGTAAAAGGGAAAAATACAAAATAAAAGTCTCCATTTCTAATGAATTCTGGCTAAGACAAATCATCACAAAACAAATTATATATATATATATATATATATATGAAATAAGCTAGCGAGAGCACAAGGTTTTATTTTTTAATGTCTAGGTTTTTATGGCTAGGCATTGAGTGGTTTCAAGATACACACACCAACATATATATATATATATATATATATATATATATATAAATATATATATATATATTCAATCATAGAAGATATATATTATCTATCATCCTATCATCTTGCAATGTTTGGATTATTATAATTGTTATGATTTATTATACTATATTGTGAATTCTGGGATTATATTGTGATTTGTGTGATTATATTATGATTATATTGTGAATTGTGGTATATATTGTGATTTGTGGGATAATATTGTGATTATATTGTATTTTTATGATTATATTGTGATTATATTGTGATTTTTGTGATCACTATATTGTGATTGGCGTATGTGTGACTTTGTGATTATATTGTGATTTTTGAGATTATATTGTGATTTTTGGGATTATTTTGCGTTTATGTGATGATTTATTTTTTGGTAGGAAATTATAGGAATAATTAAACTACATAAATTAAATTTTTGAATAAAGAGATTTTGAATAAATCTACTTAATAATATATACTAAGATTAAAAAAATAAGTATTTAATAATGTATACTAAGATTAAAACAAGTAAGTGATAATAATATATACTAAGATTAAAACAAATAATTAATTAATAATATATACTAAGATTAAAACAAATAACTAATTAATAATATAAAGCACAACTTACGTATCTAATTTAAATCTACATCTTAGAATGATAAATAACTATATCAATTTAATTAATGGTAATCTTAAAATACTAGGAAATTAAAACAATAACCAATAAAACAAATAACTAACTCCACGTGCTATACTTACGACAAAATTTACTAAAATTCTTCGAATCACTCAGTTAAGACCCAACAATGGATTCTTTACTGAGGATTTTGAAGAATTTCAGTATGAATATACATTATTTAAATTTATAACCTTATTTATTTGGAATCAAATATACATTAAATACACTTTAGATATCCAATTTAAAATTTCATATTAGATTGATAAATAATTATTTCTAATTTAAATAATGATACATTTAAAATGCTAAGAAATTGTAACAATAACAAATAACCAACTCCACATATTATACTTAGGACAAAGCATACTAAACTTTTTCGAAATCCTCAGTTAAGGCCCAACAATGGAGTCTTTACTGAGGATTTTGAAAGGTTTAGTATGAATATATATTTCTTATATGTTAGAGCTTGTGTGTTATAGCTATATGTTACCATTTCATAGCTTGTGTATGTGAGATTGCATGAATAACCTTAGACCTATTTGGGAATTAGTGTACACTCATGTGTTCATTAATTCCTGAATTGTCCTTTGTGGACAGTTTGAGATTATATTATCTAAATTGCACATTTTGATTACTCTTTCTTTACACGTTCAGGATACAAATTTGGGTGTATTCTTCATTTGTTATTTGGGTATATTGTTTGCAAGGTGACAATCCTACTCTGCGACCATGTATACTTGGAGAACTATGAGGAGGTGCTGCCGAAATTTCTACTGACGTGGAGAGTAAAAAAAGTGACAAAATTTGTGCAATATGGATGATATAATCTCGAATAGGATAAGATCAACTACCTTTATCTAAAGAACATGGGGAACTGGATTGGAGCATGTGATACATGTAAAATTAGTTGCCATTATACTAATCCACATGTTTTTTTAGAAATAGACAAAAGTTGGATGTGTCTTGGCTATAAATTTGGAAAAGACTACGTTTTGTATGGACATGATGTGAAAAACTTGATTGATTTTGCTTGGGCCTCTGCCGATAGTCGAGGTTACATAAAGTGTGCATGTCAAGGGTGCAAGAATCTATGTTATAGGATTGGATGAAATAGAAAGTCAAACATGTGTAACTGGTATGAATTTGGGATATACTCGATGGGTATTGATATGAACGATGTGACCAATTGCTCCTTTTTTCTCTCGATTGGTCACGAGTCTCGTCTTTGGGTTTTAAATCTAGAAGTTGTGTTTTAAATATTGCAGATGATTTTTAAATAAGGCCTAGTGTTTTAAAGTCTTCGAAATATTTTAGTCTCCAAAACTATTTTAAATGGGGTATTTTTAATTTTATTGAACCAAACCTAATTTTCAAGTAAACATTTTTATATTTTTAGCAAATCATTTTATTTAAATTATTTTAGTTCTTTAAGAGTATTATTAAATATTCATCATTTCATTTTATGTTAAAAACTCTATAATATAAGATGGATTTGTTTCTCTTAAAAAATATTTAGCAAATTTCATCAATTTATGTTATGAAGAAAGATTATATTTTTAGAACTTAAGTTGGAATTTAAATTAATTCTATGGTATTTCTATTTTAATTTAATTTAGTATCTGTGTTTAATTTCCACCGTTAGATCAATCTAAGGACCCCTAGATGAAGGGTTGGGATTAAATCTCAAAGACCCTAACTTTTTGCCTCATTTTCTTTCTTTCCCCTCTCTCCTCCCCTCAAACCCGTCCCCTCCTCTCTCCTCAATCTCCCTTCTCACACACGCCTCCGTTGCAGCTAGCCCCTCATCATTGCCGCACGCCAAGAACACGACCTCACCGGCGACCTCCCTTTCCTCTTCCACCAACCATCATGTCGATCCCTCTCTCTTTTCCTCCCCGAATCAGCCTCGAGCCTCACCTCTCTCTTGGACTTGCCATTGCTAAGGCCTACAACGCCATGACTGCCACCATGCCTCGTCGAGGCTGCTGGCGCCTTCGCCGGAGCCCCTCTGCTCTTTATGCTAGGTCAACAGCCCCTGTGTCTGTTCGCAACCCACAGCCCCAGCCCATCCTCCCAGTGCCACCACGAGCCGCTGTGATGTCCCCCCACACCCACCGCCGCAACCCAACCCCTTCCTCTCCACAGATCCACACCTTTCTCCCTCTCCTCTGTTTCTCACTATCGTAGCCTCCCGTGCCATCGTGCACCGTCTGCAGCCATAGCCATAGCCACCATCACCAGCCACTCCATGCCACCGTCGATTATCCTAGCTCAACCCAACGCCCCTACCTCTCGACTTCTCCCTCCACCCACGGCTGCATTGTTGCCAGGCGCAAAACCCACCTTCTGCCACCACCTAAGGGAAGTGTAACAGAAGCCTAGACATGTTTTATGTAATGTATGAAAGAGTATTTTTGCAAAAGGACTTTTAATTTAATTTGATGATTTCCGTTGTAACTCTCTTTTAATTTATAGAATATGTTTTAATTTTAAAATATAGAATCTTTTATATCTTGGGAAGGAAAGGGAAAAAATTTTAAAAGTGTTAGTAATTTCCGTCTCATTTTTTAAAGTCCGACAAGAAGGATGGGCATTACAAACAATTTGCTGACATTCCGTTCGGTGAAAGTATCGAAATGAGGCACTTGGGTAACGATAATGAGCAGGATGAGATGGAGGAGATGTTGGGTGATATTGGAGCTAGGATGTTTATGGATAAAATTCATGATGATGACTCAAGTGGCTGATGGACAGAGTCAGAGAATTTCCCTAGGATGTGGGAAGATGCAAAGTGTAAGTTTTATTTTGGTTGTACAAAACTTAGCAAAATGTCATTTATTCTGCGGCTACTGCACATTAAGTTGTTGTGTGGGATGTTGACGAAAGCAATCAACATGTTATTGGACTTATTTAATGAGATGCTCCTTGAAGGTTTAGCATTGCTGAAGAATTTTGGTGAACCGAAAAATTTGAGAAAGAGGTTAGGGTTTAAGTACAAGTCGATACATGTATGTAGGAATGATTGTGTGTTATTTTGGAAGGAGAATGAGGAAAAATAATTTTTTCCCGTATATGGAGAGTCAAGGTGGAAGGGTAAAAAAAATATTCCGATGAAAATTTTGCATTATTTAATGCGCAAAACAAAGATTGCAAAAGCTATATATGTGTAGCAAAATAGCTCAAGATATGAGGTGGCACAAGGAGAAACGAGTTAAGGATGACAATTATATGAGGCACCCAACTGACTAAGATGCATGACAATGTTTTGATAATAAATACTCAGATTTTGGCAACGAAACTCGTAACGTGCGTCTACGACTAACAACAAATGGATTCAATCCATTTGATAATATGAGTACAAGTTACAACATGATATGAATCTAATGAGTTAACATGCTATTAAGCTCTAATTTAGAATATGATTAAGTGGTAAAAGTCAGATAAGTCATTCTTAGTAAGCAATTAGGCTTGAATCACACTTGGTGAATGGTTCATGTCATTCAATCGACTTTGGGGTATTTCTCATAGTTGCTATGTGATTCATTAAAATCTAAGTTCGAAATGAATTTAGAATCAAACTGCATGAGGCTTATAAAGCTTTCTCAAGTTTGGGGCTAGATTGTAATTTTTAAAAGTTTAGGGGCATATTTGCCAATTCTAAGGAGTTTAGGGACAAATTTGTAAATAGTACTCTAAATGTATTAGATTTTGTAATTATTTTTGATAACCTGATTCCTAACCGTAGTTCTCTCATTTTAGCTTAATACTACTTATAAACTTAAGAATTTTGTAAATTAGCTTCTAACTTACTCCTGATTTTTGCTAGTACGTTAAATAATAAATGGCATGTTAGTAATCCATGTATTATTCTATGTTCTCATTAGTATCAGAAATATTTATGTCATATCATCTTACCTTCTGTCATGAAATATGAATATCTGTCATCAAACATGAACATATGTCATGAAGCATGAACATTTGTCTTGAAGTATGAGTCAAGCATGTTGTTAAAGTTTTGTCACGAAACCAATGGTAGGATGAGAGATTATCTCAGTAGAACTCTTTTATCCACTTTGGAGTGTATAAAATGGAATGGAATCCCCTGGATTGACAATGAATCATCAACAAGTTTCGAGTGAGGTCAAAAGATTCTTGAAGCGAAGTCAAAAGCCCCTAATACTAGTGGGTGCTGCTAAGACTCATGGTAATGATTAATTCAAACTATCAAGAGAAAAGTCTCATTTCTTGGCACTGAATTGCTAACTCCCTTTGTTGCAGCTCCTGTTGTTGTTGTTATTGTAATCGCATCTCCATGATGGATCTTCAAGCTTGATATATTTATTTTATTGACAAGACTCCTACAAAAAGATACAAGATTATTAGAAGATATGAGATAAGAAAAATGGATATAATTAATATAATGAAATAGTGCATTGACTTGGTATGTTGGCTCCTCAGTATTCCGATGAAAGTTTAGTTATGTAAGATTGGATTGATAATTCTTAAATGAAGTTTCTATTTTCCCTCTATTCACTTAAAGAATCATTGTCAACATTTATATGCCAAAATTGCCCAAGTCATCACTTCTCAAACTCTAGATATTGTGCAGTGAAGTAACACTGAAAGATCCACATTTCTTCAAGAAAATCCTCCATTCATTGTCTACAAGAAATGAAGCCTGTATAGACTTATTATCAGTCTTGTTGTAAGCTTATAAGACCTATGGTAACAAGCTTATACAAGGTTCCCGTCTTGCAGAGAATGAATGGAGAATATTTTTTGAAGAATATGGGTCTTTCATTATTACTGTACTTCTTAAGATCCGATTGACTGTGTAGTGTAGTAACAATGAAAGGCCCACATTTTTTCAAGAAAATTTTGTTCATTCTCTGAAGAGAGGAAAACTGTTATAGACTTATTATCAACTGTTTTGTAAGTTCATAAGATATATGATAATAAGTTTATACAAGCTTCCTGCTTGAAGAGAATGAACGGATAATTATTTGAAAAATGTGGGTCTATCGTTGTTACTTCACTATCGAGGTCGAAGAGACTGTGCAATATAATAATAATGAAAGACCCACAATTATTCAAAATAATTATCCGTTCATTCTCTGCAATACAAGAAGCTTGTATAGACTTATTATTAGCCGTCTTGTAAGCTTCTAAGATGGATGATAATAAGTCTATACAAGTTTCTCGTCTTGTAAAGAATGAACGTGATGAATTTGATTGTCTTGTTAGACCAACTACGAAACATCAACGTTGTTGATGTGAGATCTTCCTCTGTGCTAGAAACAACAAAAAGTCTATGACTCAGAATAGGATTAGGTGCAAGTTCAAATCTTCTAACTGGGAGGTGTACAATCAAAATCGCATGTGCTCTTTTCTTTCACACGTTTCTTTTCTGTGTAATTGATTTTGGCCCCCTATCCATGCTTCTTTTGTCTTTTACCCAAGTTACATAACACTTGAATTTTATAGTTTCTTTTAGTCATTGACTTATATTTGTATTAGGACTCTGGGCATGTAAACTAGACAACCTCTTATTTTGTTACTTATTATATTTGATGGCCTCAACCTCCATTTGGGATTTGACGAAGACTGAAGCATTGGAACATGCAACACAATATTACATATCCCCATCTATGATAGATAACATGCAATGCACCTAACATGCTTCAACAATATGCAATAAACGCAATGAAGTTTTTTCCTTTTGTTCTTTCATCAAACATAAGTTGTATCAGAATAACTAAATCCCAAAATACATTTAATTTCATTGATACTTCAACAAGTTCATCATCCATTCAACACATCTTTAACATAAAAGAGATAACATACTAGAGTAATAACTCCTTAATTACAGACTTCATAAGATCCTTAACTAGACACCAAATCGCTCACATAGCTCGCTATCAATGTCAAAATGACATTCAGAAACTAGAGTATAATCCCCTGAAGGTCCTACACGCTCGTTCTCATCCTAAACTACCTTATTCAATTAGGGATTTGTGCTCCATGCGGCCTTGTCACGACTTCTACTATTCCAAGTGTGAATGGTAGTTGGGACTACCACGGTGATATTTTTCAATTTCTACAAGTTATACGTCTAAGCTACCATCCATTTATATAGCATGCATGATAATAAATGTGGCATGTATGCATGACTGACATGACCTTACACTTACAAGAAAAGACTTCAGAGTTTTTGTACTTCATGACATGCTTGCTTACAGAAAACAGACTCATTTATTCTTTTACTTATATCTTACATAGTTACTCATACTTCATGACATGCTTGCTTTCATAGATAGACTTCGTTCATTCTTAATCTTGCATTTACATAAAATGGACACTCCACGATTCCCTATAAATCATGTTCTTGTGTTGGTTACTGCATCATATCACAAGTTTGTACACTATCTATGAACACATTAGAATCTTATTTCATGGGGTTACCATGATGTCAATGGTACCCACCAACATTAGGCTTATTATGACTTCACTCCAGAATTTTTTTGATTCCATTTGAAGTTTGTTGACAGTTTCTTGTCAACCTAGGGGATTCCACTTCATTTTATTCACTCCAGAGTGGACATGAGAGTTCTACTAAGATACTCCTCTATATTAGTATTTGGGGTCGTGATCAAATTTAATATTTTATGCTTGACTAAATAATGTAACATACTTGAATGCTTCATGACATATGTTTGTGCTATGTGATGGATATTCATGCTTGTGACATATGACAACACTGCATAACATAACTATTATAAATATAACAAGAATTGAATAAAACTTGGTTCACTTGTATGAAATTTACCATCAAGTATACTATCATATACTGAGAGTAATTCTAGCATACTAAATCCATATATATGAACTTACAAATTTGTAATTCAAGCATCTATTATGAGAACTCTACCTTGACCGAGACTCCTAAACCCTAATTTTCACTTGGTGTGATTCTTGTTCCTTCTTGTGTACCATTTATGCCTTAGTCTAGATTTAACACTTAAACCAGCTCTGAATCCATAACTTAGTATCATGTTTAGACACTAGATTCACAATCATCACAATCATGTATTCATCATATGATGCAACCGACATAAACACAATATAGCTATAAAACCTGAAACATTCTAAGTACTCATTCCTAATTGATACTACAATTCACTAAGCAACAAATTTCATTATAATCAAGAGATAGAAAACTAATCATGCAATAAGCCCTAAACTGAAACATGCTTGCTTTTGTGCTAGAATATGTTGACTAAATCCTTATGTAACTTGCAAGTTTTCTTGAACTAATTCATCCATATTCATCATAGTTAAGGCTTAGCTAGGTCTTAGCATCATTTTAATCATATTACACCCAACTTCAAGATTAAAACAAGTGACAAGGCAAAAATCTCAAAATTTGCATCAAAATCATGTGTTCATACATAATCATCAAGGCCTCAACTCAAACCCTAGTTTCATGGCTCAAGAAAAGACATAATAGTGCATGCAATCTTTTGAGTGAAATCACTATGTGCTACTGGTTCAAACCAATGGTTGATACACTATACATGTCAATAATCCATTAGAAACTAAAATCATCCAAAGAACCCTAGTACTACCTGGAATTTCAAATCAAAACTCCAAGACAAGTAATACATGCTCGACAAATCCATCCACTACAATATCATCAAGATTCTAACATTTAATCTCAAGGAAAATATTCATATCCCAACCAAAAAGTTTCCAACTTAGAGTAACACAAGAATAGAAGAGGAGAGGTTGAGGAAAACAACTCACCAAGCTTGATCACCAAGAGGAAATGCCTAGCTTCCTTAGTCTCTGTTACCCTCTCGGTATTGCTCTCAAAATACTAAGTGTGAAAGTTTGCTTGTGTGCAAGTGAGGAGAGAACTAGAGTGGATGTGGGAAACAAGAAGGGAGTAAGGGGACGGGTAGCTAGAATTGGTCATGGGATGGCATAGAGGTGATGAGAGGGTTGCTTGACTGAGTGGACAATATCATAGGTAATTGGTGATTGAGTTGACCGAATGAGTGAGAATGGGAGTGGGCGGTGTATTTGAGTGTGGTGGAAGTTTTTAGGGGCTGAAATGGGAGGTACAAGACATATCAGGAGGGCTGGTTTGGTGGTACTATGGGGTGTTATGGTTGCTTGTAGAGAGGATTAAGACAATAAGGAATGAGAAGGTGCAAACCGATTGGGTGGAGGGCTAAGGTTCGATTGATTTTGAGGTTTCAAATTCAATTCTAATGGAGGTTGGTCTTGGACGGTACAAGGATGTAAAAGGGATTCATGGTGTGTGTAAGAGAGGTATATGAAGGGTGTGATGGTTGCTTGTAAAAATTGTTCAAGACAAATGGGAATAGAGGGGCAAAAATCGATGGACATAAGGGCTTTGGGTGTGTGGCGATTTAGGGCTTGAAATTCAATTTCAAGCCAAAAGGTAGTCAAGAAGGTACAAGTGGGCAAGTGGAAGGGCATGGTGGTGTAAGAGGTGCAAGATTTTTGTAAAAAAGCATGGGCTTTTGCTTGTTTCACACAATCTCCTTACACATGTACTAAACTTGACATATATAAAGTGAGGTCCAAATGGAGGGTGGTGATGGTGTCATGTGTCCATAAGATGTTTTAGTGTTTCTAGGCTTATGTGGACATCCTACATGGCGATGTGATAATTGGTTAGTGACGTGGTGCACTAGATGCCACGTGGCGCACTCTCCTATTGGCTCATTTGGCACTCAAAAAGTACTTAACTTTTTATTGTATCATAAAATCTCAAAAGTTCATACGAACCTAATGGTGCAATCCATTTAGTCTAATTATGATTCTATGTATCTCAAAAAAATTCAAAAGGCATTTCGTTCCCTTAGGCTATGCCAGTGGACTCAAGTTTGTCATATATTGTTGGGAAACAGGTCAAACAATATATCATAAACAAGGTCAACAATATATATATATATATTTTTTTTAAAAATACATTTATGTTATAAATTACATCAAACACATTTTCTGTTTCGAAATAAGCCATGTATGTACAAAAAAATATAAGAGATGTTGGCATTGAGTTCTTGTCAGGCACTGTGATTTTTATTTAATTAATGACCCTTATTGACAGTGTTGTACTTGATGCATTATTATTTGAGATAAATTGATTAAAATTAGAATTATTTAATGTGGTACGTCAAATTATACAATTATTTTTATTATAAAATAGATATAATTGATCACACGTGATAAGTTTATAAATTTAATCTGTTACTCCTTATACTTTCAATTTTGATCAAATTAATTATTCTATTTCTTTCCTATTAATCTATTAGTAACGATATTTGTAAAGTAGATGTCACGTTTACGTCAAATTACATCAATTTAATAATATTTTTCTTTTATAATTATCTTTATAGGCTTAATACTTCTTTTATGTATTAAACCTGAAAAAAAAGAAGATGAGATTTCGGTGGGCGCTAAACGGATTATAATAAAAAGAAAGAAAGCTTAATGGGAGGATCGCAACAAAGGAGATCATACCAATCGGGCCCACTTTCCTGTCCAATCTAATGCAATATGCATTTTCACTATTCTTCTTTTTTCTTCTCATTCATTGTGTCTAAAATCTTTCTAGAACTTACTTGAATGGTTTCCTTTCAGATTCACCAAACTACAACCTACAATTATTTCTATTACCATGGGCACACACTGAATAAGCAAAAACGTTCAATGCTTTATGCTAAAGAGCTTACAAAAAATAATTATAAATTAATCTTCACATATTTATTAAATTATATTTCTCTTTTATTATTTATTTTATACAGTGGATCTGTTTAGATTCAAAAATGAATTGAGATGGTTTTAGATGAGTTGAATAAAATATTGTTAAAATATTATTTTTTAATATTATTATTGTTTTGAGATTTAAAAAAAATTAATTAATTATTATATTTTGTATGATAATTTAAAAAAATTATAATGATGAGAGAGATAAATTGAAATGAATTTTCAATCCAAATAAAGGCTAAATAAATACAATAAAGAGGATGTTATTTTTGAAGTTCATAAGCTATATACGCTGCTGATTCCAAGTCTACATGGGATGGGTCCAATGCAAAAATGCTTCTTTTTGTTCTTATTATTCAAACTTCGATTAGGACCCTCGATTTTCTTGGTTAGTATACGGAGAAATATTTATATATATTTTTTATTAAAAAAAAAAAAAGTCTTATCTCATATTCATTATTCAGTAACTTGGTGGGCCCTATACTCCACCTTTCTTTGATTTTTCAGTCACTTACCACGTGTAAAGTTTATGTACGGACAATGAAGAGAAACGTTGAAAATAAATAATAAATATAGGTAAAAATTATTATTGTGAGTATCTATTTTGTATATATAATATGATATCATTTAGACTATATATCTTCTTAAATAAGTGTTAAAAATAATTAATTAAAAATAATTACGCAACAAGTATAAAATATATAATTATAATAACTTTTCTCTAATATTATTCGAAAATAAATAGAACGATCACCGTCACTCAATTCTTCAGGCATGAAACTCACCTTTGCCCAAATAGGGGCCCTTTTTTTTTTTTTTTGGAGAAATAAAATAAGATAAATAAAATTATACCATTTTTTGTATATTAAATAAATAATAGTTTTGTAAAATTTAAATTTATTTTTTAAAGTGATATATTTGCATTGTTAAATGAGTTCTACGACAATTGTAAGTGTATTATTAATTTATTTATCCCGTTTTTAATTATTAGGACTCGTTTGATTAGTCTGTTCATATTAGAAAATATTAGATGTTTTATCGAAAGTTAAATAAAATATTATTATAATATAATTTTTTAATATAATTTTTATTTTGAGATTTAAAAAAATTAAATTGTTTATTATATTTTATGTTAGAGTTTAAAAAAATTATAATAATTATATAAGATGAGATAAAATAAATTGATTTTGTGTAATCAAATCAGTCGTTATTATCAATTACAATTTCTTAAATTTTCAAGAAAAAAAAATGTATCGATACGTTATGATAATGAAATAAGAATAAAATGTAGTACATAGAAACATACTTATATATTTTTGATATTCTTTAAATATGCTTTCAAAAGTCTCTTGTATATTTTGATTTTGATATTGATTTTTTTAATGTTAAAAAAAAATACACAAACAAATAAAATAGTGGTAAATTTTTTTAAACATTTAAAATAATAAAAAATAAAATACCCAACTATTTCGCTTAAAATAATACTGTAAAAATAATATATACGATGTTAATATATTCTATTTTTATTAATTATAATTATAAATTGATTTCAGGGGTCGAGAGAGATTCACACCAATTGTGAATAAATTATCATATAGTCTTGTTTGGAGTAGCAAACAAAACGGGGTCGTATATACAATATTGTCTCTCCCACGCCAATTTTAAAAAAGCTGTCCGTGCAAATCAAAACTACAGGAGATAATGAAATGGTAACCGAAAAACGAGAGGAAAGCCAAAACAACAGCCTTCTCCGACATGCGTCAGCTTTTCCCATGGTCCTAGTTTCTCTTCTGGATCTCAATCCGACCACAACGATGCGTTTTGCAACCTCTGGCCTCAACTTCATCCCGATCGATGCCTACCCAGTTACCCTTGACCATCAACCTTAGCCAAATCCTATTCAATCTACTCGGTTCGGTTTGTTCTCTTCCTTTCTTTCTTTGTCTTCCTTTTGTTCTATTCTATGTGTTTTTATTTGTGATTTGTTTTTCTTCTTAGCTTTTATGGTGTTGTTCTAGTGTATGATGTTTGTTGCATGTGTTATTTGAGCTTCTCTGTGTAATTGTGTTGTTGAGGTGCTGGATTTGTGGTTGATTTTCAGTTCTACATATCAAATTCCCCGGTTGTTCTGGGTGGTTTTTTGTTTTGCTTATGGTTAATTTAAAGAAAAAGGCATTACTAGGCTTCGCATAATCTCTATGACCGTTTATTTCTGCTTGACTTCATCAACATGGTGATTTACTGGGAAAATTAGAGGATTGGATTTAGATTTAGTGGAAGTGCTAATGATTTTATTTTTTATATCGAAATATTTCTTGCGTCGTAGATCATTAGGAATGTAAACATAGAAAACTGGAGACTCATATTTGAAGGTGATTAACCAATATAATGGGTTTGTTCCTATTTTCTTAATTTTAACCTGTTACCACAAAGACTTATCCATTCTGGAAGGACCAGAAATTGTAGAAAATGTGGAAAATGGCATATTGTATTCTTAGAAACTCATCAAATATGTTGAATTGATAAGAGATATGGCAGCATTAAAACAAAAATTTATGCTGGTATGCTCTGGACGAAACTCCTAACTTATATACTAAGGAATTTTCCATCTGCTGAAACCTCACCTTTTTATTGAACTTTAGAGACCCGTTTTGAATACTTTATTTTGCTCTTTTTCTGTTTCTTTTTTATTCTTCCGGTGTTGGGGGTATTAGAGGAGTTGGATCATATCTGTCCTGTACAATGGAAACATATATATACCC
Organism: Juglans regia; assembly: GCF_001411555.2. Classification (NCBI taxonomy): domain Eukaryota; kingdom Viridiplantae; phylum Streptophyta; class Magnoliopsida; order Fagales; family Juglandaceae; genus Juglans; species Juglans regia. The sequence goes on along the minus strand of NC_049912.1, from coordinate 7,077,324 downwards.
AGGGCATGGTTTGTCATAATTATGTTCAGTTAACAAGTAACTTTTCACTTTTGACTCTGTTCATATCAGGGAAAAAACTTCTTACGTGTTGTGTGCTTGTAGGCATTACATTCCTGATTGACTTCTTGTTTTATCAAATTTAAGCCCCGGTTTTTTGCAGTAAAATGTGTCAAACTATAGAATAAGGATGGCAGTAGCAGAAGCACGAGCTGCATGGCAGAGAGCAGCTAATCGGTGCCTTGTCCAAGAAGATGCCAAAAGAGCTCCAAAGTTAGCTTGCTGCCAGTCAGCACCATCAACATCCAAGCAAGTTGACAATGGACCTACCAATAAAGTAGATGAACAAGATCATCCTGCCTCAGGTTTTATGCCTAAGAATCCTTCGTTTTCCAAACTACCCGAGAACACAAGATGGTGGCTCCAATTGCAGCCAAGCAATGGGTACCCAAAGGGTTTAACATATGAACAGTCGAATGTATTGGAGGCTGAAGTGGAAACCTCAAGAGTTGGCACTGCAAATTCTACGACTAAGTTTGATGAGCTCCACCCTGAAAAAGGAGATACCATTCATGTTTATGATGGTAAGAACTTTGAGTCTTCTCTTGATAAGCAATATGGTCTCTCTGCGGTATATATGAATAAGGCCCATGAAGTCAGAAAGCTAGAGGTAAAGGCTCCATGTAGTATGAATGCCGAGGAGTATCTTGAACTAATGGATGGGAGAGGAAAATATGAACCTGTGGATATGGATCCTTCTCATTGTCCAGTTTCAAACCAAGCCAATGAGTTTTGTTTAGATCCAGAATCTCCATGGACCGGGGGTTGTAAGACTGGGCCGTGGTGGCAAACAACGGATAAAGATGAATTGCCCTTTTTAGTCATGAAGAATTCACTTGACCATATTGTTAATTGTGATCTTCCCCCACCCCAGAAAGTGTATGTAAGGAGGCACCCATATGCTCGTAGTGGGCACATTGACAATGATGAAGCATTGTCATCATCTTCTAATTGGAAGGCCCAAACTAGTAGTATTTCCAGTAGGACTCATACATGGGGCTGTCCTGATTCTGGAAAAACACATGGAAATACGGTGGACTCATCTGAAGAGTTTCCAAGATGTGTTTCTGACAAGTTGTTCAGGTATTAGCTTAGATAACCATCGTTTTTATTGTGGGATGAAATCATCTGGATGATTCATCTGAATAGATTATGCATATTAGTGATTATATTATGTTGAGTTTGTTACTTATGCTTATATAAACATATAGATAATATTTATTTTTTTTTAGATATCTTAGCTTAGCTTTTTTTTGTTGGGACTTGCAATTTAAAAGCAGTTCCAGTACAAAGCACATAGATGTCACAAAGATGCCCCAAGTTTCTGAAGGTGACCCTGGCAAAGCTCAGCTGATGGAAGCACTCTGCCATTCTCAAACACGAGCAAGGGAAGCAGAGAAGGCAGCAAAGCAGGCCTATGCTGAGAAAGAGCACATTCTTAAACTCTTCTTCAGACAAGCTTCACAACTTTTTGCCTATAGGCAGTGGTTCCAACTGTTAGAGCTAGAAGCCCTTTATGTCCAGATTAAAAATAACGACCAGTCAATTTCCACTCTCTTCCCTGTGGTCCTTCCGTGGATGTCTTACAAAGGTCGGAGAAAGAGAAAGAGCTGGCAGAAGGCTACCAAGGGGAAAAGAGTCAAGCGAGGGCGAGTACGACATGATATCAAAAGGTATGCTGTTGCTTTTGCACTGGGGATGAGTCTTGTTGGTGCTGGGTTGTTTCTGGGATGGACTGTAGGGTGCATGTTACCTCCTCCTTTCTAGTTTACAATGTTTCACCCTGCTCCTTTTGAAGATTGATTTATGTAAGCAGCTGTTTTATTTTTATTTATTTTTTAATGCATGCATGTATCTTTGTAGATTCTTAAGTTGCCTTATGTAAATTCTCCCTTGCACCTTGTGCCTCAAGGACAAATGTGCAATGAGATATGTGTATATATATATATATATATATATATTAAAATTTCGCCAAAAAATTTTTCTTTCGATTCCTTTGTTCTGTAGATTTACTGTCTTAAGAATGTCTGGTTGGAAGGAAAGGTTTTGACTTTTGACAGACTCGATCGGCAATATCATTATCCCTCTGCTGATAACGATTTCATCCTACGGAATCCCCAAAGATGGAGTAAACCTTTTATATGAGAATGCTTCCACCCTTGTTTTATACCCAACATCCTTTTTATACACCTGATAGCAAAGGACAACCTCTTTGGGTCATAAGAACCTTTACAAGAATCTTTTTACCATCTCGATAGGCAAAATCGAAAAATTATTAGATAGTCTCGGAGTATGGATGACGTAGTACTCTCAACTTATCATAACATGTCATGAAATTAAAATTGATTGTTTAACTATTCATTTTTATTTGACATGGAACCACAAACGTTCCGCTTAAACACCCTTAAATTTTATCGTTTTGCAAAAAACTCCCTTAAATTTCACTTTTAGTACATTACATCCCCAAGTTTAAAAAGAATCACATTTTAACTCTTACAAAAAAGAATTGCCATGTGGCATAGTCAATGTGTCAATCAAGACGCCTCCAACTCAACTCATATCTGAATTTACTTTTGTTATCAGACACTTCTAACTTGCCACCGGTTGGCTTTCCGGACTTGTCATGTTGTTTTACTATTTTTTTAGATTTTTTCTTGTCATTTTTAGTAACTTTCAGATGCAAAACAGCCGTGGCTTGCAACATCGAACCATCTTTCTTCAATTTCCTACTCCCTCATGGAACCATCTGCTTGAAGCCTTTGTATATGGTTGCCTATAACATTGAACATAGCAAATGTTTTTGCGATATATGTTGAAGAAAGACAAAAAGATTTAGTTTGAAAATAAGCAATTTTTCATCATCAACTAGAATTGGTCGCTTTTTGTCTTCCAAACAAGAATTCCAAAATTACAAATTCTTCTATCTACAACTTGGCCGCTACAAGAAAACTGCTTATTTGTAGTCAGCTATTTCCTGCGAAAATGACTATTTTCTATCAAAATTAGTCTGTTCTCATCGCAAATAGTTATTATCGTCGTAAATAATCCGTCACAAATGCTTGTTTTTCCTACCAAGAGATGGTTTTACAATAATGAAAAAGGTCAACTATTTTTAATGCTAATTGATATGAAAGATTTTTACACCATCAATATTTTAGATGTGTCCATAAGCATGCTTACAAATATAGAGTTTTTCTTTACCTGAATCTACCCATCCCAAAACAATCTCTATGGTTGAATCAAAAAGCTCCCTGCCTGCCTTTATATGGTTGGAGAACCTTTGCAACATTTATGGGTTGAGAACTGTTACATATACAAAGAAATTACATAAAGTAAACCCATAAACTGATATAGTTTCATAGAATCCATTAGATATACTTTATATAAATAAAAGTAATTTTACAATATAATGTATCATATCAAACCACGTCAGTTTGTGAGTTTACTTTTGTGTAATCACTTCATTTCTAAAATATTTTTCTTATGGGTTTGGTGACTTTGGTCCAAGTACTTGCAAGCAAGAGGAGACATTTTTTTGTCAACTAAGCCTATTAGAAACATAGAACCAAGTAAGAAAATTTCATTAGAATCCGATGTTTCCGGTGTTAATCAATTAATAATGCTATCGCATGTTGATATATACAATTGAAGTAAAACGAAAACTACTGAAAAATTAAGAGAAATACATACCCAAAAAATGAGACCTTTCGAGGGATATAGATGAGATAAACACCCAACCCTTCTATATATACATTGTCATCTTCAACTTTGTACTACCATTGTCCTCTCCCAGTCCCAATCTATAATTATCACTGTCAAGGGTTCCTGTTAATTCTTCAACAAGAACCTGCTACATACTCTCCAACTGGGGGGTGATCATTGTCTCATCATCTTCCAATGGGGATTGCTTTCTCATATTTCTTATCCAGGCTTTCAAAGGTAGTTAAAAGTAGAGAACTTAATACTTAATGGTGCTTAGAAGAACCTTAAAAGCCTTTGCTTATGGGAACTTCGAGGTGTGATTATGTTGTCTCTAATGGAGCTAAAAAGTATCACTCATCTCCGAATATTCGATTTCAGAGAATTTCCATACATGTAACACCCTGTCCCTCTAAAGCTTTTAAAGCTAGAGAAACTGGATGCTACTATTAAAATAAAACCTTTTCAAAATAAGATTGTTAGTAACATCTATTGAAAAAAAAAACAAAACACTTGAGTGTTACAAACATCATTCCCTGTGAAATAAATCATAAATTGCCCTTAGTGCCTCAAGCATCATTGTCATCCCCCTTAAGAGTATCCTAGCCCGCAGCATCCTCATAGTCTTCCTCACCTAGGATGGAAAAAATATAAAAAAATACTAAAATGAATCAAATACGTAATCAGTAAGAATTACAGCATGCAACAAAAATAATATATAACAATATAATGTTTCAATTAACATTAACATTCTCCATAAAACATTTACCTCATAGCATATATAAACAATAATCTTAAGCAAAGAAGAAAAGTTCAATGCTTAACCTCAAATCCTTAATGATCGCTATATACTATTACCTCTGTGTATTAGGATTAGAGACCCTTAGGCATCGTTTGTATTCACAGCTCATCTTAACTCATCTCACTACTATTCACTACTATTCAGTAACTTTAACTCACAAATCTCACAAATCTTACTACTATTCACAACTCATCTTACTATTATTCATAACCCATCTCAACTCATCTTCGAATCTAAAAGACACCATACAATTAATTCCGATATTGTTATAAGCTGTCCCAACCTCATGGTACGTACCACCTTTATTGTCATCATGGACAATCCATTATCCTCATCAAACACAAGCAATCTCTTTCCTTTTTATTTTCTTTTCTTTAACCTTACTTTACCTTACCTTACCTCAGCTTTCATTCTTCAAAACATATAATCATACAACATAGTATTTAATCACATCATTATTCATCCCATTCTAAAATCACATGCAATTTCCTTTCATTATAAATCGAGTTCATAAAAAGGAACTTCCAACAAAGGTTTATACATACATACATATATACACATTTATAAACAATGTATATACAGTTGCAAAGGAGACCTTTCAATTTACATAAAAGGATGTAAGATTTGGCAAATCTGTGGAAATGGTCCTCCTAATCGACACCTTCCATCCATTTTGCTGGTGATTCATTAATAGGACTGCAGATCCGGACCAGATTTTTTTTGGGTCCGGGCTGGAACCCGGATACCTTGCTGAATTTGGGTGGATAACCATTCGATTGTAGGCAGACGGGTAAAATAATGTTCCACCATTTTCTTTCTCGTTTTCGTTTTTCTTCATAGCTCAAAACTCTAGCAGAGTTTCACCATGTTTAAGAGGTCCTTTTCAGTCCCGGGAGTGCAGTTTCACACCTTTGAGAGATGAAAGAAATTTTGTAGTGAAAGAAAATAAGAAAAAAGAGAGAGAGAGAGAGTGAGGGGGTATAACAGGATGTGATGTGTTTGAAAACTGACATGGACAGTGAGTAGGTGATTTTACTAATTCAGCGAGAGAGAGAAGAGACAAGGTGTTAATCAATTTTTGATTTCAAATCTTTTGTTTTATTTTTTCGTCTTCTGAGATTTTTGAAATGGCAGAGGGAGAGAAGGCATGTGGGTTTGGGTCTTGGGATTTGGAATGGCAGAAAGAAGCATCTTTCTTTCTCTCTTTGTTTTTTTTTTGGTACCTAATAGAAATCCGCGCCGCGTTTTAAGAGAGGATGGGGAATTGTTCCTTGATGGGCTCCAAGAGCCTGACGGTGATGTCGAGGCTATTGTTGGCGGCGTGTTCGGGCTTGCTCCTGTGCTTCATGGTACCGAAGCGACCTCCAGTTAAAACGGTCCCAGCAGAGTGTCATGCACGTAAGAGTCATTCTACAGTTGTACTCCTAGTCGATAGTTGGAGAAATAGATTGTACGTGAGACGGAGCATGAGGGGTGCACAGTTCTTCTTGACAATGAGGTCCCTTAGTTTTCTCTTGGCCTCGACGACCTTTTGATCTTCAAAGCTCGTAGTCGAATCCAGTAACAATCCGGATAACCGAGTATCCGATATTATTTATTAGATAATTAGATAAAAATCGGATACCTACTTGGATTTTGACCAGTTGTACCAGGATAAGTATCCACCCACTTTTAAAAATCCGAATGTGGATCTAAATGCACAACCTTATTCATTAGTAGCAAAGCTATGGTTGGAACAATTACTTTTCAATTTGGCATCATAAATATTTCTAAGTTTTCAAATAAAATATAATAAACAATTCAATATTTCACATCTTAAAATAAAAATAATATATTTTATTGTTAAGTAAAAAATAAAAATTATATTAAAAAATTATATTCTAACAATATTTTATTTAATTTTCAACTTTCATCTCATCTTATCTCATTTCATGTGTTACCAAATGAGGCCTCAAGGTTTGACACTCGACAATTTACCGGTCTGTTTTTATCACTTCTATATCTCCATTGGGTTTGAACATAGGGTTTTCACATAATTATAGCCTGATCAATTTGGTCTATATTCTTGTATGTTTACATGGCCGTTATATATATATATATATATATATATATATATATATCATCATTCTACCAAATTGCATATATCACCATTCTACCAATAATACAAAAGAACCAGATGCAATTGTAGACTTTACACAGTACTACATATAAACTGAATGAACCATGCCAAACATGTATTAGTAATTACTCTTTCAAATTCATTCACGTTCATAAATTAGTTTAGCTCTCCCACAATGCAGCCATACTTTCTATTTCAACATGCCAGCAGTCCTATCTCTACATGTATGCACTCGCACAGAGGAATTTTGTTTCTGGGAGTTGTTGGGGTCTTGGCTAGCACAACCAAATCAGCCCTGCCCTTGGAAGGTGAATTGACCTGTTGCAATACACAACCATGTATTAAATTCAGACCATAGCATGCATTCATGCATAACCATTTCCTAGAATAAGTTCTTAAAATTACAGCTTCCTTAGCATTGAATGTTATATCCTGCAGGAGAAGTACTTTCAATGGCCAAACAACTACAAAAATGCTTCATTTCTCCTTCACTACAACAGGCTACTTCATATGAGGATATTGGATCCGAACCTTCAAGCATCCTTGGCCATGGTGGGATTTATTTGTGGTTCAAATTCATAAGTTTTTGCAATTCATATACTGCATATTAGTAATATATAAGCCTAAAATTTGATGTTTTCCTAATCCATATTATGATGGAATTTCAACCTGAGATTTTTTTTGTACCTTACTGTTCACAGGGCCATAAACAACCTCTCAAGTATAACAACATGGAATTCCAATCTGTTCCATATATGCCTTGCCATTACAAGAACCCTATGAATAATAACAGTAAGTTGTTCATTTCGACTATAACCTACAATTAGCCAAAAGCTGATCACACCATATCTCTAGTTACTGGAACAATTGTTGTATGAGAAAACACTAGTTAGTTCAAAGAAACTATTTAAACAAAAAAACAAGATCAGTAGCTTACTTAAATTATCACTGGCCAATTTAGCTACCACCCATGGCATTGAATAACATGCAGTAAAATATTCATCATATCGGGAATATTTGGTTTGGTCAATCACAATAAGTTATCTACTGAATATATATGTATAGTGCACTATATATATATATATATATATATATATACTCACAGTCATATGGTATTCAGATTAGACTAACAGATGCCATGCTAGTATTTTTTATCACCTGCTACCCATGATTATCTCTTTTTTCAGTCTCTCTCGGCATGGTTTGAATGAATAACCCTCCCCCAAACCGTGTTATAGCGCTCTTCCTATTTCAAGCAGTCCTACTTCTCCTTGTGCTCATTTTCCATATGGTTCTTATCATCCAAGCTTAGACCACTCATAAGGCCTTCAATCATGTTGTTAAACCATGCATCCTCTGAAACTCCCAACAACGTGATCTTAACTCGAAGTTTTGGCAGTCTACAATATATTGTCCTCCCAAATTTAGCATTCTATCAAACAACTATAACATAAAACTATCAAACTTCACTTTGATTCTGAGCAAACAAAGCTCACTTTGATGTCATTCATGACCGGAAAAACCGGGACACCATGATAAGGAATGTGAGGCCAAAAATTGTCTAACTGTAACTCTTATAATTCTTTAAAATTCTTTCTGGTGCAACCAGATCATGCCCAAAGCTTGCAGAGTATAAAAAACATTAACATTAAGCAAAATACACAAAATCATCTCAAGATTGATTTGCAAAGTACCATTTTAAATTAGTCATTGATTCTACTGCAACTACCGTGCAATTGTTTAACTTAAACATAAATTGCAAACAAAGGGATAAAGTTTGCTGTCTAACTACTCCTATTTCATTGAAAGTATCTCTCCCTTCTACACATTTTTATCATCAACTAGTATTGAGAGAACTGTCTAGAAGGCAATGACCAGGCAATTTATACAATCTGAATTTATAACAGATCAAAGCAGTTACCTCTTTTTCTGTACCCCCTCCAGCAATAGCAGAGTTCCTCGATGTGCTGAACAAAAGTATTACTTTGAAGTCATCTCTCCATGACACCTTCATCAAAAGTGTAACTGCTGGCATTAGTGTGGCTAAGGAACTGCGGGTTGAGTTTCTCTTTGAGACTCTAATTCTGTCTCCATTTCTGACATTCGAATGTTTACACATTGCTCATACTCCCGCATATTTCTTGTAGGTACCTAGGGTTTAAAGATTGCTTCAAGAATTGCTTGCGGGCTAGGGATTTCAGTTGGGAAATGAGGTTGACATTTGAGATTTGCGTGGGTTGTAGAGATATCGACTACTATGTTTTTTATGTGACCTTACGTATAAAAGTTTTCTGCACCAAAGGATTTGTTTCCTACTTTGCTTTTGGTTATGAATGTGGCTCTAGCAACCAAAGATGGCTTTCTTTGATGGCTTTGATCTGTGTTCATCTCTTGGCCGAAGTATCCAAGTCAATTGGGCTAGGAGTTTCTATGGATATGGGTTCTCTATATGGTACAATTCTTCTAGGGGTGCTACCCGCACCATGCGCACCCCGGCCCCAGCATGGGCAGCGTTTGGGTTTCCAACCCTGAAATCCGACCTTGCACCACGGAGGCGGGATGCCCCGTCCGTATGCCGGGGGGCAGAACGGCCCCTTGGACCGTCCGTCCCCCACTGCCCACCGCCCACCCATGGCAGAAAACAACCAGGAAACACAAAAAAAAAAAAATAATAACAAATCCATCCACAATAAATCGGAAAACAACAAAAAAATTCAAAACAATGTATATATCATATGATATTGCGCTTGAAACCAAATCTAAGTTTAAGAAAAGCAGGGAGTTAAAGAATCTTTCATGGGAAATTAACTACGATGCTAAGGGAGGTAACTCAAGTCGAGAGAAGGCTAAAGGGAGGGTTTTGTGATGTTCTGGTTGAGGATTAGTTTTACGGAATCTAGGGGATGGGGTCAGGGAGGTGTAATGATAGTTTTCCAATTCGGTTTGGTGTATTTTGGGTAGGTTTTCATGGGCTTTTGGGTCATTATGGGCTACGTGTTTTCTTGTATACGTCCAGTGCACTTGGTTACGCTTATTGATATATATATAATATTATCACTTATAAAAAATATATATATATATCATATGATAGAGAAATACCTTGGAAGGGAGAAAGGGGGGGGGGGGAGAGAGAGAGAGATAGAGAGGAAATATAGAGAAGGCGGGGAGGGGGGGAAGGGTTTTAAAACCTAACCCAAAATGACGTTGTTTTATTAACGATTTTTTTAATATACATGTATATATTTCTATATAATTATAAATAATAGTGGGCTAGGCCAGGGGGCGGGGTATTATGCGGATGGGCTTGGGCCCAGGCAGCCCCCCACCCCCACTGCTTCAAGGGGTGCAGGCAGGGCGCCTCGCATGGTCCAGACGAGATAGCCTGCGCCGCCCAGGCGAGGCCAGGGCAGTGTAGGGCAGGTAGATGGGGCCCTGCCGCCCACCCCTAAATTCTACCATATCTATAGTAGAGGATTGAAGTCCTCTCAAATTATACTAAAATCATAAATGAATAATATCAGATACTTGCAAAGGGCGCTCAGAGGAAGGGGATTGTAATTGTTGATTAAAATGCTCCCTTGTAGGAACGGCATAGTGGTTACTCCTAGGATGATTTCAAGTTCACTTCCAGTAGGATACCTATTTTGCTTGCCAGTGTCTCTACATACTCCCTATTTATTTAGTTGGGTGATAGCCCATGGAATTGCACCCATAGAACGTGAGAAAAATTGATGCAATCAATAGGAAGTTTGGGAGGCCATTTCTTCATCAAAAGTAGAGGTCCTCTTATGTTCCAAGGACTTGAGGCTAATATCATGTGTCAATCTTTGGGGTTCGTAAAAGTGAAGATTATGTATTTGAATCATGGGCCTCAATGGAGAAGCTCCATGTGTGGGCGAGGTTCCCTCTAATCATAGGTTTTGGTAGTGCTTGATATGTTGAGATGAGATTTCCCCACAAGTGTAGAAGCTTTGACTGCTTGTGCAAGTTGGGGGGACCTAGCTTTAGCATGATAGGTTCTTCAAGCCATCCAAATGAGTGAATGTAATGACAATGTTGTGTGGAGGGCTAAACAAGAGCTTGCAAATGAGAGAAATGAAGAGAGGGATGAGAGGGACGAAAAAGGGAGAGAGAACAATCTTTGGGGCTAAAAGAGTGGAAGAACTATAGAGAGTGTGGAAGTACTTGAGTCATCCTTTCACTTTGTTGAATCCTTAAGCATACATATTGATTTAGCATCATATGAGAACAAGTTGATCTTCTTGTGCGTAAAGTGTTTACTATAAGAGCCAACATCACATGCAAGTTCTACACAATAAGTAATGCAAGTTGTACCTTGTACATATGTTGCACAAGGCACAAACTACAAAGACTATATGCATGAAAAGATCCAATAAACTCTGAGACCATTGTACATTTTCAGTCTATATTGCATGAATGTATATGTTCAGACGTAAAACTCTAGTCCTAACTGATAGAAAATAGGTTTTTTGGTATGTCTCATTTTCGATCATCTCAAGTAAATAGAGACATAGAGAAGATATGGGGACTCTCGGATTACTTCGATTGTTGATTTGGTGATATTTTATTATATAGCATCTTTATAACTGTATAGGGGGGGGGGGGGGGTTTTTACCTTGACTCTGGGAAAAAAATTACAATGGCAACAGTTGTGAAATGCAGAAGGATCCAGAAGCATAAACACAAGATTCGATAAAGCGAGGACAGTGCACATGAGATTCCCACTTAGCTCTTTATGTCACATTCTCTTCTAATCTTGACCTCACATTGGATTAGCCACCTAACTCTCTGTAATAATAAAAAAAAAAATTATGTTTTTATTCTACTTTTTTAAGGATAATATTTTGTAGAGCTAACAGTCATATTTTGTTCATTACTATAACAACCATATTTTTCTATTTAATTATTGTGATTTTAAGAAATATTTTTCTAACAATCTTATTTTTCATAATCTAATGGTTGTATCTACTTGAAATCTAATTGTCCTTTTTTTACATGTGTGTTTCATAAACAGGCATTCCGAGTAGAAATTAAAACACACATTATTATGTACAGACAATTGGAACACACAAGTAAAAAGATTAATAAAAGGCAACACTGGTTTTATGACTTACTCAAACTATTGGGCAATTATAAGTGCGGCAAAGCTGAAGTAGTGCTGCCTGATTTGCGGGATCCATATATTGATTGATGATCTGAGGGTATCTCCCAGGAGAAAGTGAAGAAAGCCTTGCTAATGAAGCTACCAAAAACTCCTTTGGGTCCTTTATATCTCTCAGAGGATCCTCTTCTTTCTTCTCAGCATTGTAGAGACGGACAAAGGTGGCAGTATAACCCACATTATCTGCAATATCTGGCATTTCTGGTTCCTCCTCCACCCTATCCTGCTCTGGTCGTGAAAGGAGCGTTACAATGCTATCCAACATTTTCCCCCACAGTTCAACATTTGCGGTGTCCAAAAGTACTGGAGAATCACAGATAAGTCTGGCAGAAGCAACTGCAGTCAACTTAAGCTCAATAGCACCTGTGATCAGCTTAAGATTAGGTATCCAAAACTGCTTCACGATCATGGAAAATATGTCTGCTTGAACAGCATTCATAGTATCTACAAGGTTTGAAGAACCATGTTTGACTGCAAAGAGTGACAATATTATCAAGAAAGACTTGACAAACTTTACTGTCTGTTTACGTTGGAGCTGCCCGAAAAGGGAAGCCCAAATATGGCAAATGTAGGGTGCAATGACACCATATTCAAGACTCTCAATGATAGTGTTCAGCACATAGAATCCCTGTTCGGCTGTACTAGGGGATGAGATGAGGGTGTTGAATATCCCAAGAACCTTGTTAAGTCTTCCCTCTTGGTTAAGCTCATGGGGTGCCTTTTGAAGGAAGGCCTGAAGCAGCCGCACAAGTGCTGGGACATTTGAAGATCTCTTCCACGAATCAGGTGACAGGAGAACCTCAAAAATTTGCATGTAGCTTGGAGGAATGGGTGGCCTATTCAACTCAACAAGCTGCGCCAGCAGCTGAAATGCATAAGGGAAGAATTCAGTAACATCATTGGCCAATATCAGCTGGAAGCAAGGAAAGAGCCTGGATTCAAAAGCTGATATAAGAGATGAATCCTTCTCGCAGGCACGCTTCACAAGAATGGCCACAGACTCAAACAGATAGTGATTAAAGATTGGGTTCTTCGGGTTTCTGCAAACCTCCACGAGGATAGAAGTTAACCCAATAATGCAAGTCCCAACATCCTCCCGAGATATGTCTGCTACCCCAAGAACCCGCATGATGGACTTCATCACATATTGATTCTCCTCCGACTCTGGAAACTTAAAGGCATTAAAAAGGTTTGTCATCAACTCTCCAAAAACTGGACCAATGTCTTTTCCAGTATATCTAGTTCTTCTCCTCTCATGCTTGACCAGCAAGAGTTTTTCAATACAGCTCGCGGCATAAGAATGAACTACATTCGACTCTGCACCAAGGAACCGAACCAAGTCTGGAAAAAACTGAAAAGCAACTTCCTTTGATATCTGATTCCGGAACATTGTAAAGAATTTTAATGCACCAGCCTTAAGCATTGGAAAAACATTCACATCCTGACTTTTCAACTCAGGCACAACAACTGAAGCAAAAAAACTTTGAACGTCAACAAGATCAGTCGAGACAGAAGCACCCCCAGCCCTCTTAGTAGTGAGGGAGACAACTAAGTATATGGCACAGTCCTTATCCTTCCAGTTTGCAGCTGGGTTTGCAGCAAATGAGGTTAACAAATGCTGAATTTGTGAAGAAACTATATCAGTGACCTGTTGCTTATAATTGGTTGCAATCCCTTTAAGAAGCTCACATGAGATTCTCCTCCGAGTATCCAGATCACTTCCCTCCATATCCCTCCTAATGAATTCAATGTAATTCATTTCAAATAGTTCCTCATCATCCTCCCTCAACCTCACATTTGGAATCACAATTCCCTGACAAATCTGCGGTATCACTCCCTCGCCTGCAAACAGAGTGTGGTGCACACTTAATGTAACTCCCGGGCCAGCCAAGCGACTTTACAAAAAATTTTCGAGTTTTAGTTAGAATCATTTGGGATTACGAGTAAAATTTTTTTAGAAGAGAGTTTGAGCCTAAGATATTTTTGGCGGTGTATAATTTTTTTATAAGTTTGATAATTAGGTTTCAAAGTCTTTAATGGATCAAGTGGATATTCATCAAAATTTATGGGATAGTTATATCTATGCATATATATATATATATATATATATATATTTTTTTTAGTTGATTGGAGACCCAAAACTTTAGATAAAAGCAATGCCTTAATCTCGTTCAAAGCCTAGCCGTGAGATTGCGCGGGTCCAGACTCCATCGCACGGTTTGAGTCCAATTTCCTTTTTCATGCACGTATCTCCCTTCTCCATCTTTAGGTTTCATCTGTTTTCCTCTTATAGCTCTTATATATATTAAGCATTTCTCAACCCTAGAATAAGTGCCGCTGCCCCTCTTCATCACCCTCAGCCATCCGATCTCCTAGCATCCATCCTCCACTGTGAACCACGGCTACCATCCCAACCGAGAGGCAAACGACCGAAACCACCTTGCTCTTGCAGCTCAAATCAGAGCATTTGTTTCCTCCACGTCGTTCACCACCGATCTCAGTCCACGCACGGAACCTCAGCCACCCAGGTCCACCACTCAAGCCGCGCGCCATTATCCTCTCCACGTAAACTCGCCTCTATTGCACCACCGAAAAATAGAGGACCAGCCAAGCCATCAAGTCGCTACCCACCGGACCCAGTCCACGCGGAACCTCAGCCATTGCACCGTAACACCTCTGCTTGGCCGCTGCTCAGCCTCACGAAACCGAGAGTCATCCACACGCACGGACGCACCACTCACGAACTCCCCTATTTTCCAGCAACCAAAACAGAGTCTAGTGTGGCACCTCCACAGCCAACAACCGAAACTTCTATCCTTCTATCGTTGTGCACCATAGCTCAGCCGAGGCACCTCCAGTTTGCTGCCGTAAGCCTGTATTCCCTTCCCGTATTCTTTCCTTCCCTCACTCTCCGTCTCCCTCTCGGTGCCCCTCATACCGTTCCCAGTCTCGCTCGTCGCTTTCTCCCACTCAGTGCGCATCCGTCGGGACAGCCCTTGTCCATTGCATCCGCCCATCTTGCCGCCATCGTGGCTCCATCTCTCGGTAAGTGCTGCTGCCGCCACTCACTGGGTGATTCCCGTGTTTTGTGTGTGCAACAGTTTTTGTTTTCCTTCTTATAGGTGATTTACGTACATATATATTATATTTCATAAATACATAAAGTGGTAACTTGATAGTTGATTTCAATTCCCAAGTTTACCCCTTTACACTCCAGAAGTGTGTTTTCGGATGAAGCGTATTTATTTATTTATGTATTTTTGTTGTTATGTTAAAATGAGTTTTGGTTTTAGGTCTCATAAAACATTATTTTTGTGTAGAAAATATTTTAGCAATATTGTTAACAAAAAGAGGTAAACCTATTTTTAAGAGATGAGTTTTGCATAGCGAATTCAACAAGATTTTTAAAGTGATCTTAGTATTCTATTAAGTTATAAGATATTGTTGGTACTTTAGATATTTATTTTTTTTAAAATATGACTCTTTATTGATTTTGGTAAATGCATAAATACTTGCTCGATTAAATCTCTTATTGGTACGAATTTGATTAAGTGGATATTGGTGGTTTTAGAAAATGGTGGTATTATAGGAATTATTAGAATTCTAGGTTTTGAGGATTTAAATAGGTTCTTAGGTTCAACTATCGAAATACGTGATTGATTGAAAATTTACAGAATTTACGTAATTTTATAGGTGACGATTAATATTTGTTCGGCTTCGTTGAGGAATCTTGAAAGACTAAAGAGTTCCAGGTAAGCGGGGTTCCTATGCTAGATTTGCATAAAAATAAAATGGTCTGAGGTTGATTTTTGAAAATGAACATGTTTATTATAAAAATATACTTGAACTACCTCAGTTATTTGTTCTGCATTACTCATGAGATTCTGTTTAAGAATAAAGCATTTTCTGGCATGACTGGTGTAGACATGAGCTATTTTACATTTTACTTCTGCATTGTGAAAAAGAGAGCGAATATGAAAGTTTGTGCATAAAATAATGTTTTGTGATTTCTGAAAACTCTGTTCTGTTCTGAAGATGGTCTGTACTCTGATATGATATGCTTTCTGAAAACTCTGTTCTGTTCTGAAGGTGTTCCGTATTCTGATATGATGTGATTTCTGAAAACTTTTGGCATGACATTCTGAATTGGGATGTGGTTTGTGGATGGTGACCTATTTGACCTACCACGGGTGCTAATAGTGGTTTCTGTTTGGGTTGGTACCAACTGTTCTGTTTCTGGTGCACCCACTTTGGAAACAAAGTGGTTTTCTGGTGGTCTTTCCTGTGTGCACACTCGGGGCTCCGAGAATAAATAAGGGGAAGATTCACATTCTGTTTCTGCTCGGTTAGCTACCGGGGTTTGCACAACCCTACCATGGGGGTTAAACATGGCCTCTGATGCGATATGATACTCTGGTACGATGGTGGTCAGTTATGCTATGCCAAAAGAATTTGAATAAGAATATTTTTGAACTTTCGCTCTGATATTTTTATAACATGTTCTGACCCTGCATTATGAAAAAATAAAGTGTTTTGTTCTGCATTATGAAATCTGTAAATGCTCATGTTTGCATACTAGTATATATTCTCTGCTTACTGAGTTGTTGATAACTCACCCCTATCTTCATAATATATTTCAGATAATTTTGATGCAACAGCTGAGAACCAGAAATAGGGAGTATGTGCAGGTTTTGTGGAACATAGAAGACTAAGTGCCTTAGGGTGCAATGACTCTTGAAGAGTAACTTTTTGGTAGAATTGATATTTTATGTGATTTTGGAATGTTGAGTAACGAATGTTTCTAATCGAGTAGAAAAGTTATGTATAACGACGAGACACCATTGATGTGCCTTACGTAGGAATATGGATATTTGTGTTAAACAAATGACTTAATATGTTATGGAGACTCTGGTTTATTTTAAATGCATTAGTTGGAATTGATTTTAGGTGATATGAGTTAACTCTCCGGACCCTCGGGGTCGGGGCGTTACACTTAAGCTCACTGTGGTCAAAAACTTTATTGCAACCATGGCTAGCTGATCACGGCTAGAAGATTGAGTCACATTCCCCAGTAAACTCCAAATAGCGAGAGCAAAATCATTCAAGTACCCTTGAAACTCCTCCTCATTCTTCTCCATATAGAGATTGATATTCTCACATACCACAGCTCTAAGCTCATCGACAAGAGCAAGGCCGTCAACCCCACTACTCTCAAGTACCGGGTAATTTATAGTGAGGTATTTCTTGAACTCAGTCATCCACTCCTTCATATGGTCCTCAAAAAATTCAGGCAGTTCCTGAAAATTCAATGAATAAAATATTCTGCAACACAACTTCTGAGACTCAAAAAGCGGCTTAAGGGTCGAGGCAGGTGCGCCAGAATTCGCAGCAGCATCAACCAAAGCGCCGGTTTTGAGAAAGATTTCCAATAACGGTGCGGCAAAATTATCCAAACAGTATTTCAAATCAAGCAAAAGATCATTGGTTTTGTACTGGTAACGGAATTTCTTAAAGATAGAATTGGCGGTACCGAGAATACCGTTTATGGACGAGTAATCGGACGCCTGCGCTGCCTT
The DNA here is from genome assembly GCF_001411555.2 of Juglans regia. Classification (NCBI taxonomy): domain Eukaryota; kingdom Viridiplantae; phylum Streptophyta; class Magnoliopsida; order Fagales; family Juglandaceae; genus Juglans; species Juglans regia. The sequence goes on along the minus strand of NC_049912.1, from coordinate 7,059,889 downwards.
CTGGAGGTTCGCGACAAGCTCAGGGAGTAATGCCGGCCACAGCTTCGGGAAATCGTGCTTTCCAATGAGGGCAAGGGCTTCGCTGAGCTGGGATTGGATTTTGGGAGTGGAAGAAAGCATGAGGTGGACGATCAGCGCTTTAATCTGCTCCTTCTCGGCGTCGGTAATGAAGGAAAAGACGGGGGAATTGGGATCATCTGCTGACGCAGGTGCCCATCGAGCCCGAAGATGGTTCTTGAAGTTGACGGCGGCAGCTATGCGGATCTGCTCATCAACAGAGGGCTCAGCGACGAGGCGGAGGACCGCAAGCCCATAGTTGGGGCTATCAGCGGCCGCAGAGAGCGAGGCCTCGGCGTGGCGGCGCGGCTCGGGGGCGGGAGAAAGAGTGTGGAGGAAACATTGGGAAAGGAACTCGAGGGTTTCTGGGTTCCACTCCATTTTAAGGTTTTAGGATTTTGCAAAGTGTGGGTGTAGGGAGATGTTTGGAGAGAGGGAAAGTGAAGGTAAATTTTAGGAATTTGGATGGGGACAAATGATCTTTTAGGTACTTTGAAGTTTGAACTCGAATGTATTATATAGTCGGTTGAACTCGACTGTATTTGAACTCCATTTTAATGACCGTTGAGATGGTCGTCCGGTATAACCAGTTTTTATCCGGAGGTTTGGGGAAAGGATAAGGGCTTCTTTGGAAAAAGAAAAATGTTATTTTATCTATTTAATTTGTCCATTTATTTTGATACTTCATCTATTTTAATTTTTTTTAATTTTTTTTTACTTAATAGTTAAAGAAGTGACTATTAGTATATTGATATATATTTTATATTCTTTTAAAATGATAAAAAAATATTAAAAAATAAATAAATTTGACCTTGTGGTCACTTGGAGCGGTGCTATTCAGGCGACAGAGTAACACTGCTCTTGGAAAAAATTTTCATCTCAAAATTTTTATTTCGTTTCATCTTCTATTTAAACATCATTCAAATATAAATACTTTTAAACTAATCATTACAACTTTTTCAAACTTTTAAACAAAAAATAAAAAATAATTTAATTTTTTCAAATTCCAAAATAAAAATAAATTTAAAAAACTATATTATAATAATAGTTTAATTTTATAATATTTTTTTTTCAAATTTTTCTCTCATTTCCTAAAATCCCATAAAATAAAAGATGTTTGAATAGTAAGTTGAGATGAGATCAAATAAAATAAAAGTTAAAAATTAAATAAAATATTGTTAGAATATTATTTTTGTTTTATAATTTAAAAAAATTGAATTGTTTATTGTATATTGTATCAAAGTTTGTAAAAATTATAATGATTAAATGAGATGAGATAAGATGAGTTGGGATGAGTTTTGAATTCAAATCTCCTCTAATCAAACTATCTCACTACTATTCATAAATTATCTTATTACTATTCACAAAATTATCATTTCATCTCAATCTCCATGCTTGTCCTAAGAGCCTAAGGAGTTGTTTTGGGAATAAAGATGAATTATCTCGTCTCATCTCAAAAATTTTCATCTTAAATTCTTAAGAGGTTTGAGATTACGTGATATAGTGTATGTTTGAGATTACGATGAGAAATATAGCTTATAGCTTTAGGGTTTATAGTTTATAACTTAAGTAATAAGTTCTACTATTAAAACGTTATTTACTGTTTGATAACCATATGTTTAAAACACTTTGAAACATTTTACATTTGTTGAGAAACAAATTAAAAAAGTGATTTCTAAGGTCAAAATGATGATTATTTGAGTTTTTAAAGATTATGACTATATTTTTTTAAGTTATAATTATCTGAAAGTTGTATAGACATTGTCGTCCATTTACATATTTTTAAAATTCATATTACGTTCTATATTATCTGTAAAAGCACGTTTGAGAAATTAATGATTTTCTTTAAACATATTTTTTAACTTATTTGAGATTAAAAATATTTTAATATATAATATTTAAATAATTTAATTTTTTTATTAAATAACTTTTAAGTCTATTTAAATATTTTTTAAGCCTCTTTCTGTAATCCCAAATAGGCCCCATAAAAGCCTTTAATTAAGCTGTTTTTGTTAAGCAATAGTGAACGCTTTTACAACAACTTGATTCTATGTCAGCTTTTATACTTAAAGCTAAATATTTTTTCAAATGGTAATATTACGGATTCCAAATTACGTAGTAAACTTACTTTTGCTTGGAGAAGTACGTGGCATGTTAGAGCTCTCTTTAATGAATGTCTAATATGGAGAGTATGAAACAAATAGAAAATAAGGATTTGACAAGATAGATGGACTTCTAGACCACTTCCTTTTTCTACCTCAAGTGAGCATGCAGCTTTTTTAAGGGACACAAAGGTTGCTTGTGAGGGTCTACCTAATGCGAAATGGAACAAACCATTCGTGGAGTTGAAGAAAAGGCAAAGGTAATCAGCACTCCAATGGTCTTAGGAAGTAGTCGCACGAGATACCAAGTACAATTAGTCCAACATCCAGGCAAGTAGGCACCATTGTAGGAATCTGGCTGACATGTCCTAAAGTAAGGTAGAGATGAGAAACTTGGCCACGATAGATGAGCTAGAAAAGTCGTCTCCCAAGAGGACGAGAACGAGGAGCTGGAGTCTAACACCTCGTTCTCCAATAAAGTCATTTTTTAAAAATCTTCAGAAAGCAATGTGCTACTAAACTTAACCCAACTTGTTTTAAAGTAACTTAAGTTTGTTGCTTTGCAAACCAAATCCTAGTCGGCTAGCCCTCCCCATTCTCTTCTTCATCAGCATCGCCTCCCATCGCTATCGCCATTGCCTCCGTTCGTCGTCACTTTTGTTCCCCTCTCTTTCTGACGTGCTCTATTGCTGCCAGTGTTGGTGCCTGAGAGAGGCTGCTGAACATGGGAGTGAGGATCATGGTGGTAGGCTTCTCTTCCTCTTGGTGCCGAGTTGTACGTACACAAGGTTGGATGGTTGTGCAATAGGGGCTTGGGCAGAGCATTAGTGGGTCTGGTCTTCTTCATCCATGGTTGTTGGCCTCTATGTGCGATGGTTCAAGGGTGATGGAGGCTCACAGTGCAATAGCTACCAAAAGGGACAATGGGCGGCAGCTTCCGTTGTCGGCAGCAACAAAGCATGTTGAAAACAACTGTACTTTTGGTAAGTCCCCCTGGACACAAATATCTTCATGAGATACCAAAGCTATCAAGTGGGCTCTTTTGGTCGATCGGTTGATTTGCCAAAATTTTTCAAGAAAGTTTCTTTTTTTTTTTTTTACAAAATATTTATTTCTTTCCAGAGAAAATCCAAAAATCAAACTTGTTCGTCGTTGCCTCTATTACAGATTTGAAGTATCCTCTTAGCTACCACACTATGTGTACAGTGGAAGGAAGAGAAAGACTTGACTAGAGGAGGAGTTGCGCCAAAATGGTGGAAACAACTAGAATTTTGGTAAGTCCTCCTGCACACTTCCTCACTGGCTTCCTAATTCCGATTCCATTTCCACCTTGCAGATCCTTGTTCTTGGGTCTTTGATGTATGGGTTTTCGACATACCCAAAGATTGAGAAAATAGACTACTCCACACACATATATGCTTGATATGTTTTTTGACCTTTTGATTATTGTCCGCATGTGCTTATTATGGGAGCCTATAGCAAGCATGCAAACACAGTAGTGGAGCACTCATTAAAGAGTTTGCATAATATAGATTTCCCAATAACACCAATAGAGGTATAATACAAATAAAAGACAAAAAAATAAAAAATACAAATAAGAGTTATGGCATTCAATCATATATTGCAAGAAATCCACAAATGTTTGGGAGTAATGCTCGAGTAAAAATGGTTGAAAGGCCTACTGTGTTGAAACCTAATGGTTCATATGGTGAAGTTTCATTGAGCTCTAAAATAAATAAATAAAGACTTGATCTGACCCACAGTTGTCGAGTCGGGTTGTTTCAATCACGTGGCTGTGTCGGGTCGAGTTAAAAAACAGCACGGGCTGCTCGGGTTGTTAGCCTACTTGGCAGGAGTTGGGTCAACAACAACCCTAGGGACTGGAAATTTATGTTGTACGTTATGCAATCTCTAACACGTGTGTGTACGCATATGTGTGTGTGTGTGTGCGTGTGCGCGTATGCGCTACTGGAAACCCTAGTGAAATAAAAGGGAGAAGACGAAGTGCATGGAGTTTATGTGCAAGTTTGGATGTTGGGTATATGGGCTTGGGCTTTTCGTGGGCCTTTAGGGTTTTCCCTTGGTCCTTGTTTTGAGTGCTAAAAATTTCAACTTGTCCAATAAATATTTTTGAGCTTTTAAAATAATAGTTGAGCCTATATGCCAAATTAAATAAGGCCCACTTTTTTTTTTTTTAAGAAAAAAAGAGCAGAAGTCACATGTCCAAGAGTGACCTCCTCCCAAATTTATTAATAATGCCCTCACTTATGGCGGATGAATATCGTGGTAATAAGAAATGACCATGGGAAAACCCATCAGGCCCGCAACCTAGAAAACAAATCTGTGACAAACTTATGTATTGACGGATAAAACAAAACTACAAAACCAGAATAAACTAAACTCTTAGAGATGGAAGGCCTAAGAAATCCAAATGGAGCAAGCCACGAAGAGTCCGTGGCAATTCACAATTATTAGAAAAAGCCAATTCGGCGCCTAAAACATCTTCCTTGGCTAATCAATCTACCACCATATTACCCTCACGGAACACATGTTGAAACCGACAATGAAGGTTACGAGTCAAACCAACAAGTTCTTCCCAAAAATTCACTAGGTACCACACACCACAATGCCCTCTCAACCACCACGATAACACCACCATCGAATCCATTTCTATTATCACATTAGAAATATGTAAACCTTTGCAAAATTTCAAACCTTGAAGGAGCGCCAAAAGTTTCGCTTTATTGTTCGAGCCAAAACCAATAGGAGAGGCATAAGCCTTGACAAGACAACCTGAATCACTTCGAATAATCCCACCAATGCCACAAGATCTCGGGTTTCTGAGACTACTACCATCCGTGTTCAATTTGTACCATCCCGACGGTGGCTTAATCCATTTAACCAATTTGCAACAAGGAACTTTAGGCACAATCGGTTTAATCCGCAAGGCCTCTAATCTTTTACCATCTTGGTGAGACAAATGCATAGGATTCTTCACCACAAGACAAAGGACCACTTGATCCATAAATATTAGATGAACTTTAACCTAATAACTGAGCCCAATAAAATTTCATAATCCATTTAAATAAATTATGAACCAGTGACCTATTCAAAATAATCCAATAAACCTTGATTGGGCTTCCAAAAATGTTGGCCTATTTATACCATCTCAAAATCATCCACTAATCTTCAGGACTTCAAATAAACTTTTGGGCTTTCAGCCCTGATTAAAACTTCCCAACTAACCTAAAAACTTTTAGCTTGTGGGCATATCCAAAATAATTCATTTAACTTAATTTAGGCCCAATAAAATTATTCATATTATATCCCTAATAATATTGGATCGAGTCGTTACATGGAGGGACGGATGAGCTTGGGCAAGTTACACGCTAACCACCCAAGGCGAGAAAGGATTACTCACCAAAGAGGAGCTACGAACAACTACTAACATAATCAATCATGGGAACTTTCCGATATAACACAAAAGAGTTTGGAGAAATGTTAGCAGCAAGTATAAAAGACCACACTCCATCTGAAAGGTCACATCCAAAGTGGCTATGCAATTAAAGATGAAGGCTCGACAAGTCATGTTGTTAGGACCCAGAAGTATGGCCGGACGCCACTTGGAGAACCCTCGTTCAAAGGAGAACTAAGGAGTTGATAGGCCGTAGGGTGTGCAGACCATGCCTTGGTCACCTATTTCTGTCATCCTATAGTATGACAGGACGAGGATAAAAGACTCATAGCCAAGCAAATCTGGAGTCAGTGATATGTTAGCAAAGACATCTAACATTCCCAACCAATTTAAAAGATCTAGACGTGGGATAAGATCTCACTTTTAAGACCTTATTCACTTATGAGCTCAAGAAGGCGACTGCTGCAAAATGCAAGGAGTAGGGAGACAACGAGATTACTTTTGACATAGGAAAGTATGTTAGCTTCTGAAACAGTGTTAGGTAGTGTGGGGTGAATGTTGTTTGTGTAAGACATTGCATCATTTCTGTAAACTTGGCCTCCCTTTTCCTACAAGTATAAATATATATTTCCAGCACTATATTTCTAGTTATAATTACTCGTTGTTTTATGATGCTTTCAATGTTTTTGGCGCTTTTTAATTGCTTTTGCTATTGATGGTGATATCTTGTTTGGGAGCCTTGGATACCTGTGTGTGTACGTCTGTGGAGTAAACAAGATTCTAATACCATGGTATGGGACTAAAAATTTTCTGAAACCATTCCGCGAATCGTTACCACGTACATCACACAAGAAGGAGAATGTCTCGAGGGGAGTGGGGTGGAACGATATCATATTTGATCTCACATGATATTCGAGATGTGGGATCTCCCGACGTATCACATGTTGGTCTTTTTGAGTCAGGTACAGCTGGGTAGAGTCTGGGGCAACAAGTTTCAGTGTGTGCTTATGAGTAAGTGTGTGCCTATGAGCAAGAGTGTGCCTATGAGCAATGGTGGAAATGAATGCCTATGAGCAAATAATGATACTTGACCCAATACTGGTTTTTACAAATTTTCTATCATATGGAGATGAGTAATTCATCGCCATAATAGCACTATTGAGCTTTTATCTAGTTTGCATAAAGAGAGAGCCATGTCTCGAGAGGGTGATTCCTCGATAGGTTTTGGGGATGCCCAAAACTACAGAAGAGAGGTTGATACCAACCCATGCACATACGTGTTTCTTCGATAGCAATATCTTTCATTAACGGTCTTGTCATAGCTGCCTAACCTACCTATGGTTTCGTTCTCGAGACTATAGACTTTTATGCAGGTTCAAACCTCGGTTTGACACCTGAGGAAGAGGAGTCAATCGCGCCCAAGTTCTTACTAAAGGTACTAGGATCCGTCTTAGCATCAGTGTTTGTTGTAGCTACTATGTGCCTTTTTGTAGAATGTTCATAATTAAGCCAAGGGTTTGTTTGTAACTTAGTCGGCTGCCTATGGCGACTAACCCTATGTATCCTGAACGATGTAATGCTTTGAGGTTATGAAGGGCGAGAAGCCCATTTTGTATGAAGTTTAGTCTCTGGAACATACATGCTTACGTTGCTATTACAACTTGTTTCATTTAAATTTTCACTATGTTGTCTTAAACCGAATTCCATACACATGTACTTCCCTTTGGATTACTACACGCCTAACCATTTTTCAAGATGCTGACTAATTGGCCAACATCCATGGCACAAGGGTACCTCACCAAGTCTTTCATGTGGGACGGGGTGCCACAACTTGGTATCAGAGATACGCTTTTATGTGCGACTCTGGGCAACTCTTAGAAGTATAGGACTGTAAAATAGGATTGATATAGCATGATAAGTTAAATATTCTAGCACTAGGCCTGATTTATGCTTAGGACGATGAGGTGGGATAGTACATAATACGCTTTGGCTATGTGGCAAGAATTAACGATGGTGCAACCTAAAGCTCCATGGGGAGAGCAAATGTCAAGTGGTCATAAAGGAGGATCATCTTACGGAGGAAGGGATGAAGTGTTATGTAACACCCTGCCTAATTACCTATTAAGATTAACCCTTAATCTCCCTTAGAATGAGCTTATAATACTATATTATAGTTTTGGTCTTTATATAAGATTTATTATTATTATTTATTATTATTTTTTTCTCTTAAGGGAGTTAGTTAGATTTGTTTTACCCAATAAACTATGTCACTTAGCGTCATTAGTGGTTAAGCATAAAGGTTAAGTATGAGTGGTTTAGTAAGCAAGCCCATTAGTGCTACACTTAAGGCCCTTAAACCCTTAGAATGTTATGGGCTAAAACTTAGAAGCTTTGAACCAAGTTTTATGAGAGTTTAAGTTTTTGTGGCATAGCCTTAGAAAGATTTGGCCCAAGTGTGAGGAAGGCATAAGGCCTTTTGTCCTAACTTGGTGTTAGCTTTGACCCATGACCCATTTATGATAAGGCAAGCCTTTCAACCCCATCTTTGTGGATCTTAAGGCCTCTCATGACCTCTTAAAATCTGAAACCAAGACCTCCCATCAACCCACACCCGAAGCCCATAAACCATGGAACTCCTTCTCATGGCCTCTTTAAGCCCAACAAGGCCCAAAGCCTTGTCTTGCATGTTCACACTTATATTTGAAGCCCACATACACCATACCGTTGGTTTTCCTCAAGCTCAAGTAGTACCCCACGCCCCTTAGGACTCCCAATTGTCCATAATTAAACTTCTAACTTTAGTTAAGGATATTAATCAACTTACACATGATTAGTAATCTTTAAACTATGTTTTGAGCTTAATTTTCTTCTTAATCTTTTTAGCCATTTTGATATGAAATTTACTTATTTTATTATTCAGTTGCATAATTCTTAGATCATATTAGAACCCTAGATAAATCTCCACGAATGTAATTAATGGTAATGACATGTCCAAACCCTAAACCCACACTAGGGGTGGGCAGCGGGGCCCCGCCCCCGCTGCCTCGCCTCGCTTCCACCCCGCCCCCCATGGGCAGGCGAGCTACCCCGCTCCGTCCATGAGGGGGTGGGGTCCCCCGCCCTGCATAGAGAGGGCCTAGCGGGGGTGGGATGACCCAGCGGGGCCCCGCCCCAACCCCTGCCCCCGCTCCACATATAATTATATATATATAAATAAATATATTGTATATAGATATATACAATTTATTAAAGACTTAAAATTATATTCAAGTCATCGGATTGCCTTGGCCTCCTGGACTAACCTTTACTTAGGAAGTTAAGACAATACAATAGTCATCCTTAAGTAATGTGTGACTTACTACTAAGTCCCACATTGCTTAAGGATGACTATTGTATTATCTTACCCTCCTATATAAAGGTTGGTCTAGGATGCCAAACTCTAACTCAAATGAGTTTAAGTTCTTTTTATATTTATAAATTTTAATTTATTATTTAAATTATATTAGAATTTGGGTCTAAAAAAATATTTTTAGACCAAATTTTTTTTTTAAACACAATGTGGTGCCTAGGCAGGGGGCGGGGCGGATGGGATTTTTTCCCTCGCCCCCGCCTCCCGGGGGCGGGGGGCAGGGCAAAAACCCCCAAAGCCCACATGGTGCGGTGCGGGGTGCGGGGGAGGGCACCATGCGGGTATCACCCTTAACCCACACTAATCGGCACACGTGTGTTCTTGTGTGCATTGGATTGAACAACCCCTAACCCAAGCTTCTTGTTCCATTTTCTCAAGGTATCTATTGTATTTTAGCACCTCAAAATACCCATTTCACTGTAGACTTAGTGGTGGACGAAATCGGTTCCAAGAACCATACCAAAAACCCAAAAACCAACTAGACCTAAACACTAGTTGGATGGAAACCGAATGCCTTGCAATTGGGTTTGATTTTCTGCTCTCAAATGACCCACACACTCATGCCACCTTCATCACCACCCAATCCCCAAGACACACTTAGATTCATTATGGGAAATTGATTAAAATTTTGTTCCCATGAAAAATAACACAAAATCGATGGCATCAAACCACCACCACTCGGCAACACCCTTGCATTCACCTCTCCCCTTTTGAGTTGCCACTTCATCATTACTTGGCAGTCAATCCCCCACCTTCTAACCCCTACAAAAGCTTTCCAAGAGTGACGGATGACCTACATAAATCAGCCATAAAGAAAGGACAAGAGGGTGAGTCAAGAAATGATCAAAACGTCCAGAATTTCAGCCTTGAACCCGATGGCTACTATGCTTGATTTCATAAACTATTTTCATTTTTTTCCTTCTAATGATGCACCATGGTAGCACCTACACCCTCTCTTTCCATGGCAGCACCTAAAAGTGAAGCCTACACAAGGTGATGTAACCAAGCTGGAATTCAAACCTCCCTCTCCACCACCCACTTCACCCAATCACCATGGACCAAAGCTAACGTCCCTTCCCCATAGCCACCTATAAATACCTTCCTCACCCCCACATTTCCTTCACACCACTTCTCCAAGCCTCCTCTTGAGCATTGAGAGCCTTTTTCCTTTAGAAAGTCCAGAGTGAATCCGAAAAGTGTGTTCTTGGGAGTTCTTGAGTGTTCTTGTGTTGTGAGCTTTAGAAGGCCACGAAAATTATAAGTTTTCTTGCCCTAATCTTAGTTTGCATGTTATGTTTCACTTTTAAGTGTTGAAGTGATTTTTAGTTGAGTTTAGAAAATGTTATCATGCTTAAATCAAAATTGTGTCCATTAAGGTTGGATTAAGTGTTTAAATTGTTTTAAGTGGGAATTTTAGTTATGGCATGTCTTAGCATATTTTGATATGATTTATTAATGTCTTAGAATGATCACTGAAGGTTTGATTTTGAGATTATAAGCATGTCATGATAGGTTTTAATTCTATTTTGGATTGATCATCAAATCATGCATGGATTTTGATTAAGTTTGTGATTAAGGCATGAAGTCTTCATTTTATCACCTAGGCTGGAATAAAATGAATTTAGCAAAACCTTGTGATTGGGATAAGAATGAAAGTACATGATTTTGATGAATTTTGAAGCATGACTTTGTGATTTAGGCTAAAAGCATCATGTTTGATTAATTAATGATTAATGAAAATTAAGGTTTCTAGCCATGATTAAGTGTTGTAGTGATCTTGTTCACCTAAGATTAAGCTTTTAACATGTCATTAAGGATTATAGTAATTAATTGAAGTTAAATAAATTGAATATGCATGCATTCATAAGGTTCAATAGTTTAAAGTACACTTAGGCATCAACTAGAGTGCATGTCACGGGTTGAGTGTATTTGGACTAGTTCCACTTTTTTTTTTTTTTTTTTTTTTTTCAGAATTCTAAGGGCATAGATGATTTTAGAGCATAGAATATATGAGGTTTATGAATTTTGGTAGAATTTGGAGTCTGTTTGTAAATATTGAAAAATTAGGGCCTTAGGGGTAATTTTGAAAAGGTTAGGGGTATTTTTGTAAATACCCATTTTTGAAACATTTTGATTACAAGCATCTTCCTTGAGTAGTTAAGATCCTAACTCAACATAATTTTTATTACAGCCGCTATGATTAACGCACACGAGGAGTTTGTAAGTTAGCCTCTAACTTACACATTGATAAGTTATTAATGATTTATTGATAAATGCCATATTCATATTATAATTGTTATTTTGAGCATGAAATATCATGTTATATGATACAATGAGTACATGACCCCTTGCCTACATGACATGTGGAATTTTCACAATTTTAGCATATTGCATATAAATGTTATTTTCACATGAAAGCTTATTATATATGTACATGTCATGAACTACAATTTTTCAAGCATATCACGAAAATAATATTTGTCATGATCCCAAAGGCTAGGATGAAGAATTATCCTAGTGGAACTTCTTTGTCCACTTTGGAGTGAGTAAAAATGGAGTGGTAACCCTGGGGTTGACGAAGAACAGTCAACAGGTTTCGAATGGGTATATTTTAAAGAACGACGGAGCAAAGTCAAATGTTATGACACGTAAGGCTGGTGAGTGTACATGTTATGATGATGTTATGTTATGTTATGTTACCAATGCATTGAGAACGAGTCTACAGACAACGTAATTTCAACATGAGTTATACTACGGTCACCAACAGGTGCTCATAGTGCATATGGGGAATTGTGACGATATCATACGTTATGATGTTAACAATATCATTAAATGTGACTTGCTATAAATGATGAAACGTTATTGAAATGTTATGTTTTTGGCAGTTAAAGTGAAAAATTGTTCTCTTTAGGAAAATGTGTGTCTCAATTTTTCTGAAAATGTAAAGGAATCTGGATGGGAGACATGTACTAATTTTTTTCATCGCACGCATTTCATATTTATCATTTATTATGCATAATTTATCTTTGCACACGTTGGTTGTTTAACTTACTAAGATTTCAAGTAAATCTCATACTTTGTAGACCTACTATTATTCTACTCGGAATGATAGAAGTTGTGTTAGGGCCCGACGAGAACGGACCAGATGGACCAATGGATCCGATTGATTGAAGAGGAGCCAAATCTTGACAAAAGATTAGACCTCATCTTGATGTTTATAGCCATAACCCTTTGTGCATTAAAACACATGAAGCAGCTGATTTAAACATACAGACTTATTATCAAGAATAATTGTACTAAGATTATGCTATCTTATAATTTGAACTTATGATGGTTATGAATGACATTGGGATGTTTTAGCTTATTCTAATATAAGTACTTCTTAGTCACCCATTTTCCACTATGGTTATTGCATGTTACTAGATGCATTTATAGGATGCATTGCATTTTAAATGTTATGAACGGAGGTATGTAACCTTGTATTACATGTCCCAATGTTCTGGGTCTCCATTTCATCCCAAGCGGAGGTTGGGCCATCATAGGTGATAGCTAAAGCACTAAATCGGATATCGGACATGCTGGAACAACAATATGAGATGTGTTCCCGTCATATGCAAGTCTAGTCAGTAGGAACCCCCATAGAAGAAGGAAAGGGATGTATGTATGAGCGATTTTTGGCTCATCTCTACTTGAGATTCTTGAAAATGAGGGACCGCCTAGAGTGGAAAGTTGGATATCCGATATAGAAAGGATGTTTGAGGTATGCGGGTGCACAAAGGACCAAAAGGTGCTATATGCGAGCTATTTACTCTAGGGAGAAGCAGCTCTGTGGTGGAACACTCGGAGGCAACTCCGTACTATGGAACTTGGAGGCCACGAGAAGGATCTTTTGAGCAAGGTAAAAAAGAATTTGATGACCATTATATCCTGGAGATTATAAGGAAACAATGATCTAAATATTTCGCTAATTTGGTCCAAGGGAATATGACGGTGGAACATTACGCCGCCATATTTATGAAATTTGGAAGGTTTGCCCCTAACCTTATTTCTACAGAAGCCATGAGGTTGGAATGATTCCAGGATTGGTTGCGATCCCACATTAGGACTCAAGTAGTTTGCCTAAAAATTATGGATTTCCAGGAACTTGTTCATAAGGTATCCATAGCTAAACGGGAGCAGCGAAATTCGTTGGATGTATCCCCAACTCTTAAAAGGTGAATAGGTGTAAGCAAAGGGACTAGCTCAAAACCTCGCAAAAGTTCGTATCTAGAGTTGTTGGGGGACCACCAGTCATTCCAAGGTCGCGAACGACTGGAAGGATGTCGGTATGTAATGTTTGTCGTAAAGCTCACAAAGGATATTGCCGTCAGACTTGAAGCGTGTGCTACATATATAGTCAAACGAAACATTTCGCTTGGGATTGTCCTTGTGACACCACTAATTCTCCGTTTGGGATGGAACAGAGTCTTGGAGCGTCGGGACATGCAACAAAATGTTACATACCCCCGTTCATTATAGTTAACATGCAATGTATCTTAGAATGTAACTAGCAGTATGCAATAATCGCAGCAGAATAAGGGTGAATAATTATAACTGATGTCACTAAAACATCCTAATGGCATTAATATTCATTACGAGTTCAAACGATAAGGTAGCACATCCTCAATAAAAAATACTTAAATACTAAGTCTCCATGATTAGATCAACTCCTTCATACGCTCGAAGGTATGAAGGGTTAGAGCTATGAACATCAAAATAAGATCTAATCTTTGATCGATATGCGGCTCCTCTTCAATCAGTTGGATCCACTGGTCCATCCTCATCTAGTCTTGATATAACTTATATCATCCCGAGAAGAATGATAGTGGATCCACAAGAGGTGAGATTTACTTCAAATCTTAGTAAATTAAACAACCAACGTGCACAAAGATAAATTATACATGATAAATGATAAATATGAAATGCATGATATGCATAAAATCAGTATTTGTCTCCCATCCAGATTCCTCAACTTTTTCAAAAAACTTTGAAGTACATTTTCTTAAAGAGAAAATTCTTAATTCAACTTTAAAAACATAACATTTCATCATCGTTAAGTATCATTAACACATTAATCATAACATATGGTATCACCTTAGTTTCCCATATGCACCGTGGGTACCTGCTAGTGACTGTAGTGCAACTCATGTTAAAACTACGTTATCTGCAGACTCTTTCTGAATACATTGGTAACATAACATAACATTATCATAATATCATAACATATACACCCACTAGCCTTAGGTGTCATAAAATTTTGACTTCGCTACGGTGTTATTTAAAAAGAACTCATTCGAAACCCGTTGACTATTCTTCGTCAACCCAGGGGATACAACTTCATTTTTATTCACTCCAAAGTGGTCAAAGGGTTCCACTAGGATAAATCCTCATCCTAGCCTTTAGGGTTGTGACAAAAATTAAGTTTTCATGCTATACTTGAAAATATCTTTCACGACATTCGTTTATAAGTATGCTTCATGTGAAAATGACAATTTTATAAAAAAATGGCTCAAATGACGAAAAATTGCACAAGTCATGTAGCAAATAGTCATGTATTCAATTTATCATATAATATGATGTCTTATGTTCAAATGACATTTATATTTTATTAATAAATCATAAACAAATTATTAGAGTATAAGTTAGAGGTCAACTTACAAACTGTCCAAGTTTAGACAACTTTAGCAGCTGTAAACAAGGTTATACTAAGTTAGGATCTGAGCTTCTAAGGGAGATGTTCATAATTAAAAGGGTTAAAAAATTATTATTTACAAAAATACCCCTAAACTTTTCAAAATTGCCACTAAAGCCCTAAAATTTTACTATTTTCAAATGAGCCCCAAAATTAACCAAGCCTCATAAACCCCATATTTTCTATGTTCTAAAACCATCTATACCTTTAGAATTTTAACAATCAAATTGAAACTATGCTAGTCACACCCCCCAACTTGTGGCATGCATTCCATTAATGCCTAAATGCGATTTCAACTAATTAACCCTTATGGATGCTTTTGTACCTCATTTCATTAAGTGCCATGAATTATAATAGCCTTAGTGAAAAATTAAAAACTTAAGTTTAGGTTATACAAGTTCATCCCAACACTTAATCAACCAAGAGATGTTTCAAAAACTTAATAAAATCATGCATTTTCATTCTTATCCCAATCACAAGACTTTTCTAAATGCACATTATTAAAGCCTGGGTAAACGACTCAAAACATCCACAAGTTAAGCATAAACTAATCAAAGCCGTTCATGCTTTAGATGAACAACACAAGATAGAATTAAGGCCTATTATGGCATGCTTTGATGTTTGAACTAAACCATAAAAGTTCATTTTAAGACATTTTTTAATCGTATCAAATCATATCAAGTCATGCCATGGATAAAAAATTCAACCCATAATAATTTATTTCATCAAGACTTCAAATTTGACCCGGTTTGATATTAGCATGCTAAACCTTAATTAAACATACTCAACATCCATTCCCATTCCATAATTTAAAGCCTAACATGTCATTTCAACACTTAACAATAGATAAGACAAGATTACTTATAGCAATTCGTGGCCACTAGAGCTCGCAACACAAGAACAATAAAAAACTCTCAAGAACTTCACTCGGTTTCAGTCTATTGCTTACTATGAGAAGAAAAGATCTCAAAGTGGAGGCTTGGAGGGGAGGTGTGGAGAGATGAGGAAGCGAGGAAGGTATTTATAGGCTTCAAGAGGGGAGGGGATGTTGACCTTGGCTGAAGGAGGGCTTGGTGATTGGTTGAGTGGGCGATGGAGTGTGGTGGTGAGATTTATTGCTTGTGTAATCACTTGTGCAGGTGAATAGTATTCAAACCTTCATGATTTCTTCATTTTAGCTGCTTCAAGGTGCTTAGTTGGTGCAAGTGCGGCAATGGTGTGAAAAAGAAAAAGAAAAAGAAAAAAAGGCATGAAGCCATGACATGATGCCGTCGAATAGTAGTATGAAAATCTAGATAGATTTTCATCTCTTACTTGCATCACTTTTGTTTTATCGCTATGGCTGATTTGTGCAGGTACAATGTCTTTCTTTGAAGGCTTTCTTAAGTGGTAGAAGGTGGACGATTGGCTAACAAGTGCTCAAGTGTGTGCAGCTCATGGAAGAGTGTGGAGTAGCCAAATGGTTCAAGCTTGATGTCCATCGGCTTGTGGTGTTTGGCTTGGGGGAAAACTTGGTCAGAACTTCATGATAGCTTTGAATAGTTCATGGGGATTGGAGGGAAAGGGAGGTGGCTTGTGGTGTTGGCTCAACCAAGAGCAAAAAATGAAACAAAAACAATGCCACTCGGTTTGGATTCAACTAGGCTTCTAATAGAACCGATTGGGTCTTTTTTTGTTTGGTTCCATGGAGCTAATTCATCCACCAATCAAACTAAACTAAGAGGGGCAATGAGAGGTTTTAAAATAGGACAATGCCCTTGAGAAAAAGGTGCAATTGGCTTGGGCTAGGGGCTGAATTGGTGCAATGCACAATGCAATGTATCAAGGTGCCGATTGTGGTGATTGGGGCATTGACATGTCTTTTCCTCTATTGACATGTGTTGGATCAAGATTAAACTTCTAATTTGATCTAATAATGATGCAAATCAATAATAGAAACAATACATTTCAGATAAAAAATGTGGAAAAGAATTAAAAGGAAAATTACGCTCAAAACATGGTTTAAATGTTACTAATCATGTGTAAGTTGATTAATACCCTTAACCCAAGCTAGAAGCTTAATTATGGTCAAGTAGGGACCTTAGGGCCCTAAGGTACTTCTTGGGCTTGAGGAAAACCAATGGTATGGTGCATGTGGGCTTCAATTAGAAGTGTAAAAATGAAAGACAAGGCTTTTGGGCCTTGTTGGGCTTGAAGGGCTATTTGTGTAAGTCTCTTGGTTGTGGGCTCTTGGTGTATGTCATTGAGTGGACCTTATGTTCAGATTTAAGGGTTTATATAATGCCTCAAAGATCTATCAAGATTGGGTCAAAATGGTATGTCTTTCTATGGTTGGACCAAGGGCCTCTACTATTACCAAGTTTGGACCTAATTTCTAAGGCTTGCCAAGAAAGTCCTAAGTTTCTTGAATCCATATGGGTCTTGGCCTGTGGCATTTATCCTTCGCCCACCGCATCCTTAATAATTGAGGGCCCTAGATAAAACACTATTGGAATCAATCCTAAATTCACCAATGCTTAGCCCTTTTGGCTTAATCCACTAAGGATGTCAAGTGTCATTCCCATATTAGCTTCTTGACAATTAAACAAAACAAAATATTAGAGACCTTTGAATGATACAAAATGTGATTCTCATGCTAAAATAATCCAAATATATATATATATATATATATATATATATAGTCCAACAATAACAACTTACACTAACTAAGATTAATGGAGCTAATGGTTAAGTTTTAAAAAAAGCTTTTTAGGCGAGATGTTACATCCTGGCTCCCTTAAAATAAGATTTCATCCTCGAAATCGGGGTCTTAGTTAGTAGACACACACACACACACATAATTGCTAAGAATAAGCTTACCAATGGCTCTAAGGCTTAGAGCTCGAAGAGGGGCCTTCGGTGTCATCTTTTGTGTGACACCCCTAAACTCCCGCTTGGGATGTAACAAAGACTTAGAGCGTTAGAAAATATAACACAAAGTTACATACCCCTGTTCATGACAGTTAATTTGTAATGCATCATAGAATGCGACTAGCAGTATGCAATAATCACAACAAAATAAGGGTGAATAATTTTAACTAATGCTAGAATGATCTAAGACATCCCAATAGCATTAATATTCATCATGTGTTCAAACGATAAGGTAGCACATCCTCAATACAAAATACTTAAATAATAGGTCTCCATGATTAGATCAATTTCTTCATACGTTCTAAGATACGAAGGGTTAGAGCTATGAACATCAAAATAAGATCTAATCTTCGATCGAGGTGCGACTCCTCTTCAATCAGTCGAATCCACTGGTCCATCTTGTCCGTTCTTGTCTGGTCCTAATACAACTTTTATCATCCCGAGATGAATGATAGTAGATCCACAAGGGGTGAGATTTACTTAAAACTTCAGTACGTTAAACAACCAACGTGCACAAAAATAAATTATGCATGATAAATGATAAATATGAAATGCATGTTGTTCATAAAATCAATATTTGTACACCATCCAAATTCCTCAACTTTTCAGAAAAAAATTTGAGGCACATTTTCATATAGAGAACATTTTCTTAATTCTACTTTAAAAACAAAACATTTCATCATTGTTAAGTATTATTTGATGATCACATTAATCATAACGTATGATATCATCATAGTTTCCCCATATGCACTATGAGTACCTGCTGGTGACCGTAGTATAACTCATGTTGAAACTATGTTGTTTGCAGACTCGTTCTCAGTGCATTGGTAACATAACATGACACTATCATAACATCATAACATATACACCTACTAGGTTATGTGTCATAAAATTTTGACTTCGCTATGACGTTTTTTAGAAAGAACACATTCGAAGCCCGTTGACTGTTATTTGTCAATCCAGGGGATACAACTCCATTTTTATTCATTCTAGAGTGGACTGAGGAGTTCTGCTAGGATACATTTCCATCCTAACCTTTGGGGTCATGACAAAAATTAAGTTTTCATGTTATGCTTGAAAATATTTTTCATGACATGCATTTATAAGTATGCTTCATGTGAAAATGACAATTTTATAAAAAAATGGCTCAAATGATGAAAAATTGCACTTGTCATGTAAGCAATTAGTCATGTATTCAATGTATCATATAATATGATTTTTTATGGTCAAATGACAATTTATATCATGAATGTGACATTTATCAATAAATCATAAATAAATTATCGAAGCATAAGTTAGAGGTCAACTTACAAACTAAAGTTTAGAAAATCGTAGTGGTTGTAAACAAGGATATACTAAGTTAGGGTTTGAGCTTCCAAGAAAGATGTTCAAAATCAAAAGGGTTAAAAAATGAGTATTTACAAAAATACCCCTAAACTTTCCAAAATTGCCACTAAGGTCATAAATTTTTACTATTTGTAAATGAGCCGCAAATTTAACCAAACTTCATATACCTCATATTTTATATGTTCTAAAACCATATATGCCCTTAGAATTGTAAAATGCAAAGTGCAACTATACCAAACACACTCAACCCGTTGCATGCAATTCCTTAAGGCCTAGATGTGATTCCAATTATTCAACCTCTATGGATGCAAGTGTACTCATATTCATCAAGTGCCAATAGTAGTTATAACCTTAGGGATAAATTAAAAACTTTGGCTTAGGTCATACAAGTTCATCCCAACACGTAATCATGGCCTTAAGACCTTAATCTTCAATGATCCGACCATTAAGCATATACATGATAGTTCTAGCATTCTTCAACAAGAGATGTTTCAAAAACTTATGCATTTTCCTTCTCATCCCAATCACAAGGCTTTTCTAAATTCACTTTATTCAAGTCTAGGTAAAAATAAACAAAACTTTCATAAGTTAAGCATAAACTAATAAAAAACCAATGCATGCTAGATGATCAAAACAAGATAGAATTAAATCCTATTATAGCATGCCTCCAAATTTGAAATTAAACCTTAAAAATTCATTACAAGACATTTTTGGATCACATAAAATCATATAATTTCATGCCATGGCTAAAAAAGTTCAACCCAAAATAATTTCTTTCATCAAAACTTTAAATTTGACCCTGTTTAACATTAGCATGCTAAACCTTAATTAAACTCACTCAAAATCCATTCTCATGCCATAATTTAAATCCTAACATATCATTTTAACACTTAAAAATAGATAGGGCAAGATTACTTATAGCAATTCGTGGTCCTTAGAGCTCCTAACACAAGATCACTCAAGAACTCTCAAGAACTTCACTCGGTTTCACTCTATTGCTTACTAAGGGAAGAAAATCTCTCAAGAACTCAAGAAGAGACTTTGAGGAGTGGTGTGGAGAGATGAGAAAGTGAGGATGGTATTTATAGACTTCAAGAGGGGAGGGGACGTTAACTTGGTTGAAGGAGGGCCTGGTGATTCGTTGAGTGGGCGGTGGAGTGTGGTAGTGAGATTTCCAGCTTGTGTTAACACTTGTGCAGGTGAATAGTGTTCAAACCTCCATGATTTCTTCATTTCAGCTGCTACAAGGTGCTAAGTGGGTGTAGGTGCTGCCATGGTATGAAAATAAAAAGAAAACAAAAAAACGAGGCATGAAATCATGCCATGATGCTTTCAGGTAGTAGTCTAAAAATCTGGACAGATTTTCATCTCTTGCTTGTATCACTTTTGTTTTATCTAAATGGCTGGTTTGTACAGGTGTCATGACACTCTTTAAAGGCTTTTCAAGTGGAGGATTAGCTAGTAAGTGCTCAAGTGTGTGCAGCTCATGGAAGAGGGTGGAGTAGCCAAACGGTTCAATCTTGATGCCCATCGGTTTGTGGTGTTTGGCTTAAGGAAAAACTTGGTCAAGTTTTCATGATGGCCTTAAGGGATTAATGGGGATTGGAGGGAAAGGGAGGTGGTGTGTGGTGTTGGCTCAATCAAGAGCAGAAACTCCAACAAGCACAATGCCACTTTGTTTGGCTTCAACTAGGCTTCTAATGGAACCAGTTGGGTCTTTTTGGTTTGGTTCCTTTGAGCCAATTCGTCCAAAAATCAAACTGAACTAAGAGGAATAATATGAGGTGTTAAAGGATGAACACTTTCTTGAGAAAAAGGTGCAATTGGCATGCGCTAGGGGCTAAACTGGTGCAATGTAGAAAGTGATGCATCAAGGTGTCGATTGTGGTGATTTGGGCATTGAAATATTTTTGCCTCTATTGACATGTGTTGGGTGAAGATTAAACTTCTAATTTGACCTAAGAATAATTCAAATCATTAATAGAATCAGTAAATTTCAGATAAAAAATGTGAAAAATAATTAAAAGGAAAAGTAAGCTCAAAACATGATTTAGAGGTCATTAATCATGTGTAAGCTGATTAATGCCCTTAACCCAAGCAATAAGCTTAATTATGGTCAAGTGGGGACCTTAGGGGCATGGGGTACTACTTGAACTTGAGGGAAACCAATGGTATGGTGTATGTGGATTCAATTAGAAGTGTAAAAATGGATCACAAGGCTTTGGGCCTTGTTGGGGTTGAATGGCCATTTGTGTAAGTCTCTTGGTTATGGGCTCGTGGCGTGGGTCATTGAGTGGACCTTGTGTTCAGATTTGAGGGCTCATACAAGACCTCAAAGATCTATCAAGATTGGGTCAAAATGGTATGTCTTTCTATGGTTGGGTCATTACTATTACCAAGTTATGCCCAAGTCAAGCCTTTTCCAAGTTTGGGCCTAATTTCTAAGGCTTGCCAAGAAAGGCCTAAGCTTCCTAAATCCATATGGTTCTTGGTTGATGGTAGCTATCTTTAGCCCACCACATCCTTAGTGATTGAGGGCCCTAGTTAAAATATTATTGGGCTCACACCTAAATCCACCCATACTTATCCATTTTAGCTTAGCCTACTAAGGATGTCAAGTGTCATTCCCTTATTGGATTCTTGAAAATTAATCAAAATAAAATACTAGAGATCTTCCAATGATACAAAATGTGATTCTCATGCTAGAATATTCCCAAAAAAAAAAAAAGAAATTCCAACAATAACAACTTACACTAACTAAAATTAAGGGAGCTAATGGTTAAGACCTAACAAGCTTTTTAGGCAGGGTGTTACATCCACCCCCTTAAAATAAGATTTGTTCCTCAAAGTTGAGGTCTTAGCTAGTAAAAAAACACACACACAACATACAATTCCTAAGCATAAGCTTACTAATGGCTCTAAGGCTCGAAGCTCGAAGCTCGAAGCTCGAAGCTCGAAGAAGGGCCTTCAGTGTCATCTTCTGTTAACTGGTCCTGCATGTTATAGTAGTAAGCATCCTCTTTGGATTCATAATATGCGTTGACTCGCTCCTCATTCGTCCTCCATTGCCTAATTTTGTTGCTCTCAATCTCTGGATCTCCTTCCTCGCGAAAGCGTATACGGCTCAATGAAGAGTCAGACATCTTTGACATATCGGTCGGAGGAGGAGTAGGGTACAACTACTCCTGCACTCCCTGTCATTGCTCCGTTGCCTAGCTAGACTCAGGCTGATCGGGTGTAGTGGGAATGATCGAGCTAGTTTGGCATTTAAGCCAACAAGCCCTAGTCTCACCCATCTAGCTAATGGGGTGATATGGTTGTTGCTCCTCATGAGGTAGGGCTCTCCATGTCCTGATGTTACCTTTCCTATTCATGCTCAAGAATATGTGTCTGATGCTACTCGAATCTCTCTTGCTGAGTCTAGTAGGAGTCTATCATATGATTCCGCCTTCTTTTTCATTGCTCAGCTCTTAGCCTCCATAATCGGCTGGGGGTCATATATAATCATCGAGCGGCTCTCCCATTACCGGTCATGGTGATGTTGTAAATAACGAGGGAGATACGGTTCATACAGCGAAAATAGATGGATGCCATGCGTGCATGAATGGATGCATATGCCATGATGCAATGTGATGTCACACAAGTCACAAGCCAAACAAGTAAGGGTATTTGGTCTTCATGTCATCCTCTTTCTCCCATGTGGCTTCTTCAATGTCATGGTTTCACCAAAGAACTTTGACTAGAGGAATTTTCTGATTCCTGAGTTCCTTTTCCTTCGAGTCAGTAATCTGAATAGGTATTTCCTCATAGGTTAGGTTAGGTTGTAATGATATATCCTCTATATCTACAGCTGCTAGCGTATGCTTTCCAAAACTTTTCTTAACGGTGAGATACGTGGAATACGTCATGAATTCCTTGGAATTCAGCTGGAAGATCCAATCTATAAGCAACCAATATTTCATAAGGTCCCACATACTTTGGACTTAGTTTCCCCTTTTTCCCAAACCGAACTACTCCTCTCATTGGCGATACTTTGAGGTAGACCCAGACACCAACTTTGAACTAAATGCTCATTCTCTGACATTTGGCGTAGCTCTTCTGTCTATCTTGAGCAACCTTCATTCTTTCTTTTATCAATTGAATTTTCTCCGTCATCTCTTGCAAAATCTCCACACCACAGATCTTTCCTTCTCCTACTTCATCCATGTATAAGGAAGATCTGTATTTCCTTCAATACAAAGCTTCGTAGGGCACCATCATGCTTTTCCCAATCACCTTTCTCTTGCAAAGTACATGCTTTCAACATTTCTTCTAGAGTCTAGATTGTCCGTTCAGTTTAAAGATGATAGGTACTACTAAATTTCAACTTAGTGCCCATTGTATCTTGAAGTCCTTGCCAAAAACACTAGGTAAAACAGGTATCCCTATCTGATACGATCATCTTTGAAACTCAATGTAGTTGCACTATTTCTGATAAAAAACCGAGTTAACTTCTCCATAGGGTTGGTATTTTTCATTGGCAAAAAGTGAGCACTTTTTATAAGGCGATCGACCGCAATCCAAATAGAGTTATTACACTTTGAGGTCCTTGGTAGTCCAACCACGAAGTCCATTGAGACGTCCTCCCCATTTACATTCTAGGATTGGAAGTGGTTGCAACTCACCAGCAGGTCTTTGATGTTCTACCTTCACTACTCTATAGATAGTCAAGGTGATTTCGGATCAGCTGGAATCACCTTTCGGTCTTAATAGTATAACAACCCATTATCTCTGAGGGTGAAACCTTCTGGCCCTTCCTTCATTTCAACCTTCTCCTTGACTTCTAACCATTTGGGATTTTGCATATGTCGCTTCATCACTTCCTCCCATTCTATTAGTACAAATTCTTGTACTACAGCGAGAGATGCATCAGGTTGGAGATCCTTAATTAATAAACTCCTAATACTATGTAGGAGTGACTCCATTGCTGGGCCAGAATCTCAAGGATCACCCTTTTTCGTTTTACGACTTAGTGCATATGCTACATCGTTAGCTTTCCCAAGGTGATACTTGATTTCACACTGGTAATCACTAATCTTTTCCAACCATCCAGACATACTTGACATTTTTCTTGGTTAGAGCAGTGAAGGATCCTGATAGCTTGGAGAATCTTTCGAAGAATCTCCAATAATAACTAACTAATCCCAAGAAGCTTTCAATCTCAGCCACATTAGTCAGATGCTTCCAATTCATCACAGCTTCGATCTCCTTGGCTTAAGATTAGATGCCCCAAGAACCTCACCTCTTAAAGATAAAATTCACACTTCCTGAATTTGGCATATAACTTCTGCTCTTTTAATCTTTCTAAATCCAAACAGAGATGTTGCTTGTGCTCCTCACTTCTATTGTAAATCAATATGTCATCAATGAATACAACAACAAAGCTATCCAGGTAAGGTCTGAATACTCTGTTCGTCATATCCATGAATATGGCAGGGGCATTGATTAGACCAAAGGGCATTACTAGGAATTCATAGAGCCCGAATTTGGTTTGGAATGACGACTTAGGGATATCCTGCTCCCAAATCTGGAGCTGATGATACCATGACCTCAAGTCTATCTTCGAGAACACTGACGCTCCTTGCAACTGATCTAATAGGTCATCGATACGTGATAACAAATACTTGTTTGTTATTGTTACCTTGTTCAATTCACTATAGTTAATGCACATCCTTAACGATTCATCCTTCTTCTTTACAAACAAAACTAGCGCACCCCAAGGTGACAAACTAGGTTGAATGAATCCATTCTCCAGAAGTTTCTCTATCTTCTCCTTTAACTCCTTGAGCTCTAATGGGGCCATACGATAAGGTTCTCTATGGATAGGGGTTGTAACAGGTTCCAATTCTATAATGAATTATGTTTATCTATCGGGAGGTAATCCAGGTAGGTCGTCAGTGAAAACCTCAGGATATTCTTCAACTATGGGTATCCCCTGAATGTCCTTATCACTATAAGAATCTTTGACTATGAATGCTAGATAGGTCGTAGCACCACTAGCGATGCACTTCCTTACTTGCAAAGTTGATATTAGAGAGGGGTAGCCTTCACAATCCCTCCTGTATAACGGATTTGTCCAACTTCTGGTGGATCGAAGATGATCTCCTCGTTTCCACAATCTATCCTAGCAAAGTGCTTGGATAGCCAGTTCTTCCCGAGTATAAAATCAAATTCTAATAAATTAAAGACGATTAGATCTGCTTCCATCACTCTTCCGCCTAGGCTTAGCGGGTAGTTCCTAAGGACTCGAGTACAGATGATCGCACTCTCATCAGGAATCGTCACTGCTACTACTTGAGGTAATGTTTGGGTCTACAGGTTACATGTGCGTGCAAACGCCGTGGACACAAAAGACCACGTAGTGTTGGAGTAAATAAAGCGTAGGGCGTATATTCATATAGTGTGATCTTCCCTAAAGCATAATTAACTACCACATACTTAGCAACTAATTTATAAGATCAAATTTCTAAAAGAGGGGTGCTAAAAAAGATTATCAGTGATAACTATCGTTTCTTCATCTTCAGAAATTTTATCGTCTATCTATCTTGGGGTTATAGTGTACACAAGAGCTTGGGCAGGCGACCTTTGGTTTGGCCAATTGTTAGGAGCATTCCTTCCATCTTGTGCATTTTGGGGCACACTCGAATCATGTGCCCTAGTTGTCCGCATCGAAAGTACACCCCTAAACCTACTCGGCATTCTTCGCTGTGAATTTTTTTGCAGTTCTTGCAAGTTATAGGTGGGGCTGGCATGATGCCTTTGCTCTTGACAGCTCCTTGTATTATCCTCCTTTTGGCATTATTCCCTCATGTCGAGAAGGAATAAGAACTGTTTTGTTCTAGGTTAATCTAGGCTGCAACGCTCCGTTGTTCTACCTTTATTATGGAGACCACATTAACTAATTTCTAGAAGTTGTTAATGCGAAAACAGGCCACATAACTGCAGATTCGGGGTTGTAGTCCTCCTTGAAATTTCTATGCCTACATCTTCTCGGTAGCGATCAGATGTGGAGTGAACCTTCCTAGCTCCATAAATTTTGTAGCGTACTATTCGACAGGTTAGTTCCCTTGTAATAGTGTGGCAGATTCTTGAGCCTTGTGCTACTTTATTGATTTCGGGAAGCATTGATTATCGAACTCCTTTTTGAACCTATACCAGGTCAAAGCTGCAATGTTGCCCAATTTCCTTATCAACAGTTGTCTCTTGGTATCCCACCAGATACCAGCCTCACCTTGCAGCAAATGTCCTGCGTACTGCACCTTCTACTCCTCAATATAGCCACTGATCTCGAAGGTCCTATCGAGATAGAGTAGCCACTTGTTGGCTTTCATGGGTCCTTCGATTCCTTTGAAACTAGGGTATCTATATATTAAGAACTTCTTGTATGAGTAGCCTCGACTTTCCATCCTTTCCTACCTTTCTTGGTGAGGCTATTGCTAGTTTTGCCTCAGGATAATCTCCTGATGTTGCTTCATCGTCTCTGTCATCTAGCGAATTGCATCCGCCAAGTCATGTCCTCCATCCAACGAGTGTTCTAGTTCTCTGCGAGCATTGGATCCCTCAAGGTTCCTTTCCCTTCTATCATGTGTCATTTTGCTTCCCTCGATCAAATCTTGAGAGGCACGCGTATCAGATCCATCTCCAACTTCAAGATTTAAGCCTATCCAAATTAAAGATTCACACCTACACTCTGGCATGTCATTCCTAAGGATATGTGGTTTTATCTAGAGATGTAATTGCTCTAATACCACCCTATGACGCCCCCAATTCTCCGCTTGGGATGAAACGGATTCTTAGAGCATCGAGACATGCAACACAAGGTTATATACCCCCTGTTCATGACAATTAATATCCAATGTATCATAGAATGCAACCAGCACTATGCAATAATCACAGTGGAATAAGGGTGAATAATTATAACTGATGCCAAAATGAACTAAAACATCCCAATAGTATTAATATTCATCATGAGTTTAAACGATAAGGTAGCACATCCTCAATACAAAATACTTAAATAATAAGTCTCCATGATTAGATCAATTCATTCATACGCTCTAAAGTATGAAGAGTTAGAGCTATGAAGATGAAAATAAGAGGTCCAACTCTTCTTCAATTAGTTGGATACACTGGTCCATCCTATCCATCATCGTCTAGTCTTGAAACAACTTCTATCATCCCGAGAGAAATGATAGTGGGTCCACAAGGGGTGAGACTTATTTAAAATTTCAGTAAGTTAAACAACCAACATGCACAAAAAGGTTATACTAAGTTAGGATCAGAGCTTCTAAGAGAGATGTTCATAACCAAAAGGGTTAAAAAATTAGTATTTACAAAAATACCCCTAAATTTTCACTATTTACAAACGAGCCCCAAAATTAACAAAACTTGAAAATCCTTATATTTTCGATGTTCTAAAACCATCTATGCCTTTAGAATTTTAAGAATCAAAGTGAAACTATACTAATCATACCCAACCCGTGGCATGCATTCCATCAATGCCTAAGTGTGATTTCAACTAATTAACCCCTATAGACGCTTGTGTACCTCATTTCATCAAGTGCCATGAATTCTAATAACCTTTATGACAAACTAAAAACTTAAGTTTAGGTCATACAAGTTCATCCCAACACTTAATTAACCAAGAGATGTTTCAAAAACTTAATAAAATCATGCATTTTCATTCTTATCCCAATCACTACACTTTTCTAAATGCACATTATTCAAGCCTAGGTAACTTAATCAAAACTTTCATAAGCTAAGCATAAACTACTCAAAATTGTGCATGCTTTAAATGATCAACACAAGATAGAATTAAGGTCTATTACGACATGCTTCCAACTTCAAAATTAAACAATCAAAGTTCATTCTAAGACAAATTTGAATTATATCAAATCATATCAAGTCATGCCATGGCTAAAAATTTCAACCCAAAATAATTTATTTAATCAAGACTTCAAATTTGACTCGGTTTGACATTAGCATGCTAAACCTTAATTAAACTCACTCAACATCCATTCCCATGCCATAATTTAACAACAGATAGGGCAAGATTACTTACAAAAATTCGTGGCCCTTAGAGCTCCCAATACAAAAACACTCAAGAACTCTCACGAACTTCAAGAATTTCCCTCAGTTTCTCTCTATTGCTTACTAAGGGAAGAAAAGCTCACAAGAACTCAAAAGGAGGCTTGGAGAAGAGTGTGGAGAGATGAGGAAGTGATAGAGGTATTTATAGGCTTCAAGAGGGGAGGGGACGTTGGCCTTGGCTGAAGGAGAGGTTGGTGATTAGTTGAGTGGGCAGTGGAGGGTGGTGGTGAGATTTCCAACTTGTGCCATCACTTGTGTAGGTGAATAGTGTTCAAACCTCCACGATTTCTCCATTTCAGGTGCTGTAAGGTGCTAAGTAAACTTTTGTTTTATCTCCACAACTGGTTTGTGCAGGTATAATGTCACTCTTTGAAGGCTTTTTCAGGTGGTAGGTGGTGGAGGATTTGTTACCAAGTGCTCAAGTGTGTGCATCTCATGGAAGAGGGTGGAGTAGCCAAATGGTTTAATCTTGATGGCCATCAGTTTGTGGTGTTTGGCTTGGGGGAAAACTTGGTCAGAACTTCATGATGGCTTTGAAGGGTTCATGGAGATTGGAGGGAAAGGGAGGTGGTGTGTGGTGTTAGCTCAACCGAGAGCAAAAATTCAAACAAACACAATGTCCCTCAGTTTGGCTTCAACTTGGCTTCTAATGGAACCTGTTAGGTCTTTTTTGGTTTGGTTCCATGGAGCCAATTCATCCAACAATCAAACTAAACTCAGAGGGATAATGTGAGGTGTTAAAAGAGGAAAATGCTATAAGAAAAAGGTGCAATTGGCGTGGGCTTGGGGTTGAATTAGAGCAATGCACAAAGTGATGCTTCAAGGTGTCGATTGTGGTGATTTGGGCGTTGGCATGTCTTTGCCTCTATTGACATGTGTTGGGTCAAGATTAAAATTCTAATTTGATATAATAATGATGCAAATCAATAATAGAATCAATATATTTCAGATAAAAAATGTGGGAAATAATTAAAAGGAAAATTAGGCTCAAAACATGGTTTAGAGGTCACTAATCATGTGTAAGTTCATTAATGCCCTTAATCTAAGTTTAAAGCTTAATTATGGTCAAGTAGGGACCTTAGGGGCGTGGTGTACTTCTTGGACTTGAGGGAAACCAATGGTATGGTGTATGTGGGCTTCAATTAGAAGTGTAAAAATAGAAGACAACGCTTTTGGGCCATGTTGGGCTTGAAGGGCTATTTGTGAAAGTTCCGTGGTTGTGGGCTCTTGGTGTGGGTCATTGAGTGGACTTTATGTTCAAATTTGAGGTTCATATAAGGCCTCAAAGATCTATCAAGATTGGGTCAAAATGACTTATCTTTCAATGGTTGGACCATGGGCCTCTACTATTGCCAAGTTAGGCCCAAGGCTTCAAGCCTACTCCAAGTTTGGGCCTAATTCCTAAGGCTTGCCAAGAATGACCTAAGCTTCTTAAATCATGTGGGTCTTGGCCAATGGCATCTACCCTTAACCCACCACATCCTTAGTAATTGAGGTCCTAGATAAAACACTATTGGGCTTACATCTAGCCCCACCCATACTTAGCCCACTAAGGATGCCAAGTGTTATTCCCGTATTGGCGTCTTGACAATTAAACAAAACAAAATACTAGGGATCTTCGAATGATACAAAATTTGATTTTCATGCTAAAGTAATTCCAACAATAACAACTTACACTAACTAAGACTAAGGAGCTAATGGTTAAGTCTTTACAGGCTTTTTAGGCTGGTTGTTACAGTCCCTAGGCACCCGTAGTGCAATTAACGATGCCAAGAGGTGGACGTGAAGGTCTAAGGCAGCCTGTGCAAGCCAGAGTGTACACACTTACCTTGGGAGAAGTTGACGAGGAGACCATGGAAGTATAGGAAGCTGGCGTCATCATACGTATTAGGTTATTACTCGTTGTAGTTAACTTCATTTGTAGGAATCCCTTGTGTGTAGCAAGTAGTAGAGATTATCATAGGAAGGGTTAGGGTATCGCACATCTATGCTAGCACTTTGTTTGACTCGGGTGCTTCCTAGTCATTTGTATCTTCAACATTAGTTAAACTGTCTAGCCTTCGAATGCAACAATTGAGCCAAGGGATCACAGTGGCTCTGCTGAATGAGGAGACAGTAGTCTGTACTAAGGTAGTTAAGGGATATCCGTTTGAAGTAGAGGGAGAAACTTTGGGGAGCGATCTAATTGTCTTTGTACACTAGGTTTCAGCATTATTTTGGGAATGAATTGGTTATTTAGACACTTTGCGAGTATAGACTGTCGTTCGAGGATTGTAACTTTTCAAGTGCCGGGAATGGAAGCTAGGGGTTTTTAAGGGAAGTAAACTATCGCTCTGCCTGAAGTTATCACCTCAATGCAAGCTAAGAAGTAATTAGTAAAAGGAGTTTAGGCTTATCTAGTGCACCTAACCTTGAGAAAATGAGTGCATAAGGAAGTGGAGGACATACCAATAGTAAGAGAATTCCTTAGAGTCTTTGATGAATTGCCAGGTATGCCTCTTGCCAAGGAAATAGAGTTTGTAATTGACTTAGAACTAGGGACCGTTCCAGTTCATAGGGCACCCTATAGGATGGCCCCGACAGAATTGAAGGAACTAAAGAGTCAAAAACATGAATTATTGGTAAAGGGACTCATTAGACCCAATACCTTGCTTTAGGGAGTTGAATATTATTTGTGAAGAAGAATGATGGAACCCTTAGGATGTGTATCACTTATTGGGAGATGAATAAGGTGACTATTAAGAATAGGTACCCACTACCTAGGATAGATGACCTATTCAACCAATTGCAAGGAGCTGCATTCTTTTTCAAGATCAATCTCAGGTTGGGATACCATGATTTGAGGATTAAGGAAAGGAATGTGTCTAAGACGATTTTTCAGACCAGGTACAGTCATTACGAGTTCAATGTAATGCCTTTCGGGTTGGAAAATGCCCGAGCAGCTTTTATGGACCTTATGAATAGGGTGTTCTGACCATTCATGGATTTATTTGTGGTAGTATTCATATATGATATCCTGATATATTCCCAAAATCTGAGGAGAATGAAGATCATTTGAGGATAGTGTTGAGGACCCTTCAGGATCATGAACTATATGCCAAGCTTAGTAAGTGTGAGTTTTGGATAAAAGGAGTAAGATCTTTAGGTCACGTGGTAATTGGGGAAGAAACCATGGTAGACCCCAACAAGGTGGAGGCAGTGATGGACTAGAAATGACCTAACACCGTACAGAAGATTAGAAGTTTCTTGGGGTTAGCCGATTATTACTATAGATTCATGGAGGGATTTTCTAAGTGATCAAGCCCTCTCATGATGTTGACTAGAAAGGATGTTAAGCTCATCTGGACTGATCTATGTGAGTAAAGCTTCGAGGAATTGAAGAGGCGATTACCCTTAGCCTTGATTTTGGCACTACCAAAATTGAATAAACCATTAGTAGTGTTCAGTGACGTGTTGAAGTATGGTTTAGGATACATTCTGATGCAAGAAGATAAGGTGATTGCCTATGCATCTAAACAATTGAAGGATCATGAAAGGAATTACTCCACCCATGACATGGAATTAGCAGCAGTAGCTTTTCCCTTGAAGATATGGCAAAATTAACTATATGGGAAGAGCGCGAAATATACGCGAATCATAAGAGTTTGAAGCACTTGTTTACCCAAAAGAGTTTCAACATCAGGTAGTAGAGATGGTTGGAGACTATCAATGATTACCAATGTAAGATTAAGTATCACATGGGTAAGGCTAACACAATCGCTGATGCCCAAAGCCTTAAGCCAAGGACTAGGGCGAGCAAGAGACTTCAAAGGTGGACTCGCTAATAGAAGATATGAGGTTCTTATTGGTAAAATACAAATCGTCGGAGGAGGTTTTCGCCACTCTACAATAGTTGAGGATAAATGGGTTTGAAGAATTGCTAAAGCAACAAAGAAGGATAAGAAGTTATTAGAGATTTGACAGAATATTAGCGGAGGCAAAGGACCGACCCAATTTAGCTTAAGTAAAGATGGGATCATGTTATTCAAATTACGTGAGGCGATCCTAGACAACCCGGAGATCATAAGAGGCATATTGGCAGAAGCCCATTCAACGCCTTACACCATGCATGCAGACGAAACTAAGATGTACTGAGATCTCTAGAAAGGAGGATATAACTAGCTTTTGAGGAAGGTGATTGGGTATACCTCAAGATATCCCCAATAAAAGGTATTAAGAGATTTGGGCTAAAAAGGGAGCTGAGCCCAAGAGATATTGAACCCTATCACATAATGGAAAGGGTTGGCCCAGTAGCATATCGAGTTTGGCTATCGGCAGAATATGAAGGTATTCACAATGTGTTCCACATCTCATCTCTTAGGAGAAGTTTTGGGAACCGGAAGGCTCAAGTAATTGAACCAAATCTAGTTCAGTTACAACCAAATCTTATATACAAAGAAAGACCCATACGAATTGTGGATAGAAAGGAGAAAGGTTGAGGTCAAAGATTGTGCCCTTGATAAAGGTGTAGTGGAGGAATGTAGGAAAAAAGGAGTATACATGGGAAAGAGAGCAGACCACGCAAGAGTAGTTCCCGTATTTATTCAAGCCTATTTATAGGCCGTAACGCATGAGGAAAGGGTGTTATAGATAACTCACGTGAACAAGTGCATCTATAAAATGGTTGTCATTCTCCCCAGATCTCAATTCAAAACTGCAAATCTTAGGAAAACAAAATGGTGCGGGAAAAAAAACTACTAGGAAGGAAGCCATACCTCCCAAAGCCATCCAACAATTCATAGAAGAAAAGCGTGAGAAGGCAAGGAGACTGGATGAACAACGACGACTAGAGGAAGAACGCCGCCTAGACGAGGAGAGTGCTCATAGGGCCAGGGGACATAAGGAGGAGGAGAGAGAGCGGAGCCCGAACATGATGAACAAGATGATGGCAAGGGTGAGGATTAAACAAAGTCCTATGAAGCTGAACTTGGCCTAAGCACTAGGATACCAGAGACCACTACCGAAGGGCAAGGGCAAAGAAGAAAGCGGAGGAGACATGATGAGTCATCTCATGTCTTGACCTCAAATGATGAAGGTTAGACTGCTGACGCAATTGAGGCAAAGTCTCATCTAAGGTCAAAAGCTACCGAAGTCATTGACGGGTCCCCTATCAGAACGCACCTCCCTTGAGAGAATCAAGCAAGTAAGAGCCCTCACTAAATTTTGAGGATCAAAATTCTTTATAAAAAGGGGAGGATGTCAAGGTCCTACCTAACAAGAAAGGGGACATACCATTCGTGAGTTGAAGGAAGCACTCTAATGGCCTTATGAACTAGCATCATGAGACACAGAGTGCAGCTAGTACAACATCTGGGCGAGTATGCACCACGTGGAAATCCTACTGACATGTCCCAGACCGAGGTATAGATCAAGAACTCAGCCATGACATACTAGCTAGAAAGTCGTCTCCTATGAGAACAAGAATGAGGAGCTAAATGGACGAATGAGCTCGGGTGAATTATATGCACTAACCGCCTAAGGCAAGAAATGATTACTCGTCAAAAAGGAACTACGGCCAAATACTGATACAACAAGTCATAGGTACAATCTATTCCCCCTAAATTAATTTAAGGGTTTTGACATTGAGCCCCCAATCTGTTCTAGGGTTTAAACTGCAAAAATAATATAGGGTTTTAGATTGAAACCCTAAATTAGTTAAGGGTTTCAATCCGAAACCCCAAATTAAATTTGGGGTTTCAAAACTGAAATTTCAATATTGTTTTGATGTTCATGATTATATCATTTTAATTGTTATGTGATTTTTGCATCATGCTATCATGTCAGGTTTTGTGAGTCAATGGGAATGGATAATGAGTCAAATCCAACCACTAGAGTTGGTGCTAGCTCTCTAAATATGAGTTTTAAGCCAATACCTACAGTTATATTACAGCATTTGTACTACATTTACCCAATTTTATCTTATCTGAGTTCTATGTTAGGACTTGGTGTTATTGTACTATGTTTTGTAGTTTAATCTGAGTTGGGGCCTAGTCTTATAGTTTAATCTGGCTAGGATCTCGTCTTATGATTTTTTTTTTGTTATTTTTCACTTTTTTTCTGTTATAACAGTCATCACTCTTTCCACTTTGTTAACTATGCTATTAATCTTTATGTTTTTTTTTAGTTTTAATCATGAATGTTGGTCTTATATGGATTTTCTCATTTTATGAATACTAAAAGGTGTATTTTCACTTTTTCAATTGTAGAGTTGACCACTAATATTGTAGGCTACTGCGTAACGAGGATTGAGGTGCATTAGTTATAATCACCATTTCTTTCTATTTTTTGTTTATGATTTTTTTTTATGTGAAACCTGATCTTTTATCGTGTTTTCTCACAAGTTTTGTTTTCTTTTTATAATTACAACTTGAAATGAAAACTATGGCAGACTCAGAGTTGTAAATTTGTGTTACGAGATATTGCCATATTCCATATTCCATTCTGGAGTTTGTTGAGTGGTAGACATAGTGCAGCTATTTGGGTGGGTTTTTTTTTTAAGAATTTTAATTCTATAAGGTGTCCCACACACTCCATACTTCTAATGGATTTATACTAGCCTAATTAAACAAACTAGTTAATGAGTTATAGTGGAACAAAAATCCATTAGAAGTATGGAGTGTGTGGGACACCTTAAGGGCTGAGAGGGTTAAAGGTTCTCACCTATATAAGAGCTGAGAGGGTTAAGGGTTCTCACCCATATAAGAAGAGATGTGCATTTTCTATTTCATGTTATTTAATTAGATTCATTATTGTGGAGCATAGATTGTCAAAGATCCTTTTAGAAATTAAAGTTTCATGTTCAAATATTTAATATGTGGTATTAGAGCTTATGATTATAGACAGTCTATATCTCGGTGTTGAGTCTTGAACGAGAAAATAATTTCTCACTGGTGAAGAGATTAAAGTTTACATAGTAACATGGTAATGGTTCGTTCTTTAGACAAATCTCAACCAGTTGGACTTTGTTTGTTTGTCCTTTCTTCTTGTGTTGTAAATGTTTTTTCTTATATATATATATATATATATAAATATATATATATATTCAATGAACTTTGATCTTTTCATTTGAACATCTGACCATTTAGTGGATTTATCTTTGCTCATCTTTTCATAAATCCAAATGTATTTTGTGGGTTTTGGGAATGGGTGAGAGAGAGAGAGAGAGAGAGAGAGAGAGAAAGAAATGTTATTTATGTTATCACCGGCGTGTGGTGGGAGACTGTGTTATGAACCCACTAGGTAGAACTCACTCTTGAAAACTAGCTTACAAGGGAAGAGTGCCTAGGGGCTTATAAACCATCAATGAATCCCATACTTAATCCATGTGGGATCGTAACAACCACCACGCTCTGCAACCGACGTCCACGGGGTCTCGACGCTCACACGGGCTGGCTGAGTGCTAGGTCTTTTCCAAGCTCCGGGTGAATATTGCCATACTGGCATCACCCCCCGTGTTGCACGATTGCAACCGTTGCAACATGGCCTTAGACGAGGGGTGGCTCTGATACCATTTGTTATGAACCCACTGGGTAGAATTCACCGTTGAAAACTAGCTTACAAGGAAAGGGTGCCTAGGGGCTTATAAACCATCAACCAATCATATAATTAGTCGATGTGGGATCGTAACAGACTGTCGAAGGAAAGCAGTGAATCATGCTGACCGTGCACAAGTGATGCCTTAGTAGGGTTGTAAGGCCCATAACTATCGTAGGGGTCAGCAGAGACTAGCGTGAGGATGGATGGAGTCTCCTCATTAGAAGCTCTAGATGGCTGCTACCGCCAAATGGGTTGAGAAGCCTTGAACGGACAATGATGTATTATCTAAAGACAAGTAACGTTGATGATGGCATGAAGTGGTGGCATGAAGTGGCCGAAAATGACATCACTGACACCTCTCACTAGGATGAGTCAAACTACTTCGTAGATGCAGTTGAAACATGGTGTTGTAGGCTTAGTCGCGGTAGCATGAAGGAAAAAACAAAACAAAACAAAACTGGTCATCAGCAGCAGCAGGAGGTCGGGAATGTCATTTCAAAATATCCTCTCTGGAATCATCAAGAAGCAACTCATGGCCTATTATTGATTTCCTTATTACAACAAGATGTAAAAGAAAATAAAATCAACCTCCACGAGTTCTATTTACAACAAGAAGTAATTCCCTCCCGCCTTATATACACATTAGTCTATTGCAATGTTTTCTTACAAGAATATTAAACGCCCCATTTTGATCTTAAAATACCATGTTTCATTAATTCTCTACACACCGTTTTGATTTCCTTTCTTTTCTTCCTTACTTCTGCTACATATTCCTTGTGCCTTGCTTCGTCCTCCTCATGCCACCCCTAACAATTCCCCCACCGTTCAAGAGTCCTGACCACAAGGCTATTAACAAGCCTTCCCGCGTCAATGAACATTGCGCATAGTGTGAGGGTAAAGGTTGCGTAACTTCAACAAGGACTCCCAAGAGCTATCTTTAGAAGGTGCATCGAGCCACTTAATGAGTGTTCTATGATGGCATGATTTCCAACTTTTTTCATACGTCTTTTGAGTATAGCTTCTAGTTCAAGTTGAAGGTTTCCATCTTGGTCAGTTGGTGGCAAGGTAGGAAAGGTGTAATTTGTTGACTTATTTTTTCTTAAGACATGAAACATGGAATAGTAAATGGATCTTGGAAGTAGTAAATAAATTCAATCGAGAAACTACAACCCCTAACTTTACAGCCACCTAAAAGGCATGTAATATCTTATAGCTAACTTTTGATTACAGTGCAATGCCACTGCTTTCTAACAATAAGGTTGTAACCTTAGGATTACCAAATTCCCAATTTCAAAACTTCTCTCAGTTCTCTTCTTGTCTGCAAAAAACTTCTTCCTTTGTTGAGTTTTAGGTAAATCCTCTTTTAAAAGTCCCACAAGTTCTTCCCTTGATCTCAGCTACTAATCCACATCAACATTAGCAGTTGTGCCAGGAATACAAGAAAGTAGTTTGGGGGGAGGATACCCATATAGAGCTTCAAAAGGAGAAATTCCAGTGAAAGAATGAGTTGTAGTATTATAACACCATTCGGCCATAGGAATCCACAAGCTCCAATCTTTTAGGTCAGTTCCAATATAACATCTCAAATATCCTTCTAGACACTTTCTGAGAGCTTCAGTCTACTCATCATTATGGTGATGATAGGTAGATTTCAAGACCAATGAAGTGCCCTGTAATTGAAACAACTATCTCCAAAAAGAGCTTGTAAATTCTGGATCCATGTCTGAAACAATTGATTTTGGCATGCCATGGAGTCTAAATACACTAGAGAAAAAAAAATCTAAGCCACCTTAATGGTTGTGTAAGGATAAGAAAGTGGAAGAAAATGAACAACCTTAGTGAGTCGATCAACGACCGAGAAAACTACATTGTATCCATGTGAAAAAGGCAGTCCCTCAATAAAATCAATTGAGATATCAGTCCATGGAGAGTTAGGAATTGGCAGTGGTTGTAGTAATCCTGCCGGATGTATGGCCTTATACATAGTAGTTTGACATATGTCACACTCCTTGACAAGTTTTTTAAAGTCACTACACATCCCTTCCCAATAGAAGTACATCTTAGCCCTCTACAAAGTCTTATGAGAACCCACATGTCTTGCTTGTGGATTATAATGAATGAGCTATCAAATCTTGTCTTTAAAAGGTGATGAAGGAACAACCACCATCTTCCCTTTCTTGAGTAAAAAACCTTACTGTAATGAGTAGTGCTTGGGGCTTCTCCACACTTCTAGAGATGAGAATAAATCTCATGGATCTTTTGAGAAAGAGAGCAGCTTTGTTTCAACTCCTCTATCCAGATAGTAGGAAAAGAAATCAAAGCTAATGTGAATGTTTCCTCCTCCAATTAACTTGACAGTGCATCTATTACCTTATTCTCCTTCTCTCTCTTGTACTCAATGTTGAAATCATATCTCGTAGACTTGGAAATCTATTTTTGTTGTGCTTTAGTTCCAACATTCTACTCCAAAAGGAACTTAAGAGCTTGCTGGTCTGTTTTGATTCTAAAAGTTTGCCCCAACAAATAAGGTCTCCACAGATTGAATGAAGTTACCAAGGCTAGTAGTTCTTTTTCATAAGTAGATAGAAGTAAGGCTTTCCCTTTTAGAGCTTTGTTGAAAAAGGCAATGGGTTGACCCTCCTACATTAATATAGCAACCAACCCTGTGCCAGAAGCATCACACTCAATGGTAAAATTCTTGAAAAAATCAAGAAGCCTCAGTACAAAAGGATGAGTGATAGCATGCTTCAATTCCAGAAAAGCTTTGGTGGCTTCCTCAGTCCATTCAAAAGAGGTTTCTTTCAATAATACATTAATGGCGCTGCAATGGAACCATAATTCCTTATAAACTTTCTAGAATATCCTGTAAATCCCAAAAAACCTCTCAAAGACTTCAATGAAGAAGGAATGGGCCACTCAATCATCGAAGAAATCTTAGTTGGATTAGCTCTAACTCTACTACCTGAGATTATAAACCCTAAATAATCAATCTCAATTATCCCAAATCTTCATTTAGACATTTTAGCATATAAACTATACTACCTCGGAGTTTCTAGAACCGTTCTCAAGTGCACCATGTGGTCCGAAATATTTTGTCTATACACCATGACATCATAAAAAAGAACTAATACAAACTTCCTTAGAAAGGGTTTGAACACATCATTCATCAACCCTTCAAAGGTGGTAGGTTCATTACTGAGGTCATAAAGCATGACTAAGAACTCATAGTGACCCTCATGGGTCAAATGTTGTTTTTGAAATATCATCCTCCTTAAATTTGATTTGAAATATCATCCTCCTTAAATCTGATTTGATGGTAACCAAACCTCAAGTTTAGTTTAGAAAATACCTATGCTCCAAAAATTTCTTCAGGCAACTCATCTATGATTAGTATTGGAAACTTATCTTTAATTATTTCTTGATTCGGAGCTCGATAATCTACACACATTCTCCAACTGCCATCAACCTTCCTAACTAGAAAAATTGGTGATGAAAAAGGACTTTGGCTTCGCCTTATAACCCCAGTATGTAACATATCATTTATAGTCTTTTCTAACTTAGTTTTTTGGTAGTAGGAGTATCTATAGGTTCTAACTGAGATAGGAGGAGTGCCTTTTTTAAAAATGATTTGATGATCAAAGGATCTTGGAGGTGGTAACCCTGGTGGCTCTTCAAAATTCTCCTGAACTTCATGGAGCAATTCTGCCACGTCCTATTGAAGGATTTCAGTTTTCTCAAGTACTTTTGCAAGCAGTAACTGTAATAACCATCATTGCCTTCTCACAAAGGAAGATTTGAAGAACTTGCTTCTATCCTTCACTGAAATACCCTTAGAGTAAAGCCCTTGTAAAACAACTTTCCCTTTCGCTTCCTCAAACTTATAGTCGTCTTAGTAAAGTCCCAAATAATGGGGCCTAAACTTTTCAACCACTAAACCCCAAG
Source organism: Juglans regia (assembly GCF_001411555.2). Lineage (NCBI taxonomy): Eukaryota > Viridiplantae > Streptophyta > Magnoliopsida > Fagales > Juglandaceae > Juglans > Juglans regia. Next base: position 7,020,275 of record NC_049912.1, on the reverse strand, counting down.
AACAATGTCATAGCCCCCAAATGCCAATATATGAAAACGAACAACAAATTTATTACCTTGGACCTTAATGAATTCTTTACGTCTCCCTTGACAATGCAATTTGTCTACATTGACCACCTTAACTTTCAAGCGGGAACATCTTTCAATCTTCAACTTAGCTACTTGGCTAACAAAACGATCCAAGAAATTATCTTTGCTTGAAATATCATCCTCCTCAACTCTGATTTGATGGTAATCAAACCTCAAGTCTAGTTTAGAAAATACATTTGCTCCAAAAAGTTCACCCGGCAACTCATCTATGACTGGTATTGAAAACTTATCTTTGATTGTTTCTTGATTCAAAACTCCGTAATCTACACAAATTCTCCATCATCAGCCTTCCTAACCAACAAAATTGGTGAAGAAAAATAATTTTGGCTTGGCCTTATGACCCATGTGTGTAACATATCACATACAATTTTTTCTATCTCATTTTTTTTTTTTTTTGGTAGTAGGGATATTTGTAGGGTCTAACTAAGATAAGAGGAGTTCCCTTTTCCAAAATTATTTTATGATCAAAGGATCTTGGTGGTAGCAACCCAACTATCTCTTCAAAATTCTACTGAAATTCATGGAGCAATTCTGCCACATCCTATTGAAGGATTTCAGTTTTCTCAAATACTTTTACAGGCAGTAACTATAATAATCATCAATGCCTTCTCACATACGAAGATTTGAAGAACTTGCTTCCACCTTTAACTAAAATACCCTTACAGTAAAGGCCCTTGTAAAATAACTTTTCTTTCCCCCAACTCAGACTTCATAGTCATCTTAGTAAAGTCCCAAATAATGGGGCCTAAAGTCTTCAACCCCTAAACCCCAAAGAACAATGTCACAACCCCCGAATGTCAGTATATGAAAAGGAACATCAAATTTATTACCTTGGACCTTAATGAATTCTTCACATCTCCCTTAACATTGCAGTTTATCTCCATTGGCCACTTTAACTTGCAAGTGGTAACATCTTTCAATCTGCAACTTAGCTACTTGGCTAATAAAAGGATCCAAGAAATTATCTTTGCTCGAAATATCATCCTCCTTAAGTCTTATTTGATGATAATCAAACCTCAAGTCTAGTTTAGAAATTACCTTTGCTACAAAAAGTTCTTCAAGCAACTCATCTATGAGAATTATTGGAAACTTATCTACACATTCTTCATCTGCCATAAGCTTTCCTAACTAGCAAAAGTTGTCATGAAGGACTTTGGCTTCGCCTTATGACCCGTGTGTGTAACACATCATGTACAAGATTTTTTATCTTAGTTTTTTGATAGTATGGTATATGTAGGGTCTAACTAAGATATGAGGAGTGCCCTCATTCAAAATGATTTAATGATCAAAGGATCTTGGGGGTGGTAACGCTACTAGCTCTTCAAAATTATCCTAAAATTCATGGAGCAATTCTGCTACATCCCGTTGAAGGATTTCAATTTTCTAAAGTACTTTCGTAGGCAGTAACTGTAATAATCATCCTTGCCTTCTCACAAAGGAAGATCTGAAGAACTTGCTTCCATCCTTCATTGAAATACCCTTAGAGTAAAGCCCTTGTAAAACAACTTTTCTTTTCCAACACAAACTTCATATTGATCTTAGTAAAGTCCCAAATAATGGGGCCTAAAGTCTTCATCCACTAAACCTCAAGAACAATGTCACAATCCCCGAATGTCAGTATATGAAAAGGAACAACAAATTTGTTACCTTGGACCTTAATGATTTTTTCACATCTCCCGTGACATTGCAATTTATCCCCATTGACCACCTTAATTTGCAAGCCAGAACATCTTATAATCTGCAACTTAGCTACTTGGCAAACAAAAAGATCCAAGAAATTATCTTTGCTCGAAATATCATCCTTCTTAACTTTAATTTGATCATAACCAAAGATCAAGTCTAATTTAAAAAATACCTTTGCTCCAAAAAGTTCTTTAGGCAACTCATCTATGACAAGTATTGGAAACTTATTTTTAATTGTTTCTTGATTTGGAGTTTGATAATCTACACACATTCTCCACTTGCCATTAGCCTTCCTAACCAGCAAAATTGGTGATGAAAAAGGCTTTGGCTTTGCCTTATGTCCTGTGTTTGTAACATATCAATTACAATAATTTCTATCTCAAATTTCTGGTAGTAGGGGTATATGTAGGGTCTAGCTAAGATTGGAGGAGTGCCCTCTTTCAAAATGATTTGATAATCAAAGGATCTTGGAGGCAGTAAGCCTACTGGCTCTTCAAAATTCTCCTGACATTCATGGACCAATTCTGCCACATCCTGTTGAAGGATTTCAGTTTTCTCAAGTATTTTTGTAGGCAGTGACTTCAATAACCATCCTTGCCTTCTCACAAAGGAAGATTTTAAGAACTTGCTTCCATCATTCATTGAAATACCCTTAGAGTGAAGCCCTTGTAAAACAACTTTTCTTTCCCCCAACACAAACTTCATAGTCATCTTAGTAAAGTCCCAAATAATGTGTCCTAAAGTCTTCAACCACTAAACCCCAAGAACAATGTCACAGCCTCGAATGTCAGTATATGAAAAGGAACAACAAATTTATTACCTTGGACCTTAATGACTTTTTCACATCTCCCTTGACATTGTAGTTTATCTCCACTGGCCACCTTAACATCAAGCTGGAACATCTTTCAATATGCTACTTGGCAAACAAAAGCATCCAAGAAAGTATGCATGTTGCCTGAATCCACCATAATGACAACCAAATATGTACCCATCATCCCAAGTAATCTCATAGGATTATTGCTAGAAGAGCTAGAAATTGCATGAATCAAGATCCCCGAGTTCTCTTTCTTTGTATCTTCCCATATTTCCAGTCCCAGAACCATAGGTGTTTCACAACCATTTTCTTTCGCTTTTTCATCCAAAACAATGCCCATTGCTTGCAAAAGATAAATTCTTGGGTTTTTACACACATGAGTTAGGTTCCATTACTCCTCAAAATGATAACATAAACCATTTCTTATCTTCTCTTCCATTTGTGAAGAAGAACTCTTTCTTTAAGAAATTGTTTTTCTGAAATCTATTTTCTCCTTCCCCAACTACATCTTGAAACCTTTTGTCACCATTACTTGCTATTGATCTCAAAGCCCTCCAAGAAGTCAATATATATTATTCCTTGATCTTTGGTAACCCAAAGGCTGCACTAAGATTGATAGGATTGAGCATTCATATAGGAAGATGTATCTCGTTCTTCAACCCACTCAAAAAACAACTGAGCTTATGACTCTCTGATAGTCCCTTCTATCTATTAGAAAGACCCTCAAATTGAGCCTTCTGGACAGCAACAGTGGAAGCCTATTTGAGTTGGGTTAAAGCTTCCATGAGATCATCATAAGCCGTAGGACCAAATATGGTCTCTAAAGCCTTAACAATGAATTCCAACTGTGAATTGGCCCCAACCTACAACATCTTGATACCATATTAAGGCTTCACCATCCATATGGTATAGGCCAATAAAATTCTCTGATTTGGAGGGATTTGATGAAACTCAAAGTATTGAGTTGCTTTAAAAATTGATCCTGCAAGACTATTCCCATCGAAATGGGGAAATTTTAATCGCACCTCTCTTGAAAAAAAGTTCCTATCTTCTTTAATCACTACCCTAGGTCGAAAGGCTTGACCCGGCCCAATCCCTATCAAAACTTTATAAAAAAAAAAAAAACTGAAGCTGCACAATTCAATTTTTGTCCCGGGTCTTGCAATAAGGATGGACTCATGGATTTCTCGAACGGATCCAATTCTAACTCAGATTCGACCAGTAGTTTTTACAATATTATTTTAATATTTATTTTCTAAAAGAAATCAGAAAAATATTTTTCTCTCTTTCTCTCTCAAAGCATATCTTTTATTATTTAATACATGCATGAATTATTTGGGATTGAATAATAGCTATTAGTTATAAATTTCTTAGGACTCGTTTATTTTTAAAGATGAGATGAGATTTTTTTGAGATATACGTTAATAATATTGAGATGTGTTGAGTATAGATGAAATAAGATAAAATTATATTTATTTATAGAGATGAGATATATTAATTTTACTTTTTTTTAAATATTTACAGCTGTGGGATCCATAACTAATAATATTATTTTATTAAAGACAAGTTAGCTGCTGAAAACGAATTCAAGCCCGTGCATGAACAGTGAATTATGCGTAAGAGCTAGCTACTTGGCGTTTTCTTGGGCTTAGCCAGCATTTTCATGTAATTTTTTTTTTCTGTTTTTGTTTCATGCTTCCTTTATTAAAAACTCATGTGTAATTATTTTTTCTTTTTATCAAATATTTTGCTCAGTCATTAGAAATATCTGTAAGGAAAAAAAAATCACAACCTCATTTAAAAAATATTATGCTAAATATTTTCTATCTATAATCCGTTTATCAAATATTTTACAGAGTCATTCCTAATATTTTGTAATGACTTTTGCTATTCATTATTACTACAGCAAACACTCGTTAAAAAAAAAAAAGAGAGAGAACAAATATTAAAATAAAAGTGATGTAGGGATGATGAATAATTTTTTTTTAATATTTAAAATTATTCCAGTGAGATTTGCTATACATAAATTAATGTGTTAATAAACTCATTATCGTCAAACCTATTTGAATTTTAAAAAAATTAAAAATACCAATCATTAAACCCAACAAGTAAAAATAAATAAATAAATAACCAAATCTAATAACGTAATTCATATACCATTTCTCATTAAATAAATAATCTGTCTAGCATGATGAAATATTGAGCAATCCACATCGACAATCGTATCATGTTTAAATTCATGGCTTGCATAAAATACATTAGTTGTCCAAAATAAAGGTAATTTCTATGCCAACAATAAAATATCAAAATTAAATAGACGCGTAATTTTTAAATAACACCATCAATGGCCACCTCTTGCTTCCCACATAGAAATGGCAATCTGATCTCTAATCGCAGCCATATTGTTTTGGACTTTAGTCGACAAGTCTACATTACTAGATGAGGATGCCCCGTCACCAACCGCAAGCTCAATAACTGGTAGATGCATCGTACTCCACATCTGAAATATCCAGTCATCGGGAGTGATCGTTCTAATAAAATTGTGCAGTGCACAACACGCTGTAATAATATGTCCTTGCCACCCAACCAAATATGAAGGCATGTTGGAGAGGATGGTGAATCGTTCTTTTATAACACCAAATGTTCGTTCTACAATATTATGAACTGTTAACTGACAGTAATTGAAATAATCTTTATACCCATGAAAACCCCTCTGGTTGTGACGATCACTCTGGTGATAATGTTCTCTTGGATAGGGGGCAGCAATCTCGTAGTGCATGGATAAGCTGAATCCACAAGATAATACTAACTTGAGAGTCCATTTAATTTCAAAGCACAAATTTCAATTAATATAACGGCAAAAGCAATGAAAGTTTCAACTTAAAAATATTTGATAATGTTAATAAATAAAAAATTACCCTATGGTGGCCATGAAAAACGGGCTTCTAGATCACTGGCAGCATGGTGGAACAAACGTGCATCATGTGCAAATCCCTCTAATCCAGTGTAAACAAATATAAACTTCATATCGAAGTCAACTATTGCCAAGACATTTTGGTCAACTCGGCCCAACCTATTTCGATATGTCTCGCGCAACTCAGTTAGGATGACAACTGGTATCATCGTATCGTCCATCGCACTAATGTATCTCTATCAAGTCGATAAATAAATTCGTCAATAAACACAACCAACTAATTCATGATGTGATTGTTACATTGTATGTTGTAAAAGAAAGTTTGAATTTTAATTGTTACTTGAAATCAAAGATAATTACAATGGTTGCTTGAAATATAAGGGTACACGCTATCCCTGGGAGTTGGCACAATCAAATGTCTCTTAACTTCACATAATGCAGTAATCACATTTCTCACGTTTTTATTTATTGTTTATGTCGAATTTGGAAGCATGTCCCCAACAATTCGCTGGTCTTCTGCGTGGCTCACAAGAAGGCAAAACATACCCACAGCTTCCTCCACCGTCACTTCTCTTCAAGAATCACGTACCAAGTGATTGTTACGTAACAATGCGCATAAACAGCAGAATGTAGGTACCTCCATATGAAACATAATCTTGCAGTTATCTAGATGGCCATTTAAAATTCCTAAAATATATTGATGCCCTCAGAGGCCTATATTATGTTGTGGTCTTGGATGATTCCTTATCTGTCCATGGGACAGTATCCTAATAGCGTTCATGATATCTACGGGCTCCATTAGATCATCACTATCACTCCCGTCAGTCCAAGAATTATTATCATCCATTCTCTACTATATAATGTGAAACTGGGCTAAAAACTCAAGAACAGTTGGGGAATAGACCAATAGAAGGGACCTAAAGCACTGGCAATCATGAGTGTACATTTCCATTCTAGACAAGAAAAAGCAATATCAATATATGCAAAGAATCATACAAAGCATTGGGATTCTTAACCATATCCAGTATATTTCATTTCCAAGCAAATGAAACTTACACTTATTTCAGCAAAAATTATTTGATATATCACTTAAAATATACTTATAAATTCTTATGAATATATATATTGTATATATTAGTGCAGCAAAGTAATGTGAGAATATTGGTTGGTCTCAACTATTCAGATTAACATCATGGTCAGTTTTCTTTTCACAAGCTATGCATCTAACCCCATGACCAAATTATATATGATCATTCTTATATGACAAAATATTTCCAGAACAATCACTTATCCATAATTATTAATCACTTTAATTTTATATATATCAAATTAAACTAGCAAAGAAATCTACTAGACTGTCGACCAGCTTGTAGAGCAGGGACCATATATATATATATATATATATATATAAGTCACCCAATAGCTAAGTAGAAGTTCACATCTTTGATAGGCCTAAATTAAAGTGCAAACACATCAAGTGGAAATGGTGACTTTGAGAAAGAGCAAAATCCAGGATACTTATGAAAAATAAAAGCTTCTATGAGACAAAATTTACAAAGTACAGTCTAATTACTGAATAAAGTGCCCGGTCCAACTATACTACCATGCTAAAATTTGTAGTGTTTCACACAAAATATGCAACCATTCTATGAGGGATAACATTCGTTTGTCCAAACCACTACCCAAATCTAGATCAAGGGAATCATCTTGTGTGAGCTTTGAGAAGGTAGCACAATCCAATGCACATCTTCTCTTAATAGTCAAGCCAAAAAATAATGGTCAAGTCCAATCATTCTAACATATTTTTAAAAGAGGAAAAATGAAAAAAAAAAAAATACATGGCTGCATTATAAACTATTAAGAAATACCCAAGTAATTGGGAGGTCCTCTTCAGTCCAAATAGTAAGTGTCATGACAAAACTAGCAAATATCCCACCAACAGAAACATAAACACCACATGTCTAAAAGTGACTGTAGTTAGATATGGTTATTGATATACATATACTCCTAAATCACTATTGCCATCATTAGTATTTGTCTCACTAATGTTCATTAACTTTCCGAAATAAAGAGTTATTTACTAAAAAAAACGACATGGTTCCACTACTTCCGTGAGTACATATCAGAATTTTAAGTTGGAAAAGCAGTCAGAGATCTCATCTCAAAGATTCCACAACATCAGTACGAAGTATAGCAAGAACCTGCTCTTATGAAAACTAAACGAATAAATTTAAAGCATATCTATACGTAATCCTTTAGCTTTACCAATTGTTTTTGTAGGCTTCTCAGCAAGCTAAGAGAGCTTCGAAAATAAGATGACATTATTAAAAAATCAATAACATTGTTTCACTTTCTAACTTCATTCAGCATCCAAACGTACATGAGAATCCGACTGTGTTTCACCTTACCAACTTTTGCAATATTACCAGCGCAGATACAAATAATAATTTCCCACTATTTTTACAACCCTTTCTCGATAATCAACCAGAATATTAAAAAGAATAACATTGACACAAGACAAGTTGTCATTGTTTAACAGATACAGAAACAGAGCATTTTGAAGAAGCAGAATAACCTTTTTGGAAGGCAACCTCTACCTGTGATGGAATTTTATGCCTTTGAGAAGTGTTGATCACGTTCAAAACCTACAGCTGCCCATTGGGCAGAGCAATAGGAAAGTAAGACACCAAAATGTAGATATAACACAAGACAGGTTATCACTATATATTTCATAAATCAATTCAAGAGGCATGAAATAGGTGATATAAACAAACTCTAATAACATTAACAAATACATTCACAATTTTGTGGATCTTCCCAACACATAACTCAATACTATTAATATAAAAAGATGGTACGAGCAACATCACAACTGGATTGAAATAGTTGACAAGTCTTCCAAAGATGTCCATGAAACCAACAAATGTTAACAACAACAAAGGACACATAAAAAATCAAATTACATAACGCTAATGAAAAATTACAACTCAGCAAAGCAACTAATCAATCTCTCATACACAAGCTAGTCACTAATCAACTATGCATAGCCCACACTCGCCTATGGACATCATCCATTACCATAAGTCCTCGTTGTGCCAAGGGATTCATTAACCGATCAAACGCACGTGAGAAGATATCGTCAAGCAGTGGGGGCTGAAGTGCCTGTAACAAGGCCACACAGTATGAAAAATAATCGAAAACATCATCACTATCCATGCAATGTGTAGATCCTTTACTACGTTTTCCCCTGACGCTTCCCCTCTACCCTCGTAACACTTTTGGCGTGCCTCATAGGAACGAGTGATCGCTGCAACCATGTTAGATATCTCCTAATCGTGCTGGTTGCTTTCCCCTCTTTTGATGCCGTCTGGAAGAGCAAGTCGATGGTGTCCTCGTGTCCATGGGAAATTGCGACGGGCCACCAAAGACAAAATCTTGACTGGCTTGGGTGGCAAGTGTCGGGCCATAATGTCGCATCTCAGCGTCAAGACGCTCCTCCTCGTCCAAAGATGGTGGTGGTTGAGTGGATGCATGGTGGAGTGTGCCCGTGGCAACAACAGCGCAAAAATGGTACAGATATCGTGGGCAATCCGAGGTATGAAACTTCACTACTTGTGGCTTAGCCTGGACAAGGAATTTAGTTCAATATATTATGGAGGGATTAAGACAGGAAAGAGTGATAATTAATAAATGAATTATTGTATAATATGAAAATATGGAATGGTTAGAGATTCGTTACCCAAATGGTATTTGCCCAGTGTTCGTTGCTCCCTAGAACCGTTTTGGTATCGGGGTCTCATCCCATACCAATTTGGTGCATAAGGTTCGTGAAAAGTTGTTCCATTATCTTAAACCTATGTATTTTTCCCTTGATTTGGCTCGCATCGTACGTCCTTATGCCTTCACGTGATCACATACCAGCGTGAGATTAATTACCCACACAACCAATGAAGATGTTGTATACAACATTTTTCTGGACAGAGGCTTACTAATTATTAGCAAGCATCAATGGCACCAGGTGCATATATGCAAGACATGCAATTGTTTTGTAGAACTGTGATGTGGGTGGCTGAAATTGCAGGGAAGTGAAGGACTAAATTTGAAAATTAACTAAGCAATCGTTGTCCACAGATTCATAATTCACACTAATTTTTGTGACCGCCAATAACTTGGGCCATCACCACTAATTTCTAATATATTTCTCTCTGCCCATGGCCACCACAAATCATAAATGTTTGAAAAAAAATAAAATCGTACCATTTCGCTTGGTGAGATATATATCTATATATATATATAAGCTTATGTTTCATAATTTGTATACATAATTATTTTCTCTGGACATAAATGCATGCAACCAAACTAATTTCTTTCTCTCAAGACATTAATATAAATGGTTTGTTGTAAAAATATGATATTGATTTTTAATTTATTTTCCTGTCCTTTGAGACTAAAGGCCTAGAACTTTCGTTCTATTACAAGTTATGATCAAGACAAATATATATATGCACTCAAGATGAAGCAGTGAAAACAACAAATTTGTATACATTGATATTGAACTTTTCTAATAATAGCCATTTGGACAACCTTTAAACCAATAATACAATCTAATCTAATCATCATTAAGCAGCAATAGCAACAGTTCAGATAAAATCTTCCCATAGTTTTGCAAGTTCAAAAGTTCGTGATTTATAAATCTGAGGTAGGATATTGAGGCAAGAAATGGAACTTATATATATATATATATATAATATAATTTCCAATGGAGTAGGCATGGGAATATGTAATGGGAATTTATTTGGGAATTTGGAGTGACTTTTGTGTAAAAGATTACTTGTTTGGTGTATAGATTTTGAAACTCTCTTTTCTTTTACAGCACCATATTGGCAGAGGGTGATGATCTTCCCTAACTTTTCTATCTATTTTTCTTTTTGTTGGTCATCCAAGTATTTTATGTAAATATGTGAAAACCCAATTGGTAATAGGGTTTTTATCTGCCAATAACTTTCACTTTGCTAAAATATTTTGTTATTTGGTGGTCATCCAAGTATTTTAATGCAAATATTAAACACAACCCGATTGGTAATAGGGTTTTTATCTGCCCATCAGGATTTGCTCAATTTAATGTTCTACCATTTTAACTTCAAACACACAAGAGAGTCCATTCAAACCCAAAACAGTCAACAACCACTACTCGATCCACAGCCACAAACAAATCACTCCCAATGCATTAATCACCAATAATAAACATGATATTTGCACAAATTATTGATATAAAACAAAAAAAAACAAAAAAAAAAACAAATATTAGAGGGTACCATAGACTACCTGGTATGACCTCGTTGTCGGACTCGTGCTGGCCTTGGAGAGGATGGTGAGGAAGCGTTTATGGCAGTGGTTTTTGAGAGATAAACCCAAGTTGCAGCACCTAACCGTGGTGAACGAGCTGGGGGTTTTTGCAGCTTTCGGCATCTCCTATATGTAGGGTCGTTGGAGCAATAAAATGGGAGAAGAGGACTTGGCAGCAATCAGTTTAATGATGGGTAGGGGAATAGGGGAGATTCGCATGGCAAGAACCACAGAGGTTCCACACAGAGTTCAATTTTTCTTAGGAATGAGCTTTTCTCGGAATGTCATCTGGAAGGCAATCTCAATGGCGAGGGTTATAGACTGCAACCAAGGGATGCACCAGAATCAGTTCTGAACGAGAGAGATGGGATTGAAATCTTGTGAGATGGGATGGCCTGGTGAAAGAAGATTCGCACGGCTTGAAGTTCAAAATGGGACTTACAGGAGAGAGGAGACAGACTATACGAGATTTGCACGGTGCACTGATGGAAAGCAGTCAACAATGTTGAGTCAAGGGAGAGAACTATTGAGATGAAAACCTCAGGATAAAATTGTTTGTTTTCAGGAAACTATCTAACCGTACAAAAACTGGTTTTAAGGTTTTGAAAGTTTTGGGTTTATCTCCGAAAACAAACGAGCCCTTAGTTATTGTTTCTTATAATATGTTTCCATATATATATAATTGTTCATTTTAAATGGAGAATAATTTGTACCAAAAGGGAAGGGGTTGGTTGCCCATAGGTACAAAATCTTACTTGATTTTGATTTTGGATGACAAATAATTAACTCTATAATATCAGGGGTAATAATGAAAAATGACTTTTACGGAAATTCAAGAATATGTTGTTCACTCAAAGGTACAAATCTTACTTGTTTTTGGATAATTTGACCCATGATATAATTAGTGATGTGGAGAGAACAATTTGTGTATTGGAGGTCACTCCCAAAGCAAGAATTTTGATTGGAAGGGAAAAGTAAGAATTTCCAGACCATCATCTAGATTTTATGATGGTTAGGAAATTTATGTAAGAACTGAGAGAGTTAAGAGTTCTCACCTATAAAAAAATTGTGTCTCTAGCCATAAGAAAACACTCGGAGGTAAATTTTTTATAGAGATCATTCTCTCATGATCAAATTAGCTCTTTGTCAAATTACAAGAAGAGATGTAAGTTTTCTATTTTATTAGATTCAATATTGTGGAACATAGATTATCGAATATCTTTTTAGTAATTAAAGTTTCATGTTAAAATTTTTTATGTCTAACAAGTTATTTTCAGTGCTTTGTATGCTAAGTTTATTTTTTTAATTTTAATTTTTTTACAAATGTTAAACTGCATATTAATTAGTGGACTGATTCAATGGTTTTCAATCCAAAAGGAATGTGGGTTTTAAATGAAGCCCAACACTATACAAGCCTGGAATTTTATTCTACAATTAAAAAGGCCATGGCCCAACGCAAGTCCCAAATTCGACATCCACTCCATTTTTACGGAGTTAAAAATCAAATTGGTTTCTCTAGATTCTTGCGAGCATCAGTGACACGAATCGAGCCACCCTTCTTCGGTCACCATGGGTGGCGCCAGGATTTAGATCTCGTTTAGACAGTGAAATGATATGAAATAAGATAATTTTAGATGAGTTAAATAAAATATTATTATAATATTATTTTTTAATATTATTATTATTTTAAAATTTGAAAAAATTAAATTATTTATTATATTTTATATAAAAATTTAAAAAAATTATAATAATGAAATAAGATGAATTGAGAGCATTTTTGTATCCAAATGAACCTAGTTGTCGTAGTGGGCTATTATAGGCAGCCCGATATGGTTTGCCAAAGTGGATGTTTGGCAACCAAAATTATTTCTAAATTTAGAGGATATTTTTCAGTCAAAGATATTTTCATGACTACCCATTTCTATGAAAACTGATCTTATCCGGCGCTGAAACAGACTTCCCAAATCCCTGGATGAAAATTTCTACGTTCGTATCTTACTTACGTGTGTGGTCTCGAGTTAAGCCTGTAGGGCTGAAAATCGATGGGTTCAGCGCGGTTTCGGTGCCAAACCGACGCCAAACCGATGTCTGCCATGAGATGAAAAAATCGGCCGAAACCGATCGACTGGGGGAGAGAAAACCGATATTATCGGTCTCGGCGTGGTATGGTTCGGTTCCTCAGTCTGCCGTCGGCGTCTCTGTCACGGAGGAGGGATGTGCCGCCGTTTACCATGAGAGAATAGAAGAGAGTTGCAGGTAAAATGGAGGAAGGAAGAAGACGCAGGGAAGAAGAAGAAGAGGGGCGAGGGGCAATTAAATCCATTTTGAAACGACGCCGTTTGGCTTTTAAGCCAAACGGCACCATTCCATATGTTTTTTTTTAAGTTCCTAGGGAAAAACGACATCGTTTCACTTATTTAAATAAAACGGCGTCGTTTTATATAAGAAATATATTGTAAAAAAATATATATAAGACGTCGGCCGATTCGTCAATTTAGATCGGGATTGAACCGCAGACCGAACCGGCCGACGTCGGTTTCCTTAATTTCTTACCGTCGGCCGACCGGTTCTATGCCGGTTTCGGACGGTTCCTGAATCCGACGGTCGGTCCGGCCGGTTTGTGTACAGCCCTAAGTTAAGGTATGGATGGTGAATAGGAGAAAACAACAGTATCAATAAAAAAAATAAATAAATAAATAAATTATGGTCTCTCACCACGGCCACATCCCACTTGTTGTTTACCCTCTTCTTCCTATATATACTGCCAAAACCTCAGGGCTCCATCCAACGTTTATTCTGGGACGAGGTTGATTAACATGTTTTCATAAGTGGACAAACTATTAATTTGTACTATTTCATAAACAAACAATAGAAAAAACAGAATTTCCAGCACCACGTTTTTGTCCTGTTACTTAACATATATAAGCAGCTCCGGAGACATTTTTATATTTTTCTATTTTAATAATTTTGATGAAAATTGTTTGCTAAAATGAATAAGATTTAATGTTAAGAACATGGTATAACAAAAAGGGATTTATGTATATTTTTTTAATGAATTTTAAATTACACCTTTGTTTCGATAAGCGATTACTCATTCGTTAACGTTAAGGCTTATTTTATACAAAGACAATTAAAAAAAAAATTATAAATTGATATGTTTTATCATGATATGTTAGATTGTAAAAAAAAAAAATTATTAAAAAAATGAATGTAACATATCACATAGCAATCCGCAAGAAGATTAGATTGCCCTCTTTAGAGTGATTTGGATTCAGGAATGAGTTGAGATGGATTGAGATGGTTTGTAAATAGTAAAATAAAAGTTAAATTATTTATTATATTTTGTGTAAAAATTTGAAAAAATTATTTTAAAATTTAAAAAATGTTGAATTGTTTATTATATTTTGTGGGAATTTAAGAAAGTTGTAATGATGAGATGAGATGAGTTGAGATAAATTGAAATGAGTTACGAATAAAAACGATGCATTTTCCTTCTAAACTGTCTATCCACATTAAAAATGACAAGTGTTCATTAAATATGCGATGATCACATATTTGTTTTAAATGAGATCACCACCGGCGCCTTTAAGAAGACGGATGAATTCGAGGCCAGAAATGAGAAAGATAGTAATCGAAGAATAATATTACTATGTCTCTTCAATTTATCTTTTTATTTTGACTATTCATATATTTAATTTTTTTGTAAAATAATTTATTTTCTTAATAGCTAATAAATTGACTATTATTAGTGTACTTGTATTTTTTAAAAATATATATTTAAACATGTTTAAAAATTGTTTCAAAAAAAGTACAATTAAAACTAAACGGCATAAAGGCAAATACAAGCATCAGAGTAGCACCACTATTTCTCTTTATTTTTGGAGGGCCTTCCAAGTTTAGCTAAATTCGTAAATCACCCCTCGCTATCTCACGTCAGCCGGTGCTCATCCTTGGACCTTCTCATTCAATTTTAGACTCATGTGCAAAACTTTCATATTAATTTCCATAAATTACTATAGGTGTTTTTAATTGTTTTTAAAATAAATTATAATAGATCAATGTTTGTACACAAATGTGTATGTATCAAAACTCTACGCCCTCGCCCGTTATTACATCTTGTCTTTCCAAGTCGGGAGCTTAAGTTCAGGTTAAAAAAAAGATGGGCTACATATATAGATAAAATAATTAGAATTTTAAAACATAATATTATTAATTAATTAAAAAAAAAATCCCCTCAACCCAAGACATATTCACCACTGTCGCTGGATAAAGAGAGCCCAACCCCAAAATGGTAACCGTCTGAGGTTGCCACATGTGGAAGCCTTCGGACACGGGACACCCACCGCACCGACATTGAACCTTTTCAGTATATGCACCGACTTTTTAGTTAAGGAGCAGGTGAATCTGACGAGCGTGTGTAGTGGAGTTCTGGTCCAAGTGTGTGTCATGCAATAATGTTATATTTTATTATCGTTTTAATCATATCTATGATTTATATATATATATATATATATATATATATATGAGTCGGGCTACTCTTGCCCGCTCATGTTACCGCTTTTTAGCCTTAGAATTTTTTTTTGGAAAATATTATTCTTATTGTTAATTTCTACCGTTGTGAATTTTTTATTTTATTTTTATTATTTTTTTTTACTTAATATTAAGTAAATATTTTTTAATAATATTATGATTTTTTTAAAATATATTTAAATGTATTAAAAAAATACATGTGAAAAAACACAAAAAAAAAATGTTAAAAAAAAATACATGAATTTGAATGCTAGTGTATTTTAAATTTTTTTTTTTAAATGTTAAACAAGTTACTACCAGGGCGTTTTTCTTTAAAATAAATTTTAAAGATATTTAAAAATTATTTAAAAAAAAAAAAAGAAAAAAAAAAGTACAATGGCGTTATGGGCACACCCAGCATGTGGTACATGCTGGACGGCAAAGTTGCATATCCTGATATGAAAATGATATATCTTCCCTCTGGTAGCTTTCAAGAGAGAGATCATGAATATCATGTATCCACTATCATTAAGTTCTATTGAGTTATATATTTTTTTATTCAGTTATATTCTATTAAATTATAATATTTTAATTGTATTTTTTTTTCTGAATTCTACGTTTTAATCTTAATATAAATTAATCAAAATAATGATTTCTATAATAAAATAAGGAAGATCTATATTTTTAAAGTCCAAATCACATCTAAACCTACACTTTAAAAATAATTAGTTAATATTATAATTAGAATTCTATAAAATCATTATAAAATTAAAGAATATCTCCTTCTAAAATATATAATTAAATGAATAAATTTATTCATCATCCTCTTATCAACTTATAAAGTAAGATTAAATGATAAGTTCACAATTGAAATATAATAAATAATTTTTAATTATATAATGTCAAATTATATGATAATAAAAAAAATTAACATGATAAATAATATTACTAAATGAGAGGGGCTAAGGGGTGCACGTAGCAATCCGCAATTGGTCTGTTCTACAAAGCTGTGGGATCAATGGAACGTAAATTAAGACAAAGACAGTTTTCCCCACGTGTAAGTTTGTAGCACTGTCGTAATCTTACTTCTGTGGTATCAAGCCAAGGATGGAAAGGGAGCAGGAGAAAACGACAGTACTAATAAATTGTGCTCTCCCACCGCAGCCCCCACTTGTTGTCACTATAAAAATATACAAAAAAATCTACTCAACCTCTTACTATTTACACAACTTCTACACTCTATATTATTTTTATTTTTTATTATTTTTTTTATTAAATATTTATTATATAAATAATGAATAAATAATTTAAAATAATTTAAAAAGAATAAACTCAAAAAAAATTTAAAAAAAATATTAAAAATTTAAAAAATTTAAAAAAGTATAGAGTATAGAGTGTGGTGGAGGTTGTGTAGCAAACCTCAAATATATATATATATATATATATATATATATTTATAACAAATTAGTTTTTATAAAAATCATTATTCTTTGTAAAAATATTATTTTTTTATTAAAATGAATCCATTTTTATAGTAAATAATTATTTTTATCGTAAATAATTTGTTACAAATTCTCGTTTTTTTTATAGTGTATTTCACCTCTTTTTAAATTTCTCATCCTGCCAAAACCTTACAGCTCCATCGATCCAACATTATATTGGCCGAGTTTGATTAGCATGTTTCCATAACTGGACAAATCATTTAAGCTATTTTCCATCATTGTTCTTTTCTTTCATTTTCATGAACAGAAAGACCGCATTAATTTTCAGCACCATGCATGTTTTGTCTGGTTTATAATTCTTAGAATCTTTCTAGTGCGTTCTACCGGTAGGCCCTCTTTCTTACCCAAAAAATGAAAAGACAATTCATTATTATCCCCTCTCAATTTCTGGTGTAGAAAATAAGTCGATCCCATAGATGGCACCAAATGTTAGGGCATAAAATTGCACCTCAAGTCAAAACAGGAGAAATGATCATTTCCAACCCATAGAGGTGATTCGGGCTACGGGGGAGTAGTCGAAAGCCCATAATGGTGGTTTGGGTGTTGGTATGGTACTCATACGTACATTCATAGCAGTAAGTAGTAAATGAAATGCAAATAAGAAAGAAGATATACAGATTTACATAGTTCGACAAATAGCCTATGTCCACGGGGTGTTTCGATAGAAAATCAACTATAATGGATGTATTTTACAATATCTTATAGTAGCTCATATCTCACAATACAATGAGGTCGATAAGCCCTTTAGCCTAGAAAAAATAAAATCTTTGGAGTCTCTCGACGTAAGGTTGAAGAAACCCTTCCAATAAATCCAGCCAGAATCACCCAGAAGCCTCTCATTCCATCAAATTCAAATTAGATCATCTCCATGCTTTGGATAAGAAAGCTCCCTTTATTGTGACATTGAGAGTGGTTGGTGATGGATGTTAGTTTTATGTCACTTCAACCTCTCCTTTTGCGTGTTTGGCTTCATTTCTGAGTTTTGTTGCTTTGCCTTGCCTTCAAGTCCTTCTTTTCACTCCTAGTTTTGATGAGGGTCATTTTGGCCTTTTTACCCCGACATCATCTATATTAATAATTAATTTAAATAATTAAAATGATAATATTGTTAGTGAGGTTTTAGAAAATAATCATATTTGACAATTTTTAAGGGATATTTATTTCCACTTATAGCATTGTTTTCCTTCTTACATGAATTAATATAAACTAGCAAAATGTGGAAGGAAAAAAAAAATGAAAAAAAAAAATTTATTGCCACCGTCAGTGTGATGCTTCCCTGAAGCATGCATTGCGATATGACTGTGGGGAGTGACACCTATGGTCATATCGGATTCCGAAAGAAGGGGAAGGAAGTTAGATGAGGTATAGCGACAAGAGCAAAAACAACGTACACATATCTCAGTCCCCAAGCATTGATGACCCTCGTGCTCCGAGTGATACACAGCACAACCCCGGCCCCTCATGGTCCAACCCCACTACATAGTACATACTTCTTTCTGACGTTCCTGCATGCTAGCCTAGCTAGCTACTAGCAATAGGGTAAACTACCTCCTACCTTATTAACTGAATTAACTGAATGGTAATTTTGTAAAAATGAAATTTATTCTTGCTGAATTTGTCTAGTACTTTAAATCGAGATATATGAGATCTGATCAGATTGACTTTGTTATGTGACTTGGATCTCTCGTATTAATTGAGAAGGTTCCACCCATATAACACCTTTAAATGGTTGACACAACTTGGCGACTGAAAAAGTTTACATTGTCGCTCTCTTTCAACGGTACCAAGATCTTTTTTTTTTTTTTTTTTTAAATATTAAATTTATTATTATTATTATCATCTAGAAAAAGACCAACATATTATACATTGAGTTTACAACCTTTTTTTTTTGTGGGTGCAATTGAAAAAAAGTCCTTATATATAATTCATCTATGATTTTTTTGTATGCAATGGTTAAAAAGCTTCACAATTTCACAAAATAAATACTCAATATATATATATATACACACACACACATATATATATATATATATATATATCTTTCCAAATTTCATTGGGTGTAAATGCATCCACTTTGGTATATATGGCTCTACCACATATAACTACATATATACAAACTAGTCATGTGTAAACAGATCCACTTATTATTGAACACATTATTATTATTATTATTATTATTATTATTATTATTATTATTATTATTATTTTGAAAATTAAACTTTCATTGTATCACATTGTTCTATGGCCTGCAGCCATTACATTAAACAGAGAACTTGATCTATGGTATTCAACCATTACCTAAGACATAATACAAGGATTGATATGATCAATCTCTATAACCTCATTACATGCATAAACTGCTTGTTGTGCTAATTGGTGAGCCACTTGATTTGCATTCTTCTTAACATGGTGGATTTCCCAGTTTGTATTAGCTAAGATAGTATGTACATCTTTCACAAGGCAGCTAAGCATACCATTTTGCTATGTATGTTGTGAATGCAATGAGAGTTGAGTCCCTTTCAAAAACCACATTCTGTAAACTAAGTTCTTTATAGAAAATTACAGCTGAAACTAAACCTCTAGCTTGTGAGAGAAATTTGACCTTCCAGTTCTCATTCTTCTTACTCACTTTCTCAACAATTCCTCGAAAAGCTATGGTTTTTTTATCTTCCTATGAAAGATGGTAGCCCTAAATATTTCTCCATGTTTGATGAGGCTCTCAAACCAGCAATCTGTATTTTGTAATTCCTTCTAGCATGCTTAGTATTGTTGTTGAAATATAAGGAGGTCTTGTCCCTGTTAATTATTTGTCTAGAAGCCTGCTCATAACAATGTAGAATCTGGTTTAAAGAGACCCACTCTTGCATATTTGCACGATAGAATAGCAAATTGTCATCAACAAAGAGTAAATGACTTATTTCAATATGAGCCTTTGTAATTGGAATCCCTGAGATTATTCCTTTCTGTTCTGTCTCCTTAAGTTTTGTTGAAATTATCAAACCCATTATAATTTTAAAAGAAAGCAATTAAAACACCAATAATATCTTATGGTAGCTAATTTGGATGAGTCAAGTTCAACATCAAAGAGATGGTACATATGTTGGATGTGTTTATAAAGAGGTATACAAATAGGAAACTGATACTCCCATCAATTATCGGTACCAATAAAAGTGTACCGATCAGCATTTGTTTTCTTAAAACATTTGTTTGTATTTATTTGTTAGTATTAAAAAAATACTAACACAAATGATTTAAAAAAAAAAAAAGATTTAACACTATCGGTATAGTACCATATCAAAATAATTTAATACTATCAGCACAGTATCATATCAAAAAGATTTAATACGTTATATTTATTTTATAATAAAAATAATTTTATCATTTAACGTACAATATCAAATCACGTCAGATTGTGAATTTATTTTTATGAGATTTCTTTATAAGTAAAATATTTTTCTTTTTTAAATTATAAAGACACATCATTTTCACTCATTCAAATGTTTAAGGTTTGATTTACTTTTTCAAATGAGATAAATGAGTTAAGATAAAAGTTAAAAATTGAATAAAATATTATTATAAAATATTTTTTAAAAATTAAAATTTAAAGAAATTAAATTATTTATTATATTTTATATAAAAATTTATAATAATTAAATAAAATAAACTGAGAAGAACTGTAAAAATAAACCATCCTAACTTTAATAGGAGCGTACTATTATTTGACATGGTAATATTCAGACCAATTCTGCGAGAAATGTATTCGCGAGAGGCCCTTTGTATATTCAATGAAAAACGTACCGTCCAAATTAATAACTTTTGGAGGTAACGTATACGCTTTTCAAAAAGAAAATAGTACAACCGCTTTATATATATGAAAGCTAGAAATTAAGGATCAGCCTGTGGAAGTAGGTGGACATCCTTTTCTTGGATCATATGAAGCCGTAGAGCATTTTTTTTTTCTTTTTTATGTCTGGAAGTACCATCAAAAGGAATGCAGCAGGCATGGATGCGACACGTTAATGATTATGTGAGGGATGCAGTTCCGAGTATTGGGCTAAACCACACGGGTCAGCCGTAAGGGTGGCAATATGTGATACGACCCGTTAATCCAACACGAACACGATACGATAAAAGCGGGTTAGAGTTCAGCCTTAACGGGTTCGGGTCAAAACGGATTGACCCGTTAAGACACGATTGCTTAACGGGTCACTAACGAGTCAACCCGTTATGACCCGTTAAGAAAATTAAATTTACCTTTATACATTTAGACCTAAAGGGTAGGGAGGACGCTCCACTTCCTTCTTCAAGTTCTAAATTTATTTAGATCTGTGTTTTTAATTTTTTATTATATTTGAGATTGTAATATTAATATATATACATTGTATGTTTTGTCTATTACATTTGAGATGTAATTTTAATAATGAATATTATTACAAATTGTGTGGATCATATTTGTTTGGATTGTAATTTTAGACTTGTAGTTAGTTTTTTTATTTTTTATAGATATTATTTATATTTAAATATTTATATAAAATCAATTAAGTCAAACGGGTCGTGTCGTGTCGTATCGTGTATGTTCAACCCATTAACGTAAACGGGTTGAAACGGAAAGGGTCGTGTCGTGTTATGTCGTGTCAATTTATTTCTTATTCATTAACGGGTCGTGTCGTGTCAACCCGTTATCTTATCGTGTCGTGTTCGGGTTTGGAATTTTGACACGAAATCCTTAACGGGTCGTGTTCGTGTTGACCCGTTAAGTGTAATGTACATACCTTGACACGACACGAACACGACCCGTTAACACGATTTGACACCCTTAGTCAGCCGTCGAGGTATTGATGGTTCTAAAGACAGTCCGACAGAAGGAAATTGATATGAAAGAACACGATGGGCTGGGCGGATAAGGGCGAGGTCGGCCCAGAAATAAGCAGTAAATTAGCACACGCGGAATATAGACATGAGTTAAAAGGTCTGACACTCTTATTAACGGACAACTCATATGCATAGAGTCAGAGATAATCCTGATTCTTGGACACTGACAGCTAAACAGACTTGAAAGGAGGCATACCAGACCAAGACTAAGACCAAGCTTTATTCAATGAAGGACGGAGACAGACACGCTACAACATGAATTCTGAACTATTAGCAATCGTCATGATCAAGTATGGATAGCATATCGCATGGCAGGACGTTGGAAGAGGACACGACCTGAGTACGGAGCGACATTACCATGATCGGTTTGCCAGTGGATCACCCCCACTAGGTATATATACCTCCCTTCGCGGGGGTAGAAAATTCTCTAAACACTTTTATTTGAGTTTCCTTAAATCATAGATTGAAAACTCAAGCTGATTTAAGTATCAGAGGTGTTTCTCACCACCCCGAACCTTCATTTCTCCATATTCGCAGGATCAGATCAACCCATTACGGAGTTGCTCGGACAACAAAACACGACATCAACAGATTCAATTTAATTATTGATTAACTAAAGGTGATTGATATAGAAGAATATTATTTTGGTTTTCAGCTGAATATACCCAACTCGGTCATCCATAATGCATCCGTCAATAGAGTGCATGTCCAAGTTTTTGCCTGATGCACTGATGGTGATGTATTAAATTACATATAAATAAACTAAATGGTAATTTAATCTCTGATTAAAAAATTAATTAATTAGTTAATTAGCTGCTAAATTTCTTTAATTGGGTGGTTACATCAAAGATTAGACTAATATATAATTGGTTATTGTAAAGTTCTAATTAATTAAAGGTATATATTCTTAATTATCCCTATTGGTCCATCAAATTAATTAAAATACGTGCCGATATATGGACAATAATTAAATAATTTAATGAGATTGTATGCTGTGACTTTGATTGAAAACGTAAAAATTCAATGGCTAAAACTCATCAAATCGAACTCCGATTAATGTAGTAAAGAATGGTGAAATTAAGGTATAATATGCCAAAAAATAAAAGATATAATACTGATAATGGTATGGATATTTTGTGAGCATTCAGCAAAAAAAAAAATAGTATATTTTTTGAGCTACTGAATAATTAAAATTAGAAGAAAGTTTTACATAAGAGCAGCAACAGACGACCAAGTTGCATATACGTACGTACATATATGGAGCCAGCCCAACCGAGCCAACCACATAAACAACGAAAAAAATACCATCAGAGGCATGCCATGAACGGCGGTGGAACCTGATCCCCGTCCGGCCATGAGATGTCTCCAGCAAACGACCACCCACGTGACGAGTTCCAATTACACCCACTAACCATCAACTCCGGCAATTCAATCTCAGCCCAGAAATCTTCGCCGTCCGACCTGGAGTCGTCATGGCCGCCTCCCTTCTTCCCCACCAACTCCATGGCCTGCGCCGCTTTCGCTGCAGCCTCCTGGATATCCCTGGCGGTGGAGGTGGACGGCCGCGGCAAGTGCTCCACGTCTTCCGGAAAATTGAGCTGCGCCTTGCGGCCTTTCAAGCAGTATGCCGCGACGTCGTATGCCTTGGCTGCCATTTCTGGAGCGGGGAAAGAACCTAGCCAAATGCGCGTCTTCTTGCGGGGCTCCCGGATCTCCGACACCCATTTTCCCCACCGTCGCTTCCGGACGCCGTGGAACACAGGATGGCGGGTTCCACCGGTCTTTGACTCGGGTTTCCGGTGAGCTTGAGTGGTGATGGTCAGGTCATCTCCAGTGTATGGTTGATGCTTCATTTTCATTAGCAACCGTTGGCTCTCAGATCAGTTCGTTGACATTTATTTTATATATATATACAAGCAAATTATCGCCAAATTATACGTAACAAAGTGGTTGGCCTGGAATTACATATAAGCCCTTCTGTAAGAATTGTGGGCTTGTCCACTCACTAGTTCTTACTTCACTGTACATTTAAAGACTGGCTTCTTTCACTTCGTCGTACGTAAAAAGGTCGGACAGAGGGACAGAACATATATCCACGTGCACCAACAAGGCGCGTGAGCAATGTGATATTTGATGCAATAATGAATATGATGGGGGGTTTATAGCTTTTTCCGAGTCCAGAGAAATGATTGGCCATTTCAGCTCGCAGAAGATTTCATGCTACTTTCGCATCCGTGGCTGCGATGATGCAGTACTCGAGTATTGATTGCTTAAAGTTGTCCGAGTTGATTCAGAGAGTCGAGTTTGCAGCTTCATCACAATTATCTTTAAAATTTAATAAAATAAAAAATTATTTTTTATAAATTTAAAACTTTCTATTTATAATTTTACATTAAATTAATTATTAAATTTATTAAAATAATAATATAATATTATTTTTAATTTTTCTTTTTATATTTTATAATTACACTAATTATATGTACATTATTAGACAAACAGTTAACATCAACCAATTAATTCATCCGTTTTTCTGAACCCATAAAATAAAAATTGAGTGTTCTCCAACACCCAACTCCAATTTGTAGCTAAGAAAAGTAGGGAAAGAAACGATATTGAAAGCTAAAAATTCACAGAAAAAATAAAAACAAAAGCCTGTATTGGCACCACTACCGCCAAAGCTCATCTGGGCATCAATATCTGTCTCCAAAGCCTTCAACTCCTCAATGATTTTCGTGACCATGGCTGGTACAGGAGATGTGGTGCCCCAACCCTGCCACTCCTGCAATGAGATAGACCCAAACTCAATCCCAGCTGGAACCTAATCATCCTTGTTCTTGATTACTTATTCCAAACCCAATCCAATCTTTTCCCGAAATAAACTCATCTAACAGCTGGGCTAGAGCCTAAATCCCAAAATAAACTCTCTTTTCAGCGATCATTTCTCTCTCGGACATTCTATCAAACTGATAATGGTCACTAGGCACCGATTTGTAGAGCAATTGTGATATATAGGTGTGGGGGGTGCGTAGCTCTATTGAGGAAGAAGAAGAACCTAGCGGAGAAGAAGGTGTTATGCGACAGTGGGAATAAGAGAGAAAGGGAGAGAGAAAACACGCGAGGAGAAAAATTTGTGAAGCCAGATTAAATCGTGAATAAAAAATAGATTTGTTTGATGAACAGTAACTCTTCCTTAAAGAAATCTCGAGCCCCTCACAGGTGATACTAACGAGAACACATGTGAATTACCAACATATTTTTCCTTAAAGAAATCAGCCCACAAAGATCCTCCCTTTAATAATCTCCAAGCAAACTTCATGAATAAAGAATTTTGTACATTCGAAAGATCCCGAATTCCCAAACCCCCTTCCTCCACCGGCAAACAAATCATCTTCCATGATACCCACTTTCTCTTATTTTCCTCCACACTTGATCCCCATAGAAAATTAGCAAACATCCCATTTAACTCCTGAACTACCCCTTTCGGGACATTCATCACCGAAAGCAAATGAACTGGCAAATTATTTAATACATGCTTCAAGAGAATAATCTTACCCCCAAAGGATAATAGTTTTCCTTTCCTTCCTGCAAGCTTCTTTTGCACTTTGACCAATAACGGCTCAAATAATCGACGTACCATCCGATCCACATACAATGACACACTTAAATAAATACAATGCCACAATCCTTCTATATAACCTGTCAAACTCATCAAATCTTCCTTCCTTGACAGTGGAAACGATGAAGAAAAAAATATAGATGATTTACTTGGGTTCACCTCATGTCCCGACATCTTCTCATACACCTTCAATATGCACATAGTGTTACGAACTGAGTCTCTACCTCCATTCAAAAATAACAGAAGGTCATCGGCATATAAAAGATGCATAATAACCCTACCCCCCATCGGCTGAAATGGCTTTATTTTCCCCAATAAAAATTCTCGACCTAGAAAAAAAGACAAAATCTCATCTATCAATATAAAAAGATAAGGCAATAACAAATCGCCTTGACGTAAACCCCGGGAGGATCTAAAATAACCCTTCAAGCTTCCATTTAACATAACTGAAAAAACCGGCGAGGAAACACAATTATAAATGATAGCTCGACACTTCTCCGAAAAACCTAGCCTCTTCAATACCTCCATTAAAAATCTCCAATTCATTTGATCATACGCTTTTGCCATATCAATTTTAATCATAACCTTCATACCTCTATTTTTCCTATTCAGACCACTCACCATTTCCTGAGCAATAGAAATATTATCAAATATGCTACGACCTCGCACAAAAGCCGCTTATTCCGGCAAAATAATCCCTTCTAAAATATGAGCCAGTCGATTCACCAACACTTTGAATAAAATCTTATACACTACCCCACATAAACTGATTGGCCTAAATTGGGAGAAAGAAATCGATACCTCCACTTTTGGAATTAACACAATGTTAGTTGCCCCAAAAAATGACAACAAAGGAATACCTTCAAAGAACTCACGTGCCATTTCTAGTAACTCAACCTTCACAATTTCCCAAGCCAAAACAAAAAAAAAAAAACTTGCTGAGAACCCATCAGGACCAAGACTACTATCCTGCGGAATCGACCAAAGATAGGCCTGAACTTACTCCATAGTCGGACTACTCTCCAAAACTGCATTATCCGTCTCGGAAATGACTGGCGCAAGCAAATTCAGATCCTCGTCCACCCACTCTACTACGTCTGCCGTAAGCATTTTAGTAAAATAATTTACTGCCCCCTCATGAACTGAATCAGGCGATTGAAGTACCTACCCGTTCTCCAACACCATCCTCTCAACATTTTGATCCTTCTTTTTCACTCTCATAGTTGCATGAAAGAAAGCTGAGTTAGAATCACCCTCTGTAAGCCACTTAATACGTGACTTTTGACAACTCATTATTTCTTCTCGCAGTAAATATTGAATGTGTCGTTGCTTACAACTAAGCAACTCCTCTTCCATTTCTTGCGAATAATTTGAAACAACCATTTGTTCTAGCTCGCCCAGCCTTGTTTCAATAGCCTTTATTTCCCCCTCAACTCCTCCAAACACCTCAACATTCCATTTTTGTAAATATTTTTTAAGCCATTTCAATTTCTTGCTAACACGCACCATAGCACATCCCTCCACTGGCCTACACCATGAAGACCAAACCACCTCCAAAAAGCCCTCATGAGTCCCCCACATACGTTGAAACCTGAAAGGCCCTACACCATTTCTACTCTCTCGCGCCATAGAAATCGCCATTAGTGCATGATCTAATGACGTTCTTGGTAAATACTCAACCCGAGCATCAACAAACATATTTAAAAAATCTATATTCACCAATACCTTGTCCAATCTGGCCCAAATACGCCGACCGCCTAGTCTCCCATTGCACCATGATATCCTCTGACCTTCAAATGGAAGATCTAACGAACTACAATCCTGAATACACCCATTAAAATCTGCCTTTGCGTGAGGAGCACAAAACACCCCTCCTACTTTCTCATTGTCACTTCTATTTTAATATGATACAAATTCAAAATCCAACCCTTCCTCCCAAAATAACCAAACTTTTCCTCCAACCGCAGCATTATTCACAAAGTGTGTCATTTTCATCCACTTTGCCCACCTATCACATTTATTCGAAACAAGAAATGGTTCTAAAATGGCGGTTACCGGAGGATGGTATTTATTTAATAACCGCCGAAGCCTACTTTTTGACTAAAGAATTCCCTTAATTTTCCAAACTAAAAACTTCAATACCATTAATAAATTTTATTTGAACGCGTCACCCTATCAAGGTCAACAATCGGCTGCTTTTTCTTTGCCCCTCACAATTTTTTCCGAGAAACATTCAACTCCGTATCAGATTCATAACATTTACGAGCCATCTCTACACCACCTTGACCCAACTCATCCTCTGATAAACAAAGGCCCAAATCATTCTCCCCTCCTCTGCCATACGACCCCTTCTCTGCCGAATGAATCAACTCAAACTCCATGGTTTAATCAATGAGCTTAAGTGAACTTCTCGAACTCAACAGAGCATCACACATCACCTCTCGTTCTCCACTCTTATTCTCCAACTCAGTTTGCTCAAACCAATTTCCCCTGCTCATCTCAGTAGCCAACACTATCCCATCTTCCTGTTTTCGTAAACCAATGTTACTCCCAGCCAAACCCCTAGAGGCTAGACCAACCACCCCGACATCTGAAACCCTAACACGTTCCTCCACTTGCATCTAAACATGATAAAAAATCAACCCACACCCATCTACATAAAAGACCTTCGAACTTGTCGTAGCCCCCTCCAAACCACGCTGCTTAATTCCTTCCAGTATAACCTCATGTCTTGAAGGCTACACACCGACTACCTCTACAGCAGGCTTCTCTGGTTCCCTCACCCCCACCGTTTTCCAGACTTTTGCCAACTTCTCCTTACCGTCCTCACTCTCCATTACTTACATCTTTCCTTTCCGCTCCCTCTCAGAACGACCACACTTGCTCTCCTGGTGCCCCTGCATGCAACACCTTGAACAAAACATAGGAAGAGACTCATACAAAACTTCTTCGAAATGGCTGGTTACCACCCATGGCGGCCCAATCCAGAATGATCGTCGAATAGGTTTCGATATATCTATCTTTACACAAATTATTGCCGCCTCCGGACGCGTAACACACGCTGTCACATTATCTCGTTTAAGAAACCTACCAAGTCCACCCCCAATGCTTCTCAAAATAGAAACATGGAAAAAATTTGGAGGTAATCCGGGCAACATCAACCAAACTGGAACCATTGGAGAATCCTCTTCCTCTTTAAACTCTGGCGTCCAATGGAACACCTTATAAGCGACCCCCATCATGTCCGAATTTTCCCTTACCATTACCTGAATAAAATCCTCTTCATTTGCCAAATGAACCAGCACATTCCTAGGATTTCGGAGTTGCCACACCACAAGAATAGATTTCAGACCCCACCGATTGCGAATGAAACTCCGAATCTGATCCAGAGACGATATCCTACAGATGAATTTCAAAGCCACCGAAAATTGAAATGGCTCTGCAAAGAGATTGATTTACGCCTTAGAGAAGAGAAAAAACATCTCACCCTCTGCAAACCTTGGCTCTTGCACCAACAAGTCCACTTCTGAAAGTGGTTGTGGCGCAGGCACCCACAATCTCTGCCAGAGATTGACCAGATGAAACCACCCTTGTCACCCTTGCAACTTGATGTTGTTTGTTCGCATGTTGTGCTCCAGAAACCAGTAAAGATTCACTCCCACCCTCCGTCCTCCCCAAGGAGGCGGCGGCCAAAGCCATATGCGCGAACCCTAGGCACTCCCCAAACCGAGAGAAACTTCTTGCCCTGCCACGTCACTCCTCAATGCTTGATATTTTATTAAGTACTTTTTCTACAACTTTACGTAGAAGCTGAGAGAGAGTCATATGAATTTGAAAAACTAGATAAGATTCTGATAAAGTGAGACATGTGTATTATTTTTCTCATCAGATTGCCGATATATTTTATTAAGATTACGGTAAATTAATTACAAGACGATGCACGGCTAGACCCCAATTACAATGAATAACCAAAATACATGATAAATATTTGTCTAAAGTTGTACAAAGAAAGTTCTTTTTTTTAGAATGATATTTACAATCTCAAGGCGTGTAAGTTCCACGCATTCTTTTAAAAAGAATAGGTAAATCTAAAATCACATGAAAAAAATAATTTTTAATAATATGTTTCAATTTTTCAAATAGAGTGTACGATACTTGTACATTTTAGAATTGTATATATATACATATATCTTGAATAATATTATATACAGTCTTAAATTATATAATTTTTGCACACTCTCTTTTAAAGAAGTGAGAGTCACCATTTAAAAAAATAACTTTTTTATATAAATTCTAAATTTACCCGCGTGTTTTTAGAAGGGATATGCGGGAATTACAAGTATCATATCTATCCTCTTGCATCAACGAGGGTGGAAAGTATGTTAAAGAATCTTGACGTCGAAATAGGAATCCTAGGGACGATAGTTTTGCTGCGATTCTAAACAACCATGCATTAATTTCTAAGCTAAGTTATCGTGGAGACAGTCAGTATTAAGAAGAAATGACATACCAAAAGTAACATGGTCGGTGGATTGAACGGTGGAGAGAGTATTTTTGTTGGGTTGAGATTAATTAAATTTTTTATAAATAATAATAAATTAAAATAATAAAATAAGTTTTATAAAATCTATCTAAAATAAATTTAAATATGTTTAAATATTATAATAAGTTTAGATATATTTATAAAAAATTAAAAAAATTGTAGATCCCACATGTAAAGAGGTATTAAGTTAAAAAACGTTATGAGTATTACGTGTAAAGAGATTTTGAGTTAAGATAAGTTTAATAATTTAAAAATTAAATTTTTAGATATTAAATCCATCTTAAAATTAGACTAAACTGAATTGATATCAGTTCAATCTAAATTCCTAAATTAGGATAGCAATCCCAGCTCGAGCTAGGCATAGATCATAGTCAAGTCTGGTGGTTTAACTTTTATTTGAAAATGAGTAGAGTTAATTAAACTTTTTCATTGGAAGTTAAATTTTATATTCACAAACAATTATTTAATACTCGATAGAGTTCAAGTTTGTTAACCAGTTACTTTGTTTAGATAAAATAAAATATTTATATTGTATTTTATAAGTTTGCAGTAAAACCCTCACAAGAAATTGAATAAAATAATATTTTATTTAAATTTTCAACTTTTTTCCTATTTTTATTGAATAATGAGATTTTTAAGAATTAAAGTAACATGTTTAGTATTAAGAACATGATTTATTCTATTTTTTAATATTTATAATATTCTCATTATATATATAAAGATAATACTATAAAAAAACAATAAATAGGATGTTATTCTAATTCTTGTTAATTGAGCCAAGTTTTATAAACGTTATGCCGTAAATAATCTATCATGATTTTATGTTTACGAACATCTCATTTAATAAAGGAATCGAATTTGAATTTAACGGATGATCTCTGAGTAACCTGTCGAATAATATTATTTATTTACAATCCTAACCCAAAATACACGCATAAAGTAATGAAAAAAATACACATATATACGCACATATTCGTAAGTCTCTTGACAAGGATAATTTCGTCGTCTTCTATTTTATTATTGAATAATTAAAAAGTTATTTATTATCCATTTTCACATCTAGATAATAACATATTCGGAGTATTTTATTTTTCTAATTTAAGTAGTAGAACCTATTTGGTAGACGGGAGATGGTTCGTGAGTTGTACGAACGTCCACTTATTCGTGCGTGTCCTGTACAACCACGACAGGGCGAGTGAGAGTAGACAGTAGACATAATTTAAGATCAATTGTCTCTGTCTGGCTTAATGGAGTGGTGGCTCTTTTTGCATGACAATACCAACACCTACTTAACTCATTCATCCTCAACGGTCCGTTTCTTTTTTGGACGTGGTTCACGTGGTGGGCCGTAGCACGGGTTTTTGGTGATTTCTCTTTCCTATCCTCAAGTTTCCTTTTATTTTTTTCCGACAAAATATTAAATAAAATTATTGTAATTAAAATATTTTTATAATTTGATTTTAGCACATCTGTCAATTTTACTGAACATGACATTGTTGGCTTTTATATCTTTATTGATGGTTTGACTTAGTCACAACCCCATGTGTTATAAACAAAAAAAAAAGAGATGCCAATTCACCAAGGACACGTAATAGGCCATTATATGGACAGTGAGTTCGATTGTGACCTCAAATTTCTTAATAATGCCACCATTCTCTAATCAATCAAATTAATTTTGTTTTCCAATCATCATTAATATGATTATGATATATATCTGAAAGAGAAAAGTTACAGTCTGAAAGAGATTTCATAAATATAAATTTATAAATTGATATGATTTTATGTGAAACATTAGATCTACTAAATAATAAATATAATTTTACAATCTGATGTATTTCATCAAATTATGTCAATTTTATAAATTTATTTTTATAAAATTTCTTTATAGTTAAAACATTTTTATATCTGCAATTTAATTAATTAATTAATTTTTTGTTGAAGCTTATATTGAGAGATTCGGGACGTTGCTCCCAGTAATTATTCATTAACACGATATCTCTTCTCATCATTCTTGCTTCAATACCTTCTCAAATCAACTATATATGAAGAGATCTTAGCTAAGTCTTTATTTTACGTCCCGTTTAGATATCAAAACTATTTTAACTCATCTCATCTCATCATTATAATTTTTTTAAATTTTTACACAAAATATAATAAACAGTTTAATTTTTTTAAATCTCAAAACAATAAAACTATTAAAAAATAATATTTTATTCAATTTTTAACTTTTAATATCTTAACTCATTATTCAAACCGTGATTAAACCAAACTAAAAAAAGTTGTAACGTTGCAGCTTGTCTAGCTCCATGCAACTTTACAGCGAAAAGAGTGAATGATAAGCTATCATATACTACTACTAGTGAAAGATGGCCATGAAACACAAGAAACATGCTCACAACAACGTACGTCTACTCAACAACATCAATGGTGGGAGAAATAGCCTCTCCGTCCCTGCCATCAGTCATGCCTGTATCATTACCGAAGCTAGCCGAGTGCGATCAAATGCATGTCCAGTATGATCATCAATCTGATCTCAAGGAGGATTTTAGCTGTGGCATTCGATTTTGACAACACTTGAGGTACGTACATATATATATACTAGGCGGGAGCAACGTGCAAAGCACGTTTGCCTAGTTTTATGAAATGGCTAACTTCTCTCTTTTCTTCCAACTCTTATTCTATCTATTTTGAAGTTTCAAATATATTGTAATAGAAGACATGATACAAATTTTCATTCAACGATTACTTTTATGTTGACAAACAAATTCACGAAGATCAATAAAAGGTCATTTGTAGGTACTTTGTTTAGTGTCAGTTACTTAAAACAAACACAATCAGGAGACACAGATGAATACCTTCTCCAAGATACCCACAAGATTATTCAATTTTGCAAAATTTGAATACTATATGTTATTCCAGGTCTCAACAACTTACTACCAAAAATAAATAGTAAGCAATGGCCCATAGATCCAAGCATTCAAGTTGGAGAAGCTGACACTACCACAGTCCATAACAAACAAGTATGGTTTTACAAGTGTATAACAAGAAAACCAGCATCTAGAAAATAAAAGGTAAGATTAAGGCTATTAATGGTGTATTAAAGAAGTCCTATGTAAGCATATTCACTGTATTTTGCCCAATTCGGGACTGACCTTTAAATGATAGAAGCAATATTCCAAGTTAACAAGGTTTTCATTTCTGCAACTCTTGCGTAGCTTTTCTTACAATATTCATAACAGTACCAGTGCACATGACTTACACAATATCAAAAGATTCGCATCAGCTCCAATGGACAAGTCCACATGACACAAACCAACAAGACCCCCCCTCATTTTCCCTCTCTCAATAATGTCAAACGCGTTGGCCTGAGTCCTCACCTCGT
Source organism: Juglans regia (assembly GCF_001411555.2). Classification (NCBI taxonomy): domain Eukaryota; kingdom Viridiplantae; phylum Streptophyta; class Magnoliopsida; order Fagales; family Juglandaceae; genus Juglans; species Juglans regia. The sequence continues at coordinate 6,987,004 of NC_049912.1, read as the reverse complement.
TCCTATCTTCAAGGACCCTAAAGCCACAATATTTATAATTTGCCCACATCCGGCAATGATTATTGATTGCCCACATTTGCATTAAAAATTTTAAATGCAATATATATTGGATATGATGCACTCAAGTGACATTTGCCTAGTTTAGATCAAGTGATGTAAGAAGAAGCAAATATCAAATTCTCCACAACAAATAGAAATTAGGAAAGGAAGGGGATCTAGACATAATCCACGGGAAAAAGCAAGGTAGAGAGCATATGCTCATAATTTTAAAGTTAAAGCTCCTTGGGTTTTTACCATCTAGAATGGTTTCCATAAGCCACCCAAGTTTCTCAAGTTCTTAACAAGAACACTCTGAATAGATGATAGCAAAATAATAAAAATTATAACATTTTTTACTGATGGAAAAATACAAAATTGCAATTTAGGCATAAGCTCAAGCAATCTTATACAATTATTTTCTTATATATAGACTCTAATGTAGAATGGTGCAAGAGTCCTGAATTGAAATCTTTTTCAAGCATTAGAAAACCTACCTCACTGGTCCACATGATTTGAGGCCTTTTCCCCACATGATGAAGTATAAAGCTGTTATTCCACCATTTATTATAGAAGGTACAACCTGAAAAGTGAATGGAACCTTGTAAGAAAAATAATAGCAATGATATAAGTAAATTTCCTGATGACTTTATCATGGAGTTTACAATGATAAAGATTTTTTTTTATTTAACCTGTTGATTTGAGAGTGGCCTGCCCTTCCAAGGCTTTTGAAGTATTAAAAAAGTATGACTGGAGCTCCCGTTTGAGTCAAATAGTGGTACATGGAGTACACTGACCATATTCTCATGAAGTTACCAATAAGGTGGATTATCTGCAAAGGGGTGTGCCTACCAGAACACAAGATCATTGGTATAACCAGTTTCAATAACCACGAAGAAGCCAAGAGGAAACATGCTAAGAATATTATTTTGTTAGAAAAGAAAAGTAAGCTTATTGTCTTCCTTTTACATATCACTTTCTTGAATTTTTTTTTGTTGGGTAATGGTAAGCAGATTCGCTTCTGGGATGATCTTTGGCCGTGTCACTCTCCTCAAAGATGCACGCCATAATATATCAATTCACAAGGTTCGCATGACCTCCAAGTGATAGACTACATTCAATATGGAGAAAAAAAAGGAGCTAACTATTAAATTGATGCATGGAACTTAAATGAATCAAATGGCATACGGGGGCTTTCCTTTGTTAGAAACCCACAAAAAACATTCCGGATTTTCCATAAAAAAAATACAATATTAGGAGCTTTTTAAGAATTAATATTGTTTTTAATTCTTCTTGGAACGAATTGTTATCCAAAAGAGTGGATCCAATATAATTCAAGAACAACCAAATAAAAGCTTAATCACCAATTGATTGAGTGTTTTAAGTGCTTAATCTTCTGCTTTGGCGTTCTCCAAAACCAAGTTGAATCTCTCACAAACAACGAGTAAAAGAATCAAAGAAATTTTCTCTCCATACCTAGAAGAATGAACAAAAAACTCACATCCAAGTAATTGACAAATCAAAAAAAAAATAAAAAATAGAGAACAAAAACCCAACAAGCGTAAAAATGAAATAAAAAAAATCCACATGAAACAGGAAAAAAAAAATCAAAACATCATTCAGATTCCAAAAAATGGTTCATACCGAAGAACAAAAATCCAACAAGCAAATTCACATCCAAAAAAATTGGAGAACAAAAACCCAACAAGCAAATAATGAAATAAAAAAATCCACACGAAACGGGAAAAAAAAATCAAACCATCCTTCAAATTCACATCCCACAGAACAAAAATCATACCCACACAGCACCGACACAAAACAGGAAAAAAAAAACTAATGAAATAAAAGCATTTAAAAAATACTACCAGAACAAGGAAAATGTAGAAAAAAAAAGGAAGAAAAGGTGAGAGAGAGAGAGATTTAATGTGCAATTTACCCCCACTTTTACGATCTAACTGTTAAGATCGTTCCACATCACTTATTTTTCTTCTGTCGACGATGTGAATCGCGGTGGTTTAAGGGCACCACTGAAAGGAGCTTAAGAAAAATGGTTCAGTACTCTGTGAGAAGGAAAGCGAGGCGTTTTCTTATTTTTAAGAAAAATAATAAGAAACCATTAAAATTGGAAGAAAGCTGTGAGAAAGGGTTCCGTTCCATTGTTCAAATCGTCGATGGCTCTGTTGAGTCTCAATTGTGGACAATGAAGATGATATTTGAGCTCTTGAGAGAGAAGTTGGAGAAGATTGGAGAGAGATGAAGAGTCATATACTTCTAATCTTCCTTCTTTAAATATGTCAAATCACGTCATATTTTTTTGTCAAAACTTTTGTAATTGTATTTTGATTCTTGAATATTCTTTTTTTAGATTTGTTTGTATCGTATAGGGAATTGGGAACAGAGAGAGGGATTTTCCCTCGGAATAAGACACAAAATCATTGATACACGCAACACCATCTTCTCTCATAATGTGGTACTGTTTTTCAAAATTATTATAATAAATACAAAAGATAAATAATAAGGTTGCGTTGGGATATTAAGTAAGAGTAATGCTACATACAGTCGTGGAATGCGCAAACGTCGTACAGTCGTTTTGAAAAAAAGTGGGGTCCACTATTAAAAAATTAATTTCTTTTCAGATGGGTCCCTTATTTATTCACTTTTTTCAAAGCGACTGCACGGCGACTGCACGCTTACGACTGCAAGTATCATTTCTCATTAAGTAATTGAGTTGGGTTGAATTTTTTTTTTTATGAATAATAATAATAAATGGAAATGATTGAGTGAATTTTATGAGATAAATTTATATATTTAAATATTAATATAAAATTAAATATATTTATAAAAATTATAAAATAATTAAACCCATCATAAATATACTGTTTATTTGAAAGTGACGTCTTCCTTCCAGCACACCAAACCTGAAAAGAAAAAAAGTTTTTTTACAAAATTGCAGTTGCATTGAAAGACGCGCCAAGTGAAGGAACAAATGGACAAAATTCCTACTCTGACAAAGCTCCTTTTGGTTGAGTTGCCAGCGGTATTCATGAGTAGTGATACACCTACAACATATTTTACAACACATTATATAATAATGTGTTAAATGAGGGGTATTATTGTAAAATTATCTTATTTTTATAAGATAATTTTATAATAATGCTCCTCATTTAACACATTGTTGTACAATGTATTGTAAAATGTGTTGTAGATAAATCATTTTCCTAACAGAAAATAAACAAACTAACGGTAAATTTACTGTAACTCCGTTAAAACAAGAAATTCTGTTAAATAGGCACTTATATAATAGATATATATATATATATATATATATATATATATATATATATATATATATTGCTTCTACCACTACTTTACGTGCTCGGGATATGCTGATCATGTGCATGGGCCCTTCTCCACTCTCTTGGGATTGCCTACTGCTCTTGATAGACCGTAGCCATGGGAAGCTTACAAGGATCTAGCTAGTGGGCCATCTGGCGTTATATTGAGGCATGCAGCTTATAATTGCTTCATAATTGACGAACTTTTCTTTTGCGAGCACTTTAAATTTTTCTTTATCTAGACGTTTTGGGCTTTTATTTATTTATTTATTTATTTCAATCTGTACCAATTGCAATATGAAACTTCTTATGTAGACGGAAATCAAGAAAATTTGAAATTGAAATATTTAACGATAAAAAAGATAAAGGATATTATAGTTAATTTGGAAAACGGCCTCTTTATGTTAATATTTTTCTTGACTATAAACAATCAAAATTAAATAAAATATTAAAAAATAAATATTGAATAATGAGTGTTAGATAAAAGAAAAAAGAAGAAACTTTACTATTGCATGCCTATATATTTGATGAGAAATCATGATATTTACCATCTTAACTAGGCTGTACAATTTCTGCGCACTTCCTCTAAAAAAAATTGGATAAACATGTGATTCATATGAAAAAAATTAAATTTTTAATAGCAGACTCAACTATTAATTTTTGAAAGGGAGTGAGCAGAGCTTGCACATTCTAGAACTGTATCTAGCATTACTCATATTTGATACCCTCTCTGGAAAGAAAAAAAAAAAATTCTAATACTATCTGATCCATTTGTGTACTATATTTAGAAGCTCAATCATAAGTACTCATTATAACCAATTAAATCACATTTGGAAAAATACATATTCAATTAGCAATGAATAAGTGTCCGGCAGCTTGCATGCTGAAGAGAGATTAAAAATCATAAGAAAGCTGGAGATTTATGCGACTTCTTCTATCATATTAATGTGAACCCACAACTCTATGTTCATTAATGTGACTTCTCCTCCTCCTATTTTCTTGTCAATCCAAGAAAGATTCATAAAAACTTTGCTCTAAAACCAAATGAAAGTACTTAAACCAAGAGCAGATTATAGCTATAGGATTTTAAAGAGAAGAATTTGAAGGAATATAGAAGAGATAGATTGAGATTTCATTCTTTTTTTCTTTTTAGTTTTGTGAGAAAAAGATAGATTGATGATCTCTTCCTTGAGTAGTGGTACCCGGGCCCCTAGCCTACTCCTAGCATCAATCTAAAGGGCACATCAGATTAATCTAGATCAATTTCGCTGTCTCATCACTCCTTTCTTATTTTGCTTCGAAGCAGTGTCCATCACCACCAAGTGATCTGCCCAACATCCTGTAATGGGTCATGTCAAGTAAAAAAGAAGCACACTAAACGCATATATGGGTGCATGGTTATCCATTAAGAGCATCAAAGCAAAGGATCAATGGATTGCCCCATCACCAAATATACACCGTCAAGACTAGCTAGCTTCCATGTTGGTGACAATCATTAATTGCCACAACTTGGACTGAATAGGTCCATGTTTCCTTTTAATTTAACTATATCTTCTCATACATGATGAATCTTTACATGATGGCTACCTCCCAAGTGTTTGAAAGTGGGACGTCTATATTAGCGCGCAAGTCATTAGAGTTATAAAAGGAAACTAAAGATGGGGCTTGAATTTTATTTTAAGTGGAAGTTGCGCCTTGACTCTATATTTTTGTATGCAATTAATTATCAATTGCATCTTTATGACATATTATAAGGTAATTCATAAGTTTTGAAGTATAGTGACAACCTTTTTTCTAAAGGAAACCAACAGTTATCATGCAAAAGTTTATAGCGTTCAAGCATTCCTATGAAAGTTAGGTCACAAACTGTCACAAAAAAAATAATAACTTTTTTGTGACGGGATTATTGTGAGTCTGCGACGATCGGAAACAATTTATTTTAGTTACAAAAAGGATTAAGTACACTTTGTCCTCTCGAACTTTCATTCAATTTATCATGTACCTCTAAAATTAATAATTGCATCAAAGTGGACTCTCGAACTTTCAAACCTTCCCAATCCCTTACTTCTATCTACCAGCAGCGTTAAATCTAACAGAAATTTACTACACGTGCTGCTCATGTGCATAATATTCACTATAAATATATAATTTTTATTTAATTTATTATCATTGATTATATAAAATATAAAATAATATATGCTACAATTAATAATAAATCATAAATAATTAAATAATTTTTTTATTAATTTATATATGGTTAATGAATATTAGATAATTTCATTGTGTACATAGATTATTCATACTTGCTTCTAACTTAGGTATAAAATAATTTTATATATGATTAATGATTTATTATTAATAAATAACATATATTATTTTATATTTTATATAGTCAATGATAATAAATTAGATAAAAATCATCTCTTTACAATGAATTTTTGTTTGATTTGACACTTCAAGTAGACGGAATGAGAGATTGAGAAGTTTTGAAAGTTTGAAGATTTATTTTGATGTAATTATTAATTTCGGATATATATTATAAATTGAATGAAAGTTCGAAAGAGCAAGATATTAACCCTTATAAAAAAAAATTTCATGGCGGTTTTATGACTTAATTTTATGATAGTTTTTCCCGTGACGCAAAGTTCCTCACGTTGTAGTTCCTTCAAACATTAGCCTAAAGATTTTACCAATTGTTCCCATTGCATGTTCTTTCATCCAGCTTACGCTTTGAGATCAGTTGCTTTTTCTCGAGAGGATCGATGTTGGTCATAAGGAGATATGTAACCTTTCAATGCATGTACTGTTCCCCACACAGCTACGAGCTGCGCTTGCCCAATTCATGAAACTTACATATCGTCCTCCGCATGCCTCAATTTTTTGAGAAAGGTACTTCTACTATACCCCGTACGTCTCTGATAGACTTGTTCCTAGGCACACCGGACCCTGGCTTGTAGCTACCCAAACCCATGCATGACATTAATGCTGATCTATCCGGTCAAATCCTAGTGACAGAACAATGAAAGGGATAGATATCTAAATGCAGTATCCTACCGACAGCATCTGAAGTATAGTTTTCTACTCCCAACCATATATGCCATTAATCACCATCAAGAGGTCATGCATGCGTAGTACTCCTAATTCATATCCTTAATAAAATTGGCCTTTCCATGCCATTAATGGAAAGTCTTCCACAATACGATGGGAAAAACCAACTTGCCTAAATCCCTTGGAAAAGGGATTGGTTTTCTAAACATCTTCGAATAGCTGTAATGATCTGATTCTGTAGCTTTACTTTTCAAAGGCTTCTCATGTTCTCCAATTTTGAAACCTGGGCATGAATCTGATACACATATATATATATATATATATATATATGAAGATAGAAAATGAGTATGTACTTTACCTACGTTTGTCCAAGTGTGTACGTAACTGAAAACATTTACCTACTTTATCCAAGTTTGTCCAGAGGCACCCCCCCGCGCTCCTCCTCCTCTTCTTCCCCCTCTTGCATAAAAAAAAAAAAAAAAAAATCGAGAAAAACTCTCATATTAATTTTTAAAATTAAGTAAAAAATAAAAAATAAAAAATAAATTTGTATTCTTCCATAAATATTGATAATTTTACACCTAAGCTTTTCATATGTTGCAATTAAATTAGAAGATGTTGAATTATGAAAATATACTATATAGGAATTACAAAAAGATTAGAAAATATACGTAAACCATAAACTAAGTTTTATATTTTGCTGAATAATGTATAACAGTAATGTCATATATTTAAAAGTTTTTAAGTAACGCAATTGCATACTGTGTAGCTATCTATACCTTGAGTTTTTTTTTTGTTATTAAATATGTTTCACTCAAATAATTACAAAGTTTAAAAGAGAGATAATTTGATATAAATATTATATTCTAATTTAATTTCTTAAAATAAAACAGGAAAGAAAAAAACATAGTTTCCATAAAATTTTAGGTGAGACTAAATTCTAATTTGATGATATATAAGAAAGCCCTATTAAAACATTGTTAGACAAATTGCAAGACACCCCTTTAAGATTGGCTAAGGCCAAGTTTGAATTGTTAACAAGAACAAGAGCGAAAGTGTCAAAAATTAAAGAAGATATATAAATGTGACAAAGTTATATATATGAGTAATATTATACACCACACTCTCATTCTATTTTGATAATATTAAGTGGTATGTGGCATATTTATCACCATTAGATGATAAAAAAGTATGCAATAAATGATCATAAATGATGATAAATGTGTCACATCATACTTAGTGAGATGAAAGTGAGATGATAATATGATGTATAGAATTTTCCTATATATATATATAGCCTTATGGGGGGCGTTGCTCCCCTCACCCCCTTGGCCTCGTCACTGGATATACATTTAGTTTTCTCGTTACAATCTAATCCCATGGCAACAATTGTTTTTAAACTTTTCTTCAAGATTTTTTTTTTTTAAAATTTTTCTTCAAAACTTAAAATTTGGCTTTAGTTTTTTTTGAAAAGTTAAAACCGTACATATTAAAATACTCATGGCATGTGATCTTAATGCTACACTTTTAAGTCTTACAGACTCATCCAGATCAACAACCAAGAGATCCAGGTTGCACTTATCTGCTGCACGAAGACCAGTTCAAACCGATGATAGTGATAAGTGATAAAGTTTGTTAAACTTCAATTGTATTTATCTTATCTCATTTAGCTTATCACATTCTGTTGTAATTTCAAATATGTAATCCTAGCTTCCGTAGAAATTCATTTCTATAAAGCCTATACCTTGGTCGAAGGTAAGGCAAACATTTCATCAAACATCAGAAACTCTGCATGGTATCAAGAGCCACAGTGACCAACGTCTAAATCCTCTTGGCCTTCTCATCTCCCATCTCTACCTCTACTCTCATTCCCTCCCCACCAACATCCCTTCATTTCCATCAAGCTCACCCGTGACAATTATTTGCTCTAGTGTGCCCAAGTTGTTCCCTACCTAAAAGGCACTCATTTCTTCGGATATGTTGATGGCAGCACCTCAACATATTTCTACTACCAAGAATGATCACACACATCTTCTCCCAAATCCTGCCTTTCACTCTTGGCATCTTCAAGATCAACTAATTCTAAGTACTCTCACCTCTCTCTCACTGAAATTTTTTTTTGTCTCATGTCGTCAAATGCACCCCTTCCCGTGACATGTGGCTTGCTCTAGAATGAATGTTTGCCTCCACCTCTCATGCCGACATCACCCATATACAATTCTAGCTAGCCACCCTAGAAATGGAAAACCTATCCATTGCTGATTATTTCCAACAATTCACCAACCTCACAGATACTCTTGCTATTCTAGACCAACCTTTGAACAAGTATGAGCTCGTATCATTCCTTCTTATTGGTCTTGGGCCAGACTATGACTCATTTGTTACCTCTGTTGCTACTACAGTTGAACCTCTATCCATTGATGACCTTTACGGTCACCTCCTCACTCTTGAAAAGCGCCTAGAGCAGCATCAAGTCGCAGTTGATTTAACTGTCGCTCATCTCAATTTTACATCTCACAACACCACAAATCGTGGTGGCCGTGGCAATCGTCGCAGCTCTTTGTCCCATACAGGATGAGGAAACTACATAACTCTTCCTCTCAAAACAATCGCGGGAGGGTGCTCAGTCATAGTTCCCCTTCCTCTTCCAACAACCCTTGCCCCATTTGTCAAGTCTGCAACAAAACGGGCCATATGGCTTTAGATTGCTACCATCAATATGATGAATCTTACTAGCGGGATTCTTCTCAAGCACAAGCATATCTATCGGATCCACAAAATTCCATTGAAGGAAACTAGTATCCAAATTCGGGTGCCACACATCACCTCACCTCATTTAGCAAATCTGGATGTTCGAGCTGATGTATACTCTGGGTCTGATACGATTTGGGTTGGCAATGGTACCAGTCTTCCTATCCATCACATTGGGACAATTCAAATCTCTACACCCTATTTTACATTTCAACTCAATAATGTGCTGCATGTCCCACATATATGCAAAAATCTCCTTTCTGTATAGCTTTTCACTAAAGAGACTAATACATTTTTTGAATTTCACCCATCTTATTTTCTTTTGAAGGATCGAGCTACGGGGAAGCTGCTACTCCAAGGCCCGAGTAACAATGGACTCTATCAAATTTGCTATGCCATAAATAAATGTGTTCCATCTGCCCTCTCCAGTGAACATTCCACTCTCTCCTTATGGCATGCTCCTATGGGTCATCCTTCATTTCAAATTGTCCATCGCATCCTTCGTCAAATGCAAGTTCCAGTACATCGTAACTCTCTCTAAAAAGTGCTTTGCTTGCTTGAGTTCAAAAAGTCAGCAATTACCTTTTTTTGCCCTCTTTAACTCGATCCACAGAGCCTTTAGCATTAATCTATATTGATGTATGGGGCCCTACTCCTATTTGTTCAAACACTGGCAATAAATATTATGTTTTCTTTTTAGATGCATTTAGCAAATATTGATAGTTTTTTCCTATTTCACTAAAAAGTGATGTTAGTCATGTTTTTCTCAAATTTCAATCCTATGTTGAATGATATTTCAATACAAAAATCAAAGCAGAACAATCCGGTTGGGGTAGTGAATATTGCTCTCTTCACAAAAATTTTCAAAATTAAGGTATCGTTCATCGCATTTCATGCCTCATACAGACCAACAAAATGGTGCTATTGAGCACAAACATTGTCACATATTGGAGACTGACCTTGCCTTATTATCTCAAGCAAATGTCCCTCAACAATTTTGGGACGTTGCTTTCATCATGACCTGCTATTTAATTAATCGCATGCCTACTCACACTCTACAAAATCGTAGTCCATATGAAATTCTTTTAAAATCTCCACCTGATTATTCTTTTCAAAAATTTTTGGCTACACTTGTTGGCCTAATCTTCGACCATACAATACTAACAAGTTCCAGCCTCGTTCTCTTCCCTATGTTTTTATAGGTTGTAATCCCTTCACAAAGAATATAAATGTCTCTATATTCCATCTCACCATATATATATATATATAAATATATATATATATTTATATATATCTTACGCAATGTTCAATTTGATGAACTTGTCTTTCCTTTTAAATCCATTGAACCTTGTCAATCTTTTCCAACTGATTCTAATGTTGTACCCTTTTGAGTCTAACAAATATTACTGGGCCTTCGACAACATCAACACCTCCAAGCAATTCCTCATTTGAAAACTTGGATGCCTCCCACACCTGCAACCCAGCCACAAAAAGTCCAGACACAACCAGTCCCCCTCATCGTCTTCTCCTTAAGAACCTAGCCCACCCTCCCTCCAGCTTAGAAATCTCCTTGCCAAAAATTCACCATAGCCAGCTGAGCCCACATGCTATACAATACCCATCAAAGATCCACTATGGTGGAAAGCCATGAACCTTGAATTTGATGCCTTGTTAAAAAATCAAATGTGGACCCTTGTTCCTCCTAATGTAGCTTCCAACATTATCAGCTCTAAATGTGTCTTTCGAATCAAACGACATGTAGATGGCAGTATAGAATGGTACAAGGTTCTCCTTGTCGCAAAAGGATACCATCAACAACCTGATATTGACTTTGGCAAAACCTTTAGCCCCATCGTTAGGCCTACAACGATATGTACTGTTCACTCTTTGGCCATTTCTGCTAGTTGGGCTATTCATTAAATTGACATTCAAAATGCATTCTTCCATGAAAATTTATCAGAGGAAGTATATACATCAGCCTCTTGGATTTCTTCATCCTCAGTACCCAAACCATGTATGTAAATTACAAAAAGCTTTGTACGGTCTCAAACACAAGCCCTAAGGGTTTGGTTTGCTTGACTCAGTGACAAGCTTCTTGACCTTGGTCTCAAGGCTTTTCGGTCAAACACCTCTCTATTTATTTATACATCTTCCACAATCAAGATATTTATGCTTATATATGTGGATGATATTCTCATCACTGGCAACAAACAATCTGCAATTGATGATTTATTGTTTGCTTTGAACCATGATTTTGCTGTTAGAATCTGGGTCCTTTGCATTTTTTTCCTTGGTTTTGAAATACTTCCAAATTCCAAGGGATTTATTCTATCTCAACACAGATACATTATTGACATACTGAAACGTACTAACATGCTAGAAGCAATGCCTGTTAGTTCCCCAATGGCAGCCTCTACTCGACTTTTTGCCTATGAAGGTGAGCAATTTTCAGATCATACACTTTATAGAAGCACCATCGGTGCCCTTCAGTATCTCTGCATCACCAGACCAGATATAGCTTTCTCGGTTAACAAGTTGTCCCAGTTTCTACACAAGCCAACTACACTTCACTGGCATTCTGTCAAACACCTATTGCATTACCTCAAACAAGCAATTGATTTTCGTCTTCAGTTTCACAAGTCACATTCTCTTTCACTTCAAGTCTACTCAGATGCTGATTGGTCTGGTAGCTGTGACGATAGATGCTCCACTGGTGGCTACTATGTTTTTCTTTAAGGTAATCTTATTTCCTGGAATTGTAAGAAACAAGCCACTATAGCAAGATCTAGCACAGAGGCTGAATATAAAGCCTTAGCAAACACTACAACTGAGATCACTTGGATATGCTCCTTTCTTACTGAACTTAAGTCATTTCCCTCCAAACCTCCCATACTTTGGTGTGACAACATTGGTGCAACATATTTATCTTCAAATCCAGTTTTCCATGCTCGAACCAAATATCTGGTAATAGACTTTTATTTTGTGCGTGATATAGTTGCTTGTGGAACATTGGGCATCTGTTTCATTTCCAATAAAGACCAAGTTACTAATATTTTCACCAAACCGATCTCTTCATCTCGATTCTCCTTTCTTTGTGACAAACTCAACATTGCCTCTACTCAGTTAAGCTTGAGGGGGCGTATCACAGGCTCATCTAGATTAGCAACAAAAAGATCAAGGTTGCACTTATCTGCTGTAGGAAGACAAGTCCAAACTGATGATAGTGATAAGTGATAAACTTTGTTAAACTTCAAATGTATTTATCTTATCTCATTTAGATTATCCCATTTTGTTGTATTTTCAAATATGTGATCCTAGCTTCTCTACAAATTCATTTCTATAAATACAAGCCTATACCTTGGTTGAAGGTAAGGCAACCATTTCATCAAACATTAGAAACTCTACAATAAGAAGGTCCACAAAAATCCCAAATGTTAAGCTTGACAAAAAAGCTTCATCTCATTAAGCACCCATACGTTACATGATCTGATTTGCTGTTAGGGGATTAATATCGTACACATTGTAGTTATAGTTCGAAGCAAAATTCTCCAAATCACACAAATTCACCACAAAAAACACAAATCCACCAACTATGCTGAATAAAAATAAACACAAATTCACCATAAAAAACACAAATACTCTTCATGATGGTGGTTTCTTTGCTTGGTCAACTGTCAACAACATTTTATGTTATTATAATTGCTCTTTTATAGTTTTATATACCATATTCTGTCTACAGACTAAAAATAAGCCTATCCATATACAATTGAGAATGATTTATTCAACCATTATTACCATATATTTACTGATCAAAAAATATTTATTCAACCTGAAATGTAGGTGTTACAAATAGCAAGTCATACCTAGAGGTGTTATAAGTAGCTAGCCACAAAGAGATTTAAGAGGAAGTTTACAAGCTGAAGTTGTCTCCAAATTCTTCAAACCCTAAAAATAAAAAAGACTATCAAACCCTAGTTGGCTTTAAAATCAAGTCAATAAATAAAATAAATTTGAAACTTCATTAGGGTGACAGAGAGTACACTAAGAAGAGAACGCCAGCATGCTAGAGAACACTCTTCACGGTGGGGTTCAACGGGTGGCAAGACAACATCACGACACAAAGGGAAGAGAGAAGGCTGAGAATGGATTTGGGAAAGTGAAGGAGGGGAGAAGAGGGGTCTTGCCTTTTGGACCCCGTTTTAGACTAAAAGGACGACGTTCTGCTTTAAATGGAACGACATCATTCCATTCAATAGTAGTTCATTGTGGCCGAATATTTGACGTAAAACGACGTCGTTTCACATCTTCTTTAAAAAAAATAAAAAAGAGTTGGAGTCTGAGTTGGAGTTGGAATCGGATTCGGAGTCGGAGTCGGAGGTCGGAGCCGATCTCGATTGTCACGATGAAGTCTAAGAGGGAATACAATACCCGCTCGACATTGCTCTGGTTGTGACGATTCTAGTCGCCAAGTACACAACCCAAAGAATCTTGATCGACAATAGGAGTTTAGCTGACGCTTTTTCTGGGACGGTATCACCAAGATGTCGACCCGAACTGACTAGGCCCATCACCAACACCATTAAAGGGTTTCTCTGGAGAGGCGATTCAGCCTATGGGTACCATCGTGCACCTGTCTCTATGGGAGGAGGACCATGCACAACCACCACCATGACATACTTCTTAGTAGTTAAGACCCATTTCTCCTATAATGCGATGATCGGGTGCCCAACCCTGAACAACTTGAAAGTAGTCACCTCCACCTACAACTTAAAGATGAAATTCCACACGATGGCAAGTGTTGGTAAGGTCTGTGGCAAACAAGTGCTGGCACGAAAATGTTATTTACAAGAACTAAGAAATAGAGAAATGGACGTGCAAGTAACAAAGGCTAAAACGAGTGCAAGTGCTGAAGGAGCATTGCCAACACCGCACCACAAGATCATCCAGCATGGGATCGAGACACAAGAAAAGCAAAGGCTGAAGCAGAGCAAAGTCGACAAACCCTTTGAGCTCATAAGCTTGGATCAAGATCACCTAGATGCAATGGTGAGGAACAAGACTAGAATAGGGCCCGAACTGAGGCAGCAGCTTAAACAATTCTTAATTGAGTAAAAGGATGATTCTGAGGATATGCCTAGATTGACACCTTGATTATCGAGCACTACCTCTGCGTCGACCTAGAGGCCAAGAAGATCCTAAAAAAGTGATGAACTTTTAGCATACAGAAGTACGTGGCGATAGTGGAGGATGTCAAACGCCTCTTGGTTGTGGGGTTCATCAGAGAAGCCCACTTCCCAGAGTGACTCTCCAATACGGTCCTAGTGAAAAGATCAAGCAGCAAATGGAGGATCTACGTGGACTTCATAGACTTGAACAAAGCATGTCCAAAGGACAGCTTCCCCCTACCCCGCATCAACCTAATAGTTGACTCTACGACTGGCCACCAAATATTAAGCTTCATGGACGCATACTCCGATTCTAACAAAATGTAGATGAGCCAGGATGATCATGAGAATACCTCATTCGTAACAAATCGAGGATTGTATTGTTTCCAAGTAATGCCTTTTGAGCTAAGAAAATGTCGAGGCCACATACCAAAGACTCATAAACGGCATGTTCAAAGATAAAATTGGGCAAAGTATGCATGTATATGTAGACAATTTTCTTGTTAAAAGCAAAGAACCCAAACACCAAATAGCAAACCTACGGGAAGCTTTCGCCATCTTATGACAATACAAGATGAAACTCAATTCGACAAAATGTGCCTTTCGTGTGGATTCGGGCAAATTTCTAGGTCTCATGGTCTCAGAAATGAGAATTGAAGTCACTCTTGAAAAAATAATGGCGATAATTGATATAAAGATGCCAAGGAGCCTTAACGAAGTACAGAGGCTGACTGGTAGGATAACAACTCTCAACAGGTTCATATCCATATCAACAGACAAGTGCTTGCCCTTCTAAAGAGTACTTGTCCACTCGGGCGATAGAGAAGTGCTAGCCCTTCAGCGAAAGGCTACTCCTGGAATAATGAATGCGAAGAGACATTTGGTTGACTCAAAGAGTACCTGGCCAATCCTCCCCTCCTGAGTCAAGTATGGCAAGGGAAAGTTCTGTACTTGTATCTGTCGATCTCCCTGTACGCAGTCTCAATAGCTTTGATGAAGAAAAAAGAAAACGTATAAAAACTTGTGTACTACACAAGTGGAGACTTGAGGGGATCCGAAACCCGTTAGCTACTCATGGATATGTTGGCGTTCATGCTAATTATGATAGTCCATCGGTTGAGACCTTACTTCTAGGCCAACTCAATCAAGGTATTAATAGAAAGCCCCCTGACAAAGACATTAGGAAGTCCTTATGCGTCTAGACGCCTCATGAACTAGTCGATCGAACTAAGTGAATTCGAAATCGAGTATCTCCCTCGGAGCACCATGAAAGTACAAGTGTTAGCAAACTTTGTTGTGGAATTCGCCAACTTCCCTGACAAAATACGAAAACTACCTACTGATAAGCCTTGGAAAGTTTATGTTGACGACTCCTCATGTCGCTTCAGCAGGGGGATAGATGTACGTATCATTACTGATGTATGAGGTGTTCTTGGAAGGACTCACCATGGCGAAAATGTTAGGGGCAAAAGAAATCGATGTAGAGGTAAATTTCCAAATTGTAGTCAGCCAAGTAACAGGAGAAAACCTAGCAAAAGGAGAACAACTGAAGATGTACTTGCAACGAGTAGAGGAAAATTGCGACCACATTCAGTATTTTGACATCAAGCAGATACTGCGGGAAGTTAACTGGAAGGCGTAAAAATTAGCTCGAGTAGCTGAAAACCACATTAGTTGGTCTCGAGGTATCAGGGATAAGAGTCCAAGAACCCGAATGGATACTGTGAGTGATGACGTATCTGACTAACAATGAATTGCCCGAAGAGAAGTGGGAGGGGAGAAAAGTAAGAAACAGGGCGACTCGATTCACTCTCATGGACATGATATTATACAAGCAGGGTTTCTCTAGCCTATTCTGAGATGCATTTCATTAGAAGAAGCTCAATACGTGACGGCAGAGACACACGAAGGGGTATGCGGGAACCACTGTAGCGGAAGAGCTCTAGTGGGAAAGGTCATGAGGGCATGCTACTATTGGGCATGCACCTTTTGGGACGCAAAAGATTTCGTCCAGAAGTGCACAAAATGATAAATGCACGCACCAGTATCACCGTGTCCTAGCCTTTCACGCAGTCGGGGGTAAACATCATGGGAGCCATGCCCCTAGGCAAAAGTAGGGTAAAGTTTGCTGTCATTGCTGTCAATTATCTCACAATATGGGTAGAGACGGAAGCTTTGTTGACAATAAATGAGAGCAACATCGTTAAATTCCTTTGGAAAGTTGTGGGTTATTTTGTGATACCTCGAAACATAATCTCAAACAATGAATGACAATTCGATTCTGACCATTATTGTAACAGGTGCACGGAACTAGAAATCAAGGTTAGGTAATCCTCTCCGAGTCATCCCCAAGCTAACGAACAAGTCCAAGCTACTAACAAACTGTGCTTAGTATTCTAAGGAAAAGATTGGAGACTAAAAGAGGAGCATGGGCCGATGAACTCCTAGGAGCTTTGTGCGCATACAGGACGACTGTGAAGACCCCTACGGGGGAAACCCTGTTCGCCATGGCCTACAGGATATCAAGATACCAAGCTATAGAGTCCATTCGTATGACAAAGAGTCGAATAACAGAGGACTGGAAGAGAACCTTGATTTGCAAGAGGAAAGGAGGGAAGAGAAAGAAATCAGAGTGGCTACCCTTAAAAGAAAGATAGAGCACTACTTCAGCAAGAGGGTTAAGCATAAGACGTGCATGGTAGGGGACCTAGTATTGAAGGAAATGAGAATGACGATGCTGGCAGAAGGAAAGCTCAGCCCTAGATGGGATTAGGCATATGTGGTTACGACAATCACAAGCCAGGATTGTACCGCCCCAAGGACGAGGAAAGAAAGAAGTTGCCTTGCCCATGGAACGCCGAACGTCTTAGAAAATAATTTGCACAAGCCATCTCATATAACTCGAAAACATAATGAAATTGACTTTCTTTCAGATATTGTCTCTCGCTGGACAACCAAACGAACTAGATGGCCATTG
Organism: Juglans regia; assembly: GCF_001411555.2. Taxonomy (NCBI): domain Eukaryota; kingdom Viridiplantae; phylum Streptophyta; class Magnoliopsida; order Fagales; family Juglandaceae; genus Juglans; species Juglans regia. Next base: position 6,969,692 of record NC_049912.1, on the reverse strand, counting down.
CACTCGACCTCGCCAGTGCAGTCGAGCAATTCTCCCACTGATAGGAACCAAGGTGGGATTAGTCTTAAAGATATTTTGCAAGTTCCAGATGGGCCAATTACAAGTTCAAGGGCCAAGAAGATCAATGAGGCAATGCAAGAATTGATGCAATCCACTTGGGACGAGTTTAGCAAGAGCCAAACATTCAAGACGGGCTTAAAGGATGAAGATTTAGTTTTGATTAATTTGATAAGTTATGGAAAGGGTAACAACATGACTTAAAGGCTTCGGGCACTTAAAGGCTTTCAACTTGTTTAATTCATTTAAAGGACTTATTTTATTAGTTTAGAATAATTGAGTTTATTATGGGAAGCACTTAAGGGGGGCCTATGCAAGGGCATATTGGGAAAGTTATTCTTTTATTGAACTAGGGTTAGGGTTTTACTATAGTGAGTACTGTAGCCGCACTGTAGATGCGGCACTATTCACACAAGGGGCATTTTATTGAACTAGGGTTAGGGTTTTACTGTAGCAAGTACTGTTGCCGCACTGTAGTCGCGACACTGTTCATCCAGGGGCAGTTTTGGAATATAGGACATTATTTTGGCTAGGGTTTGATTAGGTTTTGCTTTAAATACTCTTCGTAGCCTCATTTTAATAAGTTTATGAAATTTGATGAATTTTTTCATTGTGAGTTGAGTTTATCTCCTCTTGTTCTTAATTGAACTTTTGAACTTATCAAAGATAAATCACAACCTTTGTGGCGTTCCTCCTTTGTAATCTGGGTTCTTGAGACGGGTCTAGATTTTAATATAATCTAAGTTCTTGAAACGAGTTCTCATCAGGTCTAGGTTCTCCATCCATTGACTTGATTTTGGCTTTCTTGGGTGAGTTTTCAAATCGATTGTGGGTT